>NC_046284.1:41618201-42274451 GCF_004115265.2 Rhinolophus ferrumequinum
TTGATGACTGTTATGTCTTCTTGTGTAGTCCTCTTTACCATTATGAAAGGTCCATCTTGTCTCTTGTTACCTTTTTCACCCTGAAGTCTGTTTCATCTGATATCAGTATGACTACACCTGATTTTTTCTGGGCACTATTTGCATGGCGTGTCAATTTCCACCCTTTCACTTTGAGGCTATGCTTGTCCTTGTTGCTGAGATGTGTCTCTTGGAGACAGCATATGGTTGGGTTTAGTTTTTTGATCCAATATGCTACTCTGTTCCTTTTTGTTGCTGAGTTAAGTCCATTTACATTTAGGGTGATTATTGATATGTAAGGATTTCCTGTCATTCTATCTTTAGTTTTCTGGTGAGGCTGTGTCTCCATTGTTTCGTAAAGAATTTTTGTTTTTGTCTAGTATTTTTGTGTGGCGGTATTCTATGATGTTTTCCTCTGTTCTTCTTTTATTACAGTATATATTTCAGTTCTGGATTTTTTTTTTGAGTGGTTACCCTTAAGTTTATGTAAAATGAATTTTGATATTTAGAGTATTCCATTTTCTTCAGCACGCTTACTTTCTCCATTCCCATATTCCGGTTCTCCCCCTTTTTATGTTTTGGTTGCCACAAATTGTCCCTGTTGATGATGGTCGAATTGCCTCCTTTAGTATTTCTTGTAGTGCAGGTCGTGTATTAGAAAATTCTCCCTCAGCTTCTGTATGTCTGGCAAGGTCTTTATTTCCTCCTTCATATGTAAAGGATATCTTTGGCTGGGTATATTATTCTTGGCTCATAAGTTCTCTCTTTCAATAGTTTAAATATTTGGTTCACTCCCTCCTGGCTTGTAGAGTTTCTGCTGAGAATCTGACGGATAATCTAATGGGTTTTCCTTTGTAGGTTACCGTCTTCTTTTCCCTGGCTGCCTTGATGATTCTTTCTTTGTCGTTGATTTTAGAGAGCTTCTCTAATGTGCCTTCTCTAATGTGCCTATTGGGATTCAGGTAACCAGTGTTCTATTTGCGTGTTGGATTCGGGGATCCAGTTCTTTCCAAAAGATTGGGAAGTTCTCATCGATGATTTGTTTGAATATATTCTCTGTCCCTTCTCTCTTTCTTCTCCTTCTGGTCAGAAAGTTCTTGTAAAGTTCTTTCATTTCTTTTAGGTCTCAAGTCTCTTTCTTCTTCCATCTGTGTAATTTTCAGGTTTCTATATTCCATGTCACTGATTCTTTCTTCCATCTGGACAACTATACTACCTAAGCTGGCTATTTCATTTCTTCAATTGAGTTCTTAATCTCCAAAATTCTATTTGGTTCTTTTTTAAAATTTCAATCTCTTTCATAAAATGTTCATGTGGTACTGTACTTTGATTGTGTTTCTGAGTTCACAAACTGCCCTTCTGTGTTTTCTTGCATCTCGTCGAGTTTTTTAAGAACTGCAATGTTGAATTCTCTGTCATTTAAGTCACATATCTACATATCTTTAAGTTCCTTTCCTGGAGACTTTTCACTTTCTTTCTGAGCTGTCTTATTGCCTTTGGTATTCATGGCAATTACTGACTGATTCATTGTTTCTCTTCCTAGACATCTACAAGGGTTGCTTCTGCAACAGGTTGATAGGAAGTTATCTTTCTATGTGTCTGTTTTTAAGCCAGGACCATGCTGTTTTGATAGCCTTGTAGTATAATTTAATATTATGTATCGTTATACCTCCCACTTTGTTTTTATTTCTCAAGACTGCCGAAGTTATCCGGGAACATTTATGGTTTCATATAAATTTAGGAGTATGTGTTCTATTTCTGTGAAAAATGTCCTTGGTAGTTTGATAGGAATTGAATTGAATCAGTATGTTGCCTTAGGTAGTATGGACATTTTAACGATACTAATGCTTCCTATCCATGAGCATGGTATGTGTTTCCCTCTATTTGTATTCTCTTTAATTTCTCTCTTCAGTGTCTTATAATTTTCTGAGTAGAGGTAAAAACTTCTTTTGTTAAATTTGTTCCCAGGTATTTTATAGTCTTGGAAGCAATTGTAGGTGGGATTGTTTTCTTACTTTCTCCTGATAATTTATTATTGATGTATACAAATGCAACTGATTTCTGAATGTTAATTTTGTATCCTTCTACTTTACTAAATTAATTTATCAGTTCTAACAGTTTTTTGGTGGAGTCTTTAGGGTTCTCTATATATAGTATGATGTCATCTGCATATAAAAAACCATTTTACTTTCCTTAACAATTTGGATGCCTTTTATTTCTTTTTGTTGTCTGATTGCTGTGGATAGAACTTCCAGCACTATGTTTAATAGAAGTGGAGAAAGTAGGCAAACTTAAGTTTTAGCTTAATGCTGTGTTGGTGGTAATAAATTCCTTAACTTATTTTTTTCTGCGAAGCTCTTTATCTCTCCTGCAATTTTATTGATAGCCTTGCTGGATAAAGCAATCGAGGTTATAGAACCTTTTTTCTATCACGTTGAGTACCTTCTGCCACTCCTTCATGGACTGCAATGTTTCAATAGAAAAGTAATTTGATAGTCTTATAAGAGTTCCCTTTTATGTAACCTGCTGTCTTTCTCTTGCTGCTTTTAGGATTCTCTCTTTGACTTTAACCTTTGCCATTTTAATGCATCTTGGTGTGGGTATGTCTGGATTTATACTGGTTGAACTCTGCACTTCTTGGGCTTGTATGTCAGTTTCCTTCACAGGATTAGGGAAGTTTTCGGACATTATTACTTCAAATATTTTCTCAATCCCTTGCTCCCTCTCTTTGAGTTCTGGTATTCTTATGATGCACATGTTGTGCTTGATGTTATCCCAGATGTCTCTTAATCCAGCTTCATTGTTTTTTATTCGTTTGTCTTTTTATTGTTCTGTTTAGGTTTTATCTGCTAACTTGTCTTCTACGTCGCTGATTTGATCCTCTGTTTCATCCAACCTGATGGTAAGGCCTTCAAGTGTGTTCTTTATTTCAGTTATTTTATTCTTTAGTTCTAACTGGTTGTTCATTATGATTTCTCTATCCTTCTTTATGTAATCACTAACTCCTTAATCTGTCTTATCATCAGTGTTCTGAACTCTGTCTCTGATAGGTCGGTTATCCTCTACTTTATTTGGTTCCAATTCTGGAGGTTTCTTCTGTTCTTTTATCTGGGACATGTTTCTTTTCCCCCCCATTCTGGCTGATTCTGTGTTTGCTTCAATGTATTAGGTAGATCCCCTAGCGTCCTTAGTTTTTGCTGCATTATTTATGTAGTATGTGACCTTTATATTTGGCTCCAAAGGTGACTTGTGTTGTGTATATTGTCCTTTTACAGTTGAACTTTAAGTGGGATTGACTCCTACTCTGACTAGTTGTGAGACTTGGCTCTCTGCCCACAGTGGATCTTCTGCTGTGTGAGGGTTGACTGCTCAAATGAGACTTGGCCTCTATGGGTTCTTGTGTCAGTAGAGAATTTCCTCTGGGTGTGTTGAATCTTGTGCCTCTTGAGCTGGGTCCTGGTATAGGGCAATTTCAAAACAAAGCAAATCACCAATCACCTAAAACTCCACCAAAAAGCTATTAGAAACAACAACGAATACAGTAACGCTGCTGGCTAAAAAATCAATGTACAAAAGTCCATTGCAGGCCTGTATACTAACAATAAAATCTCAGGAAAAGAAATACAAAAAATAATTCCTTTTGCAATTGCAGCAAAAGAAGATAACACCTAGGGATAAACTTAAACAAGGATGTGAAGGACCTACATGCTGAAAACTATAACACATTTTTGAAAGAAATTGAAGAAGACACAAGGAAATGGAAAGGCATTCCGTGCTTATGGAATGGAAGAATCAACATAGTTAAAATGGCCATATTACCCAAAGCAATATACAGATTTAATGCAATCCTCATCAAAATCCCAATGGCATTTTTTAAAGAAATAGAACAAAATTCATCAGATTTTTTTTGGAACCACAGAAGACCCCGAATAGCCAAAGCAATTGTAAGAAAAGAACAGATAAAGAGCTACCCAGACAAGAAATAGCGAAAGGAGTTCATCATCACTAAACCAGTATTACAAGGAATCGTTGAGGAACTGCTTTCAGACAAAGGCAAAAAGATTAAAAATAAGACTGTTGCCACCATTGTCTCGCTGAGCCAATATCTCCATGGTTTTACAGAAGCTGCAGTTATGGGGACTGTTCTTCCCGGTACTAGAATGCTGGGCTGCTGAACCTGGTGTGTCACTTGGACCCCTCATTCCTCTGAGGAGGCATCTGCAGCTGAGATATGACTCCCAATTTTTAATGGTCACATGCAGGCGTGCAATCAGCTTGTTCTGTGTCTATGCCCCTCAAACCAGTCTTGAGGTGGCTTCTTTTGTTTAATTTAAAATTTATTAGGCTCACGTTGGCTTCTTGTGTATGTCCTTCGTTGTAGGGCTTTGGTTTATCTAGATTTCAGGAGATTTTCAATGATGGTTGTTGTGTAGTTTAGTTGTAATTTTGATGTGGTCGTGACAGGACATAAGCACAATTTTTCCCTACTCCATCATCTTGACTACAAATTTCTCTCTGATTTATTTTTGAAACTATAATATGAAATATTTCTAATGTATGTACCACTCAGCTTAAGAAATAGAGTATTATCAAAACAGTTGAAGTCTCCTTCAAACTCTGATCATATTCCCTTGTCCCCACAGTAAAGAACTACTGTGCTGGATTTGTTCATAATTCCCCAGCATATTCTAAAACACACTAAAATTTGAGAACCTTTGCACAATTTTGCTATAGAGTTGCTTTTTTATGGAGATCCATTTTCTTCCATCTCTGCCTGTACATAAATATCTCTTTCTCTCTCAAAGACCAGGTCAAATGCAGGTTCTCTATGAAACGTCCCCTGATCTACTTTAGAAATCTCTAGCAAAATGAACTGTCTTACAACTCTTACAGAAAATATTAGGTTGAATGAATGGGAGAATTGAGTGGGGAGCTCCCTAGGGAGGGAAGTCTGAGATATAGCTGGAGGGCAGATATAAATTTTCTACTGAGTTTGAGTTGAAGTGGCTGCTAGAGCAATACATTGAGCAAGTTAATTACAAATTAAGTTATACTAGGCTTCTGGTCAGGCTAGTAAATTCAATAATAACCATATTTGGACCGATATTTGGCGATAGAGTGGGGCATGTAAAAAAATGGCTGTGAACTCAAACGTTGTACATCTGAGTGGGAATGGGGGGAGTGAAGAGGGTCGGTAACACACAGTGGGCGGCTTCCTGTACCCAGAGGCAAAAATTAGTCATTTGCCTAATTGAGAATGCGCAGTTAGGAGGGGTTTCTTCAAGATGTTGTGATATGGGCAAGTAATAATTCTGGCCTCAGGGGAAGGTTGAGGGCAGGCGATATGTAGCCACAGGAAGGGTTACAAGTTCTGTCTGAGTATGTATTCCTGAAGGTTTGTTTGTATTGGTGCTGAGGTTATCACAAGAGCTCTAACTCCAGTGAATTCAAACCAAAGCAACCATATATATATGGGGGTGGGTGTATTTGGTACATTTGTGATGGGGACTCCTGTGGAAGGAGCAGCTGAGGAATGGAAGCAAGATGGCAGACCACTGAGCACCTCACATGTGCAGTAAATTAATGAGGATGGTAACACACTTTAAAGGGCTTTTTTTCCCTTTCTAGAGGTAGGTGAGATAGGAAGCACCCTGCTGACCATATGCAGTTGGGAGAACCCTCTCTAAAGGGTATACGTTTTTTGGAGGGGTAGTAAAACTGGGAGTGAATGATGCTACATACAGATGTGGGAGCCAGGGATAAAGCTCATATATGGCAGGGCCTAGATTTAAACTAGTTTTCACTGCCAAGGAGCTCGTATTTTTAATAATTTCATTGGTGCTTTTCTTAAGTGTTGGTACCAGGACCAGATGCATCAACATCACTAGGGTGCTTCTGAAATGCACATTCCTGGGCTGCAGTTACTGAATCAAATACTTGGGGGTGAGGCCCCCAAATATACATTTTTCAATTAAATTTATTGGGGTGACGTAGGTTAGTAAAATCATGTTTCGAGTGACTTCATAGGAATGGGGGCAGCGAGGTGCTCTTCTTGAGTTCTCCTCCAGAACTCACCACAAATTGAACACCTGTAACCCATCGAAGGACTCACACAGAACAGTTAAGATACTCCTATGAGGATTATTTGAATGTGGGTAAATTGGGTGAGCAAGGGAAAAGGGAAGGGAGCGGAGTGGAGACCAGCCCGCTTCAGCGGCTGTGGAGAAGCAGAGGATCCCAGGACACAACAGAGACCACAAGAGCCAAGAGTTGGGCTCTTTCCCCATGTCCCTGCCAAAGAGCAGCATATCCAGCGCCTGAGGCAGTAACCTCAGCTGAGACCTCCACCTGGGACCTAGGTCTGACAAAGGACTTAGACAGCATAGCTGGGCCCATCCCCCAACTCACCCAATCTTACCCCAACCCTTCCAGAGACTAAAGTTGGCCCCTGAACTTGGAAGAAGTGTCAGATTACAGAGGACCCATAAGCGCTCAGGATCTGGGAAGACCCAGCTTGCAGCTCTGACCCAGGGAAGAGGCTGGGAAGAGTGTGACACTGCTGGGCTGGGAGAGACAAGTCTCCTCCATCACCAGCCCCCACCTTTTCTGGCATGCAGGGCAATTAAAACTGCAAAGACATGCAGGGGTCAGCAGCAAACGGAAGACTCAGCTCTGGGCTTTCAGAAGCTCAGAACACTCCCGCCCTCCAGACACACACACACAAACACACACGGAAGAAGTGTCCTAAGACTCAGGACACCGGGGCACAGGGCTGGATCTGTTACTCTCAGTGCACATATGTGCAGGCAAGAACAGAAACTGCACTGACTGTCAAAACTACCATCCAGACCCTATGGGCTATGGCCCAACTCATCTAGAACTGCAGTCCCAGGGTCATTCTGGGCACCAAGTGACGGGCTCTCCCTGCACAAGATGCAGAGGACTCTTTGGTACAGCAGAGGACAACCTGGAGAATATTTGGTGGGCTTAAACCAAGACTTTTTAAATTTGTTTTGTTTTTTAAACAAATTGTCTTTCTGATAATTTTGCCTAGGCTGAATGTGGGTTATCGGTTGTTTTTACATGTTAGTGTAGTTGTTTTTTTTTCTTTGTTGTTGTTTTTGTTGTGCTTGGTGATTTGCTTTGTTTTGAAATTGCCCTATACCAGGACCCAGCTCAAGAGGCACAAGATTCAACACACCCAGAGGAAATTCTCTACTGACACAAGAACCCATAGAGGCCAAGTCTCATTTGAGCAGTCAACCCTCACACAGCAGAAGATCCACTGTGGGCAGAGAGCCAAGTCTCACAACTAGTCAGAGTAGGAGTCAATCCCACTTAAAGTTCAACTGTAAAAGGACAATATACACAACACAAGTCACCTTTGGAGCCAAATATAAAGGTCACATACTACATAAATAATGCAGCAAAAACTAAGGACGCTAGGGGATCTACCTAATACATTGAAGCAAACACAGAATCAGCCAGAATGGGGGGGAAAAGAAACATGTCCCAGATAAAAGAACAGAAGAAACCTCCAGAATTGGAACCAAATAAAGTAGAGGATAACCGACCTATCAGAGACAGAGTTCAGAACACTGATGATAAGACAGATTAAGGAGTTAGTGACTACATAAAGAAGGATAGAGAAATCATAATGAACAACCAGTTAGAACTAAAGAATAAAATAACTGAAATAAAGAACACACTTGAAGGCCTTACCATCAGGTTAGATGAAACAGAGGATCAAATCAGCGACGTAGAAGACAAGTTAGCAGATAAAACCTAAACAGAACAATAAAAAGACAAACGAATAAAAAACAATGAAGATGGATTAAGAGACATCTGGGATAACATCAAGCACAACATGTGCATCATAAGAATACCAGAACTCAGAGAGGGAGCAAGGGATTGAGAAAATATTTGAAGTAATAATGTCCGAAAACTTCCCTAATCCTGTGAAGGAAACTGACATACAAGCCCAAGAAGTGCAGAGTTCAACCAGTATAAATCCAGACATACCCACACCAAGATGCATTAAAATGGCAAAGGTTAAAGTCAAAGAGAGAATCCTAAAAGCAGCAAGAGAAAGACAGCAGGTTACATAAAAGGGAACTCTTATAAGACTATCAAATTACTTTTCTATTGAAACATTGCAGTCCATGAAGGAGTGGCAGAAGGTACTCAACGTGATAGAAAAAAGGTCTATAACCTCGATTGCTTTATCCAGCAAGGCTATCAATAAAAATTGCAGGAGAGATAAAGAGCTTCGCAGAAAAAAATAAGTTAAGGAATTTATTACCACCAACACAGCATTAAGCTAAAACTTAAGTTTGCCTACTTTCTCCACTTCTATTAAACATAGTGCTGGAAGTTCTATCCACAGCAATCAGACAACAAAAAGAAATAAAAGGCATCCAAATTGTTAAGGAAAGTAAAATGGTTTTTTATATGCAGATGACATCATACTATATATAGAGAACCCTAAAGACTCCACCAAAAAACTGTTAGAACTGATAAATTAATTTAGTAAAGTAGAAGGATACAAAATTAACATTCAGAAATCAGTTGCATTTGTATACATCAATAATAAATTATCAGGAGAAAGTAAGAAAACAATCCCACCTACAATTGCTTCCAAGACTATAAAATACCTGGGAACAAATTTAACAAAAGAAGTTTTTACCTCTACTCAGAAAATTATAAGACACTGAAGAGAGAAATTAAAGAGAATACAAATAGAGGGAAACACATACCGTGCTCATGGATAGGAAGCATTAGTATCGTTAAAATGTCCATACTACCTAAGGCAACATACTGATTCAATTCAATTCCTATCAAACTACCAAGGACATTTTTCACAGAAATAGAACACATACTCCTAAATTTATATGAAACCATAAATGTTCCCGGATAACTTCGGCAGTCTTGAGAAATAAAAACAAAGTGGGAGGTATAACGATACATAATATTAAATTATACTACAAGGCTATCAAAACAGCATGGTCCTGGCTTAAAAACAGACACATAGAAAGATAACTTCCTATCAACCTGTTGCAGAAGCAACCCTTGTAGATGTCTAGGAAGAGAAACAATGAATCAGTCAGTAATTGCCATGAATACCAAAGGCAATAAGACAGCTCAGAAAGAAAGTGAAAAGTCTCCAGGAAAGGAACTTAAAGATATGTAGATATGTGACTTAAATGACAGAGAATTCAACATTGCAGTTCTTAAAAAACTCGACGAGATGCAAGAAAACACAGAAGGGCAGTTTGTGAACTCAGAAACACAATCAAAGTACAGTAACACATGAACATTTTATGAAAGAGATCGAAATTTTAAAAAAGAACCAAATAGAATTTTTGGAGATTAAGAACTCAATTGAAGAAATGAAATAGCCAGCTTAGGTAGTATAGTTGTCCAGATGGAAGAAAGAGTCAGTGACATGGAATATAGAAACCTGAAAATTACACAGATGGAAGAAGAAAGAGACTTGAGACTTAAAAGAAATGAAAGAACTTTACAAGAACGTTCTGACCAGAAGGAGAAGAAAGAGAGAAGGGAACAGAGAATATATTCAAACAAATCATCGATGAGAACTTCCCAATCTTTTGGAAAGAACTGGATCCCCGAATCCAAAATAGGCACATTAGAGAAGGCACATTAGAGAAGCTCTCTAAAATCAACGACAAAGAAAGAATCATCAAGGCAGCCAGGGAAAAGAAGACGGTAACCTACAAAGGAAAACCCATTAGATTATCGTCAGATTTCTCAGCAGAAACTCTACAAGCCAGGAGGGAGTGGAACCAAATATTTAAACTATTGAAAGAGAGAACTTATGAGCCAAGAATAATATACCCAGCAAAGATATCCTTTACATATGAAGGAGGAATAAAGACCTTGCCAGACATACAGAAGCTGAGGGAATTTTCTAATACACGACCTGCACTACAAGAAATACTAAAGGAGGCAATTCGACCATCATCAACAGGGACAATTTGTGGCAACCAAAACATAAAAAGGGGGAGAACCGGAATATGGGAATGGAGAAAGTAAGCGTGCTGAAGAAAATGGAATACTCTAAATATCAAAATTCATTTTACATAAACTTAAGGGTAACCACTCAAAAAAAAAATCCAGAACTGAAATATATACTGTAATAAAAGAAGAACAGAGGGAAACATCATAGAATACCGCCACACAAAAATACTAGACAAAAACAAAAAGGTAAAGAAACAATGGAGACACAGCCTCACCAGAAAACTAAAGATAGAATGACAGGAAATCCTTACATATCAATAATCACCCTAAATGTAAATGGACTTAACTCAGCAACAAAAAGGAACAGAGTAGCATATTGGATCAAAAAACTAAACCCAACCATATGCTGTCTCCAAGAGACACATCTCAGCAACAAGGACAAGCATAGCCTCAAAGTGAAAGGGTGGAAATTGACACGCCATGCAAATAGTGCCCAGAGAAAATCAGGTGTAGTCATACTGATATCAGATGAAACAGACTTCAGGGTGAAAAAGGTAACAAGAGACAAAGATGGACATTTCATAATGGTAAAGAGGACTACACAACAAGAAGACATAACAGTCATCAATATTTATGCCCCCAATCAGGGAGCACCAAAATACACCAAGAAACTACTAACAGAACTAAAGGGAGACATTGACCAAAACACAATTATACAAGGTGATCTAAATACTTTATTGACAGCTTTAGATAGATCATCCAAACAGAAAATAAATAACGAAATAGCAGCCCTAAATAACCCATTAGATGAAATGGACATAATTGAACTAAATAGAGCACTTCATCCTATAACATCAGACTATACATTCTTTTCTAGTGTAGATGGAACATTCTCAAGGATACACCATATATTGGGACATAAAATCAGCGTCAGCAAATTTGAGGAGATTGAAATCATACCCAGCATATTCTCTGATCACAAGGCTTTGAAATTGATACCAACTGCAAAAAGAAAGCAGGAAAAAACACAAACACATGGAGAGTAGACAACATACTTTTAAAGAACGACTGGGTCAAAGAAGAAATCAGAGGAGAGATCAAAAGATACATAGAAACAAATGACAATGGAAATACATCCTACCAAAATGTTTGGGATGTAGCGAAAGCAGTTTTAAGAGGGAAATTTATATCATTACAGGCCTATCTCAAGAAACAAGAAAAATCCCAAATAAATAACCTCATGTTACACCTTAAAGAACTAGAAAAAAGAACAAGTGAAACCCAAGGTCAGCAGAAGAAAGGAAATAACAAAAATCAGAGCAGAACTAAATGAAATAAAGAACAAAAAGACCAAAAAAAAATAATGTGAGAAAGAGCTGGTTTTTTGAAAAGATTAAAAAAATTGAAACACCCTTGGTTAGACTCACTAAGATAAAAAGAGAGAAGACAGTAGTTAACAAAACCAGGAATGAAAAAGGGGCAGTTATCACGGATACCACAGAAATACAAATAATCATCCAAGAATACTATAAAGGACTATATGCCACCAAATTCAATAACCTAGAAGAAATGGACAAGTTCTTAGAAACATATAGCCTTCCTAGGCTGAACCATGAAGAACTGGAATATCTGAACAGATCGATCACCAGTAATGAAATTCAATCAGTCATCAAAAACCTTCCCAAAAGCAAAAGTCCGAGACCAGATGGTTTCACTAGTGAATTCTACCAAACCTTCAAAGAGGATCTAATACCAATCCTGCTCAAACTCTTCCAAATAATTGAAGAAGAGACACTACTTCCTAACTCTATTTATGAGGCCAACATTACCCTGATACCAAAACCTGGTAAGGACAACACAAAAAAGAAAACTACAGACCAATATCGCTGATGAATTCCATTCAATAATCCTAAACAAAATTCTAGCAAATCGAATACAACAGTGCATTAAAAAGATTATTCATCACGACCAAGTGTGGTTCATCCCCAGGGCCCAAGGATGGTTCAACATCCGCAAATGCATCAATGTGGTACATCACATAAACAAATTAAGGACAAAAATGATATGATTATATAAATTGATGCAGAAAAAGCATTTGACAAGATACAACATCCATTTATGATTAAAACACTTAATAATATAGGTAAGGAAGGAAAATACCTTAGCATAATAAAAGCCATGTATGTCAAACCCTCAGCTAATCTCATAATTAATGGTGAAAAACTGAAGCCGTTTGCTCTACGTTCAGGAACATGACAGGTCTGTCTGTATCACCTCTTCTTTTCAACATAGTGTTGGAAGTCCTTGCCAGAGCAATCAGGCAAGAGAAAGAAATAACAGGCATCCTCATTGGGAATGAAGAAGTTAAATTATCACTGTTTGCAGATGACTTGATGCTATATATAGAAAACCCTAAAGACTCCACCAAAAAGCTATTAGAAACAACAACGAATACAGTAATGCTGCTGGCTAAAAAATCAATGTACAAAAGTCCATTGCAGTCCTGTATACTAACAATGAAATCTCAGGAAAAGAAATATAAAAAACAATTCCTTTTGCAATTGCAGCAAAAAGAAGATAACACCTAGGGATAAACTTAAACAAGGATGTGAAGGACCTACATGCTGAAAACTATAACACATTTTTGAAAGAAATTGAAGAAGACACAAGGAAATGGAAAGGCATTCCGTGCTTATGGAATGGAAGAATCAACATAGTTAAAATGGCCATATTACCCAAAGCAATATACAGATTTAATGCAATCCTCATCAAAATCCCAATGGCATTTTTTAAAGAAATAGAACAAAATTCATCAGATTTTTTTTGGAACCACAGAAGACCCCGAATAGCCAAAGCAATTGTAAGAAAAGAACAGATAAAGAGCTACCCAGACAAGAAATAGCGAAAGGAGTTCATCATCACTAAACCAGTATTACAAGGAATCTTTGAGGAACTGCTTTCAGACAAAGGCAAAAAGATTAAAAATAAGACTGTTGCCACCATTGTCTCGCTGAGCCAATATCTCCATGGTTTTACAGAAGCTGCAGTTATGGGGACTGTTCTTCCCGGTACTAGAATGCTGGGCTGCTGAACCTGGTGTGTCACTTGGACCCCTCATTCCTCTGAGGAGGCCTCTGCAGCTGAGATATGACTCCCAATTTTTAATGGTCACATGCAGGCGTGCAATCAGCTTGTTCTGTGTCTCTGCCCCTCAAACCGGTCTTGAGGTGGCTTCTTTTGTTTAATTTAAAATTTATTAGGCTCACATTGGCTTCTTGTGTATGTCCTTCGTTGTAGGGCTTTGGTTTATCTAGATTTCAGGAGATTTTCAATGATGGTTGTTGTGTAGTTTAGTTGTAATTTTGATGTGGTCGTGACAGGACATAAGCACAATTTTTCCCTACTCCATCATCTTGACTAGAAATTTCTCTCTGATTTAATTTTTAAAACTATAATATGAAATATTTCTAATGTATGTACCACTCAGCTTAAGAAATAGAGTATTATCAACACAGTTGAAGTCTCCTTCAAACTCTGATCATATTCCCTTGTCCCCACAGTAACTACTGTGCTGGATTTGTTCATAATTCCCCAGCATATTCTAAAACACACTAAAATTTGAGAACCTTTGCACAATTTTGCTATAGAGTTGCTTTTTTATGGAGATCCATTTTCTTCCATCTCTGCCTGTACATAAATATCTCTTTCTCTCTCAAAGACCAGGTCAAATGCAGGTTCTCTATGAAGCGTCCCCTGATCTACTTTAGAAATCTCTAGCAAAATGAACTGTCTTACAACTCTTACAGAAAATATTAGGTTGAATGAATGGGAGAATTGAGTGGGGAGCTCCCTAGGGAGGGAAGTCTGAGATATAGCTGGAGGGCAGATATAAATTTTCTACTGAGTTTGAGTTGAAGTGGCTGCTAGAGCAATACATTGAGCAAGTTAATTACAAATTAAGTTATACTAGGCTTCTGGTCAGGCTAGTAAATTCAATAATAACCATATTTGGACCGATATTTGGCGATAGAGTGGGGCATGTAAAAAAATGGCTGTGAACTCAAAAGTTGTACATCTGAGTGGGAATGGGGGGAGTGAAGAGGGTCGGTAACACACAGTGGGCGGCTTCCTGTACCCAGAGGCAAAAATTAGTCATTTGCCTAATTGAGAATGCGCAGTTAGGAGGGGTTTCTTCAAGATGTTGTGATATGGGCAAGTAATAATTCTGGCCTCAGGGGAAGGTTGAGGGCAGGCGATATGTAGCCACAGGAAGGGTTACAAGTTCTGTCTGAGTATGTATTCCTGAAGGTTTGTTTGTATTGGTGCTGAGGTTATCACAAGAGCTCTAACTCCAGTGAATTCAAACCAAAGCAACCATATATATATGGGGGTGGGTGTATTTGGTACATTTGTGATGGGGATTCCTGTGGAAGGAGCAGCTGAGGAATGGAAGCAAGATGGCAGACCACTGAGCACCTCACATGTGCAGTAAATTAATGAGGATGGTAACACACTTTAAAGGGCTTTTTTTCCCTTTCTAGAGGTAGGTGAGATAGGAAGCACCCTGCTGACCACATGCAGTTGGGAGAACCCTCTCTAAAGGGTATACGTTTTTTGGAGGGGTAGTAAAACTGGGAGTGAATGATGCTACATACAGAAGTGGGAGCCAGGGATAAAGCTCATATATGGCAGGGCCTAGATTTAAACTAGTTTTCACTGCCAAGGAGCTCGTATTTTTAATAATTTCATTGGTGCTTTTCTTAAGTGTTGGTACCAGGACCAGATGCATCAACATCACTAGGGTGCTTCTGAAATGCACATTCCTGGGCTGCAGTTACTGAATCAAATACTTGGGGGTGAGGCCCCCAAATATACATTTTTCAATTAAATTTATTGGGGTGACGTCGGTTAGTAAAATCATGTTTCGAGTTACTTCATAGGAATAGGGGCAGCGAGGTGCTCTTCTTGAGTTCTCCTCAGAACTCACCACAAATTGAACACCTGTAACCCATCGAAGGACTCACACAGAACAGTTAAGATACTCCTATGAGGATTATTTGAATGTGGGTAAATTGGGTGAGCAAGGGAAAAGGGAAGGGAGTGGAGTGGAGACCAGCCCGCATCAGCGGCTGTGGAGAAGCAGAGGATCCCAGGACACAACAGAGACCACAAGAGCCAGGAGTTGGGCTCTTTCCCCATGTCCCTGCCAAAGAGCAGCATATCCAGCGCCTGAGGCAGTAACCTCAGCTGAGACCTCCACCTGGGACCTAGGTCTGACAAAGGACTTAGACAGCATAGCTGGGCCCATCCCCCAACTCACCCAATCTTACCCCAACCCTTCCAGAGACTAAAGTTGGCCCCTGAACTGAGAAGAAGTGTCAGATTACAGAGGACCCATAAGCGCTCAGGATCTGGGAAGACCCAGCTTGCAGCTCTGACCCAGGGAAGAGGCTGGGAAGAGTGTGACACTGCTGGGCTGGGAGAGACAAGTCTCCTCCATCACCAGCCCCCACCTTTTCTGGCATGCAGGGCAATTAAAACTGCAGAGACATGCAGGGGTCAGCAGCAAACGGAAGACTCAGCTCTGGGCTTTCAGAAGCTCAGAACACTCCCGCCCTCCAGACACACACACACAAACACACACGGAAGAAGTGTCCTAAGACTCAGGACACCGGGGCACAGGGCTGGATCTGTTACTCTCAGTGCACATTTGTGCAGGCAAGAACAGAAACTGCACTGACTGTCAAAACTACCATCCAGACCCTATGGGCTATGGCCCAACTCATCTAGAACTGCAGTCCCAGGGTCATTCTGGGCACCAAGTGACGGGCTCTCCCTGCACAAGATGCAGAGGACTCTTTGGTACAGCAGAGGACAACCTGGAGAATATTTGGTGGGCTTAAACCAAGACTGGTGCTACTTTTTAAATTTGTTTTGTTTTTTAAACAAATTGTCTTTCTGATAATTTTGCCTAGGCTGAATGTGGGTTATCGGTTGTTTTTACATGTTAGTGTAGTTGGTTTTTTTTCTTTGTTGTTGTTTTTGTTGTGCTTGGTGATTTGCTTTGTTTTGAAATTGCCCTATACCAGGACCCAGCTCAAGAGGCACAAGATTCAACACACCCAGAGGAAATTCTCTACTGACACAAGAACCCATAGAGGCCAAGTCTCATTTGAGCAGTCAACCCTCACACAGCAGAAGATCCACTGTGGGCAGAGAGCCAAGTCTCACAACTAGTCAGAGTAGGAGTCAATCCCACTTAAAGTTCAACTGTAAAAGGACAATATACACAACACAAGTCACCTTTGGAGCCAAATATAAAGGTCACATACTACATAAATAATGCAGCAAAAACTAAGGACGCTAGGGGATCTACCTAATACATTGAAGCAAACACAGAATCAGCCAGAATGGGGGGGAAAAGAAACATGTCCCAGATAAAAGAACAGAAGAAACCTCCAGAATTGGAACCAAATAAAGTAGAGGATAACCGACCTATCAGAGACAGAGTTCAGAACAGTGATGATAAGACAGATTAAGGAGTTAGTGACTACATAAAGAAGGATAGAGAAATCATAATGAACAACAGTTAGAACTAAAGAATAAAATAACTGAAATAAAGAACACACTTGAAGGCCTTACCATCAGGTTAGATGAAACAGAGGATCAAATCAGCGACGTAGAAGACAAGTTAGCAGATAAAACCTAAACAGAACAATAAAAAGACAAACGAATAAAAAACAATGAAGATGGATTAAGAGACATCTGGGATAACATCAAGCACAACATGTGCATCATAAGAATACCAGAACTCAAAGAGAGGGAGCAAGGGATTGAGAAAATATTTGAAGTAATAATGTCCGAAAACTTCCCTAATCCTGTGAAGGAAACTGACATACAAGCCCAAGAAGTGCAGAGTTCAACCAGTATAAATCCAGACATACCCACACCAAGATGCATTAAAATGGCAAAGGTTAAAGTCAAAGAGAGAATCCTAAAAGCAGCAAGAGAAAGACAGCAGGTTACATAAAAGGGAACTCTTATAAGACTATCAAATTACTTTTCTATTGAAACATTGCAGTCCATGAAGGAGTGGCAGAAGGTACTCAACGTGATAGAAAAAAGGTCTATAACCTCGATTGCTTTATCCAGCAAGGCTATCAATAAAAATTGCAGGAGAGATAAAGAGCTTCGCAGAAAAAAATAAGTTAAGGAATTTATTACCACCAACACAGCATTAAGCTAAAACTTAAGTTTGCCTACTTTCTCCACTTCTATTAAACATAGTGCTGGAAGTTTTATCCACAGCAATCAGACAACAAAAAGAAATAAAAGGCATCCAAATTGTTAAGGAAAGTAAAATGGTTTTTTATATGCAGATGACATCATACTATATATAGAGAACCCTAAAGACTCCACCAAAAAACTGTTAGAACTGATAAATTAATTTAGTAAAGTAGAAGGATACAAAATTAACATTCAGAAATCAGTTGCATTTGTATACATCAATAATAAATTATCAGGAGAAAGTAAGAAAACAATCCCACCTACAATTGCTTCCAAGACTATAAAATACCTGGGAACAAATTTAACAAAAGAAGTTTTTACCTCTACTCAGAAAATTATAAGACACTGAAGAGAGAAATTAAAGAGAATACAAATAGAGGGAAACACATACCATGCTCATGGATAGGAAGCATTAGTATCGTTAAAATGTCCATACTACCTAAGGCAACATACTGATTCAATTCAATTCCTATCAAACTACCAAGGACATTTTTCACAGAAATAGAACACATACTCCTAAATTTATATGAAACCATAAATGTTCCCGGATAACTTCGGCAGTCTTGAGAAATAAAAACAAAGTGGGAGGTATAACGATACATAATATTAAATTATACTACAAGGCTATCAAAACAGCATGGTCCTGGCTTAAAAACAGACACATAGAAAGATAACTTCCTATCAACCTGTTGCAGAAGCAACCCTTGTAGATGTCTAGGAAGAGAAACAATGAATCAGTCAGTAATTGCCATGAATACCAAAGGCAATAAGACAGCTCAGAAAGAAAGTGAAAAGTCTCCAGGAAAGGAACTTAAAGATATGTAGATATGTGACTTAAATGACAGAGAATTCAACATTGCAGTTCTTAAAAAACTCGACGAGATGCAAGAAAACACAGAAGGGCAGTTTGTGAACTCAGAAACACAATCAAAGTACCACATGAACATTTTATGAAAGAGATTGAAATTTTAAAAAAGAACCAAATAGAATTTTTGGAGATTAAGAACTCAATTGAAGAAATGAAATAGCCAGCTTAGGTAGTATAGTTGTCCAGATGGAAGAAAGAATCAGTGACATGGAATATAGAAACCTGAAAATTACACAGATGGAAGAAGAAAGAGACTTGAGACTTAAAAGAAATGAAAGAACTTTACAAGAACTTTCTGACCAGAAGGAGAAGAAAGAGAGAAGGGAACAGAGAATATATTCAAACAAATCATCGATGAGAACTTCCCAATCTTTTGGAAAGAACTGGATCTCCGAATCCAACACGCAAATAGAACACCTGGTTACCTGAATCCCAATAGGCACATTAGAGAAGGCACATTAGAGAAGCTCTCTAAAATCAACGACAAAGAAAGAATCATCAAGGCAGCCAGGGAAAAGAAGACGGTAACCTACAAAGGAAAACCCATTAGATTATCGTCAGATTTCTCAGCAGAAACTCTACAAGCCAGGAGGGAGTGGAACCAAATATTTAAACTATTGAAAGAGAGAACTTATGAGCCAAGAATAATATACCCAGCAAAGATATCCTTTACATATGAAGGAGGAATAAAGACCTTGCCAGACATACAGAAGCTGAGGGAATTTTCTAATACACGACCTGCACTACAAGAAATACTAAAGGAGGCAATTCGACCATCATCAACAGGGACAATTTGTGGCAACCAAAACATAAAAAGGGGGAGAACCGGAATATGGGAATGGAGAAAGTAAGCGTGCTGAAGAAAATGGAATACTCTAAATATCAAAATTCATTTTACATAAACTTAAGGGTAACCACTCAAAAAAAAAAATCCAGAACTGAAATATATACTGTAATAAAAGAAGAACAGAGGAAAACATCATAGAATACCGCCACACAAAAGAAAATGGAATACTCTAAATATCAAAATTCATTTACATAAACTTAAGGGTAACCACTCAAAAAAAAATCCAGAACTGAAATATATACTGTAATAAAAGAAGAACAGAGGGAACCATCATAGAATACCGCCACACAAAAATACTAGACAAAAACAAAAAGGTAAAGAAACAATGGAGACACAGCCTCACCAGAAAACTAAAGATAGAATGACAGGAAATCCTTACATATCAATAATCACCCTAAATGTAAATGGACTTAACTCAGCAACAAAAAGGAACAGAGTAGCATATTGGATCAAAAAACTAAACCCAACCATATGCTGTCTCCAAGAGACACATCTCAGCAACAAGGACAAGCATAGCCTCAAAGTGAAAGGGTGGAAATTGACACGCCATGCAAATAGTGCCCAGAGAAAATCAGGTGTAGTCATACTGATATCAGATGAAACAGACTTCAGGGTGAAAAAGGTAACAAGAGACAAAGATGGACATTTCATAATGGTAAAGAGGACTACACAACAAGAAGACATAACAGTCATCAATATTTATGCCCCCAATCAGGGAGCACCAAAATACACCAAGAAACTACTAACAGAACTAAAGGGAGACATTGACCAAAACACAATTATACAAGGTGATCTAAATACTTTATTGACAGCTTTAGATAGATCATCCAAACAGAAAATAAATAACGAAATAGCAGCCCTAAATAACCCATTAGATGAAATGGACATAATTGAACTAAATAGAGCACTTCATCCTATAACATCAGACTATACATTCTTTTCTAGTGTAGATGGAACATTCTCAAGGATACACCATATATTGGGACATAAAATCAGCGTCAGCAAATTTGAGGAGATTGAAATCATACCCAGCATATTCTCTGATCACAAGGCTTTGAAATTGATACCAACTGCAAAAAGAAAGCAGGAAAAAACACAAACACATGGAGAGTAGACAACATACTTTTAAAGAACGACTGGGTCAAAGAAGAAATCAGAGGAGAGATCAAAAGATACATAGAAACAAATGACAATGGAAATACATCCTACCAAAATGTTTGGGATGTAGCGAAAGCAGTTTTAAGAGGGAAATTTATATCATTACAGGCCTATCTCAAGAAACAAGAAAAATCCCAAATAAATAACCTCATGTTACACCTTAAAGAACTAGAAAAAAGAACAAGTGAAACCCAAGGTCAGCAGAAGAAAGGAAATAACAAAAATCAGAGCAGAACTAAATGAAATAAAGAACAAAAAGACCAAAAAAAAATAATGTGAGAAAGAGCTGGTTTTTTGAAAAGATTAAAAAAATTGAAACACCCTTGGTTAGACTCACTAAGATAAAAAGAGAGAAGACAGTAGTTAACAAAACCAGGAATGAAAAAGGGGCAGTTATCACGGATACCACAGAAATACAAATAATCATCCAAGAATACTATAAAGGACTATATGCCACCAAATTCAATAACCTAGAAGAAATGGACAAGTTCTTAGAAACATATAGCCTTCCTAGGCTGAACCATGAAGAACTGGAATATCTGAACAGATCGATCACCAGTAATGAAATTCAATCAGTCATCAAAAACCTTCCCAAAAGCAAAAGTCCGAGACCAGATGGTTTCACTAGTGAATTCTACCAAACCTTCAAAGAGGATCTAATACCAATCCTGCTCAAACTCTTCCAAATAATTGAAGAAGAGACACTACTTCCTAACTCTATTTATGAGGCCAACATTACCCTGATACCAAAACCTGGTAAGGACAACACAAAAAAGAAAACTACAGACCAATATCGCTGATGAATTCCATTCAATAATCCTAAACAAAATTCTAGCAAATCGAATACAACAGTGCATTAAAAAGATTATTCATCACGACCAAGTGTGGTTCATCCCCAGGGCCCAAGGATGGTTCAACATCCGCAAATGCATCAATGTGGTACATCACATAAACAAATTAAGGACAAAAATGATATGATTATATAAATTGATGCAGAAAAAGCATTTGACAAGATACAACATCCATTTATGATTAAAACACTTAATAATATAGGTAAGGAAGGAAAATACCTTAGCATAATAAAAGCCATGTATGTCAAACCCTCAGCTAATCTCATAATTAATGGTGAAAAACTGAAGCCGTTTGCTCTACGTTCAGGAACATGACAGGTCTGTCTGTATCACCTCTTCTTTTCAACATAGTGTTGGAAGTCCTTGCCAGAGCAATCAGGCAAGAGAAAGAAATAACAGGCATCCTCATTGGGAATGAAGAAGTTAAATTATCACTGTTTGCAGATGACTTGATGCTATATATAGAAAACCCTAAAGACTCCACCAAAAAGCTATTAGAAACAACAACGAATACAGTAATGCTGCTGGCTAAAAAATCAATGTACAAAAGTCCATTGCAGTCCTGTATACTAACAATGAAATCTCAGGAAAAGAAATATAAAAAACAATTCCTTTTGCAATTGCAGCAAAAAGAAGATAACACCTAGGGATAAACTTAAACAAGGATGTGAAGGACCTACATGCTGAAAACTATAACACATTTTTGAAAGAAATTGAAGAAGACACAAGGAAATGGAAAGGCATTCCGTGCTTATGGAATGGAAGAATCAACATAGTTAAAATGGCCATATTACCCAAAGCAATATACAGATTTAATGCAATCCTCATCAAAATCCCAATGGCATTTTTTAAAGAAATAGAACAAAATTCATCAGATTTTTTTTGGAACCACAGAAGACCCCGAATAGCCAAAGCAATTGTAAGAAAAGAACAGATAAAGAGCTACCCAGACAAGAAATAGCGAAAGGAGTTCATCATCACTAAACCAGTATTACAAGGAATCTTTGAGGAACTGCTTTCAGACAAAGGCAAAAAGATTAAAAATAAGACTGTTGCCACCATTGTCTCGCTGAGCCAATATCTCCATGGTTTTACAGAAGCTGCAGTTATGGGGACTGTTCTTCCCGGTACTAGAATGCTGGGCTGCTGAACCTGGTGTGTCACTTGGACCCCTCATTCCTCTGAGGAGGCCTCTGCAGCTGAGATATGACTCCCAATTTTTAATGGTCACATGCAGGCGTGCAATCAGCTTGTTCTGTGTCTCTGCCCCTCAAACCGGTCTTGAGGTGGCTTCTTTTGTTTAATTTAAAATTTATTAGGCTCACATTGGCTTCTTGTGTATGTCCTTCGTTGTAGGGCTTTGGTTTATCTAGATTTCAGGAGATTTTCAATGATGGTTGTTGTGTAGTTTAGTTGTAATTTTGATGTGGTCGTGACAGGACATAAGCACAATTTTTCCCTACTCCATCATCTTGACTAGAAATTTCTCTCTGATTTAATTTTTAAAACTATAATATGAAATATTTCTAATGTATGTACCACTCAGCTTAAGAAATAGAGTATTATCAACACAGTTGAAGTCTCCTTCAAACTCTGATCATATTCCCTTGTCCCCACAGTAACTACTGTGCTGGATTTGTTCATAATTCCCCAGCATATTCTAAAACACACTAAAATTTGAGAACCTTTGCACAATTTTGCTATAGAGTTGCTTTTTTATGGAGATCCATTTTCTTCCATCTCTGCCTGTACATAAATATCTCTTTCTCTCTCAAAGACCAGGTCAAATGCAGGTTCTCTATGAAGCGTCCCCTGATCTACTTTAGAAATCTCTAGCAAAATGAACTGTCTTACAACTCTTACAGAAAATATTAGGTTGAATGAATGGGAGAATTGAGTGGGGAGCTCCCTAGGGAGGGAAGTCTGAGATATAGCTGGAGGGCAGATATAAATTTTCTACTGAGTTTGAGTTGAAGTGGCTGCTAGAGCAATACATTGAGCAAGTTAATTACAAATTAAGTTATACTAGGCTTCTGGTCAGGCTAGTAAATTCAATAATAACCATATTTGGACCGATATTTGGCGATAGAGTGGGGCATGTAAAAAAATGGCTGTGAACTCAAAAGTTGTACATCTGAGTGGGAATGGGGGGAGTGAAGAGGGTCGGTAACACACAGTGGGCGGCTTCCTGTACCCAGAGGCAAAAATTAGTCATTTGCCTAATTGAGAATGCGCAGTTAGGAGGGGTTTCTTCAAGATGTTGTGATATGGGCAAGTAATAATTCTGGCCTCAGGGGAAGGTTGAGGGCAGGCGATATGTAGCCACAGGAAGGGTTACAAGTTCTGTCTGAGTATGTATTCCTGAAGGTTTGTTTGTATTGGTGCTGAGGTTATCACAAGAGCTCTAACTCCAGTGAATTCAAACCAAAGCAACCATATATATATGGGGGTGGGTGTATTTGGTACATTTGTGATGGGGATTCCTGTGGAAGGAGCAGCTGAGGAATGGAAGCAAGATGGCAGACCACTGAGCACCTCACATGTGCAGTAAATTAATGAGGATGGTAACACACTTTAAAGGGCTTTTTTTCCCTTTCTAGAGGTAGGTGAGATAGGAAGCACCCTGCTGACCATATGCAGTTGGGAGAACCCTCTCTAAAGGGTATACGTTTTTTGGAGGGGTAGTAAAACTGGGAGTGAATGATGCTACATACAGAAGTGGGAGCCAGGGATAAAGCTCATATATGGCAGGGCCTAGATTTAAACTAGTTTTCACTGCCAAGGAGCTCGTATTTTTAATAATTTCATTGGTGCTTTTCTTAAGTGTTGGTACCAGGACCAGATGCATCAACATCACTAGGGTGCTTCTGAAATGCACATTCCTGGGCTGCAGTTACTGAATCAAATACTTGGGGGTGAGGCCCCCAAATATACATTTTTCAATTAAATTTATTGGGGTGACGTCGGTTAGTAAAATCATGTTTCGAGTGACTTCATAGGAATAGGGGCAGCGAGGTGCTCTTCTTGAGTTCTCCTCAGAACTCACCACAAATTGAACACCTGTAACCCATCGAAGGACTCACACAGAACAGTTAAGATACTCCTATGAGGATTATTTGAATGTGGGTAAATTGGGTGAGCAAGGGAAAAGGGAAGGGAGTGGAGTGGAGACCAGCCCGCATCAGCGGCTGTGGAGAAGCAGAGGATCCCAGGACACAACAGAGACCACAAGAGCCAGGAGTTGGGCTCTTTCCCCATGTCCCTGCCAAAGAGCAGCATATCCAGCGCCTGAGGCAGTAACCTCAGCTGAGACCTCCACCTGGGACCTAGGTCTGACAAAGGACTTAGACAGCATAGCTGGGCCCATCCCCCAACTCACCCAATCTTACCCCAACCCTTCCAGAGACTAAAGTTGGCCCCTGAACTGAGAAGAAGTGTCAGATTACAGAGGACCCATAAGCGCTCAGGATCTGGGAAGACCCAGCTTGCAGCTCTGACCCAGGGAAGAGGCTGGGAAGAGTGTGACACTGCTGGGCTGGGAGAGACAAGTCTCCTCCATCACCAGCCCCCACCTTTTCTGGCATGCAGGGCAATTAAAACTGCAGAGACATGCAGGGGTCAGCAGCAAACGGAAGACTCAGCTCTGGGCTTTCAGAAGCTCAGAACACTCCCGCCCTCCAGACACACACACACAAACACACACGGAAGAAGTGTCCTAAGACTCAGGACACCGGGGCACAGGGCTGGATCTGTTACTCTCAGTGCACATATGTGCAGGCAAGAACAGAAACTGCACTGACTGTCAAAACTACCATCCAGACCCTATGGGCTATGGCCCAACTCATCTAGAACTGCAGTCCCAGGGTCATTCTGGGCACCAAGTGACGGGCTCTCCCTGCACAAGATGCAGAGGACTCTTTGGTACAGCAGAGGACAACCTGGAGAATATTTGGTGGGCTTAAACCAAGACTGGTGCTACTTTTTAAATTTGTTTTGTTTTTTAAACAAATTGTCTTTCTGATAATTTTGCCTAGGCTGAATGTGGGTTATCGGTTGTTTTTACATGTTAGTGTAGTTGGTTTTTTTTCTTTGTTGTTGTTTTTGTTGTGCTTGGTGATTTGCTTTGTTTTGAAATTGCCCTATACCAGGACCCAGCTCAAGAGGCACAAGATTCAACACACCCAGAGGAAATTCTCTACTGACACAAGAACCCATAGAGGCCAAGTCTCATTTGAGCAGTCAACCCTCACACAGCAGAAGATCCACTGTGGGCAGAGAGCCAAGTCTCACAACTAGTCAGAGTAGGAGTCAATCCCACTTAAAGTTCAACTGTAAAAGGACAATATACACAACACAAGTCACCTTTGGAGCCAAATATAAAGGTCACATACTACATAAATAATGCAGCAAAAACTAAGGACGCTAGGGGATCTACCTAATACATTGAAGCAAACACAGAATCAGCCAGAATGGGGGGGAAAAGAAACATGTCCCAGATAAAAGAACAGAAGAAACCTCCAGAATTGGAACCAAATAAAGTAGAGGATAACCGACCTATCAGAGACAGAGTTCAGAACAGTGATGATAAGACAGATTAAGGAGTTAGTGACTACATAAAGAAGGATAGAGAAATCATAATGAACAACAGTTAGAACTAAAGAATAAAATAACTGAAATAAAGAACACACTTGAAGGCCTTACCATCAGGTTAGATGAAACAGAGGATCAAATCAGCGACGTAGAAGACAAGTTAGCAGATAAAACCTAAACAGAACAATAAAAAGACAAACGAATAAAAAACAATGAAGATGGATTAAGAGACATCTGGGATAACATCAAGCACAACATGTGCATCATAAGAATACCAGAACTCAAGAGAGGGAGCAAGGGATTGAGAAAATATTTGAAGTAATAATGTCCGAAAACTTCCCTAATCCTGTGAAGGAAACTGACATACAAGCCCAAGAAGTGCAGAGTTCAACCAGTATAAATCCAGACATACCCACACCAAGATGCATTAAAATGGCAAAGGTTAAAGTCAAAGAGAGAATCCTAAAAGCAGCAAGAGAAAGACAGCAGGTTACATAAAAGGGAACTCTTATAAGACTATCAAATTACTTTTCTATTGAAACATTGCAGTCCATGAAGGAGTGGCAGAAGGTACTCAACGTGATAGAAAAAAGGTCTATAACCTCGATTGCTTTATCCAGCAAGGCTATCAATAAAAATTGCAGGAGAGATAAAGAGCTTCGCAGAAAAAAATAAGTTAAGGAATTTATTACCACCAACACAGCATTAAGCTAAAACTTAAGTTTGCCTACTTTCTCCACTTCTATTAAACATAGTGCTGGAAGTTCTATCCACAGCAATCAGACAACAAAAAGAAATAAAAGGCATCCAAATTGTTAAGGAAAGTAAAATGGTTTTTTATATGCAGATGACATCATACTATATATAGAGAACCCTAAAGACTCCACCAAAAAACTGTTAGAACTGATAAATTAATTTAGTAAAGTAGAAGGATACAAAATTAACATTCAGAAATCAGTTGCATTTGTATACATCAATAATAAATTATCAGGAGAAAGTAAGAAAACAATCCCACCTACAATTGCTTCCAAGACTATAAAATACCTGGGAACAAATTTAACAAAAGAAGTTTTTACCTCTACTCAGAAAATTATAAGACACTGAAGAGAGAAATTAAAGAGAATACAAATAGAGGGAAACACATACCATGCTCATGGATAGGAAGCATTAGTATCGTTAAAATGTCCATACTACCTAAGGCAACATACTGATTCAATTCAATTCCTATCAAACTACCAAGGACATTTTTCACAGAAATAGAACACATACTCCTAAATTTATATGAAACCATAAATGTTCCCGGATAACTTCGGCAGTCTTGAGAAATAAAAACAAAGTGGGAGGTATAACGATACATAATATTAAATTATACTACAAGGCTATCAAAACAGCATGGTCCTGGCTTAAAAACAGACACATAGAAAGATAACTTCCTATCAACCTGTTGCAGAAGCAACCCTTGTAGATGTCTAGGAAGAGAAACAATGAATCAGTCAGTAATTGCCATGAATACCAAAGGCAATAAGACAGCTCAGAAAGAAAGTGAAAAGTCTCCAGGAAAGGAACTTAAAGATATGTAGATATGTGACTTAAATGACAGAGAATTCAACATTGCAGTTCTTAAAAAACTCGACGAGATGCAAGAAAACACAGAAGGGCAGTTTGTGAACTCAGAAACACAATCAAAGTACCACATGAACATTTTATGAAAGAGATTGAAATTTTAAAAAAGAACCAAATAGAATTTTTGGAGATTAAGAACTCAATTGAAGAAATGAAATAGCCAGCTTAGGTAGTATAGTTGTCCAGATGGAAGAAAGAATCAGTGACATGGAATATAGAAACCTGAAAATTACACAGATGGAAGAAGAAAGAGACTTGAGACTTAAAAGAAATGAAAGAACTTTACAAGAACTTTCTGACCAGAAGGAGAAGAAAGAGAGAAGGGAACAGAGAATATATTCAAACAAATCATCGATGAGAACTTCCCAATCTTTTGGAAAGAACTGGATCCCCGAATCCAACACGCAAATAGAACACCTGGTTACCTGAATCCCAATAGGCACATTAGAGAAGGCACATTAGAGAAGCTCTCTAAAATCAACGACAAAGAAAGAATCATCAAGGCAGCCAGGGAAAAGAAGACGGTAACCTACAAAGGAAAACCCATTAGATTATCGTCAGATTTCTCAGCAGAAACTCTACAAGCCAGGAGGGAGTGGAACCAAATATTTAAACTATTGAAAGAGAGAACTTATGAGCCAAGAATAATATACCCAGCAAAGATATCCTTTACATTTGAAGGAGGAATAAAGACCTTGCCAGACATACAGAAGCTGAGGGAATTTTCTAATACACGACCTGCACTACAAGAAATACTAAAGGACGCAATTCGACCATCATCAACAGGGACAATTTGTGGCAACCAAAACATAAAAAGGGGGAGAACCGGAATATGGGAATGGAGAAAGTAAGCGTGCTGAAGAAAATGGAATACTCTAAATATCAAAATTCATTTTACATAAACTTAAGGGTAACCACTCAAAAAAAAAATCCAGAACTGAAATATATACTGTAATAAAAGAAGAACAGAGGGAAACATCATAGAATACCGCCACACAAAAATACTAGACAAAAACAAAAAGGTAAAGAAACAATGGAGACACAGCCTCACCAGAAAACTAAAGATAGAATGACAGGAAATCCTTACATATCAATAATCACCCTAAATGTAAATGGACTTAACTCAGCAACAAAAAGGAACAGAGTAGCATATTGGATCAAAAAACTAAACCCAACCATATGCTGTCTCCAAGAGACACATCTCAGCAACAAGGACAAGCATAGCCTCAAAGTGAAAGGGTGGAAATTGACACGCCATGCAAATAGTGCCCAGAGAAAATCAGGTGTAGTCATACTGATATCAGATGAAACAGACTTCAGGGTGAAAAAGGTAACAAGAGACAAAGATGGACATTTCATAATGGTAAAGAGGACTACACAACAAGAAGACATAACAGTCATCAATATTTATGCCCCCAATCAGGGAGCACCAAAATACACCAAGAAACTACTAACAGAACTAAAGGGAGACATTGACCAAAACACAATTATACAAGGTGATCTAAATACTTTATTGACAGCTTTAGATAGATCATCCAAACAGAAAATAAAAAACGAAATAGCAGCCCTAAATAACCCATTAGATGAAATGGACATAATTGAACTAAATAGAGCACTTCATCCTATAACATCAGACTATACATTCTTTTCTAGTGTAGATGGAACATTCTCAAGGATACACCATATATTGGGACATAAAATCAGCGTCAGCAAATTTGAGGAGATTGAAATCATACCCAGCATATTCTCTGATCACAAGGCTTTGAAATTGATATCAACTGCAAAAAGAAAGCAGGAAAAAACACAAACACATGGAGAGTAAACAACATACTTTTAAAGAACGACTGGGTCAAAGAAGAAATCAGAGGAGAGATCAAAGATACATAGAAACAAATGACAATGGAAATACATCCTACCAAAATTTTTGGGATGTAGCGAAAGCAGTTTTAAGAGGGAAATTTATATCATTACAGGCCTATCTCAAGAAACAAGAAAAATCCCAAATAAATAACCTCATGTTACACCTTAAAGAAGTAGAAAAAGAAGAACAAGTGAAACCTAAGGTCAGGAGAAGAAAGGAAATAACAAAAATCAGAGCAGAACTAAATGAAATAAAGAACAAAAAGACCAAAAAAAAAATAATGTGAGAAAGAGCTGGTTTTTTGAAAAGATTAAAAAAATTGAAACACCCTTGGTTAGACTCACTAAGATAAAAAGAGAGAAGACAGTAGTTAACAAAACCAGGAATGAAAAAGGGGCAGTTATCACGGATACCACAGAAATACAAATAATCATCCAAGAATACTATAAAGGACTATATGCCACCAAATTCAATAACCTAGAAGAAATGGACAAGTTCTTAGAAACATATAGCCTTCCTAGGCTGAACCATGAAGAACTGGAATATCTGAACAGACCGATCACCAGTAATGAAATTTAATCAGTCATCAAAAACCTTCCCAAAAGCAAAAGACTGAGACCAGATGCTTTCACTAGTGAATTCTACCAAACCTTCAAAGAGGATCTAATACCAATCCTGCTCAAACTCTTCCAAATAATTGAAGAAGAGACACTACTTCCTAACTCTATTTATGAGGCCAACATTACCCTGATACCAAAACCTGGTAAGGACAACACAAAAAAGAAAACTACAGACCAATATCTCTGATGAATTCCATTCAATAATCCTAAACAAAATTCTAGCAAATCGAATACAACAGTGCATTAAAAAGATTATTCATCACGACCAAGTGTGGTTCATCCCCAGGGCCCAAGGATGGTTCAACATCCGCAAATGCATCAATGTGGTACATCACATAAACAAATTAAGGACAAAAATGATATGATTATATAAATTGATGCAGAAAAAGCATTTGACAAGATACAACATCCATTTATGATTAAAACACTTAATAATGTAGGTAAGGAAGGAAAATACCTAGCATAATAAAAGCCATGTATGTCAAACCCTCAGCTAATCTCATAATTAATGGTGAAAAACTGAAGCCGTTTGCTCTACGTTCAGGAACATGACAGGTCTGTCTGTATCACCTCTTCTTTTCAACATAGTGTTGGAAGTCCTTGCCAGAGCAATCAGGCAAGAGAAAGAAATAAAAGGCATCCATATTGGGAATGAAGAAGTTAAATTATCACTCTTTGCAGATGACATGATGCTATATATAGAAAACCCTAAAGACTCCACCAAAAAGCTATTAGAAAAAATCAACGAATATAGTAAAGTTGCTGGCTAAAAACCAACGTACAATAGTCCATTCATGCTTATAAACTAACAATGAAATCTCGGAAAAAGAAATACAAAAAAACCAATTCCTTTTGCAATTGCAGCAAAAAGAATGAAATACCTAGGAATAAACTTAACCAAGAATGTGAAAGACCTATATGCTTAAACGTATAAGACATTTTTAAAAGAAATTGAACAAGACACAAAGAAATGGAAAGATATTCTGTGTTTATGGATTGGAAGAATCAACATAGTTAAAACGGCCATATTACCCAAAGCAATATACACATTTTTTGCAATACCCATCAAAAATCCCACAGGCATTTATTAAAGAAATAGAACAAAAAATCATCAGATTTGTTTGGAACCACAAAAGACCCTGAATAGCCATAGCAATCTTAAGAAAAAAGACTAATACTGAAGGTATCACACTCCCAGACTTTAGCGTGTACTACAGGGTTACAATCATCAAAACAGCATGGTATTGGCAGAAAAAGAGGCGCATAGACCAATAGAATAGAATTGAGAACCCAGAAAAAAACCCACATAATTATGGACAGAGGATTTTTGACAAAGAACCTAAAAACATACAATGGAGAAAAGACAGTCTCTTCAATAAATGGTGCTGGCAAAATTGGAAAGCCACGTGCAAAAGAATGAAAATGGACTGCTATCTGTCACCATGTACCAAAATTAATTTAAAATGGATCAAAGACTTTAGCATAAGACCTGAAACACTAAACTGCATAGAAGAAAACATAGGTACTAAACTTACGGACCTTGGGTTCAAAGAGAATTTTATGAATGTGACTCCAAAGGCAAGGGAAGTAAAAGCTAAAATAAATGAATGGGACTATATCAAACTTAAAAGCTTCTGCACAGCAAAAGAGACCATCGACAAAATAAAGATGCAACCAACTGAATGGGAGAAGATTTTTGCAAACAGTGCCTCTGATAAGGGGCTAATATCCAAAATATACAAGGAACTCATGCAACTCAACAACCAAAAAACAAACAACCCAATTGAAAAATGGGCAGACGACCTCAAGAGACATTTCTCCAAAGAGGATGTACAAATGGCAAATAGACATATGAAAAAATGCTCAACATCACTAAGTGTCAGAGAAATGCAAATAAAAACCACAATGAGATATCACCTCATCCCAGTCAGAATGGCTATCATCAACAAGACAAATAGTAACAAGTGTTGGAGGGGCTGTGTAGAAAAAAGAACCCTCATACAATGTTGGTGGGAATGCAGTAAGAAAAGATGATATAGGAACATATGTGACAACATGGATGGATCTTGAGAATATAATGCTAAGCAAAATAAGTCAGACAGAAAAGCAGAGAACTGTATGATTTCACTGATATGTGGCATATAAACCAAAAACAACAAAAGAACAAGACAAACAAATGAGAAACAAGAACTCATAGACACTGACAATAGTTTAGTGGTTCCCAGAGGTAAGGTGGGAGGGAGGTGGGAGATGAGGGTAAGGGGGATCATATATATGGTGATGGATGGAGAAGTCTCATTGGGTGGTGAACACACAATGGGATTTATAGATAATTTATTTATAGAATTGTACACCTGAAATCTATGTAATTTTACTAACAGTTGTCACCCCAATAAACTTAAAAAAAAAAATCCTGAAATGTAAGATTTTTTTTCCCGGGAAAAAAGAAATTTCTTTATTTAAAACTCTTTTTTCTGCGAAACTACAATTTTACAAGTGAGGAGAGAACTGCCCCTGGCCTGTGCCTCCCACCTCCCCACCCATCACAATCCCAACCTGCACCCATCTTGCCCGGATCTTTGACAGGAAGCGTTCCCCACTATGACAGTCTTGTGAAATCCTGAGGATGTTTGAGGGGTTCAGATGGTAGGGTTTAGGGCCAATCAAGGATGGGGCAGTAGTGGTTTTACTTCCCCCCAATACCTGGCTTTTTGCAACCTCCTTCCTCTCCCCACCCTCTCAATTTTGGAATGAGAAAAGAAAAAGATACCTCATTTCTGGGGAAATTGAGGGAGATACGTACACAAACACTCCAACCCATACTTAACATATTTTGCAATAACCCCCTCCCTATTCTTCCCCCTCCAATCTGCAAATAGTTAAAAAAAAATTTAAAGACGTTTAACGGGAGGGGTGGCATTTCCTTAAAAATCACCGAGCCTAGCTCTGCCCAAGCGTTGTGGAAGAGGGAGAACAGGCCAGCCCAGCAAGCCTGACCGCCTCCACACTAAATGCAGCAGGAAGCTCCCTGCACAAGAACAGAACACCTGGGGTTTTACAAGCAAAGGAGAATGCCTAAGTGATTTTAGGGGGCAGGCTTGGCCCCCTGCTAAGTGTACTTCCTGATGGACAGCACTGGGAGCCAGGTGGGCCTCTTCACCAGTTCTATTTGTTCTCCTTTCTCTTATGACCCCTTTGTCTATCACACCTAATATGGGAAAACGAGAAAAAACAAACAAGAAATCAACATATTTATAAAAGCATCTACTTCCCCAAACTAAAAATTAACAACTAACAAAAAACCAAAAATTTTTTAAAAGTACAGATGGGTTCTAGGGTTTCTTTTTCTCTCCCACCAAAAAAAAAAAAAATCAACCCCAAAGCCCAGTCAACAATTCCCTAAAGTAGCAGAAACTCCCTCCGAGGTAGATATCTTAGTCAGACACTCTCGTCCACTGAGCGATTCTATTGGTTTAAGATTAGCTGCGTATGAGGTAATAAAGCCGTCTGGAGGGGCAGGGGGTGGGAGTCACGGGGCGTGGCCCAAGTCCTCTGTCCAGAAGTTGTGTCCCCATTTTTGGCATCTCTGGTGGGGCAAGGCTGGCGTCTCCACAGATCCCAGAGTAGATAAGGGTTGGGGGAGGAGAGTGGTAGAAACCAGAGAAAGAGAGGGAAACAGAATAGCTGTACATGTGTGTATTATTGATCTGAAAAAGAGGATTATGGGTGTGTTTCTGTATAAGAAAGGGAGAGAGAAAAAAAGACTAAAGGCAAAAAGGGAGAGACAGACCCCACTTTCCCCTTAGGGGACCCCATTCTCCCTGCCATGTACTCAGCACCCCCAGCACGGAGAATCTGGTGGAGGAGGGGACGACCCCATTTGCCCTTCTCTGTCTTGTGCTTCTCCTGTGTCTGGGGTTCGTCCTCTGGATGCCTGCATCCTCTTCAAGAGTCACCTTGTGAGCCCCCACCCCTGTGGCCCTGAGGGACGAGATCAGTTGGAAGTGTCAGAATGAACACTCTCTTGTCCCTCTGTCAGGTATGTCACCGAGGATGGGGTCACAGCCTCCTGCCAATCTCCATTTGCCCTCATTTCCCGAGGGCTGTACATCTGGCCTCCCCCGAGGTTACCCCCATAGTGTCGGAGTGATTCCACCTGGGAAGCAGAGTAGGAATCTCCATTGAGCCTGGGCATCCCCAGAAACATGTCTCCGGATCCTGAGAGATTGAAAGAGCCGCCAGAGCCTGCAAAGGAAGGGGGAGTCGGGGAGCTGGTGGGGCTGTGACCCCCCTGGGTGACTGACACGGTGGTCTTGACAGCATAGATGTTTGCCTCCTCTTGGAACTTCCCAATATTTTTCTTATAGCGAATCCGCTTGTTGCCAAACCAGTTGGAGACCTGAGAGACAGTGATGCCACACTTCTTGGCGAGCTCCTCCTTGGCCTCCTCACTAGGATAGGGGTTACTCAGGTGGGAGTAGAAATACTCATTTAGGACCTCAGTGGCCTGTTTGCTGAAGTTCCGGCGTTTTCGTCTGGGAACCCGTTTTGCTTACTTACAAAGAACAGGTCTGGGATATTTTCCCCAGGGGTCATAGATCTACCTGTACTCCACCAAAAAACAGCAGAGGCAATAACTTGGAAATCTGATACGCCTGTGTGGATAGATCAATGGCCCCTTACAAGAAAAAATATTAGCCGATCAAGCGCTAGTACAGGAGCAGCTTGATAAAGGCCATGTAATTGAATCTACTTCACCCTGGAATTCGCCCATTTTTGTAATTAAGAAAAAATCGGAAAAATGGAGATTGTTACAAGATTTGAGAAAAGTAAATAAAACTATGGAAGTTATGGGTGCCCTCCAGCCAGGGTTACCTCACCCTTCTGCTATTCCAAAGGATACTTATAAAATAGTGCTAGATCTGAAAGATTGTTTTTATAATATATTACTTCATCCCCAAGATTGTAAGAGCTTTGCTTTCAGCATTCCTAGCCCGAATTTCCAGGAGTCTATAAAAAGATATCAATGGCTAGTTCTTCCCCAAGGCATAGCGAATAGCCCCACCTTGTGTCAGAAGTTTGTTAGTGAAGCAATAGATAACACCGGAAAACAGTGTGTATATCATTCATTATATGGATGACATCTTGTTGGCCTGTAAGAAAGAAGGGATATTGTTAGCTTGCTTTGTAAATATAAAAAAGAACCTTCTGGTCTCGGGTTTTATTATTGCACCCGAGAAAGTACAGAGAAGTGAGCCTTATTCTTACTTGGGATTTCAGTTGTTTGCTCAGTATTTCACGCCACAAAAAATAGAGCTTAGGAAAGATCATCTTAAATCTCTTAATGATTTTCAAAAGCTGTTGGGTGATATTAATTGGCTGTGCCCTTCTTTGGGATTAACTACTGGAGATCTTAAACCACTGTTTGAAATTTTAAAAGGGGATTCATTCAGCAACAACATGTTTCCTTTTTAGATTATTCTAAACCTCTATATGTGTATATTTTAGATTCCAAACACATGCCTACGGCGGTGTTATGGCAAGAAGGGCCACTTAGATGGATACACCTCCATGTGGCTGTTCAAAAGAATCTTACTCTTTATTATGAATTTGTGGCCAGTTTAATTCAGGAGAGCCGCTTGGAAGCTCGAAAATATTATGGAAAAGAGCCAGATTCTATTGTTATCCCTTTTACAAAAACGCAGATTCAAGGCCTGATGCAGTTTACAAACTGTTTTCCTACCACCTTGGCTCATTTTGCGAGGACTTTGGATAATCATTATCCCAAGCATAAATTGCTTCAATTTTTTCAACATCATGATCCAATTTTCCCTTCAATTGTGTCCCATGCTCCTCTTCCTGCTGTACCTAATGTTTTTACTGATGGATCTAGCAATGGTGTAGCTGTCTATGCACTCAATAAACAGATTACCAAAAGGGTACAGACGCCTCCAGCCTCAGCTCAAATAGTTGAGCTTTGAGCAGTTCATATGGTATTGCTTGATTTTGCTTCCCAGTCTTTTAATTTATTCTCTGACAGCCATTATGTGGTTTGTGCCATCAGAATTTAGAAACGGTCTTTTATTAACACCAGTAATCCTGTTATTCAGGATCTGTTTCTTCAGATACAACAAGCCATTCAGCTGCACTGTGAGAAATTTTATATTGGCCATATTACAGATCACTCTAATCTTCCAGGCCCTTTAGCCTCAGGAAATCAAACTGCAGATTCTGCCACACAGCTCATTGCCTTGACTCAAATAGAAAAGGCACAAAAGGCTCATAGCCTCCACCATCAAAACAGCCAGAGCTTAAGACTACAGTATAATATAACCAGAGAAGCAGCACATCAGATAGTGAAACAGTGTCCGGATTTTTCACAGTTTCAGCCTGTGCCTCATTATGGAATCAACCCTCGAGGTTTACGTCCTAATGATTTATGGCAAATGGACGTAACTCATATACCTGAATTTAGAAAGTTGAAATATGTTCATGTTTCCATTGATACCTTTTCCGGATTTGTTGTAGCCACCGCTCAGACTGGTGAGGCTACATCCCATGTTATTAGGCATTGTCTTGCCGCATTTGCCATGATTGGAACTCCTAAAAAACTTAAAAGAGATAATGGCTCCAGTTATACCAGCAAAAAATTTCCTTTTTTTGCCAGCAATTCTCGATCAATCATGTTACTGGCATTCCTTACAATCCCCAAGGGCAAGGGATTGTTGAACACACTCATGACACATTAAAGATCAATTTGCAAAAAATAAAAAAGGGGGAGTTATATCCCCTGACGCCTCATAATTACCTGTCCAATTCTCTCTTTATTCAAAATTTTTTGACCTTGGATGCCCATGGTAAGAGTGCTGCGGAGCGCTTTTGGCATCCTTCTACTGCCCCTCAGGCTTTGGTCAAATGGAGAGACCCACTTACAGGCTCTTGGCAAGGCCCAGATCCAGTCCTCATAGGGGGACGAGGACATGTATGTGTTTTTCCACAGGACGCCGAAGGCCCTCGGTGGCTGCCAGAACAATTGGTGTGACATGTGAACCCTCTACCTACTGATGAGACTGATAGCCCTCAGCAATGCCGCAGACGACCAGACGTATTGGGCCTATGTACCTGATCCACCAATCCTCCACCTTGCTGTATGGGATGGTCCTGAGATTCCAGTCTATGTCTATGATACTCATGCACTAGGATTGCCTTCTGATGGACACATGAAACAACATTTGGAAAAGAATTTCACTTATAATGGTATAGGAATAGGTTTCCTATTTGTATTGCAAAAAATAAGTCAATTTCTGGGTGCTTGCGCAGTACTCCTGTTACCATGCACCTTAATAACTCTTTAGTTGTATGGACTATTCGTCTCAACATGCTAGGCGATTGGTCCGGAGGACGCAAGATAAATCTGCCCGTTCCTCCATCGCGTCCATCTTGCAATAAAAGACTGAAATTAGATATTGAGACTGTTCCATGGAAAAATTGTCCTGGCAATGATCCTGTTCGCTATGACATCCCTGGAACAGGCAGATATATCGTTGAGTGGTCGAGGAGTAACCGGTCAGGATGGGCCCGAGAATTGATTTCTGGATTTTGGAATTCTGATACTCAATATCAGCAAAATTCCTTATGGACACTTATGGGAGCAATGGATGAGGTTGTTCAAATGGCTGAGTTTTGTAAATCAGGCACTCCCTGCAGTCAGGTGACTGTTTTACAAGATGGGACTAGAGATTGGACCACTGTCGTTAAGACTGTTAATATATCTGCTTGTGTTCCTTCCCCTTATGCATTTTTGATTGGAAATTTTAATGTACATTTTGTAGGAAATCAATTTAATGTATCCTGTAGTAATTGTTCTTTAGCAAATTGTATTTCTTGGGTACCGTTAGGAACTCAAGTTATGATACTTAAACAACCATTTTTTTATTATGCTTCCTGTTAATATTTCTGGACCTCGGTATGCCGAAAGAAGTTTGCAAATTTTCAAAGAAATTGAGTGTGCCTTGAGTAGGCCAAAGCGGTTCATTGGACTTCTAATTTCAGGAATTATGGCTTTGGTTACTATTATTGCAACTGCTGCTACAGCAGCTGTGGCCCTTTCTCAGACTATTCAAAATGCTCAATATGTTAATACTCTTTCAAAAAATGTTACTTTGGCTTTAGGGACCCAAGAAGCTATTGATGAGAAATTAGCGCAAAAGGTGAATGCCCTCTATGATACGGTTCAGTATATGGGAGGTGTGATTCAGAGTATAAAAGTTAAATCTTATTTAGAATGTCATTCAGAATATCATTGGATATGTGTTACTTCTAAAAAGGTATAATAATAGTCAATATGATTGGAATCGGGTTCGTTTACATCTTTAAGGAATTTGGCATGATGCTAATGTGTCTTTAGATATGTTTCGGCTTCATGATGAAATTCAAAATATGAGAGAAGCTAAACCCTCAAAATTTGATGCAGCTCAGGCTGCTTCTGAGTTTATTGATGTTCTTAGGAATGCTATGCCATCTATGCCTTATATTACCCATTCTGTTATGATTTTTCTTACATTGGGCATCTGTGTCTGTTTGGTTCTGTGCCTACTCCCCATCCTCATTAAATGTTTCATCAGCGGGATGTTAGACTTGCGAGCTGACGTCCATCAGCTTGAACTTAAGACGAAGCCCTGAGCCTTCCTCCTCGAGCATTCAGAGGGACGGGATAGTCAAAGACGGGTTGTACTTAGGCGCCGCTTCAGCACCTAACACAGGGCTTGTATTGTAAAATATAAGTTCCAAGGACGGGTAAGTTGAAGTCGGCGTCCCGAGACACCTAAGTCAGGCACTGTCACCTCGCCATCCTGGCCGGATGGGTTTTGCTCCTATAAAATAAAAAAGGGAGCGATGTGGGGAGCCAAGGTTACTTGTAACTCTGGGCCTTGCAGACTGGCTCGGTTTATGATTAACCTGCTTTTGCTCCTAAGGCATTGTCTTTGCCTGCGCCTGGAGGGTGCTTACAAGCTGCTGAGGTATGGGGTAGGAATGGCTTGTTCCCGGACACAGAGGACTGATGATTATCAGGATAATTGGTGGGCTCTGTCGTGGGATAATGACTTTGGGGTAGTTTCAGTGATTTTGTAGTTTCTATGTAGAAGTTAAAAATTTACTTTCAATGAGATAATGCTTATTTGTGATTGTTAAGCTGCATGTACCCAGATGGTATAAATTGGTGAAGGAAAATAAACCCGAGGCTTCAGCATCACTGGAGACTGATTGATCGCATCATCATTTGTGTGAGTGTCTTTTTTCATTCCCACTCCCCCATTTAGGTACTGATCGATTTGTGGCACCTGGCACGCCACAACGGGCAGCGTGGGGCTCTGCTCTCTCAGCAAGTTCATGACGTGGGTGGTGAACTCGTTACAGGCCAGTTCCGAGTAGTAGATATGGCGAAGCTGGGCAAGTTTGCTGCGATAGTCCGAGTGTTCGATGGAGTTGTCAGGAGACACGCGGCCCCCGGAGGCTGCAGCGGCCGCAGCTGCTGCGGCTGAGCACCCCCTTCTCCGGGCCTGCCACACCCTCTGCCAGAAGCATGTTGTCCAGGCGCATCAGCTGTGGGTCTACTGGCTCCTCCTCCTGGGAGCTCCGAATGCTGAGGCCGGTTTTCTCCTTGATTTCACACAGGACGCGAAAGAGAGCGGGCTTCATTCAGTGGCAGTTTAGGGCATGTTTCTTGGCCTGGGCCTCATCCAGGCTCTGGTCAGTGATGGTCATTATCTGCTGCAGAATGTCCCCGACGTCTTGCTTCGCTCGGCCTCCCGGGACCCCCCCCACCCCGCTACCCCCACCGGGGTCTCCGCCACCCGGAGGCTCGCCAGGGCCCCCAGGCTCTCCACCCACCAATCCCAGGCCCCCCCGGCCCCCGCCTGGAGGGACAGCCCCAGCAGCCGCTCATCCATAGTTGGGGGGGGCCCTGAGGCCCCCTTCCTGCTCCACCCCTTCCCCGCCTGGTTACTTCCCTCCCAAACTCACTGGGGCCGCTGCTCCTTCCGCCCCAACCCCCGCCCGTCTATCCCCTTCTCGGCTCCCCCGGGGGTTCGCCTTGGCCCTGAAGGGATCCCCCACAGGAGACCCGGCACCCGGCGGCGGAGAAAATGGAGCCGGAGAGAGAGCCTGAAAGGTAAGATTTAAAAGGAGCCATCAGTATTTTAGAATGACCTAACTTATTATTTTTGTGAGTGTAGCTGCAGGAAGGGGTATGCGTATATAGGTAAAGACAATATCTTCAGGCAATGCCACTTGACTTGTGTTGGTGACCTACTATGTTCCTAAGCACTGTGCTTGGTGCTTAGTGCTTTACATGTGTTCAAACTAAAGGGAATGAACTTTTCCTAGGTCAAAAAGGATGTGAAACTTCCAAAAGCATTTTAAGTAAATGGTACAAAGAAAATAAATATATTTTTCTGCTTAAACAGGCTTTCAGTTAAGGAACTCAGAAAACTTCATTATAAACATCATTATAAGTATTGTTACAAATCAATTTACAACAATTTTCAGGAAAAGGTACTATATTAGAAGTTGATAAATAATGTAATCCTAAACTGTTTACTATCTTCAGTCATGTGGGTCACAAAATAGTTTTAGAAATTTCTATGAAGATTGGGGTACTATGTTTGGGTTTATCATTTAATCCTACAACTACTAAAATATATAGTCCAGAGCAAGCACCAACCTTTACTGGACACTCTCCTCAGTCTGCCCTTGAATACTGATAGTCCTCCAAGTTTTTTATCTTTGGCTCTCCACTAACCTCACTGTGCAACTCTAGGTGATCTCATCCCCTCTGATGATTTTTACCATCATCCACATGCTGATGATTTCCAAATCTCAATCTCTGCATTGACATCTCCCTGAGCTCTAGACTCATATATCACAAAATCTCCAGTGGATGTCTCCACATGGATACCCCACAACCATCTGGCACTCAAGATGTCCAAAACCAAACTCATCATTTTTCTTCTAGAATCTGTTCTCCGTTGTTTATCTTGGGTTGGTGAAACCAAAATTCACTCATTGTTAAGGACAAAAACTTGGGAGTCTCCCTTAACTCTTTCCTTCAACCAGTCACCAAGTCTTGCCACTTTTAATTCCCCCAGTCATTCCCCTCCTCTCTATCAACGTTACCTTTCTTTAGTTGAGTCACTCGTCATCTCTAGTGTAAACTATTACAATAATTTCCTACCAAGTTTTTCAGTTTCTGGTCTTCCTTCTTCTAATCTCACTCCCTCCAACCCCACCCTCTACACTGCTACTAACTAGTCTAATAGGTGCATCTGGTAGGCCCCTAATTAAATTATTTCAATGGTTCTCTTTTACCTACTAGATTAAGTCCAAACTTCTTGGCATGGCATATGAAATCCTGCTAAACTCAGCCTCTGCCTTTCTCCCTAGCCTCATCTCCTGCCCTTACCAATGATGTACTTTCTTCTCTATCAGTATTGAAATACTTGATGCACTGTCAACTGAAGCTGAAGTAGAATGATACAGTATGTCTACTATAAGAAAAAATATGTATATGTATAGTCATGAGAGGTGGAGTATAGCACAAGGAAGATAATGTTATTGTAACAGCTATATAAGATGTCAGAGAGGTAGTAGCTTGGGGGAGGGGAATATCACTTTGAGAGGGGTGTAAATATCTGCTATGTTGTTTTGTACACCTGAAACTAATAAAAAATTTATTGAAATACTTGTGGTTCTTCCCACATTCCATGTTGTTGTATACCTCTGCACATTTGCTTGTGTCATGCCTCATACTGGAATGGCAACCCTACTCCTATCCTTTCTTTACTTACATAACTATGTAAGCAAAACTATGTTTTCACCACTCAAGACTTAGCTCCAAAAGTCCCTCTTATGAGTAGCCTTTCCTGACCACCACTCCCAAAGCAATGGTCTTTCTCTGTGCTTCTCCAGCATCCTGTGTGTGTCTTTCTCCAACTGAACACACCACATTGTATTATAATAGTTGGTTTGCCTTTGATTTGGGGTTGGTCTTCTGCACTGTATTGTGAGCTCCTTGAAGTGAGAGTAAAGGCTGCATTGCAAGTGGACTTATCTCTCTATTCTCCCTACTACTATGTTAGTACAAACCCTCATTATCATTCACTTAAATTCTCTTGATGTATGCAGCTTTTCCATATCTTTGATGGTTCTCTAGAGGGTAAAGTCCAAACTCCTTAGTGTGGCATACACAAATGGGTTGCAGCCAACCTTCAGGTCTATTTCCTGCCAATACCTACCCTAGCCACATCTGCATTCCAGCTATGCTCAAATACTATGCATTTGCCTTTGCATACTCTCTGCCTCTCTTGATAAACCCTTATTTGCCCTTTGGAGCCCAAACATACATTCTGTATGGAGCCCACACATAACATTCTGTTATACTTTCCCCAGATTTCCTCAGGCAGTTAGACATGTCCATCCTTATGCACCTATGGCACCTGTCTATTTTAGCACCTTCTACACTCAATTACCATCAACATCTTAACTTCTCTTATCCTCAGTTTCCCCATCTGGAAAATGGGGGATAATAGTAGTTTCTACTTTATAGGGTTGTTGTAAGAAGTAAAGGAGACAGTGCATGTAAAGCACATAGCACAGAGCCTGACACATAGTAAGTACCGAATAAATAATGCCTCCCAACTGAGTTCTCAGTATGTGCCAGGTACTTTCCATGTATGAACTCATTTCGTTGTTCTAATGAAGTAGGTACAACTACCGTGTTTAACCAAAAATAAGACCTAACCAGAAAATAAGTCCTAGTATCATTTTTCAGGATGACATCCCCTGAATAGAAGGCCTAATGTGTGTTTTGGAGCAACCCTTAATATAAGACCTGGTCTTATTTTCGAGGAAACAGGGTATTGCCTCCACGTTCTGAATGAAGATAAAATGACTGGGTAGTGGGGTTGGCTAACCCAAGATTGCATGCTGGTTTGTTGAAGATCTGGTTGAATTGATGAGATCTGTCACCAGGGCCATGCTCTTAACCATCATACATCTATGTGCACTTTTTTTTGTTTGTTTTTGGTTTTTGCCTGTTTTTTTTTTAATTTATTGGGGTGACAATTGTTAGTAAAATTACATAGATTTCAGATGTACAATTCTGTATTACATCGTCTATAAATCCCATTGTGTGTTCACCACCCAGAGTCCGTTTTCTTTCCATCACCATATATTTGATCCCCCTTACCCTCATTTCCCACCCCCCACCCCCCTTAACCTCTGGTAACCACTAAACTATTGTCTATGTCTATGAGTTTTTGTTTGTCATTTGTTTGCCTTGTTCTTTTGTTGTTTTGGGTTTATATACCACATATCAGTGAAATCATATGGTTCTCTGCTTTTCCTGTCTGACTTATTTCACTTAGCATCATACTCTCAATATGTGCACTTTTCTCATCCCTACTACATGTGAACTCCTCTAGTACAGGAACTACCTCTGCCTTCATCCAAAAGTTAGACTCACAATCTCTAACTTTCTCAGGTCTGCTCCCAAGAGGAGATAGGAATCAGGTTTCCAGTCCTCACCTGTGCTTAGACAACCAGCACTTTACCAACCCCTTCCTCAATTGCTCCCTGCTATTCAGCCACATTGACTTAAAACAATGTGGTTTATTTACATTTGTAAGCCTGTCTTCAGCTGCTGCTTTGCCCCTTCCCACTGCCTCAAAGACTTAATGCATTCCAGATCCACCTGAGGAGGCCCAAGTACATTTCAGGTGAATTGAACAGGGTTACTGTATAAGGATTTCAGTCAATGTTTGTTAACTGTTTTATTGAGTATAATTTTATAATGATTACAAATAGAACTGCAAATTCACTACACAGACTGTTTTCATTTATATGTTGAGGCCATAATCTGGGACATATATTAACCATTTAAATTCTACAACTATCCCAGTGCATTCCAAAGATGATAAACCTTGGTATTGTTTTTGTAGTCTTGGAAAAGTGTAGTGTATAACATGAATGGCCAGCTCCAGAATTTCTACACGGGGAAGCCACCCTCTTCTCCGCCATATATCTTTTATTGTTTGTCCAGTGGTACCTCGGTTTTCAAACATAATCCGTTCCGGAAGACGATTCGAGTTCTGAAACATTTGAAAATCAAGGCACGGTTTCCCCATAGAAAGTAATTCAAAATGGATTAATCCATTCCAGACCTTTAAAATCAACCCCAGAACTGCAAATTTAGCATGAATTTTACTATCTAATGATACCATACATCCATAAAATTTATGGCGTTTATAAACCGAAATGTTTGTCAACGGAAACGTTCAAAAACCAAGGTACCACTGTATTCACATTCTCTACTTATGTGAAGGGGCTTGGTGGGTGTCATGTGGTTACTCATGCAGGGTCTCCTCTTGTCCCGCTCCATACATAAGAATGCAGGACATGGTGAGGTCAAAAAGGTTCACCCACGAAGTCATAGATAGGTGAGTCATACCACTATAGTCTCGCTGGCGGCTGGGTTGGAGACACAGGAAGCAGGAGCCACACGCTCTGCAACCAGCCATCCACTTGTGTCTGCCGACCCACCTCACTTGCTAGCTGCAATTCACCGTGCTAACTGCAATCCACTCTTGCTAGCTGTGGGGACAGAGACCCAGAGAGCAGTTTCCGGGCTCTCGGCCTCATGTGGAAAGGTGCTGGCTCAGGTAGTAGATAGCCATCAGCTGTGGCTGGTTGGCCGTCAGCTGTAACCATTGAGTCATTGGCCACTAATATAACTGCCGCGGCTACGGAGGGAAGTCAAGGAGAGAGGAGGAGACTGAAGGAGAGTGGAGGAGAGTCGGTCGCTTGGCAGCAAAGCGGACAGCAGGTCACACGTCATGTAAACCCAGCCTCCAGTGAGACCATAGTGGTATGACTTCCCTACCTATGGCTCCGTGGGTGTTCCTTTTTGGCCTAGCCATATCCTGCGTTCTTGTGTGGAGATTGGGACCAGAGACCCCTCATGCCACCCTGCATGACATATGGCGTAGCGAGCAGGGTCTCCTGCACGACACTAGCTCAGCCACCATCTTCTTGCTAACCCCTATTTCCTGCTAGTGTAGCCACAGCAATTATATTAGTGGCTAACAGCTCACTGGTTACAGCTGACGGTCAACTAGCCACAGCTGTTGGCCATCCATCACAGTTGATGGCCATTTACTAGTTGAGCCAGCACCTTTGCACGTGAGTCCGAGAGCCTGAAAACTGCACTCCTGGCTCTCTCCCCACAGTGGGTCACATAAAGTTTAAGGGATTTGTCTTGAAGGCGTATTTGTAGAGAAGCAAACATATTTTTTGTAAGATTATTTGGGATAACTTTAAAGTGATTAATACACGCTTCCCCAAGCCAAATGGCACTGTCACTGAGAATGGCTGATGGTCACATAGTGCAACTGGGATAAAAGACAGATGAGAAGTTTCCACTTCTTGGCTCCAATTGCTGGGTTACAGAAAACTTTTGTCACACAGGGTGGCCTGCGGATTCTCTGCTACCGCTCCCCACATAAGAATGCAGGATGTGGCTAGGCCAAATAGGAACACCCACGGAGCCATAGGTAGGGGAGTCATACCACTATAGTCTCACTGGAGGCTGGATTCACACGATGTGCAACCTGCTGTCCACTTTTCTGCCAACCGACCGATGACTTTCTTCGACACTCTCTCGACTCCCCAACACAGCCACGGCAGTTATATTAGTGGCCAATAGCTCAAGGGTTACAGCTGACGGCCAACTAGCCACAGCTGATGGCTATCTACTACCCGAGCCAGCACCTTTCCACGTGAGACCAAGAGCCTGGAAACTGCTCTCTGGGGCTCTGTTCCAACAACTTTTTCCCACCATTCTTTCCAGACAATAATTTTGAAGGAGGTGGAAACACTTTGCTAAGGAGAAATCCGCATTAGAAAGATAAGAGAGTCAAGCCAGGGAAGGAGGAAGTTGGGGAAAGATTGGAACAGGAGCCAGAAGGAAGGAAATCACACCCACACCAGTCAAGGGAAAGTTTGCTGTTTCCACTGAGAAACCAGAAAGCTCAAAACAGGAAGAAGGTGAGGTGCAATCCAAAAAGCAATCAGTTCACTGACATTTTATTTATTTTTACCTTGGGGAAAGGGGTATGGAGAGGTGGTTTGGAATCCCAGGCTGACCCAGCAGCTGCAGCTGCAGCTGCTGTAAAGGAAGTGGGTGTTTGGGGGAGGGGCACAAGAGCTGGGGTGCAGCCAGTTCCTTGCTCCTAACAGGCCCAGAGAATCTGAAGGAAGGAACCTGAGACTGTGAAGCCCAAGAGAATGAAATTTTTCCAAGCCCTATAGAAAAGGAAGCCACACTCCAAGGACACAGAATCTATCCTAGTTCATACCTGGGAACCCAGAAACTACCTGCCGCCCCTATTGCCTTTAGACTGCACTGCTCACATAGGCCATTTTAAATGCAGGTGAAGGCAATGGAGTTGCAAATGGGGATGGAGAAAAAGACATAAACTGTGACAAAAAATATACAAAATTCATTGAAAACAACATTTTCCTGGGATATCCCCCCCTCCACCCACCCCAGTCTTATAGCATATGGTTTCATTTCTCCACCTTAACAAAAAGAAAAAAGAAAAGTGGTGGTGGTGGGGGGGTTGAAAAACATAGCACATATGTTTTCAATGAAGTCCTTTAAAGCATACACAAGCAGCTGGGAGCTTGAACTCCAAGGTGGAGCTCTTGTCACCAGAGCCAACACCACACTGTCAGAAGGGTATACAGAACTCTGAGTGGTCCTGAGTAAGTCATTTCACTCTTTCCCAGTTTATGTCTCACAGAATGAGTAGTAACATATTCAAAAGAAGTAACAGGAGAAAATACAGGGAAATGTTATAATTACAATAGCACTAACATTTTCTAGAAGATTTTCTGTGTTTTACAGGCAATTTCTCACTTAATTCCCATAACACTTGTTGTGATTAGTATTATTATCATCCATTTCATAGATGGATGGATAATAGACACTTTTTTTTAACTGGATAATAGACAGATTGACTTGTTACGGTCAAACAGCAAATAATTGGAGGAGTTTGAGCCCAGCTATAACTGAATCCAGAGTTATTAACTCCTAGATTATATACAGTAAGATTGTTGGTATTGTTACTAAATCGTACACTTCATGGTTTCCACATTTTGTCTGCAGGAAATGTTTAATATGAATAGGTTTTTCTTAACTGTGTTTGAGAGATGAAGACTGGGGTACTTCTGTCTGGAAAATGGGAATTGAGAGAGGGGGATATTTGATGCCATGACCCGAATTCCAAAGTTATGACTGGACAAAGTGATACCTCCCATCAGGAATTCCAGACTCATTAATGTCAGCCTGAGCTGGTCGAGGGGTACATCTGCTAAGTACCCCAATCTTCCACCTCTTCATAATCCAGTTTACTCATCTATAAAATGAAGCAGTAATAATACATGTCACATAAGATTTTGTGAGAATTGGATACAAAATGCATGTAAAACACAGGAATGTTTTCACAAAAATTGTCACTGTTTTATGTCTCCTGTTACTCAAGAGCACCATCCCGACATCATAGATCTGGTGGCATGAGGTGAGCCTCTTGAATTCTCCCCTGGAATTTACAACAAATTGAACAACTATAACTCCACAAAGGACTCCCTGCACAGAAGACAAGCAAGACTAAGAGATGGGCAACTGAAATCATCCAAAGGTAGGCAAACTGGAGAGCAGGGGAGGAGAGAATGGGGTAGTGCAGAGACACGGGCAACCCAAAGGAGCCAAGAACGCAGACCGAACTCTGAACTCCAAGCTTCCTGCATTCTGAAGCTACCGCAGTCATGAGAAAGGGAAGAATTCAGACTGCTAGTGCTCCTCTTATGGCCCACAGTCCCATGTGAGGGATCAGCATTTAACACAGATGAACCCACTGCTCACTGCAGAGATCTCAGAGCAAAGACTGAGGGAAGAAGAGTGAAAGTAGTGGTTGAATCCATCACTGCCAAACGGAGGACTGTAGACAAAGGCACAGATCCTAATCACCCCCTCATCACCCTCCCAAAGCTCACCCCACCCCCACATTCCTAGTGCTAGAAGCTGAAGAATAGAAGTGTCAGATCACAAAAAGAGAATATTTGCAGTTCTGAGAACTGTGGCCCATGGCCATGGACTTGCAGCCAAATTAATTCTTCAAAGGGGAGGGAGCCTTGGGTGCAGGACTGGCCATACTGGTGGTTGCAGCCATTGCTCAGAACCACCTTTCACAACCCATCCTGCCTCTGCCCACACTTATTTGGGTGGATCCCTACAGGGATAAACAGAACCACTGAAAAACACAACCCGTAAATCTGCTGCAGGAAGAGCTTGGGAACTTCAGAATTACTCCACATCCCCCAATGGAGGCAGTCTCCTGAGACCCAGGCAACCTGCTCACAGAGGAGAAGCCCACCAGGAAATCCCCAAATGTGAGAAACTGAAACAGTGCAGAAAAAATATAACACTACACCATGAGAGAGAATAAAAGTCTGCAGTCAGAGAGGAAAAAAAACATTCTACAAACACTACTGGAAAGCAAAAAAAAGACCTCTTCCTAACAACATGTTGCAGAGCCCACTCCTATAAATGCCCAGGAAGAGAAATAATAATTCATTAATGGCCATGAATAACCAATGTAACAAGGCAGCTCAGAAAGATAATGAAAATTCTCCAGAAAATGAACTTAAAGATATGGGTATATATGACTTAAATGACAGAGAAGTCAAGGTTGCAGTTCTGAAAAAACTCAAAGAGATGCAAGAAAACACAGACAGGCAGTTTAATTAACTCAGAAACACAATCAAAGAACAAACTAACATTTTACAAAAGAGATTGACATTTGAAAAAAAAAAAGAACCAAATAGATTTTCTGGAGATTAAGAACTCAATAAAAGAAATGACGAATGAAATAGCCAGCTTAAGTAGTAGAGCTGACCAGATGGAGGAAAAAAATCAGTGACATCGAAGATAGAAATCTGGAAATTACACAGATGGAAGAAGAGAGAAAACTGAGAGTTAAAAGAAATGAAAGAACTCTTACAAGAACTTTCTGACTCCCTCAGATAGAGCACTCTAAGAATAATAGGAATATCAGAGGACAAGAAAGTGAGAAGGGAACAGAGAGAATATTCAAACAAATAGTCAATGAGAATTTCCGAATCTTTTGGAAACAACTGGATCCTCGAAACCAAGAAGCAAATAGAACACCTAATTACCTCAATCCCAACAGGACTTCCCAAGGCACATTGTATTGAAGCTGTCTAAAATCAAGGACAAAGAAAGAATCCTCAAGGCAGCCAGGGAAAAGAAGATGCTATCCTACAAGGGAAAACCATTAGATTGTCATCAGATTTTTCAGCGAAACTCTACAAACTCGGAGGGAGTGGAATCAAATATTGAAACTATTGAAAGAGGGAAATTATGACCCAAAAATAATATATCCAGCAAAAATAGCCTTTAAATATGTAGGAGGACTTAACCAAGAATGTGAAAGACCTATATGCTGAAAATTATAAGACATTTTAAAAAGAAATTGAAGAAGACACAAAGAAATGGAAAGACAACATGGAATGATTCCATGCTCATGGAATGGAAGAATCAACATAGGTAAAATGGGCATATTACCCAAAGCAATATAAAAATTTAATGCAATCCCCATAAAAATCCCAATGGCATTTTTTAAAGAAATAGAACAAAAAATCATCAGATTTGTTTGGAACCACAAAAGACCCTGAATAGCCAACACAATCTTAAGAAAAAAGAACAATACTGGAGGTATCACACTCCCTAACTTTAGATGAATGGATAAAGAAGTTGTGGTATATATACACAATGGAATATTGTTCGGCGGTAAGAAAAGATGAAATAGGACAATTTGTGACAACATGGATGGATCTTGAGAGTATAATGCTAAGCGAAATAAGTCAGGCAGAAAAAGCAGAGAACCATATGATTTCACTGATATGTGGTATATAAAACAAAAACAACAAAAGAACAAGACAGACAAATGAGAAACAAAAACTCATAGACACAGACAATAGTTTAGTGTTTCCCAGAGGGTAAGGGGGGAGAGGGGTGGGAGATGACGGTAAGGGGTATCAAATATATGGTGATGGAAGGAGCACTGACTCTGGGTGGTGATCACACAATGGGATTTATAGATGATGTAATACAGAATTGTACACCTGAAATCTATGTAATGTAGTAACAACTGTCAGCCCAAGAAACTTTAAAAAAAATATATTGCCGGGGGCTTTAAAGCGGCAGTGGAGGTGGATTAGTCCCTTACTGTGATATAGAATCCTTGCTCAGAGGGATTAAATGTCATGCTCAAGGTCACAGTGCTGAAATCTATGAATTACAGTATTTCAAATCTTGATGAGAGAAGAACCAGTTTTGCTTTCTCAAGCGTAAATGACTGATAAGTCCTTGCTGAACAAGTAAATGCTGATTGCATAATAATGTTTTGCACGTCTTGTTAAAAATTTTTTTTGTTGTTATTGTGCTCATCATGTGCCTTCTCCAGCGCTTCCTGTGCTCTGATGCATTTAGTGTCACAGTGAACTCAATTTTTCAGGCTTCCTGAACAACTGGCCTTCAGAATAGCGGGGAGATTCGTGGATTACTTGAAGCTAAGAAGTACTTGAAGGTGCGCTAATTGGGCGAGAAGGGGAAGGAAAAAAAGGAGAGGAGTGCAAAGCCCGGCCGGCAGTGGCGGGAGAGCCCAGCCACCAACGAAGCCTCAGCTGGCGGGGGCGAAACCGAAAACCGCTGTGCCAGGCACGCACGGGATCCCAGGGCGGAGCAGAGAGCACGGGGACCAGGAGGTGGGCTCTTTCCCTGAGTCCCACGGCTGATTTCTCCCGCTGGGAGGGAGGCCAGAGGGCCCTAGCGCAAAGAACATAGCCTCCATACCTGGGCCCCTTCCCCGCCCCGCTCTTCCAGTCCTACCCCGCCCTTCCAGAGAGTTAAACCGCCCCTGAACTGAGGAGCCGTAATGCTCAGGCTTTGGGAAGCCTGACGGGCAGCCCTAACCCAGGGAGACTGGGAAGTGTGTGTGATTTTGGCTGCGCTAGGAGAGAAGAGACTCCTCCACCCCCAGCCACCACCTTTTCTGGCCTGCGGGAAGAGGGAGACGCGCGGCTGGGCTGGGAGAGTGAAGACCCCTTCATCCCCAGCTCTCACCCTTCCAGGCTTGCCTAGGGCGGGGTGGGTGCAGCTGCAGAGACACACCCGGAGATCAGCAATGAGGCAGGCGCAGCTCTGGGCTTTCAGCAGATCAGAAATCTCCCGCCCGCACTCACACACACACACACACTGAAGAAGTGCCTTAAGTCTCAAGAGTACTGGACACGGATCTGGTGGTGCCACTCTCAGTGTGCATATGTGCAGGCAAGGGCAGAAACTGCACTGACATTGTAAAAACTATCATCCAGACCCCTCAGGCCCACGCATTTAAGTCTGCAGTCCCAAAGTTTCTCTGGGCACCAGGTGACCGGTTCTGCCTGCGCAATAAGCAGGGGGCTCTTTGGTACAGCAGAGGACAACCTGGACATTGCTTGGTGGGCTTAGGCCGAGACTGTCGCTGCTTTTTGTATTGCTTTGTTTTGTTTTGTTTTGCTTTGTCTCTATATCTTTGATATCTTTGCCTCTGTCGAGTGGGGGTTATCAGATGGTTTTGCATGTGAACGTATTTGATATTTTTCTTTGTTGTTGTTGTTGCTGTTGTGCTTGGTGATTTGCTTTGTTCTGAAACTGCCCTGCCGGGGCCCAGCTTGTGAGGCACGGTCAGCAGATCAGAAATCTCCCGCGCGCACCCATACAAACACACTGAAGAATTGCCCTAGGACTCTGGAGTTCTGGACAAGGGGCTGGTGGTGCTACTCTCAGTGTGCATACGTGCAGACAAGGGCAGAAACTGCACTGACTTTGTAAAAACTATCATCCAGACCCCTCAGGCCCACGCATTTAAGTCTGCAGTCCCAAAGTCTCTCTGGGCACCAGGTGACCGGCTCTGCCTGCGCAATAAGCAGGGGGCTCTTTGGTACAGCAGAGGACAACCTGGTCATTGCTTGGTGGGCTCAGGCCGAGACGGTCGCTGCTTTTTGTTTTGCTTTGCTTTGTTTTGTTTTGCTTTGTCTTTATATCTTTGATATCTTTGCCTGTGTTGAGCGGGGGTTATCGGCTGTTTTTTTTTTTTTTTGCATGTGAATGTACTTGATTTTTTCTTTGCTGTTGTCCTTGCTGTTGTGCTTGGTGATTTGCTTTGTTCTGAGGCTGCCCTGCTGGAGCCCAGCTTGAGAGGCACGGGACTCAGCATATCCAGGGGCCAAGTCCAGACCAAATCGGAGTGCAGCTGGGTTTGACCTGCAGGTCACACACACCGAGAGGGGGTTCTCTGCAGGCACTGGAGCCCATAGAGGCCAAACCACATTAGGGTGGTCAACCCTCACGCAGCAGAGCTCCCTGGGGGGGCAGAGCCAAGTCTCACAACGGGTCAGCCCAGGAGTTAACCCCACCTACTCACAAGCAAAAAGCAATTAAAGATCTTCTTGAACGGGACAGTGTACACAACACAAGACTCACCGTTGGAGCACACGAAGAAGAGGACGACGTGGTGCGAATCAAATATAAAGGACACATACTACATAAGATAACCTAACAAGAACTAAGAACTCTAGGGGATCTACCTAATATATCAAAATAAACACAGTCAGCCAGAATGCGGAAACCAAGATACACGTCCCAAATAAAAGAACAGAAGAAGCCTCCACAACTGGAACCAAATGAAGCAGATGTAACCAACCTCTCAGACACAGAGTTCAGACCACTGGTGATAAGAATGTTTAAGGAGCTTAGAGAAGACATAAAGAAGGATGTAGAAATCATAACGAACGAGCTCAGAGAAAACATAAAGAAGGATGTAGAAATCATAACAAAAAACCAGTTAGAACTAAAGAACACAATTACCGAAATTAAGAACTCACTTGAAGGAATTACCAGCAGGCTAGATGAAGCAGAGGATCGAATCAGCAACTTGGAAGACGAGGTAGCAGAGATCACCCAAACAGAACAACAGAAAGAAAAAAGAATAAAAAACAATGAGGATGGCCTAAGAGACCTCTGGGATAACATCAAGCGCAACAACATGTGCATCATAGGAATACCAGAAGGTGAAGAGAGTAAGCAAGGGATTGAGAACATATTTGAAGTAATAATGTCTGAAAACTTCCCCAACCTGATGAAGGAAACCAACATACAAGTCCAGGAAGTGCAGAGAGTTCCAACCAGGATTAACCCAAACAGGTCCACACCAAGACACATTATAGTTAAAATGGCAAAGCTTAAAGACAAAGAGAGAATCCTAAAAGCAGCAAGAGAAAGACGGAGGGTTACATACAAGCGAACTCCCATAAGACTATCAAATGATTTTTCTACAGAAACATTGAAGGCCAGGAGGGAGTGGCAGGAGATACTCAAAGTGATGTAAAAAAAAGGCCTACAACCTAGATTGCTTTATCCAGCAAGGCTATCATTTTAAGTTGATGGAGAGATAAAGAGCTTTCCAGAAAAAAATAAGCTAAAGGAATTTATTACCACCAAGCCAGCATTGCAAGAAATACTAAAAGGACTTCTGTAAATAGAAGAAAGATCAAAACAACCTAACTACAAATTTAAAAATGGCAATATCTATGTACCTATCAATAATCACTTTAAATGTAAATGGATTAAATGCTCCAATCAAGAGACATAGGGTGGCTGACTGGATAAGAAAGCAAGACCCTTGTATATGCTGTATACAAGAGACTCACCTCAGAACAAAAGACACACACAGGCTGAAAGTGAAGGGTTGGAGTAAGGTATTTCATGCAAATGGAAACGAGAAAAAAGCTGGAGTTGCAATACTTATATCTGACAAAATAGACTTTAAAATGAAGAACATACTAAAAGATAAAGATGGGCACTATATAATAATAAAGGGATCGATCCGACAAGAGGACATAACCCTAGTAAACATCTACGCACCCAACATAGGAGCAAATAAATATATAAAACAGGTACTGACTGACATACAGACAGAGATCAACAGTAACACTATTATAGTAGGGGACTTCAACACACCCCTGACAACAAGGGACAGGTCTTCCAGACAGAAAATCAATATGGAAACAACAGCCTTAAATGATACATTGGACCACTTGGAATTAATCAATATTTTCAGAACATTTCCTCCAATGCTCCAAAATACACCTTTTTCTCAAGCGCACATGGAACATTTTCCAAGATAGATCATATGTTAGGCCACAAAACAAGTCTTGATAAATTTAAGAAAATTGAAATCATACCAATTGTCTCCTCTGATCACAAGGCTATGAAATTAGAAATGAACTACAGGAAAAAAACTGGAAGACACACCAATTCACGGAGGCTGAATAACTTATTACTAAATAATGAATGGGTCAAGCAGGAGATCAAGGAAGAAATCAAAAGATATCTCGAGACAAACGAAAATGAAAACACGACGACCCAAAATCTATGGGATGCCGTGAAAGCAGTCCTAAGAGGGAAAGGTTTTGCAGGCCTACCTAAAGAAACAAGAAACATCACTAATCAACAGGTTACCTTCACATTTAAGGGATCTGGAAAACGAATAGCAAAATAAGCCCAAAGGGAACACAAGGAAGGAGATAATAAAGATCAGAGCAGAAATAAATGAAATAGAAACCAGAAAAACAATACAAAAGATCAATGAATCCAAGAGTTGGTTCTTAGAGAAGATAAACAAAATCGACAAACCTTTAGCCAGACTCATTAAAAAAAAGAGAGAGTACCCAAATTAATAAAATCAGAAATGAAAGAGGAGAAGTGACAACGGACACTGCAGAAATCAAAGAGTTTTAAGAAGTTGCTATGAGCAACTATATGCCAACAAATTTGACAATTTGGAAGAAATGGACAATTTTCTAGAGGCGTACAACCTTCCAAGGCTAACTCAAGAAGAAACAGAAAACCTGAATAGACTGATTACCACCACGGAAATTGAATCAGTAATCAACAGTCTCCCAACAAACAAAAGCCCTGGACCAGATGGATTTACAGGTGAATTTTACAAAGCGTTCAATAAAGAATTATCACCAATTCTCCTCAAGCTCTTCCAAAAAATCCAGGAGGAGGGAAGACTCCCAAACACTTTTTACTAAGCCACTATCACCCTGATCCCAAAATCAGACAAAGACACCACAAAAAAAGAAAACTACAGGCCGATATCTTTAATGAACATAGATGCAAAAATCCTCAACAAAATATTAGCAAACAGAATTCAGCAATACATTAAAAAGATCATTCACCATGATCAAGTGGGATTCATCCCTGGTATGCAGGGTGGTTCAACATCCGCAAATCAATTAATGTGATACACCACATTAACAAAATGAAAAATAAAAATCACATGATCATATCAATAGATGCAGAAAAAGCATTTGATAAAATCCAACAGCCATTTATGAAAAAAACCCTTAAGAAACTGGAAATAGAGGGATCATATCTCAACATAATAAAGGCCATATATGACAAACCCACAGCTAACATCATTCTCAATGGGGAAAAGCTAAAACCATTCCCCCTAAGATCAGGAACAAGGCAAGGTTGCCCACTATCTCTGCTTCTATTCAACATAGTGCTGGAAGTTCTTGCCACAGGAATCAGACAAGAAAAAGAAATAAAAGGCATCCAAATCGGTAAGGAGGAAGTAACGTTATCATTGTATGCAGATGATATGATACTATATATAGAGAACCCTAAAGACTCCACCAAGAAGCTATTAGAGCTGATAGATGAATTTAGTAAAGTAAGCAGGATACAAAATTAATATTCAGAAATCAGTTGCAGTTGTATATACCAATAATAAAACATCAGAAGGAGAAATTAAAAAAAACAATCCCATTTACAATCGCTCCAAAGACTATAAAATACCTGGGAATAAATTTAACCAAAGAAGTAAAAGATCTATACTCAGAAAATTATAAGACACTGAAGAAAGGAATGAAGGAAGATACAAATAGATGGAAACACATATCATGTTCATGGATAGGAAGAATTAATATAGTTAAAATGTCCATACTGCCTGACAATTAAGGCAATATACATATTCAATGCAATTCCTATCAAACTGCCAACGACGTTTTTCACAGAAATAGAACATATAATCCTAAAATTTATATGGGACCATAAAAGACCCCGAATAGCAAAGGCAATCTTGAGAAATAAGAACAAAGTGGGAGGTATAACAATACCTGACTTCAAATTATACTACAAGGCTAAAGTAATCAAAACAGCATGGTACTGGCATAAAAACAGACCCATACATCAATGGAACAGAATAGAGAGTCCAGAAATAAATCCACGCCTATATGGCCATTTAATCTACGACAATGGAAGCAAGAATGTACGATGGAGTAATGACAGTCTATTCAATAAATGGTGCTTGGAAACCTGGACAGACACATGCAAAAAAATGAAGCTTGGACCACCTCCTTACACCATATACAAAAATAAATTCAAAATGGCTTAAAGACTTAAATGTAAGATCTGAAACCATAAAATACCTAGAAGAAAATATAGGAAGAAACTTCTCAGACATTACCTGGAGTAAGATTTTTACTGATATATACCCTCGCTCGAGGGAAGTAAGAGAAAAAATAAACATGTGGGATTATATCAAACTAAAAGTTTTTTCACAGCCAAGAAAACCATCAATAAAACAAGAAGGGATCCTACTGAATGGGAAAAGATATTTGCCAATGATATATCTGATAAGGGATTAATATCACAAATCGATGAAAAACTCACTCAACTCAACTCCAAAAAAACAAACGATCCAATTAAGAAATGGGCACAGGACTTGAAGAGACATTTTTCTAAAAAGGACATACAGATGGCAAACAGACATATGAAGAAATGCTCAACCTCACTAACCATCAGAAAAATGCAAATAAAAACCACAATGAGATACCACCTCACCCCAGTCAAAATGGCTATCATCAATAAATCAACAAACAACAAGTGCTGGCGCGGATGTGGAGAAAGCGGAACGCTTGTGCACTGTTGGTGGGATTGCAGATTGGTGCAGCCACTATGGAAAACAGTATGGAGGTATCTCAAAAATCTGAAAATGGAACTACCCTATGATCCAGTAATTCCACTCCTAGGTATCTATCCGGAGAAACCCAAAACTTCAATTCAAAAATCTTTATGCACTCCTATGTTTATTGCAGCACTATACACAATAGCTAAGACATGGAAACAATCCAAAATGCCCATCGGTAGATGACTGGATTAAGAAACTGTGGTACATTTATACAATGGAGTATTATGCAGCCATAAAGAAGAAAGAAATCTTACCATTTGCAACAACATGGATGGATCTAGAGAACATTATGTTCAGTGAAATAAGTCAGACAGAGAAAGATAAGTACCATATGATCTCACTTATTTGCGGATTCTAAAGAAAAGAATAAGTGAATGAACTAATCAGAAACAGTTTTGGAGACAATGAGGAAAAACTGAGGGTTGCTAGATGGGCGGGAGGGGTGGGCGGTTGGGGGGAGGGTGAGGGGATTGGAGGGCAGTCGGTGACCACAGGATGGCCACGGGTTTGAAAATTAATCTGGGGAACGTAATTTGGTGGTTACCAGAGGGTAAAGGGGTTGGGGGGTGGGGGATGAGGGTGAGGGGGATCAAATGTATGGTGATGGAAGGGGAGCTGACTCTGGGTGGTGAACACACAGTGTGATTTATGGATGATGTGATACAGAATTGCACACCTGAAATCTATGTAATTTTACTAACAATTGTCACCCCAATAAATTAAAAAAAATATATTATATTATATTTAATAAGGAGGAATAAAGACATAGAGAAGCTGAGAGAATTTTCTAACATATGACCTGCACTGCAAGAAATACTGACAGAGGCTATTAACCTGAAACAAAATAGCAGAAGAACCAAACCATGAGTAGGATTATGAACAGACAGAAGCAGGAAATGGCAACACCTACACCAAATAAGACACTATACACTTAAACATAACATGCAGGGTAAAAAGCACTTAAAAAAAAAGGAGGAAAAAGACAACATGCTCCTGCAGCGCAGAAATCAACTCACAGCATAAATAGGGATAATTTGTGACAACAAAAACATAAAAGGGGAGAGAGTAAAGGTCTAAATCGACACAGAGTAATGGAGAAAGTAAGTGTGCTTAAGAAAATAGAATACTTTAAACATGAAACTTTCTTTTATATAAACTTAATGGTAACCACTCAAAAAAAAATCAGGAACTGAAAAATATAACAGAAAAAAAGAAAGGAAAAAAAGTGAAAAATTGTAGAATACTACCACACTGAAATAATAGACAGAAATAAAAAGGCAGAGAAACAACGGAGATACACTCCTACCAGAAAACCAAAGACAGAATGATAGGAAATCCTCATATATCAATAATCACCTTAAATGTAAATGTACTGAATTCACCAATAAAAAGGCACAGAGAAGAAGACTGGATCAAAAAACTAAACCCAACCATATGCTGCCTCTAAGAGACACATCCAGCTATAAGGACAAACATAGACTCAAAGTGAAAGAGTGGAATTTGACACTCCAAGCAAGTGGTATTCAAAGAAAAGCAGGTGAAGCTATACTGGTATCAGATGAAATAGACTTCAGGATAAAAAAGGTAACAAGAGAAAAATGCACCTTTCATAATGATAAAGGGAAGTATGCAATCAGCAGACATAACAGTCATCAATATTTATGTCCTAATCAGGGATCACAGACATATACAAAGCAACTACTAACAGAACCAAAGGGAGAAATTGACCAAAACACAATTATAATAGGAGACCTAAATACATTATTGACAGCAATGGATAGATCATCCAAAAAGAAAATCAATAAAGAAATATGAGCACTAAATGACACATTAGATGAAATGGACATAACTGATATTTATAGAGCACTTCATCCTAGAACATTAGACTATACATTCTTTTCTAGTTTACATGAAACATTCTCAAGATTAGAACGTATATTGGGACATAAAATTTGCCTCAAGAAATTTAGAAAGATTGAAATCATCCCAAGCATATTCTCTGATCACAAGGCTTTGAAATTGGATATCAACTGCAGGAAGAAAGCAGGACAAAACCACAAATATGGGGAGATTAAACAACAGACTTTTAAAGATTGACTGGGTCAAAGAAGAAGTAAGAGGAGAGATAAAAAATACATAGAAACAAATGAGATTAAAAATACATCCTACGAAAATTTTTGGGATGCAGAGAAAGCAGTTTTGAGAGGGAAATTTATATCATTACAGGCCTATCTCAAGAAAAAAGAAAACTCTCTGATAAATAACCTCATGTTAAACCATAAAGAACTAGAAAAAGAAGAACAAATGAAACCGAAAGTCAGCAGCAGGAAGTAAATAATAAAAATCAGAGCAGAGCTAAATGAAATAGAGAACAAAAAGACAATGGAAAAAATTAATTCAATACAGATTTGGTTCTTTGAAAAGATTAATAAAATTGACAAACCCTTGGCTAGACTCACTAAGATAAAAAGAGAAAAGACACAAACAAAATCAGAAATGAAAGAGGGGACGTTATCACAGATGCCACAGAAATACAAAGGATCATTCAGGAATACCATGAAGGGTTATATGCCACCAAATTCAATAACCGAGGAGAAATGTACATGTTCTTAGAAACATATAGGCTTTCTAGGGTGAATCATGAAGAACTGGAAAATCTAAATAGACCAATCAATAGTAAGGAAACTGAATCAGTCATGTGAAACCTTCCCAAAAGCAAAAGTCCAGGACCAGATGGCTTCACTAGTGAATTCTCCCAAACATTCCAAGAGGATCTAATGCCTGTTCTACTCAAACTCTTCCAAAAAAATTGAGGAAGAGACAATATTCCCTAACTGATTTTTATGAGGCCAACCATAACCCTGATACAAAAACATCGTAAGCATAGAACAAAAAAAGAAAATTACAGACCAATATCTCTGATGAATATCGACACGAAAATCCTAAACAAAATTCTAGGAAATCAAATTCAACAATCCATTATAAAAATTTTACAACATGACCAAGTAGGGTTCATCCCAGGGGCACAAATATTTCAACATTCGCAAATCGATCAATTTGATACACCACGTAAGCAAAGTAAAGGACAAAAATCATATGATTATAACAATAGATGCAGAAAAAGTGACAAAGTACAACATCCATATATGATTAAAATACTTAATAAAATGGGTACAGAAGGAAAATACCTCAACATAATAAAGACCATATATGACAAATCCTCAGCTAGCATCATAATTAATGGTGAAAAACTGAAGCTCTTTGCTCTATGTTCATGACATAGAAACATGACAGGGTTGTCCCCTAAGACCTCTGCTGTTCAACATAGTATTGGAATTCCTAGATAGAGCAATCAGGCAAGAGAAAGGAATAAAATGCATCCAAATAGGGAATGAAGAAGTTTAATTGTCACTTTTTGCAGATGACATGATGCCATATATAGAGAACCCTAAAGACTCCATCACAAAGATATTAGAAACAATAAATGAATACAGTAAAGTTGCAGGCTACAATATCAACATAGAAATGTCAATTGCATTACTATATACTAACCATGAAACCTCAGAAAAAGAAATTTAAAACAAACAAAAAAACACTAAAACAATTCCTTTTGCAGTTGCAACAAAAAGAATAAAATGCCTAGGAATAAACTTAACCAAGGATGTGAGAGGTGTATACACTGAAAACTATAAGATATTTTTGTAAGAATTTTAAGAAGACATAAGGAAATGTAAAAACATTCTGTGTTCATGGATGGAACAATCAACATAGTTTAAATGGCCATATTACCCAAAGCAATATACAGATTTAATGCAATCCCCATCAAAATCCCAATGGCATTTTTTAAAGAAATAGAACAAAAAATCATCATATTTGTTTGGAACCCCAAAAGACCCCGAATAGCCAAAGCAATTTTAAGAAAAAAGAACAATGCTGGAGGTTTCACACTCCCTTACTTCAATTTGCACTACAGGGCAACAATAATCAAAACAGCATGATATTAGCAGAAAAACCGACACAGAGACCAGTGGAATAGAATAGAGACTCCAGAAAAAAACCACACGTAAATATGGACAGATAATTTTTTACAAAGAAACCAAAACCATGCAATGGAGAAAAGACAACCTTTTCAATAAATAGTGCTGGGAGAATTGGAAAGTCCCATTCAAAAAAATGAAATTAGACTGCTATCTGTCACCATATACCAAAATTAAATCAAAATGGATCAAAGATCTATACATAAGACCTGAAACAATAAACTGCATAGAAGAAAACATAGGTACTAAACGTATGGACCTTGGGTTCAAAGAAGATTTTATGAATTTGACTTCAAAGGCAAGGGAAGTAAAAGCTAAAATAAATGAATGGGATAAAATAAAATAAAAAAATTTTCTGCACAGCAAAAGAAACCATAGACAAAATAAAGAGGCAACCAACTGAATGGGAGAAGATTTTTGCAAACAATGCCTCCGATAAGGGACTAATATCCAAAATATACAAGGAACTCATACAACTCAACAACAACAAAACAAACAATCCAATTTAAAAATGGGGAGAGGACCTGAAGGGACATTTCTCCAAATAGGACATACAAATGGCCAACAGATATATGAAAAAAAATGCTCAGCATTACTAATCATCAGAGAAATGCAAATGAAAACCACAATGAGATATCACCTCACAACAGTTAGATTGGCTATCATCAACAAGACAAATAATAACAAGTGTTGGAAAGACTGTGGAGAAAAAGGAATCCTCATACACTGTTGGTGGGAATGCAGATTAGTGCAGCCACTATGGAAGGCAGTGTGGGGATTCCTCAAAAAATTAAAAATAGAATTTCCATAGGACCCAGCAATCCCTCTCTTAGGTATCTACCCAAAATATCTGAAATGTTTATCCGTAAAGATATACGTGCTCCGATGTTCATTGCAGCTTTAGTTATGGTGGCCAAGACATGGAAACAACAAAGTGTCCTTCTATAGATGATTAGATAAAGAGTTCTGGAGTAAATAGCATTCCATACACAATGGAATACTATTCTGCTATGAGAAATGATGAAATAATGTCATTTGCCACAACATGGATGGATCTTGAAATTATAATGCTAAGTGAAATAAGTCAGACAGAAACAGCGGAGAACCATGTGATTTCACTGATATGTGGTATATAAAACTGAAAACAACAAAAGAACAAGACAAACAAATGAGAACCAAAAATTAAAGACACAGACAATAGTTTAGTGGTTACCAGAGATTAAGGGAGGACGGGGGTGGTAGATGAGGGTAAAGGGGATCAAATATACAGTGATGATGGAAGGATAACTGACTCTGGGTGGTGAACACACAATGTGATTTATAGATGATGTAATACAGAATTCTATACCTGAAATCTTTGTAACTTTACTAACAATTGTCACCCCAATAATCTTTAATTTATAAAAGAAATTATTAAAAGTGTAGTTTCTTTTGTAATTAAAAAAAAAGGAGCACCAACCATGACCTACTTCCAACTGCAGCATCCAAAAATCCAGAGCATGAGCCCATATCATATGTACTGTGTATGGAACCATGAAAAGTTCTCTAGAGCTAAGGTTGGGATACCTGCAATCTATTTCTAGATTTGCCTCTGTCTAGCAGTATGACCACGGGCAAGTCTCTGAGTGTCAATATGTAAGGTTAATCATACGTTCCTAGTCTACCTTACAGAGTAGTAGCCAAAAAGAGTTCTAGAAAGTAGTTTGAATACAAAGTTTTATAGTTGCTTCCATAGGTCACACTGTTACCATGCTTTGTAATATCAAAGATGGCAAAAAAATGTTCTGAGAAATTGAAAGTAGTGTTTTAACTACGTGACATTATTATTTTTAATTGGCATTTCATAATATTTTTCAATGGAGGGACTAGATTTCACCTTTTTCCATACTGGACATAGTAGGCCCCTTAAATTCCTAAATCTTAAACCTATGCATGGGTGGCTGCTGAAAGAATGTAATTGTTAGAGGCAGTCTGTAGAAGAAAATGTAACCCTCTAAGAAATCACCCTGGATATTAAAACTACAACTCCCTTTTCTGACTATGGCTTAGCAAGTAAATATTCAAAGGGAATGAGAGAGGAGGGAGACAAAAACAGATAAAGGAACAGAGAGGCAGGAGACAGAGCTGCGGTGACAGGGAGGAAAACAGGGTGAAGGACAAAGAGTTGAAGAAATCCAGATGGAAGTCTTGGGCTTTAACACATTCAGCAGATGCTCAACCCTGGAGCAGACATGGAAGGGTGTACAGATTTTTAATTTCATCTGTGAAAAATACAAAATAAGCATTTGCCTTGCATGGAGATAGCTTGTTATTTCTTTAGTCATCAATGTTTGCCTGAATGCAGACACCAAAGGGTGCTTTTCTGCTGTGAAGTGACTAAACTCCTACTCCAAGTTTTTCCCATTCCCTAAGATTTGGGTCCCTCAAAATACTTTCTCTGTTTCAAAAAGTATTGGAAGTACTGGGGATAGGAGCAGAGAAGGGGAGAGGGAATCAGGACAGAGGTGAGCTGGATGAGAAGGGACTTGCTGGCCTCTACAATGGTTCTCTGACTGGCCAACAATGCCAAAATAGCATAGTAGTTATGAGCATGAACATAGAAGTTAGCCAGACCTGGGCTTGAATCCTGATTCTGCCCCTTACCAGATATGTTTCTGAACTAGTTTCTTCTTCTCTCTCTGCCTCATTTTTCTGAAATACAATGTAAGCATAATAATAACTTCTGTATCCTAATGTTGTTATGAAGATTAAATGAGTTAAGAAAATTAAAAATCCTGGCACGTGGCCGAGCATATAGCAGTAGGTACTCAATAAATGTTCAACATTACTATAATACTTTGGTACCAAAAAGAGTTCCACATGACTCATGTTTTGCAGAAATGTCTTGTCTCATTTACAGTGATTGCCAGAACCAGACTAGTCTGAACCCTCCATTCTTTTTCAAATGCTTTCTCAAAATACTGAAAAGATTTTTCTTTAACAATCTCTCTCCTGCCTTAGTGCCCTCTCCAGCTCTCTCATGCTCTCATGCTCTCTTGTTCTCGTTCTCTCTCTCTGTCTCTCTCTCTCTCTTCCATGTTTCCTCCACCTCCACCACCAAAGAAGCCCCCAATACTCTAAATAGATATAAAGATGGGACAGTACACATGCCCTGTTTCATTTGAAACCGGGTAAATGTATCCAAAGGAGATGACAATATTGCTTTTGATTCTCAGATCCTAGAATCTCCCACAAATCCTTAAGTGGACATTCAAGAGCCTCTTCATTCCACTCCTATCTACTTCAGCTTGGGTTCTCAGGAATCCAACAGTGCCACCTTTAAGGCCTCACTCACAGTTCTGACACCTGCATCCTGGCTACTATAGAAATTCTCTCTTCTCGATGTATGTGATGTTGAGAAAACTACAGGATGAATGGGGAAGGCATAATCATAATGTTAATGGGACCTTAGACTTGCAAATGTATGTTCAGAGCATGGATGAGCTGAATAAAGTCTGTGTGAGGGGTAAGAATGGACAAGTGCCATCAGAGCCCCAAATGTGTGATACTGGGAGGAGGGGAGTGAGAAATATGAAAGGAAACATAAGGGATATTTAGAAAAATGGGGCATTTGAAGGATTCAAGGAGAGGTGTGTAAATGGGCAGACAGCATGAGAAACTAGGAGAAAGAAGTCGAGTGCCTGCAAGGAGCATCAGTCAGAGAGTTCTTTTTTTTTTTTTTGAATAAATGTTTTTTTTTAATTTATTATTTTTAATTTATTGGGGTAACAATGTTAGTAAAATTACATAGATTTCAGGTGTGCAATTCTGTATCACATCATCCATAAATCACACTGTGTGTTCACCACCCAGAGTCAGATCCCCTTCCATCACCATACATTTGATCCCCTCACCCTCATCGCCCCACCCCCCCAAACCCGTTACCCTCCTGGGTAACCACCAAAATTACGTTCCCCAGAGTAATTTCAACCCGGGCCATCCTTTGGTCCCACTGCCCTCCAATAGAATTACATAGATTCAGTTGTGCAATTCTGTATCACATCATCCATAAATCACACTGTGTGTTCACCACCCAGAGTCAGATCCCCTTCCATCACCATACATTTGATCCCCCTCACCCTCATCGCCCACCCCCCAACACCCGTTACGCTCTGGTAACCACCAAATTACGTTCCCCAGATTAATTTTCAACCCCGTGGCCATCCTGTGGTCACCAACTGCCCTCCAATACCCTCACCCTCCCCCCCACCCCCCCACCCCTCCCGCCCATCTAGCAACCCTCAGTTTTTCCTCTTCATCTCCCAAACTGTTTCTGATTAGTTCATTCCTTATTCTTTTCTTTAGAATCCGCAAATAAGTGAGATCATATGGTACTTATCTTTCTCTGTCTGACTTATTTCACTTAACATAATGTACTCTAGATCCATCCATGTTGTTGCAAATGGTAAGATTTCTTTCTTGTTTATGGCTGCGTAATACTCCATTGTATAAATGTACCACAGTTTCTTAATTCAGTCATCTACCGATGGGCATTTTCGTTGTTTCCATGTCTTGGCTATTGTGTATAGTGCTGCAATAACATAGGGTGCATAAAGATTTTTGAATTGAAGTTTTGGATTTCTCCGGATAGATACCTAGGAGTGGATTACGGGATCATAGGGTAGTTCCATTTTCAGAGTTTTGAGATACCTCCATACTGTTTTCCATAGTGGCTGCACCAATCTGCAATCCCACCAACAGTGCACAAGCGTTCCCTTTTCTCCACATCCGCGCCAGCACTTGTTGTTTGTAGATTTATTGATGATAGCCATTTTGACTGGGGTGAGGTGGTATCTCATTGTGGTTTTTGTTTGCATTTCTCTGATGGTTAGTGAGGTTGAGCATTTCTTCATATGTCTGTTTGCCATCTGTATGTCCTTTTTAGAAAAATGTCTCTTCAAGTCCTCTGCCCATTTTTTAATTGGATCGTTTGTTTTTTTGGAGTTGAGTTGAGTGAGTTTTTCATAGATTTGTGATATTAATCCCTTATCAGATATATCATTGGCAAATATCTTTTCCCATTCAGTAGGATCCCTTCTTGTTTTATTGATGGTTTCCTTGGCTGTGAAAAAACTTTTTAGTTTGATATAATCCCACATGTTTATTTTTTCTCTTAGTTCTCTCGAGCGAGGGTATATATCAGTAAAAATCTTACTCCGGGTAATGTCTGAGAAGTTTCTTCCTATATTTTCTTCTAGGTATTCTATGGTTTCAGATCTTACATTTAAGTCTCTAAGCCATTTTGAATTTATTTTTGTATATGGTGTAAGGAGGTGGTCCAGCTTCATTTTTTTGCATGTGTCTGTCCAGGTTTCCCAGCACCATTTATTGAATAGACTGTCATTACTCCATCGTACGTTCTTGCTTCCATTGTCGTAGATTATATAATGGCCAGATAGGCGTGGATTTATTTCTGGACTCTCTATTCTGTTCCATTGATGTATGTGTCTGTTTTTATGCCAGTACCATGCTGTTTTGATTACTGTAGCCTTGTAGTATAATTTGAAGTCAGGTATTGTTATACCTCCCACTTTGTTCTTATTTCTCAAGATTGCCTTTGCTATTCGGGGTCTTTTATGGTCCCATATAAATTTTAGGATTATATGTTCTATTTCTGTGAAAAACGACGTTGGTAGTTTGATAGGAATTGCATTGAATATGTATATTGCCTTAGGCAGTATGGACATTTTAACTATATTAATTCTTCCTATCCATGAACATGATATGTGTTTCCATCTATTTATATCTTCCTTCATTCCTTTCTTCAGTGTCTTATAATTTTCTGAGTACAGATCTTTTACTTCTTTGGTTAACTTTATTCCCAGGTATTTTATAGTCTTTGGAGTGATTGTAAATGGGATTGTTTTTAAATTTCTCCTTCTGATGTTTTATTATTGGTATATACAAATGCAACTGATTTCTGAATATTAATTTTGTATCCTGCTACTTTACTAAATTCATCTATCAGCTCTAATAGCTTCTTGGTGGAGTCTTTAGGGTTCTCTGTATATAGTATCAAATCATCTACATACTAATGATAACTTTACTTCCTCCTTAGCAATGTGGATGCCTTTTATTTCTTTTTCTTGTCTGATTGCTGTGGCTAGAACTTCCAGCACTATGTTGAATAGAAGTGGAGAAAGTGGGCAACCTTGCCTTGTTCCTGATCTTAGGAGGAATGTTTTTAGCTTTTCCCCATTGAGAATGATGTTAGCTGTGGGTTTGTCATATATGGCCTTTATTATGTTGAGATATGATCCCTCTATTCCCACTTTCTTAAGGGTTTTTATCATAAATGGCTGTTGGATTTTATCAAATGCTTTTTCTGCATCTATTGATATGATCATGTGATTTTTATTTTTCATTTTGTTTATGTGGTGTATCACATTAATTGATTTGCGGATGTTGAACCACCCTTGCATACCAGGGATGAATCCCACTTGATCATGGTGAATGATCTTTTTAATGTATTGCTGAATTCTGTTCGCTAATGTTTTGTTGAGAATTTTTGCATCTATGTTCATTAGAGATATCGGCCTGTATATCTCTATGTTCATTAGAGATATCGGCCTTTTTTGTGGTGTCTTTGTCTGATTTTGGGATCAGGGTGATAGTGGCTTCGTAAAAAGTGTTTGGGAGTCTTCCTTCCTTCTGGATTTTTTGGAAGAGCTTGAGGAGAATAGGTGATAATTCTTTTTTGAACGTTTTGTAAAATTCACCTGTAAAGCCATCTGGTCCAGGGCTTTTGTTTGTTGGGAGACTGTTGATTACTGAGTCAATTTCCGTGGTGGTAATCAGTCTATTCAGGTTTTCTGTTTCTTCTTGAGTTAGCCTTCGAAGGTTGTACACCTCTAGAAAATTGTCCATTTCTTCCAAATTGTCAAATTTGTTGGCAGTATAGTTGCTCATAGTAACTTCTTAAAACTTTTGTATTTCTGCAGTGTCCGTTGTCACTTCTCCTCTTTCATTTCTGATTTTATTAATTTGGGTCCTCTGTCTCTCTTTTTTAATGAGTCTGGCTAAAGGTTTGTCGATTTGTTTATCTTCTCTAAGAACCAACTGCTTGGATTCATTGATCTTTTGTATTGTTTTTCTGGTTTCTATTTCATTTATTTCTGCTCTGATCTTTATTATCGCCTTCCTTGTACTCCCTTTGGGCTTATTTTGCTGTTCGTTTTCCAGATCCCTTAAGTGTGAAGATAAACTGTTGATTAGTGATGTTTCTTGTTTCTGTAGGTAGGCCTGCAAAGCTATGAATTTCCCTCTTAGGACTGCTTTCACGGCATCCCATAGATTTTGGGTCGTCGTGTTTTCATTTTCGTTCGTCTCGAGATATCTTTTGATTTCTTCCTTGATCTCCTGCTTGACCCATTCACTATTTAGTAATAAGTTATTCAGCCTCCATGAATTGGTGTGTCTTCCAGTTTTTTTTCCTGTAGTTCATTTCTAATTTCATAGCATTGTGATAAGAGAAGACAATTGGTATGATTTCAATTTTCTTAAATTTATCAAGACTTGTTTTGTGGCCTAACATATGATCTATCTTGGAAAATGTTCCATGTGCGCTTGAGAAAAACGTGTATTTTGCAGCATTGGGGTGAAATGTTCTGAAAATATCGATTAAATCCAAGTGGTCCAATGTATCATTTAAGGCTGTTGTTTCCATATTGATTTTCTGTCTGGAAGACCTGTCCCTTGTTGTCAGGGGTGTGTTGAAGTCCCCTACTATAATAGTGTTACTGTTGATCTCTGTCTGTATGTCAGTCAGTACCTGTTTTATATATTTATGTGCTCCTATGTTGGGTGCGTAGATGTTTACTAGGGTTATGTCCTCTTGTCGGATCGATCCCTTTATTATTATATAGTGCCCATCTTTATCTTTTAGTATGTTCTTCATTTTAAAGTCTATTTTGTCAGATATAAGTATTGCAACTCCAGCTTTTTTCTCGTTTCCATTTGCATAAAATATCTTACTCCAACCCTTCACTTTCAGCCTGTGTGTGTCTTTTGTTCTGAGGTGAGTCTCTTGTATACAGCATATACAAGGGTCTTGCTTTCTTATCCAGTCAGCCACCCTATGTCTCTTGATTGGAGCATTTAATCCATTTACATTTAAAGTGATTATCGATAGGTACATAGATATTGCCATTTTTAAATTTGTAGTTAGGTTGTTTTGATCTTTCTTCTATTTACAGAAGTCCTTTTAGTATTTCTTGCAATGCTGGCTTGGTGGTAATAAATTCCTTTAGCTTATTTTATTCTGGAAAGCTCTTTATCTCTCCTATCAACTTTAAATGATAGCCTTGCTAGATAAAGCAATCTAGGTTGTAGGCCTTTGTTTTCCATCACTTTGAGTATCTCCTGCCACTCCCTCCTGGCCTTCAATGTTTCTGTAGAAAATCATTTGATAGTCTTATGGGAGTTCCCTTGTATGTAACCCTCCTTCTTTCTCTTGCTGCTTTTAGGATTCTCTCTTTGTCTTTAAGCTTTGCCATTTTAACTATAATGTGTCTTGGTGTGGACCTGTTTGGGTTTAGCCTGGTTGGAACTCTCTGCACTTCCTGGGCTTGTATGTTGGTTTCCTTCATCAGGTTGGGGAAGTTTTCAGACATTATTCCTTGAAATATGTTCTCAATCCCTTGCTTCCTCTCTTCACCTTCTGGTATTCCTATGATGCGTATGTTGTTGCACTTGATGTTTTCCCACAGGTCTCTTAAGCCATACTCATTGTTTTTTATTCTTTTTTCTTTCTGTTGTTCCGTTTGTGTGATCTCTGCTACCTTGTCTTCTAAGTCGCTGATTCGATCCTCTGCTTCATCTAGCCTGCTGGTAATTCCTTCAAGTGAGTTCTTAATTTCGGTAATTGTGTTTTTTAGTTCTAACTGGTTGTTCGTTATGATTTCTACATCCTTCTTTATGTCTTCTCTAAGCTCCCTTAAACATTCTTATCACCAGTGTTCTGAACTCTGTCTCTGAGAGGTTGGTTACGTCTGCTTCATTTGGTTCCAGTTGTGGAGGCTTCTTCTGTTCTTTTATTTGGGACGTGTATCTTTGTTTCCGCATTCTGGCTGACTGTGTTTATTTTGATATATTAGGTAGATCCCCTAGAGTTCTTAGTTCTTGCTAGGTTATCTTATGTAGTATATGTCCTTTATATTTGACTCGCACCGCGTGGTCCTCCTCTGCGTGTGCTCCAAAGGTGAGTCTTGTGTTGTGTACACTGTCCCGTTCAAGAAGATCTTTAATTGCTTTTGCTAGTGAGTAGGTGGGGCTAACTCCTGGGCTGACCCGTTGTGAGACTTGGCTCTGCCCCCCGCAGGGCGCTCTGCTGCGTGAGGGTTGACCACCCTAATGTGGTTTGGCCTCTATGGGCTCTAGTGCCTGCAGAGAACCCCCTCTGGGTGTGTGACCTGCAGGTCAAACCCGGCAGCACTCCAGTTTCGTCTGGAGTTGGCCCCTGGATATGCTGAATCCCGTGCCTCTTAAGCTCCTGGTCTCTGTGCTCTCCGTTCCGCTCTGGGATCCCATGCGTGCCCGGAACTCTCCTCACATATTTTTGATATTAGACCCATGTTGGAGGCTTGTTTGCAAAATTTTTCTACCATACATTGGTTAGCTGTTTATTTTATTGATGGTTTCTTTTGTTGTTCAGAAGCTTTTAAATTTGACATAGTCCTATTCATCTATTTTAGCTTTTACTTCCGTTGCCTTTAGAGTCAAATTTATAAAATGCTCTTTGAACCCAAAGTCCATAAGTTTGGTAAATATTTCCTTCTATGTGATTTATTGTTTCAGGTCTTGTGTTTAGGTCTTTGATCCATTTTGAGTTAATTTTTTTACATGGTGACAGATAGCAGTCAAGTTTCATTCTTTTGCACATGACTTTCCAATTTTCCCAGCACAATTTATTGAAGGGGCTGTCTATTCTCCACTGTATGTTTTTAGCTTCTTTGTCAAAAATCATGTGTTGATATTTATGTGGGTTTATTTCTGGGTTCTCAAGTCCATTCCATTGGTCTATGTGTCTGTTTTTCTGCCAATACCATGCTGTTTTGATTATTGTTGCCCTGTAGTACATTTTAAGTCAGGGAGTGTGATACCTCTTTGGCTATTCGGGGTCTTTTGTGGTTCCATACCAGTCTGATGATTTTTGTCTTCTATTTCTTTAAAAAACGCCATTGAAATTTGCATGGGGATTGCATTAAATCTGTGTATTGCTTTGGGTAATACGGCCTTTTAACTATGTTGATTCTTCTACTCCATGAACATGGAATGTCTTTCCATTTCTTTGAGTCTTCTTCAATTTCTTTTGAAAATTTCTTACAGTTTTCAGTACATATTTCTTTAACAATTTTGGTTAAGTTGATCCTCATGTATTTTATTATTTTTGTTACAATTGCAAAAGAAATTGTTTTTTCTTTAATTTCTTTTTCTGAGATTTCACTGTTAGTATATAGGAAAGCTATGGACTTTTGTATGTTGATTTTATAGCCAACAACTTTACTGCATTTGTTTATTGTTTCTAATAGCTTTTTGTTGGAGTATTTGTGGTTTTCTGTATATAGCATCATGTCATTTGCAAAGAATTTCAATTTAACTTCTTCATTCCCAATTCGGATGCCTTTTATTTTTTTCTCTTGTCTGATTGCTCTGGCTAGGACTTCCAGTACTATGTTGAAAAGCATAGTTGATAGGGGACAGCCCTGTCTTGTTCCTGTATGTAGAACAAAGAGGTTTTTAGTTTTTCACCGTTATTTAAGAGCTGAGAGTTTCTCATATATGGCATTTATAATGTTAAGGTATTTTCCTTCTATACCTATTTTATTAGGTGTTTAATCATAAATGGATGTTGAAACTGTCAAACGCTTTTTCTGTGTCAGTTGATATAATCGTATGATTTTTGTCCTTTATTTTGTTTATGTGGTGTATCACATTGATGGATTTGTTTATATTCAGCCATTCTTGTTCCCCTGAAATGAACCTCACTTGGTCATGATGTATAATCTTTTTAATACATGGTTGCATTATATTTGCTAGAATTCTGTTTAAGAATTTTGCATTTTTAGTCATCAGATATATTGGTTGGTAATTTTCTTTTATTTCTGTTTTCCTTACCAGATTTTGATATGAGGGTAATGTTGCCCTCATAAAATGATTTAGGGAGTATTATCTCTTCTTCCATTTCTGGGAAGAGTTTGAGAAAGAGAGATATTATAACCTCTTTGAATGTTTGGTAAAATTCACTAGTGAAACCAACTGGTCCCAGACTTTTCCTTTTGTGAAGGTTTTGGATGAGTGATTCAATTTCCTTACTGGTGATCGGTCTATTTACATTTTACAATTCTTCATGATTCAGCCTAGGAAGGCTAAGTTTCTAAAAACGTGTCCATTTCTTCCAGGTTATTAAATTTAGTGGCATATAGTTCTTCATAATATTTTTGGATGATCTTTTGTATTTCTGTGGAATCTGTGGTAGCCACCCCACTTCCATATCTGATTTTCTTTATTTGTGCCTTTTCTCTTTTTATCTTAATGACTCAAGCCAAGGGTTTGTCAATTTTAATAATCTTTTGAAAGAATCAGCTCTTTGTCACATTAATTTTTTCTGTTGTCTTTTTGTCCTCTATTTCATTTCATTCTGCTTTGATTTTTATTATTTCTTCCCTTCTGCTGACTTTGGGTTTCATTTGTTCTTCTTTTTCTAGTTCTTAAAGGTGTAGTGTGAGTTCACTTTTCTGGGATTTTCTTGTTTCTTGAGATAGGCATGTAATGATATAAATTTCCCTCTTAGAACTGCTTTTGCTGCATCCCAAAAATTTTGGTAGGATGTATTTTCAGTCCCATTTGTTTCCATGTATCTTTTGACCTCTTCTCTTATTTCTTCTTTGACGCAGTCTTTCTTTAAAAGTATGTTGTTTAATCTCCACATAGTAGTGGTTTTTCCTGCTGTCTTTTTGCAGTTGGATATCCAATTTCTAAGCCATGTGATCAGAGAATATGGTTGGCATGATTTCAATCTTCTTAAGTTTGCTGAGGCAGTTTTAAGTTCCACTGTAAGGTATATCCTTGAGAATGTTCCATGTACACTAGAAAAAATTTATAGTCTTATATTCCAGGATGACGTGCTCTATAAATGTCAGTTATGCTCATTTCATCCAAGGTGTGATTTAGGTTTGATATTTCTCTATCGATTTTCTGTTTGGATGATTTATCCATAGCTGTCAATGACGTATTTAGGGCCCCTACTGTAATTGTGTTTTGGTCAATTTCTCCCTTTAGTTCTGTAGTAGTTGCTGGTTATATTTTGGTGCTCCCTGATTGGGGGCAGAAATATTGATGACTGTTATGAATTCTTGTTGAATAGTCTCCTTCATTATTATGAAATGTCCCTCTTTGCCTCTTGTTACCTTTGTCTCTTTTTACCTCTTGAAGTCTCTTTCATCTGATATCAATATGGCTTTACCTGCTTTTCTCTGGATACCATTTGCTTAGAGTGTCAATTTCCACCCTTTCACTCTGAGTCTATATATGTCCCTATAGCTGAGATGTGTCTCTTGGAGACAGCAGATGGTTGTGTAGCTTTTTTTGATCCAATCTGCTACTTTGTGTTGTTTTATTGGTTAGTTCATTCCATTTACATTTAAGGTGAATATTGAGATACAAGAATTTCCTATCACTGTATCTCTGGTTTTCTGGTAAGTTGGAGTCTCCATTGTTTCTTTGCATTTTTGTTGCTGTCTATTATTTTAGTGTGGTAGTACTGTATGATTTGTCCCTCTGTTTCTTCTTTTATTATGTTATATATTTCAGTTCTGGATTTTTTCTGTGTGTGGTTACCATTAAGTTTATGTAAGTTTCATATTTAGTATATTCCACTTTTTTTAAATATGCGTATTTTCTCCATTCCCTTATGCCAGTTCAGGCATTTACTCTCCCCACTTTTATATTTTTGTTTTCACAAATTATCACTATTTATTCTGTTTGAATTGTTCCTTTAGTATTTCTTGTACTGCAGGTCATATGTTAGATAATTTCTTCAGTTTTTGTATTTTGGGAAAGGTCTTTAACCTCCTTGATATTTAAAGGATAGCTTTGCTTGATATGTTATTCTAGGCTCATAATTGCTCTCTTTCAATTGTTTGAATATTTTAGTCCACTCCTTCTTGGTTTGTAGAGTTTCTACTGAAAAATCTAATGATAACCTAATGGGCTTTCCTTTGTAGGTTACCATCTTTTTTCCCTGGCCTCCTTGAGGATTGTTTCTTTGTCATTAATTTTGACAGGTTCAATACAATTTGCCTCATAAAAGGACTGCTGGGGTTGAGGCCATTAGGTGTCCTATTTGCTTCTTGGATTCAAGGATCCAGTTCTTTCCAAAAGTTTGGTAAATTCTCATCGACTCTTTGTTTGAATAAACTCTCTGCCCCCTTCTCCCTTTCTTCTCCTTCTGGTATGCCCATTATTCTTATATTGATCTTTCTGATGGAGTAAGAAATTTCTTGTAGAGTTATTTCATTTCTTTTAACCTCAAGTCTCTCTCTTCTTTGATCTATGTCATTTCAAGATTTCTGTCTTCAATGTATCTGATTCTTTCCTCCGTCTGTACAGCTCTATTGCTTAAGCTGGCTATTTCATTCTTCATTTCTTTTATTGAATGCTTAACCTCCAGAAATTATTTTTGTTTTTTTTTTTAAATTTCAATCTCTTTGGTAAAATGTTCATTTTGTTCTTTGATTGAGTTTCTGAGTTCATGAAACTGCCTGTCTTTTTTTCTTGCATTTCGTTAAGTTTTTTCAGAACAGCAATCTTGAAATATGTCATTTAAGTCACACATTTAAATTCATTTAAATTCATTTTCTGGAGTCTTTTCATTTTTTTTCTGAGCTGCCTTGTTACTTTGGTTATTCATAGCCATCAATTAAATTTCGTTTCTCTTCCTAGGCATCTAGTGGAGTGGGTTCTGCAACAGATTGTTTGAAAGATGTTTTCCCTTTGCTTTCCAGTAGTTGTTGGTAGAATATATATATATTTTTTCTTTCCAACTGCAGCCTTTAATGCTCTCTCACATTGAAGTGTTATGTTACATTTTCTCCGTGCTATTCTGGCTTCTCACTTAATGGGATGATTCCCTGGAAGGTGGGCTTCTCCTCTGTGAATAGGTTGTCTGTGTTGGAGGATGTGGAAAGCTTCTGAATTTCTGAAGCTCTTCCTGCTCCAGATTCAGGGGCCGAATGCTTCCCTCTCCCCTGAGTGTAGTAGCTCAGGAATAGGGAGTTTGAAGCTCGAGCTAGGTCTGTGTCCTGTGGCCCATGCAGCATGCGTCTCTGCACTGTCTACTTCCCTCTCACCTGCTCATCCAATTTGCCCACCTTTAGATGACATCAGTTGCGTGTCTCTTATTCTTGCCTATCTGCTGCACAGAGAGTCCTTTGTGGAGTTATACTTGTTCAATTTGTTGTAAATTCCAAGGGACATTTCAAGAGGCTCACCTCACAGTGCCATTTTTATGTCATAGCCATTATTTAATTCAATAAATTTTCTGTTCCTTTCTCTCTTTCTTCTAATTCTGTAATCCCTATCATGTGAGTGTTTGAGTACTTGATGTTATATACCAGAGGTTTCTTGAACTATCCTCATTGAAGTAAGGAGTATAGAAGTAAAGATAGAATTTGAATTCCTGAACTATTATAAACCATTGTTCTTGAATATTGTCACAAATGTTTTTGCTAAATAACTAAATCAATCTCTCAATCTGAGGCACAATATACATAAATCTCAACACTAAACAACTCAGAGTTAAGGTTTTGAAATATATGCTTCTATAAGAAACTAATCGATTCTACAATTGCTCCTAAGGACACACTTGAGCTAGGTTATTGATTTGAGCACCTCCCCATTGTGCTGGGAACTCATGGGTTATCCCTGTTTTTCTAAGCATGTCTATCACTCTGGGGAACTGTGTATCATCCACACTCTCCCAAGATTTTAAATGTTTTTGCTTTTATTACCATCGGGCACTTTATAACTGATAGTCCTCTCTCAAACAGTATATAAATAGTTAATAATGTAAATATGTTATTTATTATATCAAGTGAAGTTTTCTCAGGCACTTATTCCCTTTACATAACATTACGTTCTTTATTCTGTCCCCCCCCCCCCCCCCAACACACACACACACCAGAATATAAATTCTTTGCAGGAAAATTTTGCCTATTTTTCTTTTTTCACAATGGTATCACCTGTACCTTGTATATCCTTGTGTGGCACAGGGTGAGAGCAACATGAACTTTATTGAATAAGTGAATAAATGCATAAAGTCTTCCATAATGCTTAATGTCATGTACTGTTCTTCTTCATTTATTTCTTCAAAGTCTTATTTAAAAAATATTATAAACAGGTGATTGCAACTTAGTTTAAGGCTTTTTAAATAATTGTTTTATTTTTCAATTAGAGGTGACATACAATATCATGTTATTTTTAGTTGTACAACATAGTGATTAAACATTTATATAACTTATAAAGTGATCTCCCTGATAAATTTATTACCCATCTGACACCACACATAGTTATTACAATATTATTGACTGTGTTCCTTATACTAAACCCTACAACTCCATGACTATTTTGTAACTATCAATATGTACTTCTTAACCCCTTCCCCTTTTTCACTCACCCCCAAACCCTCTCCCAACTGGCAACCATCTAACTGTTCTCTGTATCTATGATTTTGTTTCTGTAAGCTTGTTTATTTTGTTCTTTAGTGTCTACAGATAAGTGAAATCATATGGTGTTTGTTTTTCTTTCTCTGATTTTCTCCACTCAGCATAATACCCTCTAGGTCCATCCATGTTGCTGCAGATATCAAGATTTATTCTTTTTTTTACAGCTGAATAATATTTCATTATATATATATATATATACACACACACCAAGGGTGCCAAAAAAAATATATACAAGAGGACACTTTGATCAATGTTGCTAAAGCAGTAGTTCACCATAATCAGAAGTGTCTGGACACTGATTCTGTGTTTCCCCGAAAATCAGACCTAGCTGGACCATCAGCTCTAATGCGTCTTTTGAAGCAAAAATTAATATAATTTTAATAGAGTTTCCCTTTCTTAAAATATGTATATAGTTTTTGTCACCATATATATATATATATAAACATATATATATGCCAAAAATGTATACATATTTTAAGAAAAGAAAAAACTATTAAAATTGTAATACTCAATATATACTGATAACAAAAGATGAATGCCAGTCATGTATATACATTTTTAGTCACCCCCTTTTTATGTATACGTATGTCTCATCATATATATATATATATATATATATATATATATATATATACTCACCTCTTCTTTAGACAATTCACCATTGATGGATACCCAGGTTGCCAACATCTCTTGGTTATTGTAAATAGTGTTGCAATGAATATATGGATGCAGATGGTCTTTTGAAGTAGCATTTTTGGTTTCTTCAGATAAATACTCAGAAGTGAGATTATTGCATTCTTCTTTGTCTATTGCTATAGCCTTTGCTTTGAAATCTATTTTTTTCTGGTATAAGTATTGCTACCATAGCAGGTTTTTGTTGTTGCTGTTGTCATTTTTGTTATTATTAGTTAGCTAGTTAATTAGTTAGTCAGTTAGTTTCCATTTTCATGAAATACGTTTTTCCATCCCTTTACTTTCATTCTGGGGTGTATTTCAATCTTAACTGAGACTACTATAGGCAGCATATGTAAGGGTTTTGTTTTCTTATCCATTCAGGCCACCCTATGTCTTTTGATTGGAGATGTAACCATTTACTCTTAAAGTAATTGTTGATAGATATGTAATTATTTCCAGTTTATTATTCATATTTTTTATTTTTATTTTTTTGTCTTAAAGAAGTCCCTTTAAGATTCCTAGGTTTGGTGGTGACAAACTCTGTTAGCGTTTTCTTGTCTGAGATGCTCTTTATTTGTCCTTTGATTCTAAATGATAGCTTTGTTAGGTAGAGTAATCTTGGTTGTATATCCTTGCTTTAAACAATTTTTTTTAAATTAAGGTTTATTGTGGTCACAATTGTTTTCATCATTTTTAATATCTTGTGCCAATCCTTTCTGGTATACACAGATACTGTTGAGAAATCAGCTGACAGTTATGGGATATTTCTTGTAGGTAACTAACTGCTTTTCTCTTGTTCCTTTTATGATTCTCTCTTTGCTTTTAAGCTTCGTTATTTTCATCATGATGTGTCTTTGTGTGGGCCTCTTTGGGTTTATCTTGTTTGGGACTCTCTATAATTCCTGGGCTTATATATCTAGTTCCTTTGCCAAGTAAGGGAACTTTTCTGTCATTATATCTTCAAATATGTTTTCAATTCCTTGTTCTCTCTCTCTCCTTCTGGCATTCCAATGATGTGAATATTGGTACACTTGAGGTTGAACAAGAGGTCCCTTAGACTAACTTAATTTTTTGGATTTTTTTTGTTGTTTGTTGAAACCATTTGGGTGTTTTCTGCTATCTTAACTTCTAGACTGCTGATTTGATCTTCTGTTACGTCTAATCTACTTTTCAATCCATCTAATGCATTCTTTGTTTCAGTTATTGTATTCTTCATTTCTGACGAGTAATTTTTTATGTTTTCTATCTCTATTTTTTTAAATTAAAGTTTATTGGGGTGAAAATTCTTACTAAAGTTACATAGATTTTAGTTGTAAAATTCTGTAATACATTATCTATAGCTCACATTCTGTATTCACCACCCAGAGTCAGTTCGCTTTCCATCACCATATATTAGACACAATTTACCCTCTTCTAGAGTCCCCCTCCCCTCTTAACCTCTGGTAACCACTAAATTATTGTATGTGTCTATGAGTTTTTGTTTCTGCATTTGTTTGTCTTGTTCTATTGTTGTTTTCAGTTTTATATACCTCATATCAGTGAAATCATACAATTCTGCACTTTTTCTGTCTGACTTATTTCACTTAGCATTATAATCTCAAGAGCCATCCATGTTGTCACAAATGGCACTATTTCATCTTTTCTCACTGCCAAATAGTATTCCATTATGTGTATATACCACAAATTCTTTATCCATTCATCTATCGAAGGATATTTTGATTGTTTCTTTATCTTGGCCACCATAAATAAAGCCACAATGAACACTGCAGCACATATGCCTTTATGGATAAATGTTTTCAGAGTTTTCGGGTAGACACCCAGGAGAGGGATTGCTGGATCATATGGTAATTCTATTCTTAATTTTTTGAGGAACTTCCATACTGCTATCTGTCACCATGTACCAAATTAATTCAAAATGGATCAAAGACTTAAGCATAAAACCTGAAACAATAAACTGCAGAGAAGAAAACATAGGTACTAAACTTATTGGCCTTGGGTTCAAAGAGCCTCTTGCCTTTGGAGTGAAATTTTATGAATTCGACTCCAAAGGCAAGAGAAGTAAAAGCTAAAATAAATGAATGGGACTATATCAAACTAAAAAGCTTCTGCACAGCAAAAGAAACCGTCGACAAAATAAAGAGACAACCAACTGAATGGGAGAATATTTTTGCAAACAATGCCTCTGATAAGGGGCTACTATCCAAAATATACAAGGAACTCATGCAACTCAACAACAAAAAACCAAATAACCCAATTGAAAAATGGGCAGAGGACCTGAAGAGACATTACTCCAAAGAGGACATACAAATGGCAAATAGACATATGAAAAAATGCTCAACATCACTATTTTTTATTTTAATAATACAAATTTATTTTATAAATATAATCTATTTTATAGTTATTAATACATGTAAAATAAGTAACATAAAGTAACCAACATAATAAAGTATTCTTGATTTAATTATATTAAGCTATTATTGATAAGCTAAAATATTAATAGATTTGTGTTTATACCTTTTTTTTAATGCAAAAAAAAGAAATTTTTTACCATCTAAATTTTTAACAATAACCGTAAGGCTTCTCAGATTTTTTGTTCATCTATGGATTGGTTTTGAGGGAATTTTCCCTAACTTTAATTTTATTAGCATAAAGCTTTTCATAGTTTTTACTTTCAATGGTTAAAAATATTCTCACTAGGTTGGAGATATTTCTACTCAAGATGGTGGAGTAACTAAATGTTGTGCTTGCATTCTCTCATTACCAAATAAAAATTACAACTCAACTACAGAACAACCATCATTGAGAATCACCTGAAGTCTAGCTGAACCAAAGTCCTACAATTACAGACATACAGAAGCCACCTTAAGACTGAGGATGGGGGATGGGCAGAGATACAAAATGGGTTAGTCCCACACTTACGTGTGACCATTAATAATTTGGAAGGATATCTTGGCTGCGGAGGTCACTTCCAGAAGAGTGAAGAATCCCACCCACACACCAGGCTCCCCAGCCCAGTGTTCCAGTGTCAGGGAGAGAAACCCCCATAACTCCTGATCTGAAAACAGACGGAGATTGTGTCTGGGTGAGAGAGAGGATGGCTAAAGTCCCAGGTGATCCTCTTAAAGGGCCCGCATATGGTCTTACTAGTTGATGGACTCACTGGCTTTGAGATCCATCACTGAGGCAGCAACTCATAAGGTGCCCAGGATATATGGGGAGGAACTCAGTTGTGTAACTTCAGAGCAAGGGCTAAAGGGGCAGCTTTCTCCCACACAGAAGCTATTGTCTCTTTGTTGAGCCCTCTCCACTCCTGGAGTGCAGACACAGGAGGTCATCATATCTGAGTCTCCATCAAACTAGCTAACACCATTCATTGCCCTGCCTTAGTGATTACATGAGACGACACTCTGCCCAAATTTCAGGCACACCCAAGCCACTTCCAGTGGCTTTTCCATCCAAACAGCCTGTCTTCGCTCATGCTGAGGACATTCCTAACACATCTCAAAGGTACACAAAACCTGATATGTTTGGCCTTGGAATACCCTGTACCTGTTGCTGAGCACCTGCAAGCCTGGCACAATTGGCAGCTAATCTTAATTTGCAGCTTTCCCTCTCGAAGCACCTCAAAGCCCAACACAGGTGGTGGTCATCTTCAGATTGCTTTGTGGCTCATGCCAGGTGGCCCCAGGCAGGGACTGCTGCTGAACATGGCCTATGGTGGAGCACCTCCCAGGAAGCCTCTGGGATGGCATGCCCAATGGCTAGCTTCAGACCAAGGTAGAGAATCACTTCAGAGAATGACACCCACCAAGGGAAGACTGGGCAGGCACCAGAGTCCTACTGATATGAATCCTGCTTGATAGGGTAAGCCCTTGTAGAACAGCTCATCCACTGTAGTCACAGCCAGTCCTTACAACCAATAAGGCAAAGTTCAATTACTTCCATTGATGTACAAACAAAAACCAAGGCTCAGCTACAACAGAAAGGTACACACAGCCCAAATAAAGAACACACCTGCAGCACCCAGCTCAGGAGACCAGAAAGACTGTTCACTGGGTCCAACAGGACAATTACTACATAAGGCCACTCTACTACAACCATGATACATATCAGCTCTACATAATACAGAGAAAAAGCACAGGACAGAAACCAAAATGGGGAGACAAAGAAACATGTCACAAGTGAGAGAACAGGAGAAAACTCAGAAAAAGAACTAAACAAAATGGAGGCAAGCAATCTACCAGATACAGAGTTCAAAACAATGAGAATAAAAAAAGATGAAAAATAGGAATAATAAAGTGGCAATAACTACATATCTATCAACAATTACTTTAAATGTAAATGGATTAAATGCTTTACTCAAAATATAGGGTGGCTGAAAGTATAAGAAAAAAAGACCCTATATCATAGAAATGGTGGCGTGAGGTGAGCCTCTTGAAATCTCTCCTGGAATTTACAACAAACTGAACAGCTATAATTCCACAAAGGATTCCCTGCACGGCATACAGGCAAGAATAAGAGACATACCTTTGAAATCATCTCAGCGTGGGCAAATAGGGTAAGCAGCGGAGGAGGAATTAGGGAGGTGTGGAAACGCAGGCCATGCAGGCCGAAGAATGCAGAATTCCAGGCTCCTTGAATTCTGGAGCTGCCTTAGTCATGGGAGAGGAAAGAGTTTGGACAGCCAGCAGGCCCCTGATGTCACCAGTCCTGCCTGAGGGATTAGCATATAACACAGCTGAACCCCACCGTCACGGCAGAGACCTCGGCACAAAGACTGAGGAAAGAAGGGTAAAAATGGCAGCTTAAACACTCATTACCAAGCAGAAGATGGAAGGCATAAGCACAGAGCTTAGCCGATCCCTCTCTACCCTCCCAGAGCTTGCCCCACACCCACCATCCTAGTCCTAGAAGCAAAATGCTAGTAGTGTCAGATCAAAGGAACAGAATATTTGCAGTTCTGAGAACTGCAGCCTGCAGCCACGGACTCTGGGACCAACTAGTACCGGTGAAGGGGAGAGAAGCTTGGGTAAAGGACTAGCTGTGCTGGTGGCGGCTACCATTGCTCAGAGACACCTCTCACAACCCACCCCACCCTTGCCCCCAACTACCTAAGCAAATCCCTGCAGGGTTAAACAGAGCCACTGAAACACACAGGTCTTGAAACTAGTGCAGAAGGAGCTTGGAACTTCAAAAGGTCTGCACATTAACCTCCCACCGAGGCAGTGCCTAACCCAGGCGACCTGCTAACAGAGGATAAGCCTATCATCCGGGTAAACTTCCCACTCAGAGAACCCAGAAAAGTGCAAAGAAATGATAACAATACAGTGTGAGAGAGAATAAAAGGCTGCAGTGAGAGAGAAAATAAAGCATCCCACCAACATTTACTGGAAAGCAAAAGAAAGACCTTTTTCTATTAACCTGTTACAGAACCCACTCTTGTAGAATGCTGGGAAGAGAAATGATAATTCATTAATCACCATGAATAACCAAGGTAAGAAGGCAGCTCAGAAAGAAAATGAAAAATGTCCAGAAAATGCAGTTAAAGACATGGAAATATGGGACTTAAATGACAGAGATTTCAGGATTGCAGTTCTGAAAAACTCAATGAGATGCAAACAAACACAGACAGGCAGTTTAATTAACTCAGAAACACAATCAAAGAACAACATGAACATTTTACCAAAGGGACTGAAATTTTAAAACAGAACCAAAGAGATTTCTGGAGATTAAGAACTCAATAAAAGAAATGAAGAATGAAATAGCTAGCTTAGAAAATAAAGCTGACCAGATGGAAGAAAGAATAAGTGACATTGAAGATAGAACTCTGTAAATGACACAGATGGAAGAAGAGACTTGAGAGCTAAAGGAAATGAAATAAATCTATACGAACTTTCTGACTCCATCAGAAAGAGCAATATAAGAATAATGGGCATACTAGACGGAGAAGAAAGAGAAAAGGGAACAGAGAGTATATTCAAACAAATAGTCGATGACAAGTTCCCAAACTTGTGGAAAGAACTGGATACTCTAATCCAAGAAATAAATAGAACACCTAATTACCTCAATCCCAAAAGGCCTTCTCCAAGGCACATTGTATTAAAGCTGTCAAAAATTAATGACAAAGGAAGACTACTCAAGGAAGCCAGGAAAAAGAAGATGGTACCTACAAAGGAAAGCCCATTAGGTTATCATCAAATTTTTCAGCAGAAACTCTGCAAGCCAGGAGGGAGTGGAATCAAATATTCAAACTATTGATAGAGAGAAATTATGAGCCAATAACAAAATATCCAGCAAAGAGATCCTTTAGATATGAAGAAGGAATAAAACCTTTCCAGACATACAGAAGCTGAGGGGATTTTCTAACACATGACCAGCACTACAAGCAATACTGAAGGAGGAAGGTGACGTCATAGGAATGGCGGCAGCAGGGCGCACTTTCTGAGTTCTCCTCCGGATCTTATTGCAAACGAGACCTATAACCCATCAAAGAACTTTTCGCTCATCACACAAAATAGAGGGGAGATTCGTGGATTACTTGAAGCTAAGGAGTACTTGAAGGTGCGCTAACTGGGCGAGCAGGGGAAAGAAAAAGAGGAGTGGAATGAAAACGCCTGGCCGGCAGCAGCGGGAGAGCCCAGCCCCCAACGGAACCTCAGCTGGCGGGGGCGAAAACCGAAAACCGCGGTGGAACCCGCTGTGCTGGGAACGCACGGGATCCTGGGGGGGAGGGGAGCGGAGGGCGCGGAACCAGGAGGTGGGATCTTTCCCTGCGTCCCACGGCTGATTTCTCCCGCCGGGCCCTAGGGCAAATAGGAGCACAATCTCCATACCTGGGCCCCTCTCCCTCCCCGCTCTTCCAATCCTACCCTGGCCTTCCAGAGAATTGAACTGGAAACCGATGTGGAGCCCTCTGTGCCAGGCACGCACGGGATCCCAGGGCGGAACGGAGAGCACAGAGACCAGGAGGGGGGCTCTTTCCCTGTGTCCCACGGCTGATTTCTCCCTCCGGAAGGGCGGCCAGAGGGCCCTAGTGCAGACAAAGAACAGAGTCTCCATACCTGGGACCCTCCCACGCCCTGCTCTTTTAATCCTACTCCGCCCTTCCAGAGACTTAAACCAGCCCCTGAACTGAGGAGTGGTGTCAGATTACAGAGGAGCCGTAGTGCTCAGGCTCTGGGAAGCCTGACGGGCAGCCCAGGGAGACTGGGAAGTGTGTGTGATTTTGGCTGCACTAGGAGAGAAGAGACTCCTCCACCCCCAGCCACCACATTTTCTGGCATGCGGGAAGAGGGAGACGTGCGGCTGGGCTGGGAGAGTGAAGACCCCTCCATCCCCAGCCCTCACCCTTCCTGGCTTGCCTAGGGCGGGGCGGGTGCAGCTGCAGAGACACACACGAAGATCAGCAGTGAGGCAGGCGCAGCTCTGGGCTTTCAGCAGATCAGAAATCTCCCGCCCGCACTCACACACTCACACAGAAATCATAACAAACGAGCTTAGAGAAAACATAAAGAAGGATGTAGAAATTATAACGAACAACCAGTTAGAACTAAAGAACACAATTACCGAAATTAAGAACTCACTTGAAGGAATTACCAGCAGGCTAGATGCAGCAGAGGATCGAATCAGTGACTTAGAAGACAAGGTAGCAGAGATCACCCAAACGGAACAACAGAAAGAAAAAAGAATAAAAAACAATGAGGATGGCCTAAGAGACCTCTGGGATAACATCAAGCCCAACAACATGCGCATTATAGGAATACCAGAAGGTGAGGAGAGTAAGCAAGGGATTGAGAACATATTTGAAGTAATAATGTCTGAAAACTTCCCCAACCTGATGAAAGAAACCAACATACAAGTCCAGGAAGTGCAGAGAGTTCCAACCAGGATTAACCCAAACAGGTCCACATCAAGACACATTATAGTTAAAATGGCAAAGCTTAAAGACAAAGAGAGAATCCTAAAAGCAGCAAGAGAAAGACGGAGGGTTACATACAAGGGAACTCCCATAAGACTATCAAATGATTTTTCTACAGAAACATTAAAGGCCAGGAGGGAGTGGCAGGAGATACTTAAAGTGATGGAAAACAAAGGCCTACAACCTAGATTGCTTTATCCAGCAAGGCTATCATTTAAAGTTGATGGAGAGATAAAGAGCTTTCCAGAAAAAAATAAGCTAAAGGAATTTATTACCACCAAGCCAGCATTGCAAGAAATACTAAAAGGACTTCTGTAAATAGAAGAAAGATCAAAACAACCTAACTACAAATTTTAAAATGGCAATAACTATGTACCTATCAATAATCACTTTAAATGTAAATGGATTAAATGCTCCAATCAAGAGACATAGGGTGACTGACTGGATAAGAAAGCAAGACCCTTGTATATGCTGTATACAAGAGACTCACCTCAGAACAAAAAACACACACAGGCTGAAAGTGAAGGGATGGAGTAAGATATTTTATGCAAATGGAAACGAGAAAAAAGCTGGAGTTGCAATACTTATATCTGACAAAATAGACTTTAAAATGAAGAACATACTAAAAGATAAAGATGGGCACTATATAATAATAAAGGGATCGATCCGACAAGAGGACATAACCCTAGTAAACATCTATGCACCCAGCGTAGGAGCACCTAAATATATAAAACAGGTACTGACTGACATAAAGAGAGAGATCAACAGTAACACTATTATAGTAGGGGACTTCAACACACCTCTGACAACAAGGGACAGGTCTTCCAAACAGAAAATCAATATGGAAACAACAGCCTTAAATGATACATTGGACCACTTGGATTTAATCGATATTTTCAGAACATTTCACCCCAATGCTGCAAAATACACGTTTTTCTCAAGCGCACATGGAACATTTTCCAAGATAGATCATATGTTAGGCCACAAAACAAGTCTTGATAAATTTAAGAAAATTGAAATCATACCAATTGTCTTCTCTGATCACAATGCTATGAAATTAGAAACGAACTACAGGAAAAAAACTGGAAGACACACCAATTCATGGAGGCTGAATAACATTACTAAATAATGAATGGGTCAAGCAGGAGATCAAGGAAGAAATCAAAAGATATCTGGAGACAAACGAAAATGAAAACAGGACGACCCAAAATCTATGGGATGCCGCGAAAGCAGTCCTAAGAAGGAAATTCATAGCTTTGCAAGCCTACCTAAAGAAACAAGAAACATCACTAATCAACAGTTTATCTTCACATTTAAGGGATTTGGAAAAAGAACAGCAAAATAAGCCCAAAGGGAACACAAGGAAGGAGGTAATAAACATCAGAGCCGAAATAAATGAAATAGAAACCAGAAAAACAATACAAAAGATCAATGAATCCAACAGTTGGTTCTTAGAGAAGATAAACAAAATCGACAAACCTTTAGCCAGACTCATTAAAAAAAAGAGAGCGAGGACCCAAATTAATAAAATCAGAAATGAAAGAGGAGAAGTGACAACGGACACTGTAGAAATACAAAGAGTTTTAAGAAGTTACTATATGCCAACAAATTTGACAATTTGGAAGAAATGGACAATTTTCTAGAGGCATACAACCTTCCAAGGCTAACTCAAGAAGAAACAGAAAACCTGAATAGACGGATTACCACCACGGAAATTGAATCAGTAATCAACCGTCTCCCAACATACAAAAGCCCTGGACCAGATGGCTTTACAGGTGAATTTTACAAAAAGTTCAAAAAAGAATTATCACCTATTCTCCTCAAGCTCTTCCAAAAAATCCAGAAGGAAGGAAGACTCCCAAACACATTTTACGAAGCCACTATCACCTTGATCCCAAAATCAGACAAAGACACCACAAAAAAAGAAAACTACAGGCCGATATCTCTAATGAACATAGATGCAAAAATCCTCAACAAAATATTAGTGAACAGAATTCAGCAATACATTAAAAAGATCATTCACCACGATCAAGTGGGATTCATCCCTGGTATGCAAGGGTGGTTCAACATCCGCAAATCAATTAATGTGATACACCACATTAACAAAATGAAAAATAAAAATCACATGATCATATCAATAGATGCAGAAAAAGCATTTGATAAAATCCAACAGCCATTTATGATAAAAACCCTTAAGAACGTGGGAATAGAGGGATCATATCTCAACATAATAAAGGCCATATATGACAAACCTACAGCTAACATCATACTCAATGGCGAAAAGCTAAAACCATTCCTCCTAAGATCAGGAACAAGGCAAGTTTGCCCACTATCTCCGCTTCTATTCAACATTGTGCTGGAAGTTCTTGCCACAGCAATCAGACAAGAAAAAGAAATAAAAGGCATCCAAATTGGTAAGGAGGAAGTAAAGTTATCATTGTATGCAGATGATATGATACTATATATAGAGAACCCTAAAGACTCCACCAAGAAGTTATTAGAGCTGATAGATGAATTTAGTAAAGTAGCAGGATACAAAATTAATATTCAGAAATCAGTTGCATTTGTATATACCAATAATAAAACATCAGAAGGAGAAATTAAAAAAACAATCCCATTTACAATCGCTCCAAAGACCATAAAATACCTGGAAATAAAGTTAACCAAAGAAGTAAAAGTTCTGTACTCAGAAAATTATAAGACACTGAAGAAAGGAATAAAGGAAGATATAAATAGATGGAAACACATATCATGTTCATGGATAGGAAGAATTAATATAGTTAAAATGTCCATACTGCCTAAAGCAATATACATATTCAATGCAATTCCTATCAAACTGCCAAGTTGTTTTTCACAGAAATAGAACATATAATCCTGAAATTTATATGGGACCATAAAAGACCCCAAATAGCAAAGACAATCTTGAGAAATAAAAACAAAGTGGGAGGTATAACAATACCTGACTTCAAATTATACTACAAGGCTACAGTAATCAAAACAGCATGGTACTGGCATAAAAACAGACACATAGCTCAATGGAACAGAAGAGAGAGTCCAGAAATAAATCCACGCCTATATGGCCATTTAATCTACGACAATGGAAGCAAGAATGTACGATGGAGTAATGACAGTCTATTCAATAAATGGTGCTGGGAAACCTGGACAGACACATGCAAAAAAATGAAGCTGGACCACCTCCTTACACCATATACAAAAATAAATTCAAAATGGCTTAAAGACTTAAATGTAAGATCTGAAACCATAAAATACCTAGAAGAAAATATAGGAAGAAACTTCTCAGACATTACCCGGAGTAAGATTTTTACTGATATATCCCCTCGCTCGAGGGAAGTAAGAGAAAAAATAAACATGTGGGATTATATCATACTAAAAAGTTTTTTCACAGCAAAGGAAACCATCAATAAAAGAAGAAGGGATCCTACTGAATGGGAAACGATATTTGCCAATGATATATCTGATAAGGGATTAATATCACAAATCTATGAAAAACTCACTCAACTCAACTCCAAAAAAACAAACGATCCAATTAAAAAATGGGCAGAGGACTTGAAGAGACATTTTTCTAAAAAGGACATACAGATGGCAAACAGACATATGAAGAAATGCTCAACCTCACTAACCATCAGAGAAATGCGAATAAAAACCACAATGAGATACCACCTCACCCAGTCAAAATGGCTATCATCAATAAATCAACAAACAACAAGTGCTGGCGCGGATGTGGAGAAAAGGGAACGCTTGTGCACTGTTGGTGGGATTGCAGATTGGTACAGCCACTATGGAAAACAGTATGGAGGTATCTCAAAAATCTGAAAATGGAACTACCATATGATCCAGTAATTCCACTCCTAGGTATCTATCCGGAGAAATCCAAAACTCCAATTCAAAAATCTTTATGCACTCCTATGTTTATTGCAGCACTATACACAATAGCTAAGACATGGAAACAACCAAAATGCCCATCGGTAGATGACTGGATTAAGAAGCTGTGGTACATTTATACAATGGAGTATTACGCAGCCATAAAGAAGAAAGAAATCTTACCATTTGCAACAACATGGATGGACCTAGAGAACATTATGTTAAGTGAAATAAGTCAGACAGAGAAAGATAAGTACCATATGATCTCACTTATTTGCGGATTCTAAAGAAAAGAATAAGTGAATGAACTAATCAGAAACAGTTTTGGAGACAAAGAGGAAAAACTGAGGGTTGCTAGATGGGCGGGGGGGGGGGGGGGTGGGGGGGAGGGTGAGGGGATTGGAGGGCAGTCGGTGACCACAGGATGGCCACGGGTTTGAAAATTAATCTGGGGAACGTAATTTGGTGGTTACCAGAGGGTAAGGGGGTTGGGGGTTGGGGGATGAGGGTGAGGGGGATCAAATTTATGGTGATGGAAGGGGAGCTGACTCTGGGTGGTGAACACACAGTGTGATTTATGGATGATGTGATACAGAATTGCACACCTGAAATCTATGTAATTTTACTAACAATTGTCACCCCAATATATTAAAAAATAAAAATTAAAAAAAAAAAAGAAATACTGAAGGAGGCTATTCAACCTGAAACAAGACTCTGAGTAGTTAACACACAATGTGATATATAGATGATGTATTACAGAATTGTGCACCTGAAATCGATGTAACTTTACTAACAATTATCACCCCAATATACTTAAATTAAAAAAAAAAAGATACCTAACTTGCTTACTATTTGCGTGGAGGTGATGACACACCTAGGACTGAATTCCACATCTCCTGACTTATGTGAAGGTACCAGATGTGAGCCTTTTGCTTTGTGCATCTACTATGTTTCCCTGAAAATAAGACCTAGCCAGGCCATCAGCTGTAATGTGTTTTTGGAAGCAAAAATTAATATAAACCTGGTCTTATTTTAACATAAGACCGAGTTTTATATAATATAACATAATATAATATAATATAATATAATATAATATAATATAATGTAATGTAATGTAATGTAATGTAATGTAATGTAATATAATATAATATAATAATATAATATACAAGGTCTTATATTAATTTTTGCTCCAAAGGACATATTAGAACTGATGTTCTAGTTAGGTCTTATTTTCGGGGAAACACGGTATGTTACTACCTGCCTTAGCTGACATTTCTGGCCTTTATCTGGTATACCTGAACCAAGTTACCTGCTTTCTGGTCCATGTAACCTTTCTGGCATTCCATTGGTTCACCTGAATTACAATACCTACCAACCCCAGCACATGTACTGGGGCTTCTGATTGTAGTTTAGCCTGTGTTGTTGCCACAGATGTCTCATTGACGTCTTTATCCTCATGTAATAATCAGAGATTGCTTTCACAGAGGCAACACAACAGTTAAAAGCATGTATTCTGGATTATGACTATCAGGGCTTAAATAGTGACCCCATCTCTTATTCTTCATATGACCTCAGGCAAGTCACATAACCCTCCTTAGTCACAGTCTCCTCATTTGTAAAGTAGAAATAATGGCAATATTTACCTTATAGGTTTTTTTGTGAGCACCACACAATACAAGGCAAAATCCTTATCACAGTAATGATAAGAGAAAACTTGAATCAGAGAAAACTACGTTAAAGTTTTACTTCTACCACTTGTGACTGTCAGCAAGTTGTTTAACCTCTGTGCATCCATTTGCTCATTGGCAAAATTGAGAAGATAATAGTACCTATCTATAAAGCGTTGTTGGGAGTTTTTAAGAGAAAATTCATTTAAAGTATCTGATACATATTCAGTACTCAATAAATGGTAACTACTATAATTATTTACATTTTTAGCCTCAATACCTGGCATGGTGCCTGACACATAATAAATGTTCAATAAATATTTATGGAGTTAAGTTGAAAGGCCTAACACTTGAAACAGGAAGGACAAAATAAGCAAAACATCATTCCTCAAGAGACTGGATAGGAGTGGACAAAATAATTAGTGGGTTGAATGAGGATTAATGATGTTGATTCCTTGTGGAGGTATGTTGTTCCCCTACAGGAGAAACTTTTTTTGGCATAAATACCAAGTTTCACTCATCTCATAGAGGGTCTGGGTGTCTGGCATTAGGAAATCAGGGATGGAAGACTCTGGGGGTGTTTGGTTGGTTTTAGTAAGTTGGTTTGATTTTTTTTCTGAGCTAATTTCCAACTAATCAGATCTTGTTGAGAAAAAACTAGAATTATATGGAGAGAAAAACCACATCCCTCAGATACTTCACTGTGTTACAATTAAATAAAAATGTTTCCTTTGAACTTGTGGGTATGACAAGAAATAAGTTAAAACAAACCCAAGTATGATCCTGGGCCCTGCCCTCACCAGCTACCATTCTCCTCAACTAAGGGGCTTCCAGGAAATGAGGTCAGCATTAGCTTCTCTCAGTGCTTTACACATGACTCAGTTATATCTCCCAGGATCCCTGCATCTACAGGTAGAAAGAGTGAGCATTGAAAAAGTCTATTGAAACACAGTTCTGCAAACCCCCAGTCCCTGGGCTGTCAGCAAGTGCATATAAGTATGCCCCAGTATTGTCACACCTACTATTACCTACTATTTCTCAGTGTAGGCCAACATCAAGTGAAGTCACTTGCAGCATGGCAATTCAGTGAATTGTTCGGAGCCTGGGAGCCATAATCAGTTGAAGGGAAGATGTCAAAGTCTGGAAAGTTTTTCTCCTGAGCCTCAATACTGACATTTCTGCATGGCCAAGTTTACTTTCAATAATACACCAATATTCTCCTTCCTCTCCCACCCTACTATTCAAGTGCTCAGTTAACGACTGCCCAGTTCTGATACCAGTCAGCACAACCTAGTCATAATTTCAAACTTCATTTGTCTGAATCTCACTCAGCATTACTGAATAATTGACTAAACTGATAATTTCATTTCTGCACAGGTGTCAAGAACAGATAATGGCACAACCAATAACTATTACACTTTGAACAGCAGCCTTCAATAATTCCTTAGTTTAAAGAAGAGCACTCCAGAAAGACTTTAGACACCACAGAGGTATGTAGAATTGGATATTCTCCAACACACCAGCCTCACATACTTCCTGGAGGATCCAGGCCTAGGCTTATGAACTCTAGACACAATTCCTCTCTCCTGCCTGTAGGTCAAAGGCTGAGTTGATGGACTGGTATTAGATGTTTCTTTGACAACCACTTCATCACTTTATCAGCCCATGGAATGGGCTGCCACTCAAACAGACCACAGTGCACGAAAAGTGAGTTTTGATACACTGGTACTATCGTACGTGGGCCTCATCTCAATCCTGACTTTATCCCTCCCAACGTATCATAGCTCTGACAGCCATAAAGATGAGGCAGGAGGGGTGAGTGGACATCAGGCAAGTCAGTCATTTACAGCTTAGCCAGGTGAAGGCCAACAATGGACATAGTCCCTGCGTGGGTTAACAGCCCAGACCAAAGCTCAGGGCAAAGATGAGAGTCAGCAAAAACAAGCTCAAATGAGTGGGAGAGCTGTATTCAGGGTTGATAAATGAAAAGCTACACTATAAGCTGTGCTTTTGATATCAAATAATTGAGGGTGCAAATTCATGAGTGGCATGTAAGGCAAACGCATGAATAACAGCCATTATTTATTGGGCATTTAATGAGTGCCTGGCACTGCCCATAAACTATCACTAATCTTTAAAATGATCCTGAAGGGTTTCTCTTATCCCCATTTTACAGCTATGGAAACTAATGCTTGAAGAGGTGATTTCCTCTCTACACGGTGGATCAATATTAGAGCTGTGATTTGAGTTCATGTATGCCTGGCTCCAAATCCCATACTCTTGTCACTGTGCCCCATTGCTTTCTTGCACTACACTACCCTATTTTAAGCATGGTGGGTCTGCTTGAAGTACATACCTCTAATAATTGTGTCTCTCCATAACTCATCCTGTAGCAATAGGAAAGGGAACATGTATTGGGAGTGGAAAAATGATACAAGGAGTCTTCAAGAAAGAGGCTGCAGCTAAGCTAGGCCATGAAGGATGGGCAAAAGTTTCACAGATAAAGCTGAAGGAAAAATATATTCCTGAAACTGGCTATACTAAGTGTACACAAATGTGTAAAAAATGCAGGGGTTAAAGTCATGGATTTTGGAACAAGAAAGAGCTAAGTTTAAATCCCAGCTCTACCACCTCTTACCTGCATTCAAATGCCCCTCCCTTTCCTATGTTATTGCCAACTTCCACTCACACCGTCTCACATTCAGACATCCAGTATGCAGGTGCCAGCTTTTCCTGGCTTGCAAGAACAAATTATGTACACATCTTCCCCATTATGAATTCAGTGACTTCACATATGTAGTTGGAAACAAATCACGATGGGAATATTTACACCATGGAAATTGGCAAATGCTACAAATCAGAGTTTGTTTGTTTGTTTTCTTTTAGAGAGATAGTTGTTAAACATTTATCAGCACACCACTGCACAAACTCTCCAGAGGTGGAGCCAGGGCATCTTCATTGTTTTAAAGCTCCAATTAATTCCGCAGCCTGGTCATTCACAAATCTTTTTGGGGCAGTAAATTTCAAACTGGATTATGCATCAGAATAATTGAAGGGGAGCTTGCTAATATATGTGCTATTTTGTGCTATTCCTGAATTCCATTTCTAAAATTGTCATTAGTGGGTCAGGAGCAATGCCCAGGAATTTGTATTTCTACAAGATCCACCCTCCCCACACCCGTGATTCTGCTGGAGTCAATCTACAGCATTTTGTCTCATCTTAAGTATAGTGCAGATAATAGAAGCAGAACAAAATGCAGGGCTCTCAGTCCATCCCAACTAGAGACATCTGAGAAATGAACAGAATCACTTGAATTTCTCACCAGGTTTTCTGTTTTAACCCTGTGGAAAGCAATTGATTTAGCAGTTAGAGCACCTTTTATTCTAATGAAGGTGGTTTTCATGTCAATGTCTGAGTGGATGGTATCCCAGGGGTAAGGTGTCTGACTCGGGGACCTGGAAGAAGATGCGTGGAGCCAGAGGCAGAGTAGACATGTTTAATTCACAGGCTTCCTGGGACACAGCCAGGGGTTTCTCACCACTGTAAATGCAGCTGGACGTTTTCAGGTTACAACCTGTAGCCAGCCTCATAACACAGCAGCTTGCTTCACAGCAGCTCACATCAGCCGCCTTTAGGCACAGGCCCCACAGGCCCATTGCTGGTCACAGCCAGCAGCACAGCACAGGACAGCACAGCCCATGGTCTCCGCCATGTCTCTGTCTCAGCGCCCCTCCCCTGGCCTCCATTTCAACCTGGTCTCTCTTATACCATAAAGAGACAAAGGCAGCACACAGCCAAGCGGCTTATATAAGGGTATTTACCTTATGTAATTTACCTTAATATTAGTTAAGATGGACAGCACCTGTGCAGCATTCCATCTTATGGGATTCGTGGGCCCCGCCAGTTAATGTCACCAACTGGCCAGGGGGAAGCCTGATTAACTCTATTTTTCCCACATTCCACCCCTTCAGGGTTTCTCACTGGCCAGTCTGTCTATAGAGGCCATCCCCACAGACCTCTCAGGGCTGAGCCCTGCACCCAGAGGCCCTAACAACAATATACAGAACAGCAGAAGGCCACCAGTATACAAGCACCCCGCCTCTCCGCAACAGGGCAAAGGCCCACTTTTAAGGAGAGGAGAGTTGAGCCCAACACTCCTGTAGGGGGTACCCTGTCAGGTATTGAATGCCATCAGTTTCTTTAACTAAGGCAGACAGTGCCTAGCTTTCCTTTTTCAGTATCTGCAATAATACACACAGCATTCAATATACACAATGGCAGAGGTCCGTCCCTGGGCAGTAGTTATAATGCCCAAAGCCATCTGGTTTTCGAGGACCACTTTTTTTATCTGGTCCACTTTTTCCGTCAGGAGGCTCAGTGTCTGGTGGGTTTGGTTGAGGGCACAAGCAGTGTGTTTAGCAAGCGCAGTTACTTGATTCTCCACCACAATGGAACTGACGTGGAGACAGAGAATAGCCAAGGGATAAAACCACCCAGCTGTCCTCTTGACAAGGTGGTGTTTGGCTTTGAATGACTCCCAATTTGGGGGTTGACTTTTTAGTGTAAGTCATACACTAGCTGGGAGGTATGGCCACCCCCACATACAATGCCCAGTCCACTAGGCAGGGAGGTAAGGCCAGCCATATGAGCCATAAACCCACAGCTCCTGTCTGTTCCACAAACGGTGGGGGCCAAGCCCTGTTGTTTTTGGCCATTCCACAACACATAACCCTCAGGGACTCGGGTTATGTTCTGACATAGGGCTGCATGCACCCAGTCCACATCTCTGGTGTTGGCTTGTATGGGGACAGAGTCCCAGAGAGCAGTTTCCAGTCTCTCAGCCTCATGTGGAAAGGTGCTAGCTCGCGTAGAAGATGGCCGTCAGCTGTGGCTAGTTGGCCGTCAGCTATAATTAGCCAATTAGCCACTGATATAACTGTAGCGGCTGCGTTGGTTGGTCAGTTGGTCGGTTGGCAGGCAGAGAAGCGGACAGCAGGTTGCAGATCGTGTGAATCCAGCCTCCAGCGAGACTGTAGTGGTGTGACTCCCCTGTCTATGGCTCAGAGGGTGTTCCTTTTTGGCCTAGTCATATCCTGCGTTGTTATGTGGAGAGCGGGACCAAAGACCCCGCAGGCCACCTCGCATGACAAATGGTGCAGCGAGCAGGGTGTGCTGCTGGCCAAGGCCTACCGAAGGACGATGGAGCAGTTTGTGTGTGTAAAAGCTCAGTTTCGGGAGACCCATGAGAGGTGTGACACTGGGAACAGAAGGCGCAGTCTGCCTGGGAGACTCAAACCTCAGGATGGCATGCCACCCTGTTGGCCAGAGCAAGTGTCATCTTCCTTTTGGTGGTATGCTGCTGCCGTGGGCTCCTCGAGTTGTGGATATATTACACAGAGGCTTCCACCCACTCAGACACCTGCCATCGTGAGGAAGATTCTGACCAGGTAGGAATGGAGTCTGACTCTGGGCAGGAGGACATGTGGCCCCCACACAGCGTGTGGTGCCTGGTGGCCACTGTTCTCAGGAGTTGGACCCCCAAGGAAGGGTGGGAGGATATGGATGGCTCTCTGGCCAGCATGAAGAGGGCCCTGCAGGTTTTAGCTGTGCCGTTGCTGGAGGAGGCAAAGGTTACAGCTGGCCCTGTTGGCTGGATGTCCCTCACCGCCTTGAGTCTCAACACAGAAAGTGCGCTTAATGAAATGGCGCAGGTGCCAGACCAGGTGTCCCGTTTGGAGGCGCTGGAACCTCGGTCCGCCTGTTAGAAGAGGGGCCCCACAGTGGAGTCTCTGAGGCAGAGATGGAGGAAGCAAGTGGAGACAATGTAGCTCCCAACCCCCAAGCCTGGCCAATCTTGAAGCAAAGGGTAAAACATGAGAAATCTTTGGGTCCCAGGGGTATTGCTACAGGCAACCGAGCTATGACTGAGTTCACAACCTATACACCTTACACTCCCACTGAGTTACAGGAGCTGGGGAGGCAGTACAGACAGCGCCCTAGAGAGCCAGTCTTGGCCTCGCTATTACGTTTATGGGATGAGGGAGCAGACAAAATACTCTGGTCCCCAGGCGAGATGGAAAAGCTAGCCTTTGTGACAGTGCATTCGTCCCTGCAACAAAGGTTACAGAACTGCCATAGGTTGGCCCAAAACCAGGGCAACCACTGTCTAATGGAGTGGCTCACTGCTGCAGTACGCACAGTATGGGAAGAGGCTGGCGAGCTGCCAGACAATGTGAGTAAATGGCAGTCATATATGAAACTTACACAAATCATCCGTGAAATGGGTATGAGACATGCTATTTACAACCCTAATATCCGGGGACCCAGATGACGAGCTTTTTACAGCCAGCATGAGAGATCTGGTTTTGGAGACTGCACCTGCGAGTGCTTTTGGATCCTTGGTTGCCATTCTTACGCCCTATGTGGGGCGAGAGATCCATGAAGTTACAATTGCCATGGCCACCCTAGGGGATGTTGAAAGCCAGAGGCAAAAAAAGTTAAGACAAGAGGTCCGAGCAGCTGAGACCTGGAAGCCCAAGTCAAAAGTAAAGGAGCAAGGTCACGGTCCTCAGAGAGTAACACGTGCATAGATGTGGCGTGATCTCAAGGCAGCAGGGGTCGATCGGGGAAAAAAATAGACCGACAACCCAATGCACTGTTGTTGGAATTTGGAAACAGTTGTGTCCGGATCAGCAATTCTGGAGAAGCCTAAAGGAGAAGTCTGGGAAAGAGCAACCCGTGTCCCTCCAGGATTTCATGTGGCCACTTGAGGCCGACTCCTTTCAGCTTGATTAGGGGTGGGGCCAAGTTTCCCGGTCAGAGGGGAGGAGCAGGCACTAGAGGCCCCATGTGGAACTGTCCATTTATTGGTCCCCTTCTAATGTGCAGAGGGTTTTAGCCCCAGTTGACACTGGCACAGACTGCAGTCTTGTTCATGGGAACCCAGAACTGTTCCCTGGACCAGCAATCTGCATTGGTGGCTATGGGGGAAAGAATATGACTGTAAATGCTGTTTCCTTACCACTGGGTATAGGACGGCTACCCCCTCGTACCTACAAAGTTTATGTCTCCCCCGTTCTGGAATACATTCTAGGTGTGGACGTGCTACATAGCCTCAGCTTACAGACGTCGGTAGGAGAGTTCCGTCTCCGGATACGGGTGGTGAAAGCGGTGATACACGGGCATGCGCACCACCCTCTTCAAGTGTTGCCACAGCTCTGGCGTGTGGTTACAGTGTGACAGTACCGCCTGCCAGGAGGGCAGGAGGAGACTGGTGGTACCCTAAGAAGCCCAGAAAGCCTGGCTGTGCCCAGGATACTGCATTCACCTCCAGACTCCTCACACAGGGACCATCACGGAAGACGCTTGTCACGTAGATTGTGAGGCAAGACCCTGTAGGGGTGGAGTGGGGGGACAGATTCCCAGAGAGCAGTGTTCAGGCTCTCGGCCTCTAGTGGAAAGGTTCTGGCTTGGGTAGTAGATGGCCGTCAGCTGTGGCTAGTTGGCCATCAGCTGTAATCAGTTAGCCAATTAGCCACTGATATAACTGTCACGGCTGTACTGGTTGTCAGTTGGTCGGTTGGTTGGCAGGCAGAGAAGTGGACAGCAGGTTGCAGGTCATGTGGATCCAGCCTCCAGTGAGACTATAGTGGTACGACTCCCCTACCTATGGCTCCGTGGGTATTCCTTTTTGGCCTAGTCATATTCTGCATTCTTATGTGGGTAGCAGGACCAGAGACTCCACAGGCTGACTCGCACGACAAATGGCAGAGCGAGCAGGGTCTCCTGCACGACAGCCTCTCATTCCAAACACATAAGAATGACCTGGGTAAGCACTATGCTTTTACTCATGAGCCACCTCCATCACCCCATAATGTGTGGCTCAGCCACAGCTTGGTATGGTTTTTCTGTGCCCTCATACAGGAGGGGACAGTTGTTGTCACCGGCAACTTTTCCAGTTTGTGGTACCAGACCTTTATGGCAGTGCTTGGGGTCCCTTGTACGGTGTCAACATGTAGCAGAACAAGGGACCCCATGGTAGGCACATGATAGGCAAGAGCACAAAAGTCATCTGTAAAACTGTTCCAACATCGGGACCTCCGTATATCACAGTCACTTGTGGCAGCCACTCGGCCACCACCCTTGGCATCACTTGTAAATCATGGGTCAAACCAGCCCTCCATGGGGCTATCAAGCCCAACCACCGACAGTGGGGGTTTTTGACCTGCCAGGGCCAGGTCCATTGTTGTCGTTCCCCTGCATTCAAGCAGGTGGGTGCCGGCAGAAAAATGTTCCCATTTCTGCCATAGCCTGGCTTTAACAGAGTCTCACTTGCAGTAACATGTAACTGCATGAGATCCACCATTACATGTAGCAGAGCCTCTACTGATGCAGGCCCTCCCTTCTGTGGTCTCTCATTTAAGATTCATAAAATGTCCCACAGACGTTATGCCCAGTCATTTATCATGGGAGGAGTTTTGACATCTGGAGGCCTTGCTTCAAAAGGCCATTGTAATGTTCAGTCATGTAAGCTCTTTGTGGATTATATGGGGTATGGAACAACCATTGTATGTCCACCCTGGCAGCCCAGTGCTGTACTTTTTGTCCCGTAAAATGAGTACCCTTGTCATGTTCAATGATTTGGGGGTGGCCATAGAGGGCACACAGCCATGTAAGAGTAACCACTCTATGTCGCTGATCTGCAGCTGGATACAGCTAAGCAAATAGCAACCCCATAGCTGTGTCCACTGCTTTGAATGTGTACACAGCATTGTGGACCATAGGCATGGGTCCAATATAATCCACTTGCCAGTGAGTGAGGGACACCCTCCCTCGCGTAATCTTTTGTGTTTCCCAGAGGAGCTTCCACCACTGGGGGCTGTCCTGAGCACAAATAGTACAATCATAGCAGGCATCTGCTCTCTCCTGCCATTTCAAGGGCAGCCCCCAGCATCTGTTCACCTGTCACATTGTTCTGTTTCCAGCGTACTGTATATTTGTATGCAGCCAAAGAGCCACATCAGTGCTGGGGGCCCATTCCAACCATCAGACCTGTGCTAGGGCGTCTGTTTCATCATTACCTGGGGACACTAAGGGAGAGTGACCCATGATATGCTTTAGGGTCACCTCGTTTCCCTGTCCTAGGTCCCAGAGGTCTTGTCACATGGCTTAACTACACAGCAGACAGTATCCTGTCAACCACCCATGTGGGGAGCCACAACATTAGGCTCCAGAACACTGCTCAGCTATCAGTACAAATAACCAGGGGCTTGGCTCACCACCCTCACAGCCCAGAGTTCAGCCTACTGGCTACTCTCGCCCACCCCAGTATCAAACCAAAGGTTGTGTGGTTTGGGCTGTACACCAATAGTCATCCACATGGCAGTGGTTCCCCCGTTAGAGCAATCAGTATATCAGGTATCTTTAGGTACCAGGAGCTGTCCCCCTTTGTAGGGCAAGGGCTCCAAGCCTTCCCCACTAGGTAGAACACTTGGCACAGCCTGGGTTACAAGCTCCACAGGCCCCAGGCCCTGTTTTAGCTCCATGCTCAAAGTGCTTGAACTGAGGGTGTTATGTTGTTCCACGTAAGCCCCCCACTGGTGAGGGCGGTGGTCTGTGCCAACCCTGCTTTGGTCCTTGGGTCCAACCATGGACCAACCTCTGGACTGGTTAGGGTGTGCAAACCAACACCTTTGCTGTCCCTGTGATGGCTTCTGTGGCCACCAAAGCTACATACACAGTGGCCACCTGTTTTTCTATCAGGGAGTAGCAGACTTCTGCCCCTCTTCATAACTGGGACCAGAAACCTACTGGTGACCGGAGACACTCCTGTCATTGTCAGAGGCCCCAACCATACTCCTCTTGGGTTATGTGAACATCAAGTTCAGACAGGCCATTAGGGTGTACTGTTTGTAGAGCCTGTGCCTGCTGCACTGCCTGTTTTGTGGCAACAAATGTTTATTCTCTAGCCTCTGTCCAATCCCATGAGGCAGGTTTTTTTTTTACCATGGAATACAAGGTCCTTGTCCCCTGTGTTAAATGGGGTACAGACATCTGTCAATACCCCAGCAGACCCAAATACACTTGTAGTTGGGAGACCCCTGACAGATAAGCTAGGTTGCTGGACCTCATCCTTGCCCACCACGCAGCCACATGTCTTTAGGTGGCAGAGGAAAGGAGGAGCTGCTTACTCCAAATCTGGAAGACAATCAGAGGTTAGCAGGACATCATCAACACAGTGAAACATGAGGACGTCATAGGAATGGCAGCAGCGAGGTGGTCTTCTTGAGTTCTCCTCCAGAACTTACCACGAATTGAACATCTATAACCCAACAAAGGACCCTCTGCTCATCACACAGAACAGCTAAAATGCTTGTATGAAGATTACTTGAAGGTGGGCACACCTTGCGAGCAGGGGAAGAGGGAAGGGAGCAGTGTGGAGACATGGCCTGCATCTGCAGCTGCAGAGACACTTGTTCTCCAGGACACAGAACAGAGATCGCAGGAGACAGGACGTGGTCTCTTTCCCTGCATCCGACAGCTGATTTCTCCTGCTGAGAGAGAAACATCCAGTGTTTGAGGGAGTAACCTCAGCGGAGATCTCCAGCTGGGCCCTAGATCAAACAAAAAAGCAAATGCCATATCTGGGCCCCTCCCCCCACTCTCCCACGGCAATCCTACCCCTGCTCTTTCAGAGTCTCAAGATGGTCCCTGAACTGAAGAGTAGTGTCAGATTACAGAGGAGTTGTAGTGCTCAGGACCTGGAGAAAGCTGCTTTGCAACTGTGACCTAGGGAAGAGTGTGACACAGCTGGGCTGGGAGATGGCAGACACCTAATTACCCAGCCCCCACCTTTTCCTGCTGCAGCAGGACAATTACAGCTGCGGAAACACATACAGGGGTTAACATCAGGGGGCAGAGGAAGTTCTGGGCTTTCAGCAGCTCAGAAATCTTGTGCCCTCCACACCCGCCCGCCCTACTGACGGAAGAAGTGCCCTAAGACTCAGGAGACCTGTGTAGAGGGAAGAAGCCCACCTCTCGATGGCTGGCTGTGGTACTCTCAGCATGCGTATGCAGGTGAGAGCAGAAACTGCACTGACTTTGTAAAAACTACCAACCACACCACATAGCCCCACTCATCTAGAACTGCATTGCCAGGGTCACTCAGGGTGCCAAGTGGCTGGCTCTGCCTGCACAAGACACAGGAACAGAGAACTTTTTGTAAAACAGAGGACAACCTGGAGATTATTTGGTGGGCTTAAGCCAAGCCTGGCGCTGCTCTTTTTTTGTATTACTATCATTGTTTGCATATATATATATATAACATCTATAACCCATCTATAACATTTATAACCCATCAAAGGACTCTCTGCTCATCACAGAGAACAGCTAAAAGGCTCGAACGAAGATTACTTGAAGGTGGGCAAACCTTGCGAGCTGGGGAAGAGGAAAGGGAGCGGTATGGAGACGTGGCCTGCATCTGCAGCTACAGAGACACAGGGTCTCCAAGACACAGAACAGAGATCACAGGAGCCAGGAGGTGGGCTCTTTCCCTGCATCCCTGTTCTTTTCCCTGCAAAATAGCAGTTTATGAATCAGAGGTACTAACTGTTAAAGTTTGTCTTGGACTTCTCCACATTTATTTGTACACTTTCGAGACATATTTTCATTCCTACTTTATCTCTACACGGTGTCACTGGAATTAATTTTTTTTTAGACTTGTATTTATGAGCAGAAGACCTGTTTGAAAATATAAAATAAGTCTTTCATTCTCTGGGTCTGTACACTTGGAGTGTGTGGCAGACCCAATTTTTTATGAATGATATTTGCTCTGTCTTCCCAACATAAAAAGGTGGGGAAAAGGAAAACAGAAGAAATGCCCTCTGCTTTCCTCAGCCGCATAGGTTTTAACATTCCAGATATACTGGAAACATTACAGATATATCTGGAAATCGACATACAAGCCCAGGAAGTGCAGATATCCACACACTCACATTTTTCGTTTTCTGTCTCTCTTATATTTGTTCTATTCCCCGCCCTTCTTTTCCTCCCTCTTTCCATTTTTCTGTATTAATTTTGGTTTCGTTTGGTTTGGTTTGTATTTTTGATATTTTTGCCTGTGTTGAGTGTGGGTTATTGGTTGTTCTTACACGTGAGTGTATTTGGTTTTTCATTGTTGTTGTTGTTGTTCTTGTTGATTTATTTTGTTCTGAAACTGCCCTACACCAGGGCCCTACAAAACACCCAGTGGCCAACTCCAGACCAAACGAGTATTACTGGGTTTGACCAAGAAGAGACACACCCAGAGGGAATTCTCTACAGGCATAAGAACCCATAGGGGCCAAGCCTCATCTAAGCAGTCAACCCTCACGCAGCATTTCATCCACTGTGGCCATAGCCAATTCTCACCACTAAGCCTAGGAGTCAATCCCACTTACAGACAAGCCAAAATAAATTAAAGCTCAACTTTAACAAGAGAATACACACAAAACAAGGGTCACTTCTGGAGCATACACACAGGAGAATAGGGAATTGGTGCAAGTCAAATATAAAGGATATATACTACCAAAGACCAAGAACCTTAGGTGATCTACCTAATACATCGAAGCAAACACAGAGAGTCAGTCAGAATGGGGAAACAAAGAAACATGCCCCAAACAAAAGAACAGAAGAAAACTCCAGAATTGGAACAAAATGAAAAAGAGGCAAACAACTTATCAGAGACAGAGTTCAGAAGACTGATGATAAGAATGTTTAAGGCGCTTAGTGACGACATAAAGAAGGATAGAGAAATCATAAAGAACAACCAGTTAGAACTAAAGAATACAATAACTTAAATTAAGAAAACACTTGAAGGAATTGCCAGCAGTTTAAATGGGGTAGAAGACTGAATCAGCAATTTAGAAGACAAGTTAGCAGAGATAACCCATGTAGAACAACAAAAAGAAAAAAGAATAAAAAAACAATGAAAATGGTTTAAGAGACGTCTAGGATAACATCAAGCACAACAACATGTGCATCATAGGATAACCAGAAGGTGAAGGGAAAGAACAAAGGATCAAAAACATATTTGAAGAAGCAACGGCTGAAAATTTCCCCACTCTGGTGAAGGAAATCAACATACAAGCCCAGGAAGTAAAGAGAATTCCCCAAACAAGATGAACTCAAACAGGCCCATACCAAGACACATTATAGTTAAATGGCAAAGGTTAAAGACAAAGAGAGAATCAAAAAAAGAAGCAAGAGAAAGACAGTGGATTATGTAAAAGGGAACTCCTATAAGACTATCAAAAGATTTTTCTACAGAAACTTTGCAGGCCTGAAGGGAAGGACAGGGGTTATTCAAAGTGATGAAAAACAAAGGCCTACAACCTAGTTTGCTTTATCCAGCAAAGCTATCATTTAAAATTGAAGGAGAGATAAATAGCTTCCCATAAAAGAATAAGCTAAAGAAATTCATTACCGCCGAGCCAGCAATGCAAGAAATGTTAAAAGGGCTTCTGTAAACAGAACAAAGATGAAAACTATTTAATGAAGACGAGAAATAAAAATAACGAAATGGCAATAACTATGTACCTATCAATTATCACTGTAAATGTAAATGTATTACATGCTCCAATCAAAAAGATAGGGTGGCTGAGTGTATAAGAAAACAAGACCCATGCATATGCTGTATACAAGAAACTCACCTCAGATCAAAAGACACAGACAGGCTGAAAGTGAAGGAATGGAGTAAGATATTTCATGAAAATGGAAATGAGAAAAAAAGCTGGAGTTGCAATACTTGTATCTGACAAAATAGACTTTAAAGTGAAGAATATGTTAAAAGACAAAGATGGGCACTACATAATAATAAAGATATCAATCCAACAAGAGGACATAACCTTAGTAAACATCTATGCACCCAACATAGGAGCACCTAAATATATAAATCAGATATTGACTGACATAAAGACAGAGATCAACAGTAACATTATCATACCTGGGGACTTCAACACAGTCGGGGAATTCAACACTGTGGTCAGTAGACCACAAGGGACAGGCTAAATAATATGATACTAAATAATGAATGGTCAACAATGAGATCAAGGAAGAAATCAAAACATATCTCCAGACAAATGAAAATGAAAACACAATGACCCAAAAATTCATGGGATGCAGCCAAAGCATCCTAAGAGGGAAATTCATAGCAATGCAGGCTTACCTAAAGAAACAAGAAAAATTACAAATCAACAGTTTATCCTTACACTTAAGGGATCTGGAAAAAGAACAGCAAAATAAGCCCAAAGGGAGTACAAGAAAGGCGTTAATAAAGATCAGAGTGGAAATAAATGAAATAGGCACACACAAAAAAAACCAACAAAACAAAAAAACCCAGAAAAGACCAATGAATCCAAGCACTGGTTATTTGAAAACATAAACAAAATTGACAAATCCTTAGCCCGACTCACCGAAAGAGAGAGAGAGAGAGAGAGAGAGAGAGAGAGAGAGAGAGAGAGAGAGAGAGAGAGAACAAATTAAGAAACTCTGAAATGAAAGAGGGGAAGTGACAACAGACACAACAGAAATACAAAAAAAAATAAGAAATTACGATGAGCAACTCTATGCCAATGAATCAGACAATCTGGAAGAAATGGACAATTTTTTAGAAGCATACAACATTTCAAGGCTAACTCAAGAAGAAACCGAAAACCTGAATAGACTGATTACTACCAGGGAAATTGAATCAGTAATCAATAAGCTCTCAAGAAACAAAAGTCCTGGACCAGATGGCTTTACAGGTGAATTTTACAAAACATTCAAAAAACAATTATCACCTGTTCTCCTCAAACTATTCCAAAAAATCCAGAATGAGGGAGGGCTCCCAAACACTTTTTATGAGGCGAATATCACCCTGATCCCCAAATCAGACAAAGACATTACAAGAAAAGAAAACTACAAGCCAATATCCCTAATGACAATAGATGCAAAAATCCTCAACAGAATATTAGCAAACAGAATTCAGCAATACATTAAAATGATCATACAACATGATCAAATGGGATTCATTCCTGGTAGGCAAGGCTGGTTCAACATTCACAAATCAATTAATGTGATCCACCACATTAACAAAAAAGAAAAATAAAAACTGTATGATCATATCAATAGATGCAGAAAAAGCATTGGACAAAATCCAGCAGCAATTAATGATAAAAACTCTTAAGATAATGGGGATAGGTCATCAAAATGGCGGCATGAGGTGAGCCTCTGTAAAGCTCCCTTGGAATTTACAACTAATCAAACAACAATAACTCCACAAAGGACTCCCTGCACAGAAGACAGGAAAGACGAAGAGGTCCACTACTGAATTCACCTATAGGTGGGAGAATCGCACGAGTAGGGGAGGGGGAAGGGAGAAGTGGGGAGACGGAGCGCAGGACGCAGACCTTGCTCAGTGCTCCGAGCTCCCTGCATCCCGGAACTACCGCAGCTGCGGGAGAGGGAAGACCTCGGACTGCTAGGGCTCCGTTCATGGCCCACAGGGCTGAGAGGGCAGCATATAACACGGCTGAACCCAACACTGACGGCAGAGACCTCGGAGAAAAGATTGAGGGAAGAAGGCTGGCAAGAAAAGATTGACGAGCAGAGAACGGAAGGCTTAGGCACTGAGACTAGCTGCCCCCTACCTACCCTCCCAGAGCCCGCCCCGCCCCCACCTACCTGAAGCTAGAAGCAGAACAGTAGCAGTGACAGATCAAAAGAACAGAATATTTGCTGTTCTGAGAAATGTGGACGGCAGACAGAGATTTGCAGCCCAACTAGTTCCGGCAAAGGGGAGGAAGCTGTGGAAGCAGGACCGGCTGTGGAGGGGGTTTCTGCCATTGCTCTGGGCCACCTCTCACAAGTACTCTGTGCCTGGCCCCACCAATCTGGGTGGATCCCTGCAGGAGTAAACAGAACTGCTGAAATACACGGGCTCTGAATCTGGTGCAGGAAGAGCTTTGGAACTTCAAAAGCTCTCCGCATACCCACACGGACACTGCGCCCTGTGACCCAAGCAAACTATTAACACAGGAGAAGCCTGTCTCCCAGGGAATACCCCCATTGTGTGAGAAGCTGGAATAGTGCAGAAAAAACATAGCACTACCGTGTGAGACAGAAAAAAAAAGCTGCAGTCACAGAGAAAATAAAACATTCTACCAACAAGTACTGGAAAACAAAAGAAAGACCTCTTCCTATTAATCTGTTGCAGAAACCACACCTGTAGATGTCTAGGAAGAGAAATAATAAATCAGTAATTGCCATGAATAACCAAGGCAACAAGACAGCTCAGAAAGAAAATGAAAAGTCTCCAGAAAAGGAACCTGAAGACCTGGAAATATGTGACTTTAATGACAGAGAATTCAAGATTGCAATTCTGGAAAAACTCAACGAGATGCAAGAAAACATAGAAAGGCAGTTTAATGAACTCAGAAACACAATCAAAGAACAACATGAGCATTTTACGAAAGAGATTGAAATTTTAAAAAGGAACCAAATAGAATTTCTGGAGATTAAGAACTCAATAGAAGAAATTAAGAATGAAATAACCAGCTTAGGTATTAGAGTTGACCAGATGGAGGAAAGAATCAATGACATCGAAGATAGAAACCTGGAAATTACACAGATGGAAGAAGAAAGAGACTTGAGACTTAAAAGAAATGAAAGAACTCTAGAAGAACTTTCTGACTCCACCAGAAAGAGCAATATAAGAATAATGGACATACTAGAAGGAGAAGAAAGAGAGAAGGGAACAGAGAATATATTCAAACAAATTGTTGATGAGAACTTCCCAAACTTGTGGACAGAACTGGATCCTCGAATCCAAGAAGCAAATAGAACACCTAGTTACCTCAATCCCAACAGGTCTTCTCCAAGGCACATTGTATTGAAGCTGTCTAAAATCAACGACAAAGAAAGAATCCTCGAGGCAGCCAGGGAAAAGAAGACGGTAACCTACAAAGGAAAGCCCATTAGATTATCATCAGATTTTTCAGCAGAAACTCTACAAGCCAGGAAGGAGTGGAACCAAATATTCAAACTATTGAAAGAGAGAAATTAAGAGCCAAGAATAATATATCGAGCAAAGATGTCCTTTAGATATGAAGGAGGAATAAAGACCTTTCCAGACATACAGAAGCTGAGGGAATTTTCTAATACATGACATGCACTACAAGAAATACAAAAGGAGGCTATTCGACCAGAATCAACAGGGACGATTTGTGGCAACCAAAACATAAAAAGGGGGAGAGTAAAGGCCTGAACCAGATTATGGGAATGGAGAAAGTAAGCGTGATAAAGAAAATGGAATACCCTAAATATCAAACTTTCTTTTACTTAAACTTAAGGGTAACAACTCAAGAAAAATCCAGATCTGAAATACATACTGTAATAAAAGAAGAAACAGAGGGAAACATCATAGAATACCACCACACAGAAATAATAGACAACAACAAAAAGGCAAAGAAACAATGGAGACACAGCCTTACCAGGAAACTAAAGATAGAATGACAGGAAATCCTCACATATCAATAATCACCTTAAATGTAAATGGACTGAACTCACCAATAAAAAGGCACAGAGTAGCAGATGGGATCAAAAAACTAAACCCAACCATATGCTGTCTCCAAGAGACACATCTCCGCTACAAGGACACGCATAGACTCAAAGCGAAAGGGTGGAAATTGACACTCCAAGCAAATGGTACCCAGAAAAATCAGCTGTAGCATAATGATACCAGATGAAACAGACTTCAGGGTGAAACAGATAACGAGACAAAGATGGACATTTCGTAATGGTAAAGGGGACTATACAAGAAGAACACATAACAGTCATCAATATTTGGGCCCCCAATCAGGGAGCACTGAAATATACCAAGCAACTACTAACAGAACTAAAGGGAGAAATTGACCAAAGCACAATTATACTAGGGGACCTAAATATTTCACTGACAGCTATGGATAGATCATCCAATCAGAAAATAAACAACGAAATAGCAGCCCTAAATGACACATTAGATGAAATGGACATAATTGACATATATAGAGCACTTCATCCTAAAACATCAGTAGTACTATACATTCTTTTCTAGTGTACATGGAACATTCTCAAGAATAGACCATATATTGGGACATAAAATCAGCCTCAGCAAATTTAAGAAGATTGAAATCATACCAAGCATATTCTCTGATCACAAGACTTTGAAACTGGATATCAACTGCAAAAAGAAAGCAGGAAAAAACACAAATACATGGAGATTAAACAACATACTTTTAAGGAACGACTGGGTCAAAGAAGAAATTAGAGGAGAGATCAAAAGACACATAGAAACAAATGACAATGAAAATAGATCCTACAAAAATTTTTGGGATGCAGCGAAAACAGTTTTAAGAGGGAAATTTATATCATTACAGGCCTATCTCAAGAAACAAGAAAAATCAGAAATAAATAACCTCACGTTACACCTTCAAGAACTAGAAAAAGAAGAGCAAATGAAACCCAAAATCAGCAGAAGAAAGGAAATAAGAAAAATCATAGTAGAACTAAATGAAATAGAGAACAAAAACTAAAACCAAACAAATGTTGCTTCTAAGAGACACATTTCAGCTACAAAGACAAATATAGACCTAAAGTGAAACGGTGGAAATTGACACTCCAAGCAAATAGTATCCAGAGAAAAGCAGCTGAAGCCATACTGATATCAGATGAAACAGTCTTCAGGGTGAAAAAAGTAACAAGAGACAAAGATGGACATTTCATAATGGTAAATGGGACTCTACAACAAGAAGACATAATAGGCATCAATATTTATGCCCCCAATCAGGGAGCACCAAAATATACCAAGCAACTACTAACAGAACTAAAGGGAGAAATTGACCAAAACACAATTATAGTAGGAGACTTAAATACATCATTGACAGCTACAGATAGAGCATCCAAACAGTAAATTAATAAAAAAATATCATTCCTAAAAGACACATTAGATTAAATGAACATAATTAACGTTTGCAGAGCACTTCATCTTAGAACATCAGACTATATGTTCTTTTCTAGTATACATGGAACATTCTCAAGGATAGACCATTTATTGGGATATGAAACAGCCTTAGCAAATTTAAGAAGATTAAAACCATACCAAGCATATTCTATTATCACAAGGCTTTGACATTGGATTTCAACTGCAAAAAGGAAGCCAGAAAAACCACAGATATGTGGAGATTAAACAACATGTTTTTAAAGAATGACTGGGTCACATAAGAAATAAAAGGCGAGATAAAAAGATACATATAAATATGTGAGAATGCAAATACATCCTACCCAAAATTTTAGGATGTAGCAAAAGCAGATTTAAGAGAGAAATTTATATCATTACAGGCCTATCTCAAGAAATAAGAATCCCAAACAAATAATCTCAGATTACACCTTAAAGAGCTCGAAAAAGAAGAACAAATGAAACCCAAAGAAATAATAAAAATAAGAGCAGAACTAAATGAAATAGAGAACAAAAGACAATAGAAAAAATGAACATGACAAAGATCTGTTCTTTGGAAAGATTAATAAAATTGACAAACCCTTGGCTAGACTCACTAAGATAAAAAGAGAAAAGACACTAATAAACAAAATCACGGGGTTTGAAAATTAATCTGGGGAACGTAATTTGGTGGTTACCAGAGCTTAAGGGGGTTGGGGGGTGGGGGATGAGGGTGAGGGGGATCAAATGTACGGTGATGGAAGGGGAGCTGTCTCTGGGTGGTGAACACACAGTGTGATTTATGGATGATGTGATTCAGAATTGCACAACTGAAATCTATGTAATTCTACTAACAATTGTCACCCCAATAAATAAATTAAAAAAAAAAAAAAAAAAAAAAAATAAAGGTTACCTAATAATATGAAAAAAAAAAAAAAAAAAAAAAAAAAAAAACAAAATCAGAAATGAAAGAGGGGAAGTTACCACGGATGCCACAGAAATACATAGGATCATCCAAGAATACTATGAAGGATTATATGCCGCCAAATTCAATAACCTAGAAGAAATGGACAAGTTCTTAGAAATATATAACCTTCTAAGGCTGAATCACGAAGAACTTGAAAATCTAAATAGACCGATCGACCACCAGTAAGGACATTGAATCAGTCATCTGAAACCTTCCAAAAAGCAAAAGTCCGGGACCAGATGGCTTCACTAGTGAATTCTATCAAACATTCAATGAGGATCTAATACCTGTCTTACTCAAACTCTTCCAAAAACTGAAGAAGAGACAATATTCCCTAACTCATTTTATGAGTCCAACATCACCCTTATATCAAAACCTGGTAAGGATAACACACACACAAAAAAATTACAGACCAATGTATCTGGTGAATACAGATGGAAAAATCCTAAAAAATTGCTAGCAAATCAAGTGGTACAATGCATTTAAAAAATTATACATTGGCCGGCCTGGCGGCTCAGGTGGTTGGAGTGCAGTGCTCCTAACGGCGAGGTTGCCAGTTGCATTCCCAAATGGTCCAGTGAGCTGCACCCTCTTCAGCTAAGATTGTGAACAGTGGCTCTCCCTAGAGTTGGGCTGCTGTGAGCAGCTGGAGGTGTACATGGCTGCTGGTGGGCTGATGTGTGCTTCCAGGAGCAGCCAGTGGCCACCGTGAGGGGCCAGCAGCCAGCATGAATGCTGGTAGCCAGCATGAGTGACTGGCAGCCATTGTGAGAGGCTCTGGGCTACTGTGTGCTGCTTGGGCTACTGTGTACTGCCATGAGTGGCCGGTGGCCAGTGTGAGTGGCCGGCAAACAGCGTGAGTGGCTGACAATGTGTGTGAGTGGCCGGCAGCAATCGTGAGCAGCTAACAGCCAGCGAAAGCTGCCGTGAGCTGCTGTGAGTGGCCAACCGACGACTGGTGACCGACTGCCTCAGCCGGAGGGGAGCACAAGGCTCATAATACCAGCATGGGCCAGGGAGCTGTGTCCTACACAACTAGACTGAGAAACAATGGCTTGAACCGGAGTGGGGGCAGGGAGGCGAAAGAAGGAGAAAAAAATTATATATCACGACCAAGTTCGGTTCATCCAAGGGGCACAAGGATGGTTCAACATCTGCAAATCCATCAACATGAAAAAAAACCCCAGAAAAACAAAGGACAAAAGTCATATCATTATATCAATAGATGCAGAAAAATCATTTGACAAGAAAAAATATCCATTTATGATTAAGACATTTAATAAAGTAAGTACAGAAGAAAAATAACAACATAATAAAGGCCATATATGACAAACCCTCAGCTAATATCATAATTAATGGTGAAAAACTGACATCCTTTGCTCTAGGTTCAGGAACACGACTGGGCAGTCCTCTATCACCTCTGCTTTTCAACACAGTATTGGATGTCCTAGACAGAGCAATTAGGCAAGAGAAAGGAATAAAAAGCATCCAAATAGGGAATGAAGAAGTTAAATTGTCACTTACTGAAGGTGACATGATGCTATATATAGAAAACCCTAAAGACTCCACCATAAAGCTATTAGAAACAAGAAACCAATACAGTAAAGTTGCCAGCTACAAAATCAACGTACAAAATTCCATTGCATTCCTATACACTAACAATGAAATCTCAGAAAAAGAAATGAAAAAAAAAAAACTCTCTTGTAATTGCACCCAAAATAATAAAATACCTAGGAATAAACTTAACCAAGGATGTGAAAGTCCTATATATTGAAAACTATAAGACGTTGTTAAAAGAAATCAAAGAAGACACACAAAAATGGAAAGGCATTCTACGTTCATGGACTGGAAGAATTGTCATAGCTAAAATGGCCATATTACCAAAAGCAACATGCAGATTTAATGCAATCCCCATTAAAATCCCAATGGCATTTTTTAAAGAAATAGAACAAAAAAATCATCAGATTGAATGGATCCACAAAAGATCTCATATAGCCAAAGCAATAGTAAGAAAAAAAAAAACATTGTGAGAGATATCACATTCCCTGACTTCAGCTTGTACTACAGGGCAACAACAATCAAAACAGTATGGTATTGGCAGAAAAACAGACACACAGTAAAAGGAATAGAACTGAGAACCCAGAAATAAACCCACATAAATATGGACAGATAATTTTTGAAAAAGGAAGTAAAAAATATTTAATGGAGAAAAGATAGCCTCTTCAATAAATGGAGCTGGAAAAACTGGAAAGCCACATGCAAAACAACTAAACTAGAATGCTATCTGTCACCATGTACCAAAATTAATTCAAAATGGATCAAAGACCTAATCATAATACCTGAAACAATAAACTGCATAGAAGAAAATGTAGGTACTAAACTTATGGACCTGGGGTTCAATGAGGAGTTTATGCATTTCACTTCGAAGGCAAGAGAAGTAAAAGCTAAAGTAAACGAATGGGACTATATCAAACTAAAAGGCTTCTGCACGGCAAAAGAAACCATCGACAAAATAAAGTGGCAACCAACTGAATGGGAGAAGATTTTTGCAGACAACGCCTCTGATAAGGGTCTAATATCTAAAATATATAAGCAACTCATGTATCTCAACAACAACAAAAACACAAACAAACAATCTAATTAAAACATGGGCAGAGGACCTGAAGAGACATTTCTCCAAAGAGGACATACAAATGGCCAATGGACTTATGAAAAAAAATGCTCAATATCACTAATCATCAGAGAAATGCAAATAAAAACCACAATGAGATATTACCTCACACCAGTGAGAATGGCTATCATCAACAACACAAATAATAACAAGTGTTGGAGAGGCTGTGGAGAAAAAGGATCCCTCATACTCTTTCGTCTGAATGCAGATTGGGGTAACCACTATGGAAGGCAGTGGGAGATTCTTCAAAAAATTAAAAATAGCATTACCATATGACCCAGCAATCCCTCTCTTGGGTATCTACCAAAAAAAAATCTGAAAACATTTATCTGTAAAGACATATGTGCTCCAAGGTTTATTGCAGCTCTATTTATGGTGGACAAGACATGGAAACAACCAAAGTATCCTTTCATAGATGACTGGATAAAGAAGTTGTGGTATATATACATAATGGAATACTATTCTGCCATAAGAAAAGATGAAATAGGTCATTTGCGACAACATGGATGAATCTTGAGATTATAATGCTAAGCAAAATATGTCAGAGAGAAAAAGTCAAGAATCATATGATTTCACTAATATGTTGTATATAAAACTGAAAACTACAAAAGAACAAGACAAGCAAATGAAGAAACAAGAACTCAGACAATAGTTTAGTGGTTTCCAGAGGGTAGAGGGGGAGGAGTGGTAGATGATGGTAAAAGGGATCAAATGTACGGTGATGGAAGGAGAACTGACTCTGGGTGGTGAACAATGTGATATATAAATGATGTATCACAGAATTGTACACCTGAAACCTATGTAACTTTACTAACAATTGTCACCCTAATAAACTTTAATTTAAAAAAACAATAACACTGAAAACAACAAAGGAACAAGAGCAGCAAATGAGGAAACAAAAACTCATAGACACAAACAATAATATAGTGGTTACCAGAGGATGGGGGAAAGGGGGGTAGATGAATGCAAAGGAGATCAAATATATGGTGAAAAAAAGAGAACTGACTCTGAGTGGTGAACACATAATGTGATCTATAGATGATGTATTACAGAACTGTACACCTGAAATCTGTGTAACCTTGCTAACAGTTGTCACCCCAATAAACTTTAATGTAAAAAAAGGAAAGTCTCAAATTACTAAAAATCAGAAATGAAAGTGGGGACATTGCTACCAATCTTACTGAAATGAAAAGAATTGTAAGAGAAAATTAATAGTTGTGTACCAAGGAATTAGATACCTGAGACAAAATGAAAAAATTTCCAGAAACACACAAATTATCAAAACTGGCTGAAGAAGAAACAGAAATTCTGAACAGATGTATAGCAAATAAAGGGATTGAATCACTAATCAAAGCATCCCTAAGAAATGCTCAACACCTAATGCCTTCACTGGTGAATTCTATCAATATTTAATTAGAATTAAAACCAATCCTTGTTAAACTCTTCCAAAAAAATAGGAGAGAATACTTGTTAACTCATTCTATGAAGCCAGCATTACTTTGATACCAAAGCCAGACTAAGACATTACAAAGAGGCAAAGCTACAGACTAATAACCTCTATTTTAGATGCAGAAATCCTCAACAATATACTAGTAAACTGAATCTAGCAGCATATTAAAGGGATTATACACCATGATTACGTAGGATTCTTTCCAGGAATAAAAGATTGGGTCAAGAAAATCAGTCAATGTAATGCACTAAATTAACAGAATGAAGGAAAAGCTACATGATTGTCTCTATTGATGAAGAAAAAGAGCATTTGCCAAAATTCAACACTCTGTCATGATAAAAACACTCAAAAAACTAGGAATAGAAAAAAAATCTCATCAACCCATTAAGGGCACTTATGAAATACCCATAGGTAACATCAAACTCAATTGTGAAAATTGAATACTTTCCCCATAAGGTCAGAAACAAAACAAGAGCCCACTTTTTTCACTTCTATTCAACATTGTATTCAAAGTTCTAGCCAGAGCAATTAGGCAAGTAAAAGAAATAAAAGGCATCCAAATTGGAAAGGAAGAAATGAAACTATCTTTATTCACAGATGACATGATTATAATATATATATATATGTATATATATATATATATATATATATGCACATTCTTAAAGAATACCAAAACAACGATTACAGCTAATGGATGATTTGACAAAGTTGCAGGTTGTACAAGATTGACATGCACAAATCATTTGTATTTATATCCATTAGAAATGAACAATCCAAAAAGGAAATTAAGTAAACAATTTCATTTTCAAGAACATAAAAAAGAGTAAAGTACTTATGAATAGACTTAACCAAGGCGGAACAAGATTTACACACTGAAAATTACAAAACACTGCTGAAAGAAATTAAAGAAAACCTAAATAAATGAAATGACGTCACATGCCATAGATTGGAAGACAATATTCTTAAGATGGAAATACTACCCAAAATGATCTACAGATTCAGTGTAATCTGTATCAAAATCTTTGTGGTCTTTTTTGAAGAAATGGAAATGTTGATCCTCAAATTTCTTTGGAATTGGGGAATCCTAGATAGCAAAATCAATTTTGAAAAAAAGAACAATATTGAAGGCCTCACACTTCCTTATTTTAAAGATAGAGTAATCAAAAGAATGTGGTATTGGCACATGGATAGACAAGTTAGACCAGTGGAATAGAATTGAGAGTCCAGAAATAAACCCATATATCTACAGCAAATTGATATTTGACAAGATGCCAAGACCGTTCAATGGGGAAAGAACAGTCTCTTCAACTAGATATCCACATGCAAAAGAATGAAGCTGGACCTCTGTTGCACATGATAAACAGAAATTAACTTAAAATGAATCAATGACCTAAAGATAAGAGCTAAAATCACAAAATGTTTAGAAGAAAACATAGGGGTAATCTTCATGACCTTGAATTATACGATGGTTTCATAAATATGATACCAAAAGCACAAGCAACAAAAGAAAAACAGATAAATTGGACTTAATCAAAACTAAAACCTTTTGTGCCTCAGAGAATACTACCAAGAAAACAAAAATACAACCTAAATAATGAGATAAAGTACGTGCAAATCATATATTGGATAAAGGTTTAATATCCAGAATATATAAAGAAATATTATTTCAACAACTAACAAATAATTCACTCAATTAGAAATGGACAAAAGTCTTAAATAGACACTTCTCCAAAAAAGGTATATATTGGTCAACAAGCACATGACAAGATGTTCAACATCACTAATCATTAGGGAAATTCAAATCAAAATCCAAATAACATAGCTATTAGGATGGATCTAATGAAAAAGATAGAAAATACCAAGTGTTGGCAAAGATGTGGACAAATTAGAACCATCGTACATTATTGATGGGAATGCAAAATGGTGCAGTCACTGTGGACAACAGTTTGGTGGTTCCTCAAACATTCAAATATAGAATTACCATATGACCCACCAATTCCACTCCTAGGAATGTTCCCAAAATAACTGAAGACAGGTATTTAAATGAATACCTGTACACAAATGTTTAGAGCACCATTATTCATAACAGTCAAAAGGTGGAAAAAACCCAAATGTCCATCACCTGGTGAATGGATACAACAAAATGAGGTTGCTATGGTTAAATGTTTGTATCCCTCCAAATTTCACACGTTCAAACCATAATCTTCAATGTAATGGTATTTGGAGGCAAGGCCTTTGGAAGGTATTTAGGTTTAGATGAGATCATGAGATGAGATCACCTATGAGGTGATCACCTATGATCTCATCTCAACCATGAGATGAGAACACCTGTGAGGTGACTAGTACCCCTATAAGGAGAAACAAGAGAGTGCTCTCTCTCTCTCTCTCTCTCTTCCTATCCCTATCCCTATCCCTCTTCCTCTCTCTATCCCACCCTCCTTACCCCACCACTGCCTGCCATGTGAGGACACATGAGAAAGCAGCCTCTGGCAAACCAGGAAGAGGGTAAAAGGTTCCTTACCAGACACAGAATCTGATGGCATCTTGTTCTTAGAATTCCCAACCTCAAAACTGTCACAAATAAATGTTTATTATTTAAGTTACCCAATCTATGGTATTCTATTATAACAGATATATTATCTATATCATATAGATATATATCTTAGTCCATGCTGATATATATATATATATATATATATATATATATATATATATATATATATATATATATATAAAATACACACAGACACTCACACATATCCGTATATGTGTGTGTGCATATATATATATATATATGTATATATATGTATATGTATATATACATATATACATACCAAGGGTGCCAAAAAATGTATACAAGTGGACACATTGGTCAATGTTACTCAAGCAGTAGTTCACCATAATCACAAGTCTGGACGCTGATGGTAACCACTTTGAGCACCACTTGTGATTGCAAAAGTAAATGTGACTTGTATTCATCTTTTGTTATTGGTATATATTGAGTATTACAATTTTAATACACCTTTCCTTTCTTAAAATGTGTATACATTTTTTTGGTGCTCTCAGTAGACAGACAGATAGATAGATAGATAGATATATAGATAGATAGATAGATAGATAGATAAATGATAGCTAGATAGATGATAGATATATAGATATATAGATATAGATTCCATACAATGGAATATTATTCATTCATTAAAAGGAATGAGATAATCATACATGCTAGAACATACATAAGCCTTGAAAACATTATGCTAAGTAAACCAGCCAGACTCAAAAGGTCACATATTATATCATTCCATTTATATGAAATATCTAGAAGAGCTGAATCCACACAGAGAGAAAGCCAATTAATTGTTATCAGTGGCTAGGGGAGGGAGGAATGGGGAGTTACTGATTAATGGGTACAGGGTCTCCTTTTGGGGTTGATGACAATATTTTGAAACTAGATTGAGATGACGGTTGATCTACATGTGAATGTACTAAATGCCACTGAATTGTATAGTTTAAGATGGTTAATTTTATGTTATGTGTGTCATCTCAACACAAAAAGAGGCAGAAAGGGAGAAGAAAAGAAATGAGCAATTATTGAACTTCTGCTATATACTATTAAGTTTTGTGTCGAGCTTATGTATTATCCAATTAAATCCACTAACCAATTCTGTGAGTCATTATCTCCATTTTAGAGATGAGCAAACATTGTCTATGGCCATACCACCCTGAATGCACCTGATCTCTTCTGATCTTGGAAGCTAAGCAGGGTTGGGCTGGGGTTAGACCTGGTTAGTACTTAGATGGGAGATGAGCAAACCAAGGTTCACATAACTTAATTTTCACAACTAATAAGACTTGAAGCTGGAATTCAAACCCATACCTCTCTGATGCCAAGGCCTACACTCTTTACCACAACCCACTCTTCAAGAGCCTTCCACAGCTAGCCCCACATTACACTGTCCATAAGGACCTATGCCATTGATCAAGGAAAAAATTACAGCTAATGATATTGCAACAAACCCTCCAGAGAAAAATTTTTGTATTAAGATCTCCCTGAAAAAAAAAAAAAAGTCCATTCTTGAAAAGGCAGGAGAAACAAACTTTCTCTGTTCTGGTCCCATCCTCCACAGATTTACAAGGACTTACCTGAAATTGAGGTGATTTCAGGGGCCTCAGGATGTCTGTATCCTAAAGAAATATCTGTCCCGTCATGCTTTAACTCTCTTTACTAAGGAGATAGAGCCATTTTTTCCACAACTGAAAAAAAAGGCTCAAGACAGAGCTATTCCTGGGAGAGGAAACACATTGATATTTTGATTAGGGCAGGTCATATCATTCCATGAAGGCAGATTTTAATAAACTGAGAAGGGGGCAGGCAGAATAAAGGCTAAATCTACCCTTCCTGAGGCCACACAGAGTGTCAGTCACAGAGCAGCAACACTTTACTGGAGTCTTGTATCTGTAACTATCACAGAACCTCAGGCAAGGCCCTTCTCAATGGCCTAATGTTCTCTAATCTTCTGTGATTCTGTAATTCGACTTTATAAATTTGCTCAAAACCAGTTCCATTTGCATTCCTATTAATGGTAAGCATAGCAAAATCCTTAGCTAATCCATGAAATGTGGTTTTGTTTACACTTCTTTTATTAAGATTAATCACTATTTAAGGCCTTATGCCTTGACTACAAGGATTCCGTTGTGAAATTAGAATTTACACATACTTTTGAAATGTGAAACATGTTTTCAATTACTTAGTCATTGATGGTCCCAATTCAGGCAAAACTTATTTAAATAAATAATTAGCCTTGGCAAGAGAATCATAATTTATGAATATACAAAGTTTGAATGTACTGATTGTTGGTCACTGCACTGGTCTTTACAAGTGACATTTGCTGTATATATGCATGGTATTAGGCTAGGAGTTATTCAAAGCAAGTGACACTCATGTAGGTCTTGCTCACTGGAAATATATTTTCTAAGGCAGGAACTTACTCAGCTGATTTTGAACGGATATTCCACACTTCCTTCTGCATTTTCCTTTGCTGAAATCCTGATCAGGATCCTACAGCTAACATCAGTGGTGTCTGACTTCCTGGGGAAGAGATACTGAGTGTTGAAACCCCTGATCACACCAAGGCATTTTTTCAACATTCCACAGTATGTTAAGAATTATTTCTTATTCCATTCCATTTCCTTTGCCTTCGCTATTTTCCAGTATTTCTCTAACATGCAGGAAGTTAGAATTCTTTCTTTTATAAATAAAATCTTGCCTTCAAACTGTTCAATTTGTTAAAGCCTTTGTGATGTCCTCTTCATTTCAGTGCTGGATACATTGCTACTGCATAGGTGCCATGTAAGAGAAGTCACAAAATATTCAACAAGCAAGACCAATCTCCCTAAGGCAGAACCTTGAAGAATGAGTTACTGTTTTGGGAGAAGGGGGAAATAAAAGAGGGAGAAAGCAAGGTTGAATTCAATCCAGAAACTGGTTATCCATAAACTCTGTAACCGTTCCCCTTTGGAAACATAAAGGTCAATAGTGTGTTCATATATTGAATGCTGTGATTATACCTTATAGATCTTTGCTCTACTCAATGCCCTACTCAAAGTGAGTACTCAACGAATGATAGACGGTGATGAGGAGAGGGCAATACTGAATTCAAGCACTTGTCAAAATTTAATAATTGGTGAGGACTCCTTTTTTTCTTTGCTGTTTCCTCAAAAAATATATTTCACATCTTCTGAGATTCTGTTCAATACAACACACAGACATGTCACGTGGGTATAACTAAGGTAAAATATGGTCTTTGAAATGTGATACTACCTTAAAAGATGATGGGTCCCAATGGGGAGAGAGATTTTGCCCACTAGGGGACATTTGGCAACGTCTGGAGGCATTTTTGGTTGTCACAAGATAGAGGGTGTTACTGGCATCTAGTGGAGGTCAGGGATGCTGAGAAACATGCTACAATGCACAAGTCAGCCCCTCCACACACACCATAAGGAATCATCTGGCGCAAAATGTCAATAGTGTCCAGGTTGAGAAACTCTGCTACTGGGGAAAAAATGCCTTTACTCAATAACCTAGAAGAAATGGATAATTCTAAGAAATATACTGAAGAAATATTCCTAGACTGAATCACGAAGAACTTGAAAATCTAAATAGACCAATCAACAGTAAGGAAATTGAAGCAGTCATCCAAAACCTTCACAAAAGCAAAAGTTCAGAATCAGATGGCTTCAATAGTGAATTCTACCAAACAGTAAAAGAGGATCAAACACCTGTCTTCCTCAAACTCTTACAAAAATATGAAAGAGGCAATAATTCCTAACTCATTTTATGAGGCCAACATTATTCTGATACCAACACCTGGAAAGGATAACACACACACACACACACACACACACAAAAAAAAATTACAGATCAATATCTCTGGTGAATACAGATGCAAAAAATCATAAACAAAACTGCATTGAAAAGATTATACATCACGATCAAGTGGGGTTTATCCCAGGGGCATAAGGATCGTTCAACATATGCAAATCAATCAATGTAATACACCACATAAACAAACAAAAAGACAAAAATCATATGATTATATCAATAGATGCAGAAAAAGCGTTTGACAAGATACAACATTATTTGTGATTAAAACACTTAATAAAATGGGTATACAAGGAAAATACTTAATACAGTACAGGCCATATATGATGAATGCTCAGCTAATATCATAATTAACGGTGAAAAACTGAAGCCTTTTGCTCTAGATTCAGGAACAAGACAGAGTAGTCACCTATCACCACGGCTATTCAACATTGTATTGGAAGTTCAAGCCAGAGCAATCAGGTAAGAGAAAGAAATAAAAGGCATCCAAAAAGGGAAAAAAGAAGTTAAAATGTCACTTTTTGCAGATGACATGCTTCCTTATATAGAAAACCCTAAAGACTCCACCAAAAAGCTATCACAACCAATAAAAGAATACAGCAAAGTTACTGGCTACAAAATCAATGTACAAAAATCCATTGCTTTCCTATATACTAACAATGAAAACTCAGAATAAGAAATAAAAGAGAAACAATTCCTCTTGCAGTTGCAAGAAAAAGAATAAAATACCTAGGAATAAACTTAGCACAGGATGTGAAGGATCTATACACTGGAATCTATAAGACATTTTAGAAGGCACAAAGAAATGGAAAGACATTCTGTGTTCATGGATTGGAAGAATCAACATAGTTAAAATGGCCATATTACCCAAACCAGTAGACAGATTTAATGCAATCCCCATCAAAATCCCAATGGCATTTTTTAAAGAAATAGAACAAAAAATCATCAGATTTTTATGGAACCACAAAAGACCCCGAATAGACAAAGCAATCCTGTGAAAAATTAATGCTGGAGGGTTCACACTTCCTGACTTCAGATAGTACTACAGGGCAACAATAATCAAAACAGCATGGTATTGGCAGAAAAACAGACACACAGACCAATGGAATAGACTCAAGAACCCAGAAATAAACCCACATAAATATGGACAGATAATTTTTAACAAAGCAGCCAAAAACATACAATGGAGAAAAAGAAAACCTCTTCAATAAATGGTGCTGGGAGAATTGGAAAGCCACGTGCAAAAGAATGAAACTAGACTGCTATCTGTCACAATGTCCCAAAATTAACTCAAAATGGATTAAAGACCTAAACATAAGATCTGAAACAATAAACTGCATGGAAGAATACATAGGTACTAAACTTATGGACCTTGAGTTCAAAGATGATTTTTTGAATTTGACCTCAAAGGCAAGGGAAGTAAAGGCTAAAATAAATGAATGGGATTATATCAAATTAAAAAGCTTCTGCACAGCAAAAGAAATAATCAACAAAACAAAAGGCAACCAACTGCTTAGGAGAAGATATTTGCAAATTTTTCCAATAGGGGCTAATATCCAAGATATATAAGGAACTCATACAATTCAACAATAAAAAAAGACAAACAATCCAGTTAAAAAATGGGCATAGTACATGAACAGAAACTTCTCCCAACAAGACAAAGGAAAATATGCTCTATTTCACTAGCACTTAGGGAAATGCAAATCAAAACCACCATGAGATACCACCTCACACCTGTTAGAATGGCTATCATCAGCAAGACAAGTAATAACAATTGTTGGAGAGGTTGTGGAGAAAAAGGAACCCTCATACACTGCTGGTGGGAATGTAAATTGCTATAGCCATTATGGAAAACAATATGGAGATTCCTCAAAAAATTAAGAATAGAATTACCATGTGACCCAGCATTCCCTCTCCTGGGTATATACCTCCAAAAATCTGAAAACATTTATCCATTAAGATATATGTACTCCAAAGTTCATTGCAGCATTATCTATGATGGCCAAGACATGGAAACAACTAAAGTGTCCTTCGATAGATGATTAGATAAAGAAGATGTAGTATATATACACAATGGAATACTGTTCTGCCATGAGAAAAGAAGAAATACTGCCATTTGCGACAACACAGACGGATCTTGAGATTATTATGCTAAGTGGAGTAAGTCAGATAGAAAAAGTCGAGAACCGTATGACTTCACTCATATGTGGGATATAAAACTGAAAGCAACAAAGGAACAAGGCAAACGAATAAAGTAACAAAAAGTCATAGACACAGACAGCAGTTTAATTGTTACCAGAGGGTAAGGGGGTTTGTGGGTGGTAGATGAGGGTAAGGGGGATCAAATATATGGTGATGGAAGAAGAACTGACTCTGGGTGTTGAACACATAATACAATATATAGATGATGTATTATAGAATTGTACACTTGATAACTATATAGTTTTGTTGACCATTGTAACCCCAATAAATTTTAATTTAAAAAGTGACTAAGAAAAAAAATAAAATGGGGGAAAAAAGAAAATGCCTTTACTGTCTGGGTTCCTCATATCAATGTCTTTTTGCCTATGATACTGCACTAAACTCTGGTCTGTATATTCCACTAACTGCTATGGTCAAGGCTGTATGAAATGAGAAAAATTAGTGCCCCAAAATGTTTAAGTCTCAATTGCATTTTGTCAGTCATATCTGGGTGGTGTTGAATAGAACAGTCCATGTGAGTAAACTTCCCCTAGAAGCCAGGTAGATCAGGGTTTAAATTATGCACAATCACTTCTATATTTGCCTTTGAACCACATTTGCAGATGTGACCTCTGGTTGCAAATTGCTCTGGGAGAGTTCAAACAAACATACACTCTCAACCTCGAAGTAGAAACCTTGAATATTTCCATGCCCACAGAAAAGGTGAGCCACCCTGTAACAATGCAGGCACCTAGGGACGCTTGGGTTCCTGCCCCCATAAGCTTCTTAATTGCACTAAGAGATCCTCTAGTAGGTTTCTTCTGAAATTCTTATAGTAATGCCTGATATTTGCATGGAGCTTTTAACTTTGGAAGGGTTTTCCTTTGTATATCCTTGATCTCCTGAAGAGGTTAACAGGGTAGGGCAGGAGCAGATAGAAATATTTGGGTCTTATCCACAATCTACTGGGAAAGCAAGCACCCAAATTCAAAAACACCTATAATCCTCATATGTTAAAGACAATTGTACTGTATATAGGGGCCCTTGAAGGAGACAGCTCACAAGAATAAGGCTTTCTTTCTCCCTCAGCACTGCTGCTGGTTGCATCTGAGGTTTGAAGTAGAAGCCTCAGGTGGATTACAGTTTGGTCAGACAAAAGGAAATGCCCCAAAGTTTTGTCCACAGCCACACATCCTACTCACTCCTCATGCCAAAGGAGGGACTAGCTTCATAACAACATAGTCCTCTTCTGTTTGGGAGGCTGTACATTTGAGGTTGCTGACCACAGTAAAACTGCCTTTGAGTGGAAGAAAGGCAGAAAGTTTCCAGGATCAAGTGACTTTTTTTCCCATCTACATCTACATCATTGGCCAATCTTTAGAAACACTTCCTGAGGTGTTTAAACAGTATGAAGGGGGGCTCCAAACTCACCTCTACCCCTTGAATGCACAAACTCTTCATCCCCCAAAGCAATACTTTTCTCTAGTGCCTTGCTCCCACACAAAAGCTTAACACTCCCCAGAATATACTGGGCCACCTCAGGGCTAAGGAGACAAACCACAACAGAAAAACTTGTCATGCTTGGTGCCCTGAGGGACTTTCCCAGGGTAGCCTTGGAGAATTGCTAGAGTGGCCACTAGACATATCTATGCCAGTTTCACCGAAAGGCAATGGGAACACTGGGCCATTGAGGCAGGGAAGACAGTTCTGGGTCTTTCTGGAGCTCTACTCAGGTTAGCAGTGTTTGTTCAGGGGTTTAAGGCCACAGCTGGAAGTACAGCTCAAGCAGAGCTTTCTCTCTGTTCTGGGTTGTTCTGAGAATAGGTAGGAGAAAGGGTTTCATGCATAGCCCAGGGTCCAGAAAGGCAGCACACCATACCCGCTTTCCAGAGAGAGGTAGTAAGGGAGATAAAAGGCAAAGCTGAGCTTTGGGACTGTCCAGTGGGGTCAGAAGATGCTGCCAGCTAGAGGACCTAAGCGCCTGCAGGTTGCAGGTAGAAATCTGAGGTTTGTGGTGGGGTTGGGGTCATTCAGTTGGTTCCAGGTTCCAGGAGGGTTCAAGAGGGTCTGCATTCTGGGTGCCAGAGTGTATGGTGAGAGGTGGGGTGGAGCGGTGCCTCATTTGACAAGAAGGTAAAGCCGCAGGGATCAAAGAGTCACCTAAGGGTCCGTGACACCCCACACAGGCACACCCAGGTGCTACTGCCACCACTAAGCAAGTTACTCCCTAATCCCTACTATACCACTATTTGACCCCAACCCCTTTAAGTCTAGGATTGGTCTTGGGAGACCAACGCTATGGGTGAGAGGGCAAGGATGGAAGAATTGGGCTGCGCTCATGGGCTTCCTGCACTGGGTTACACTTAGAACCCTCAGGGATCCAAGCGGGGCCACAGGACCTCAAGTCAGCCCCTGGCGACTCAGGGCCCCGCTATCCGCAGACTGCTCGCCTGTGTTCCCGCTGGCTCAACTCTCCTTCCGCAGGGATGATCCGTGGCGGCTGGCGCAACCCTGCTGCCGCCAGCGCAGAGCCCGAGATAAGGGACAGGTGGGGGTCACTGTCCAAAGCAGGGGATGCTCAGGCCAAGGGACAAAGAGACACTGTATAAGCCAGGAATCATGAGACGCTCTAGTCCCTTCTACCCGCACCCATGCTCAGCCCAGTCTCTGCCACCAACCAGGGGAGGGGAGGCCCAGGAAGAGCAAACAAACGAAACAGAAAATTCCCTACCGAGGGGCGAGAGATGAGACGGTGGGACAAGATAGCCGGGGCTGACTTGGGGTTGCGGCTGCAGCTTCCTTCCACCCCTGGCCACCAAGCTGTAGAGAAGGCAGGAGCAGCTGTGCGGTCCTCCCTCTTTCCCACCCCCCTCCCTGTGAGGCATTGGTGGGGCTGGGGGGAGGTGAGAGGCGCTTTCGCCAACAGCCGCGGTCTCCCCCGCCCACACCCCACCCCCATACACCCCACGACCGCGACGGGTTTTTCGCAGCTTGCAGTCACCCAAACGGAGGGAGAAAGAACAGGAACGGAGCAAAGCCAGCAGCAGATAGAAACGAAAAAGAAGAGCTCAGGATTGGACATTTTTAGAGCTTGGGGTGGGGAGGAGAAAGAGAGCGCGTCTCCTCGATTTTTTTCTTTTCTCTCCCCTTCGCTGTATAGCATTTTCCAGAAACGACAGCAGAAGGGGACAGAACCCTAGTCTAGAAAGATTTGGATGGGTGGCGGAGGGCTCCCACCAGCAGCTACCTAGTAGCTGGAGCTTGAGTGTGTGTTTGTACATGTAATGGTGTGAATGCGGTTCTCTCTCTCTCTTTCCCTCCCGTTCCCTCCCCCTCCCTTTCCCTCTCCCTCTCCCTCTCCCTCTTTTTTTCCCTCTCCCTCTGCCTCTCTCTTTCTTGCTCCGTCCCTGCTTCCCTCCCTCTCTATCTCTCACATTCTCTTCCTCACACTCCCTTGTCAGCTACCCCTGTGTCTCCCCGTGTCAGTTTCTTCTCTTGCTGGTACTCGGTGGTTGGCTGCGTGAAAGGAGTACGTGCGTTTGAAGGGGCCCAGGTTGGCTCAGAGAGCCGAGAGAAGCGAGGGAGAAAGAGGTAAAGAGTTTCTGGGCGCTGACGAAGGCTAAAGGTGAGGAGGGCCAGCCAGCCGAGAGGGAAGTTTGGAGATAATTGTGGAGGGAAGGGAGAAACCAAGCTAGGAGCCAGCACTTGCGCCCCTCACTGCACCCCGCTCCTTTCCCTGTGCTCACGCATTCACCGTCCCAGCAGTCTCGAAGGCCCTGGCTGTCCCAGGCTGCTACTGTTTGTGCGCCAAGGGAGAAGAGTCCATCCAGTAAGGCGGCCGCGCCGCACGCCCTGGCTCAGGGACACCAGACGTCGCAGATCTGAACAAACGACTTGGCCAGGGGTAAGTGGATAAGCGACCTGTGTGCCCTCTGATTTGCTGCAGGAGCACTGCCAAGAGGTGCAAGGTGTGGGTTGAGTTAAGGTGCAGGGATGGGGATGCTGAGGGCTGGAAGGTACTACCTGGCTGGCCTTGGGCTTGCATGATGGGAAGCAGAGCAAAGGCAGCAACAGATTGTTTTGGACACAGTGGGGGTGGGGGAAGTTCTAGTGGTCTTTGGACAAGGTGGCTCTTGGCAATGACCAAAAGCATCCTTTTCACTTGGGATATTCTCCAAAATCAGAGCTTCGCCTTATCTCTGAATAGTGATCTATCTGCTTCATCCCTGGGTAGGTATTAAGCTCCCTAGGAATCTGCTCCTGGCCTCCTCAAAATCAGATGGGCATGGGAATAGGGACACTGGCCTTTTTGCCAAAATACACTTTATGATACAGAGATGTGCTTATGGGGGCTCAAGGACCAGAAGAAGAACCTTCTTTCTGTTTTTTATCCTTCGAAGTTAAAAAATACCCGGATTCATTTTTCTAGCTTCCTTAAAGGAACGAGGAAATGCAAATTAGGGGACATCAGTCAGATCTCTGCTCCAAAGTGGACACCCTCTCCTCCCCGCAAACACATAAACACTGACTTGGACAGTCATGATCATACATTCCACACACACAGGTACTGAGCTGTATTCACAGATCCTGATCTTTCTCCATGGTCTCTAAGAATGAGACTGGGAGAAAGGCTTATTCCCCATTGCCAACCTGAGCTTTTCTGGCTATAGTCAGGTATGTGGTGGTAGATGAGTGGCTAGCAAGGTTATCACTCCCTCATGAAAAACCTGGAGCTGGGAAACCAGCCTGAAAGACAGGATCTCTGAACTTTACCAGAGTTTATTATATGAGTAGGAAAGACATAGACTAACCAATAATGCTCCCTTTAGAGATTGTTCATATCAGTCCTGGCTTCAAATAAGAAATAATTACTACATTTACAAAGCACACACACCCGCTTATCTATTGCCATATATTTATCTCCATGGCAGTTAGCAAGTATAGCAAGTTTACCTAGCAGTATTCATAATTGTCTATTGTCGGTCTCAGGCATTTTGTTGTTGTGTTGTTCTACAGATGATCTATACCATGTCTCCTTTACCACAGACTCTTACAATGCTGGGATATAAATTATGTCAAATGGTACCTTTCACTCAGTGTTTAACATCTACTTATTCTAAATCAAAAGGCATGAAAATACATTCACATAATACCAAAGTTGGTTTCAAAGCAAATGTTTAGCCTGGGATAAAGGAAATCCACAGGGTCAAGAGGAGCCTCTGTCACTCTGTTTGCAAGGTTGAAGGAAAAACTGAATCCCACTTGAAATCTATGTTTTGGTCCCTGGGAGATGCTGCTTTCACCATATATATGGTGTGTGTGTGATGCTTTCATAAAGTTGTCATATATATGGTGTGTATTTTTTCAAGGACCTGTATCAACGCCATACTACAAATCTGGTCTCTATGCTGCTGTAGCAGAGAGGAGAGCATTTGAATTCATGCTTGCAAAGCACCCAGGCTCTTCTGTTAAACTTTCTATTTATTACTGTATTACTGAACTACAAAGAATTACCTCCTTCCAATTTAGTAAATGAGATAAACAGATTCTGCATTAAGTGGAACTGTTTATGTTGCATCAGGCAATTTGTTCTAAAGCTCACTGCTGAGAGTCAGAACAGAATGAGAATTTCTCAAGTAAGATCTGAAAAGGTGCCCATTCTGTTACTTTTTTTTTTAGGTGACTGTAAACAAATATTTTCTTAGATAGGTTAGAATTACACTTTCCCATAAATAGCAAAGAGCAGGCTGCAGACAGGTAGGAAAGAACAGGCAGCTTCATACTTGGGAAGAACTGAAAGTGTCAATAGGGATGAAGCCTAAGGTGTAGGTCTTTGCTCTGTTCTTGGTGATGTATCTGGCTGCCGCAGTGGGTCATGATCCACGGTTCCTCAGGGGACAAGGCATTGCAAGGATCAAGAACCAATGACGCCGCCAGCTGTGTTGACAGATGTTCACCTGACTTCAGTGTATGCTCCAACATAGAGACCTGAACCAAATAATATCTGCTGTCAACCAGCTATAAGAGCTATAGTCCTGTGATTCCATTTTTTCTAGAATTAACAACTGAAATCAGAATGACACACAGAACCACAACAGTTAGAGAAGGCTTGGCCAGAAAAGTAGAGATACAGTCAGGAGGAAGAGGAGGAATAGGAGACAGAGAACCCCACAGTGTTTTGAAACACATGAAAAGGAAACCATGTTTGCTTTCTTTTGCTTTGGCTGAGGATGGAGTTAGTCCAGAAAGTTGACTGAGATATGAAGCACCCTAAAATTGCCTACAATTGCCTTGTAAAAACTGAGTAAATGGTGATAGAATTCCTTGGAACCAGAGAATTTGGTGCATTGGAGTACATTTTTACTTTTCCATCTTATTTCCCTCCTTAGCATATTAAATTTTTATTTATGAGCCATGCAGGTGCTTAATTATCAAATGGATATTTCAAATGTGTCATGCTATTTTCCTTCAGCCTGTTTCCAAATATTCGAATTCGTCTTTTGCCATAGCTCCATCACTGAAGGAGAAGGACCAACACATTTCTGCCTCCTTCTGCCAAAGGTTCGTTTTCAGCTAAGTACACTAAGCCATTCAAGAAGAGCCTCTTGTTAGTTGAAGAATATGAGGGGCAGGACCTTTCTCGCCAAGGTGCCATCAACCTAATCTAGCTTGGACGTTTTCCAGGTTTTCAGGGATGGGTATGACAAAATTTGTAGCCTGCAGACAGAAATGATGCCTCATTCTAGGCAGAAGTTGCAGCTAATCAGTCCCAGATTAGGGCTAACTTGAGACTAGCCACCAACTCCAGAGCTTAGTACCTGAGGTTTCCATAGTGGCATCTTTTCTAAAATTCATGTGGCTTTCCTTCTGTTGATGTTCTCTCAAGCCCTTTGTCCAGTGAGACCAATCAACCCATCCCAACAGCATAGAATGAGTCTTCAGTGACTCAGCTGTGGTCTCATAAACAAATATGTACATCATGCTCAACTGAATAATAACAGATTATTTCAAAACATAATGAAAGCACAAGCATTGCAAAGATATGGTTTCAGGTAAATAAATCTATTCTACGATTTAAAAAAATAATAAAAGCTGGTGGGCATGGCAAAAATTGAAGCTCACTGGGTCAAGGGAATTTTGCAAGTTCCCTAGGTTTTCTCCTCTATTACCCATTGCAGAGTTGGCACTTAGATGCTGATGGCTCGTGCAATTGTCCCAGCTTTTTGCCTTAGCAAAGGCAAAGAAAGAGCTGATGGTGGAAAACATGTAGGGATCGTGGCAGAGTCCAATTCCCTCGTTTCACCTATAGAGGAACTGAAACCAGGAGAATAGAAGTGACTTGCCAAAATCATACAACTGGTCAGCAATAGACCAAAACAAGAACCTAGGACTCCATGCTAGTACTGAATAAATTTCCTAAAAATTTGGAGATTTTTCCAAGAAATCAAGAGGAAACTAAGGCCATTTTTACTAAGATCACAGCCCTCTACTCCCATTGCATATTTATATTTACATGTTTATTGCCATATCTTTGTGACTTGCCTTCTCAACCACCACCTGCCGCAATGTGTGCGAACGGTCTCTCTCTCTCTCTCTGTCTCTCTCTCTCTTTCTTCCTGAAAAATGAAAACAAAGGAAATAGAAAGGACAAGGCAGATGGTTTTTTTATTTTATTTTATTTTATTTTTATAGTAGAATATGAGAAGGAAGGTTTGCAGGTCTGGGGGTTATTCATTCTCGACTCCATTATTTAGCCTCAAAACCTGGTTTCTACCCTAGTTTTTTTTTAGGATCTGAGAAAATAGGCCAATGCACACATGTCTGTTATAGCCCAGAAGGACGATATCAAGAACTTCCACATTATACTGAGGATATCACAAGGTTAAAAAAGAGGGGCTAGGATGGAGTGGGCTAGGACTTTATTAATCCAGGTGTGGTCCCCACACCAGTAGCACCACCTTCCTCGGGGAGCTATTTGTAAGTGAAGAATTTTAGACCTGTACTCAGACCTACTGAATTGAAATCTGATTTTTAAGAATATCCTTAGTGATCTGTTTGTATACTAAAGTTTGAGAGGCACTGGGCTAGAGCTTTTCCCTGAAAAAGTTAGAGCTTTTTCCAGCTGAAAGTCATTTGAAAATAATACTTAATGAACATGTAGGGACAATTCATGCAGCCTATTTAAAAAAAAATAAAAATATTAACTTTCCCCAAGTCCACTTCTCTTGTTATCTAGCATAAAAGCCTTAAGTGTGGACAAGAGAATTTATTCAAAGAAAGTAAGACCACATTATTATTCTGTTTACCAGAGGGACCTGGGTTTGGGGACTCACACAGAACTGAGTTCATATCCTAATTCTGCCCACAAATAACTAGCTGTCTAAACTTGTACAAGGTATTTTGTCTTTGGGCCTCAGATTCCTCATCATTTGTATAAAGCGATTAAAAATAGTACCCACTGACACTGAGTTGTTATGAAGATTAAATGAGACACTATAAGATATTAGCTATGGTTTGGCCAATAATTTCAGTTTGCTAGAAAACTAGCCACTGGATACTATGCCTTGGGGCACCTAACATCTATTTCTGATTGGTGTGAACCACATTGGGCTTCCCACAGATAGAATAACAGAATACTAAGAAAGATAGAAAAGTGAAATACAGAGGGTACCGAAAAAATGTATACACATTTTAAGGAAGGAAAACACTGTCTTAAAATTGTAATACTCAATCTATAACAATAACAAAAGATGAATACAAGTCACGTTTGACTTCTGCAATTACAAGAGGTGCTCAAAGTGGTTACCATTAGCATAATTTTAATAGTTTTTTTCCTTTCTTAAAATGTGTTTGCATTTTTTGTCACCCTCTGTGTATTTGAAGGGAATGGAGGCCCAAATACAAGTGTTATTCAAAAAGAATTACAGGTGACCCTGATGAAATCAATTCATAGACTAAGATTGAAATTAGAAGTGACCCTATTCTATATGGCATGTCTCAAAATTACCAAGTTAGAAAGTTACTTGTGAGGCTCTTTCTGCATGTTTCCATGTATATGCAGCAGGCAAATACATGCACATACAGACCCATACACAGACACACAGACACACACACACACACACACACACACACACACACTCACACAGACACACCCTTTAATGGACGAACTGAAAAATCAAGGCTGAAATAGCATTTTGACGTCAGAACTAAATATTTTTGGCCTGGTAACAGTCTATAAAATGGGTGCATTAGAACCTCTACTTCACAGGATGAATATAAGATACTTGAGCAAATTAAATGATGTACGTAAAGGCACAGCAGAGAAACTCAATAAATATTTCTGAATATGAGCCAACAAAAGGGACAAAAATATTATATATAAATCACCAGCTAAGCTACAGCGATTTCCCCCCCAGAAAGTAATGACTTGGTGTCACATAAGAAGTATTTTACCTTATTGACACATCTTACAAAGGTCAGCTTAACAACAACATTAACACTTAGAGAGTGCTTAGTCATGTGCCAAGCATTTTACATTCAATATCTAATTTTTTTTTTTTTATTTCTGGGATTTTCCATTTAATATTTTTGGACCATGGTTGACAGCAAGTAACTAAAACTATGGAAAGTGAAACTGCAGCTATGGGGGACTACTGCATATACATGTACTATTGTGCTAATATATGCTATAAAAACATTCATAAGTAGATAGTAAAAGAAAGAGGTATAGATAAAATAAGCAATTTTAAAAAACTAACTGTGGTTCCCGCAAACCCTATAATTTAATATGCTTGTTATTTTTTTTTAATTTTATTTTTTAAATTTATTGGGGTGACAATTGTTAGTAATATTACATAGATTTCAGGTGTGCAATTCTGTATCACATCATCCATAAATTACACTGTGTGTTCACCACCCAGAGTCAGTTCCCCTTCCATCACCATATATTTGATCCCCCTTACCCTCATCTCCCACCCCCAACCCCCTTACCCTCTGGTAACCACTAAATTACGTTCCCCAGATTAATTTTAAAACCCGTGGCCATCCTGTGGTCACCGACTGCCCTCCAATCCCCTCACCCTCCCCCCCAACCCCCACCCCTCCCGCCCATCTAGAAAACCTCAGTTTTTCCTCTTTGTCTCCAAAACTGTTTCTGATTAATTCATTCACTTATTCTTTTCTTTAGATTCCGCAAATAAGTGAGATCATATGGTACTTATCTTTCCCTGTCTGACTTATTTCACATAATAAATGTTCTCTAGGTCCATCCATGTTGTTGCAAATGGTAAGATTTCTTTCTTCTTTATGGCTGAGTAATACTCCATTGTATAAATGTACCACAGTTTCTTTTTTTTTTTTTTTCTATCTGTGATAGTTTATTTATTTAAAAATTCTGAAACAAACGTCAAAATATTAACATTTTCTAAGTCAAGGTGCTGGATATAAAAGTGTACTTTATCTTATACTCCATACTATGTTTCATGTTTGAAAATTTTTACAGTATTTCTTTTTTTTTTTTTTAATTTATTTTTAATTTATTGGGGTGACAATTGTTAGCAGAACCACACAGATTCTAGCTGCGCAACTCTGCATCACATCATCCACAAATCACACTGCGTGCTCACCACCCAGAGCCAGCCCCCCCCCACCACCATACACCCGACCCCCCTCACCCTCATCCCCCACCCCCCAACACCCTTACGCTCTGGTAACCATCAAATTACGTTCCCCAGATTAATTTTCAAACCCCGTGGCCATCCTGTGGTCACCGACTGCCCTCCAATCCCCTCACCCTCCCCCCCACCCCCCACCCCCCCCGCCCATCTAGCAACCCTCAGTTTTTCCTCATTGTCTCCCAAACTGTTTCTGATTAGTTCATTCACTTATTCTTTTCTTTAGAATCCGCAAATAAGTGAGATCATATGGTACTTATCTTTCTCTGTCTGACTTATTTCACTTAACATAATGTTCTCTAGATCCATCCATGTTGTTGCAAATGGTAAGATTTCTTTCTTCTTTATGGCTGCATAATACTCCATTGTATAAATGTACCACAGTTTCTTAATCCAGTCATCTACCGATGGGCATTTTGGTTGTTTCCATGTCTTAGCTATTGTGTATAGTGCTGCAATAAACATAGGAGTGCATAGAGATTTTTGAATTGAGGTTCTGGATTTCTCCGGATAGATACCTAGGAGTGGAATTACTGGATCATAAGGTAGTTCCATTTTCAGAATTTTGAGATACCTCCATACTGTTTTCCATAGTGGCTGCACAAGTCTGCAATCCCACCAACAGTGCACAAGCGTTCCCTTTTCTCCACATCCGCGCCAGCACTTGTTGTTTGTTGATTTATTGATGATAGCCATTCTTACTGGGGTGAGGTGGTATCTCATTGTGGTTTTTATTTGCATTTCTCTGATGGTTAGTGAGGTTCAGCATTTCTTCATATGTCTGTTTGCCATCTGTATGTCCTTTTCAGAAAAATGTCTCTTCAAGTCCTCTGCCCATTTTTTAATTGGATCGTTTGTTTTTTTGGAGTTGGGTTGAGTAAGTTTTCCATAGATTTGTGATATTAATCCCTTATCAGATATATCATTGGCAAATATCTTTTCCCATTCAGTAGGATCCCTTCTTGTTTTATTGATGGTTTCCTTTGCTGTGAAAAAACTTTTTAGTTTGATATAATCCCACATGTTTATTCTTTCTCTTAGTTCCCTCGCGCGAGGGTGTATATCAGTAAAAATCTTACTCTGGGTAATGTCTGAGAAGTTTCTTCCTATATTTTCTTCTAGGTATTTTATGGTTTCAGACCTTACATTTAAGTCTTTAAGCCATTTTGAATTTATTTTTGTATATGGTGTAAGGAGGTGGTCCAACTTCATTTTTTTGCATGTGTCTGTCCAGGTTTCCCAGCACCATTTATTGAATAGACTGTCATTACTCCATCGTACATTCTTGCTTCCATTGTCGTAGATTAAATGGCCATATAGGCGTGGATTTATTTCTGGACTCTCTATTCTGTTCCATTGATCTATGTGTCTGTTTTTATGCCAGTAACATGCTGTTTTGATTACTGTAGCCTTGTAGTATAATTTGAAGTCAGGTATTGTTATACCTCCCACTTTGTTCTTATTTCTCAAGATTGCCTTTGCTATTCGGGGTCTTTTATGGTCCCATATAAATTTTAGGATTATATGTTCTATTTCTGTGAAAAACGACGTTGGCAGTTTGATAGGAATTGCATTGAATATGTATATTGCCTTAGGCAGTATGGACATTTTAACTATATTAATTCTTCCTATCCATGAACATGATATGTGTTTCCATCTATTTATATCTTCCTTCATTCCTTTCATCAGTGTCTTATAATTTTCTGAGTATAGATCTTTTATTTCTTTGGTTAAATTTATTCCCAGGTATTTTATAGTCTTTGGAGCGATTGTAAATGGGATTGTTTTTTTAATTTCTCCTTCTGATGTTTTATTATTGGTATATACAAATGCAACTGATTTCTGAATATTAATTTTGTATCCTGCCACTTTACTAAATTCATCTATCAGCTCTAATAGCTTCTTGGTGGAGTCTTTAGGGTTCTCTATATATAGTATCATATCATCTGCATACAATGATAACTTTACTTCCTCCTTACCAATCTGGATGCCTTTTATTTCTTTTTCTTGTCTGATTGCTGTGGCAAGAACTTCCAGAACTATGTTGAATAGAAGCGGAGATAGTGGGCAACCTTGCCTTGTTCCTGATCTTAGGGGGAATGGTTTTAGCTTTTCCCCATTGAGTATGATGTTAGCTGTGGGTTTGTCATATATGGCCTTTATTATGTTGAGATAAGATCCCTCTATTCCCACTTTCTTAAGGGTTTTTATCATAAATGGCTGTTGGATTTTATCAAATGCTTTTTCTGCATCTATTGATATGATCATGTGATTTTTATTTTTCATTTTGTTAATGTGGTGTATCACATTAATAGATTTGCGGATGTTGAACCACCCCTGCATACCAGGGATGAATCCCACTTGATCGTGGTGAATGATCTTTTTAATGTATTGCTGAATTCTGTTTGCTAATATTTTGTTGAGGATTTTTGCATCTATGTTCATTAAAGATATCGGCCTGTAGTTTTCTTTTTTTGTGGTGTCTTTGTCTGATTTTGGGATCAGGGTGATAGTGGCTTCGTAAAAAGTGTTTGGGAGTCTTCCCTCCTTCTGGATTTTTTGGAAGAGCTTGAGGAGAATTGGTGATAATTCTTTTTTGAACGCTTTGTAAAATTCACCTGTAAAGCCATCTGGTCCAGGGCTTTTGTTTGTTGGGAGACTGTTGATTACTGATTCAATTTCCGTGGTGGTAATCAGTCTATTCAGGTTTTCTGTTTCTTCTTGAGTTAGCCTTGGAAGGTTGTACGCCTCTAGAAAATTGTCCATTTCTTCCAGATTGTCAAATTTGTTGGCATATAGTTGCTCATAGTAACTTCTTAAAACTCTTTGTATTTCTGCAGTGTCCGTTGTCACTTCTCCTCTTTCGTTTCTGATTTTATTAATTTGGGTCCTCTCTCTCTTTTTTGTAATGAGTCTGGCTAAAGGTTTGTCGATTTTGTTTATCTTCTCTAAGAACCAACTCTTGGATTCATTGATCTTTTGTATTGTTTTTCTGGTTTCTATTTCATTTATTTCTGCTCTGATCTTTATTATCTCCTTCCTTGTGTTCCTTTTGGGCTTATTTTGCTGTTCTTTTTCCAAATCCCTTAAATGTGAAGATAAACTGTTGATTAGTGATGTTTCTTGTTTCTTTAGGTAGGCCTGCAAAGCTATGAATTTCCCTCTTAGGACTGCTTTCGCGGCATCCCATAGAATTTGGGTCGTCGTGTTTTCATTTTCATTTATCTCGAAATATCTTTTGATTTCTTCCTTGATCTCCTGCTTGACCCATTCATTATTTAGTAATAAGTTATTCAGCCTCCATGAATTGATGTGTCTTCCCGTTTTTTTCCTGTAGTTCATTTCTAATTTCATAGCATTGTGATCAGAGAAGACAATTGGTATGATTTCAATTTTCTTAAATTTATCAAGACTTGTTTTGTGGCCTAACATATGATGTATCTTGGAAAATGTTCCATGTGCGCTTCAGAAAAACATGTATTTTGCAGCATTGGGGTGAAATGTTCTGAAAATATCGATTAAATCCAAGTGGTCCAATGTATCATTTAAGGCTGTTGTTTCCATATTGATTTTCTGTCTGGAAGACCTGTCCCTTGTGGTCAGAGGTGTGTTGAAGTCCCCGACTATAATAGTGTTACTGTTGATCTCTGCCTTTATGTCAGTCAGTACCTGTTTTATATATTTAGGTGCTCCTATGTTGGGTGCATAGATGTTTACTAGGGTTATGTCCTCTTGTCGGATCGATCCCTTTATTATTATATAGTGCCCATCTTTATCTTTTAGTATGTTCTTCATTTTAAAGTCTATTTTGTCAGAAATAAGTATTGCAACTCCAGCTTTTTTCTCGTTTCCATTTGCATGAAATATCTTACTCCAACCCTTCACTTTCAGCCTGTGTGTGTCTTTTGTTCTGAGGTGAGTCTCTTGTATACAGCATATACAAGGGTCTTGCAGTCTTATCCAGTCAGCCACCCTATGTCTTTTGATTGGAGCATTTAATCCATTTACATTTAAAGTGATTATTGATAGGTACATAGATATTGCCATTTTTAAATTTGTAGTTAGGTTGTTTTGATCTTTCTTCTATTTACAGAAGTCCTTTTAGTATTTCTTGCAATGCTGGCTTGGTGGTAATAAATTCCTTTAGCTTATTTTTTTCTGGAAAGCTCTTTATCTCTCCATCAACTTTAAATGATAGCCTTGCTGGATAAAGCAATCTAGGTTGTAGGCCTTTGTTTTCCATCACTTTGAGTATCTCCTGCCACTCCCTCCTGGCCTTCAATGTTTCTGTAGAAAAATCATTTGCTAGTCTTATGGGAGTTCCCTTGTATGTAACCCTCCGTCTTTCTCTTCCTGCTTTTAGGATTCTCTCTTTGTCTTTAAGCTTTGCCATTTTAACTATAATGTGTCTTGGTGTGGACCTGTTTGGGTTAATCCTGGTTGGAACTCTCTGCACTTCCTGGACTTGTATGTTGGTTTCCTTCATCAGGTTGGGGAAGTTTTCAGACATTATTACTTCAAATATGTTCTCAATCCTTTGCTTGCTCTCTTCACCTTCTGGTATTCCTATGATGCGCATGTTGTTGCGCTTGATGTTATCCCAGAGGTCTCTTAGGCCATCTTCATTGTTTTTTATTCTTTTTTCTTTTTGTTGTTCCGTTTGGGTGATCTCTGCTACCTTGTCTTCTAAGTCGCTGATTCGATCCTCTGCTTCATCTAGCCTGCTGGTAATTCCTTCAAGTGAGTTCTTAATTTCGGTAATTGTGTTCTTCAGTTCCAACTGGTTTTTCGTTATGATTTCTACATCCTTCTTTATGTTTTCTCTAAGCTCGTTTGTTATGATTTCTACATCCTTCTTTATGTCTTCTCTAAGCTCCTTAAACATTCTTATCACCAGTGTTCTGAACTCTGTCTCTGAGAGGTTGGTTACGTCTGCTTCATTTGGTTCCAGTTGTGGAAGCTTCTTCTGTTCTTTTATTTGGGACGTGTATCTTTGTTTCCCCATTCTGGCTGACTGTGTTTATTTTGATATATTAGGTAGATCCCCTAGAGTTCTTAGTTCTTGCTAGGTTATCTTATGTAGTATGTGTCCTTTATATTTGACTCGCACCACGTCGTCCTCCTCTGCGTGTGCTCCAAAGGTGAGTCTTGTGTTGTGTACACTGTCCCGTTCAAGAAGATCTTTAATTGCTTCCCGCTAATGAGCAGGTGGGGTCAACTCCTGGGCTGACCTGCCATGAGACTTGGCTCTGCCCCCCGCAGGGCACTCTGCTGCGTGAGGGTTGACCACCCCAATGTGATTTGGCCTCTATGGGCTCCAGAGCCTGCCGAGAACCCCCTCTAGGTGTGTGACCTGCAGGTCAAACCCGGCTGCACTCCGATTTGGTCTGGAGTTGGCCCCCGGATATGCCGAGTCCCGTGCCACCCAAGCTGGGCCCCGGCAGGGAAGTCCCAGAACAAGGCAAATCACCAAGCACAGCAGCAACGACAACAGCAAAGAGAAAAAAAAAAAAACAGCCGATAACCCCCGCTCGACACAGGCAAAGATATCAAAGATACAAGACAAAGCAAAACAAAACCAAGCAAAGCAAAACAAAGCAAAACAAAAAGCAGCGACCGTCTCGGCCTGAGCCCACCAAGCAATGACCAGGTTGTCCTCTGCTGTACCAAAGAGCCCCCTGCTTATTGCGCAGGCAGAGCTGGTCACCTGGTGCTCAGAGAGACTTTGGGACTGCAGACTTAAAAGCGTGGGCCTGAGGGGTCTGGATGATAGTCTCCACAAAGTCAGTGCAGCTTCTGCCCTTGTCCGCACGTATGCACACCGAGAGGAGCACCACCAGTCCTTTGTCCAGAGCTCGTGAGTCCTAGGGCACTCCTTCAGTGTGTGTGTATGGGTGCGGGCGGGAGATTTCTGATCTGCTGACAGTGCCTCACAAGCTTATTTCAGCTCAGGTCTTCCAAGTAACAGATGCCAAAATGGGATTAGATGTTCCTGAGATTTACTGGGGAACATGCTTGCGAAGGAACAAGGGGGAGGCAAGTGAGGTATTCTGGGAGACCACAATATAGATCTGACATACAAATGATGATGCGGCCGGTCTTCAGTGATCCTGAAGCCTGTACCACAGTTTCTTAATCCAGTCATCTACCGATGGGCATTTTGGTTGTTTCCATGTCTTAGCTATTGTGTATAGTGCTGCAATAAACATAGGAGAGCATAAAGATTTTTGAATTGAAGTTTTGGATTTCTCCGGATAGATACCTAGGAGTGGAATTACTGGATCATAAGGTAGTTCCATTTTCAGAATTTTGAGATACCTCCATACTGTTTTCCATAGCGGCTGCACCAGTCTGCAATCCCACCAACAGTGCACAAGCGTTCCCTTTTCTCCACATCCGCGCCAGCACTTGTTGTTTGTTGATTTATTGATGATAGCCATTTTGACTGGGGTGAGGTGGTATCTCATTGTGGTTTTTATTTGCATTTCTCTGATGGTTAGTGAGGTTGAGCATTTCTTCATATGTCTGTTTGCCATCTGTATGTCCTTTTCAGAAAAATGTCTCTTCAAGTCCTCTGCCCATTTTTTAATTGGATCCTTTGTTTTTTTGGAGTTGGGTTGAGTGAGTTTTCCATAGATTTGTGATATTAATCCCTTATCAGATATATCATTGGCAAATATCCTTTCCCATTCGGTAGGATCCCTTCTTGTTTTATTGATGGTTTTCTTTGCTGTGAAAAAACTTTTTAGTTTGATATAATCCCACGTTTATTTTTTCTCTTACTTCCCTCGCGCGAGGGAATATATCAGTAAAAATCTTACTCCGGGTAATGTCTGAGAAGTTTCTTCCTGTCTTTACTTCTAGGTATTTTATGGTTTCAGATCTTACATTTAAGTCTTTAAGCCATTTTGAATTTATTTTTGTATATGGTGTAAGGAAGTGGTCCAGCTTCATTTTTTTGCATGTGTCTGTCCAGGTTTCTCAGCACCATTTATTGAATAGACTGTATTTACTCCATCGTACATTCTTGCTTCCATTGTCGAAGATTAAATGGCCATATAGGCGTGGATTTATTTCTGCACTCTCTATTCTATTCCATTGATCTATGTGTCTGTTTTTATGCCAGTACCATGCTGTTTTGATTACTGTAGCCTTGTAGTATAATTTGAAGTCAGGTATTGTTATACCTCCCACTTTGTTCTTATTTCTCAAGATTGCCTTTGCTATTCGGGGTCTTTTATGGTCCCATATAAGTTTTAGGATTATATGTTCTATTTCTGTGAAAAACAACGTTGGCAGTTTGATAGGAATTGCATTGAATATGTATATTGCCTTAGGCAGTATGGACATTTTAACTATATTAATTCTTCCTATCCAAGAACATGATATGTGTTTCCATCTATTTGTATCTTCCTTCATTCCTTTCTTCAGTGTCTTATAATTTTCTGAGTACAGATCTTTTACTTCTTTGGTTTACTTTATTTCCAGGTATTTTATAGTCTTTGGAGCGATTGTAAATGGGATTGTTTTTTTAATTTCTCCTTCTGATGTTTTATTATTGGTATATACAAATGCAACTGATTTCTGAATATTAATTTTGTATACTCCTACTTTACTGAATTCATCTATCAGCTCTAATAACTTCTTGGTGGAATCTTTAGGGTTCTCTATATATAGTATCATATCATCTGCATACAATGATAACTTTACCTCCTCCTTACCAATTTGGATGCCTTTTATTTCTTTTTCTTGTCTGATTGCTGTGGCAAGATCTTCCAGCACAATGTTGAATAGAAGCGGAGATAGTGGGCAAACTTGCCTTGTTCCTGATCTTAGGAGGAATGGTTTTAGCTTTTCGCCATTGAGTATGATGTTAGCTGTAGGTTTGTCATATATGGCCTTTATAATGTTGAGATATGATCCTTCTATTCCCACTTTCTTAAGGGTTTTTATCATAAATGGCTGTTGGATTTTATCAAATGCTTTTTCTGCATCTATTGATATGATCATGTGATTTTTATTTTTCATTTTGTTAATGTGGTGTATCACATTAATTGATTTGCGGATGTTGAACCACCCTTGCATACCAGGGATGAATCCCACTTGATCATGGTGAATGATCTTTTTAATGTATTGCTGAATTCTGTTCGCTAATATTTTGTTGAGGATTTTTGCATCTATGTTCATTAGAGATATCGGCCTGTAGTTTTCTTTTTTTGTGGTGTCTTTGTCTGATTTTGGGATCAGGGTGATAGTGGCTTCATAAAAAGTGTTTGGGAGTCTTCCTTCCTTCTGGATTTTTTGGAAGAGCTTGAGGAGAATAGGTGATAATTCTTTTTTGAACGTTTTGTAAAATTCACCTGTGAAGCCATCTGGTCCAGGGCTTTTGTTTGTTGGGAGACTGTTGATTACTGATTCAATTTCCGTGGTGGTAGTCCGTCTATTCAGGTTTTCTGTTTCTTCTTGAGTTAGCCTTGGAAGGTTGTATGCCTCTAGAAAATTGTCCATTTCTTCCAAATTGTCAAATTTGTTGGCATATAGTTGCTCATAGTAACTTCTTAAAACTTTTTGTATTTCTGCAGTGTTCGTTGTCACTTCTCCTCTTTCGTTTCTGATTTTATTAATTTGGGTCCTCTCTCTCTTTTTTGTAATGAGTCTGGCTAAAGGTTTGTCGAGTTTGTTTATCTTCTCTAAGAACCAACTGTTGGATTCATTGATCTTTTGTATTGTTTTTCTGGTTTCTATTTCATTTATTTCTGCTCTGATTTATTATCTCCTTCCTTGTGCTCCCTTTGGGCTTATTTTGCTGTTATTTTCCCAAATCCCTTAAATGTGAAGATAAACTGTTGATTAGTGATGTTTCTTGTTTCTTTAGGTAGGACTGCAAAGCTATGTATTTTCCTCTTAGGACTGCTTTCACGGTATCCCATAGATTTTGGGTCGTCGTGTTTTCATTTTCGTTTGTCTCGAGATATCTTTTGATTTCTTCCTTGATCTCCTGCTTGACCCATTCACTATTTAGTAATAAGTTATTCAGCCTCCATGAATTGGTGTGTCTTCCAGTTTTTTTCCTGTAGTTCATTTCTAATTTCATAGCATTGTGATCAGAGAAGACAATTGGTATGATTTCAATTTTCTTAAATTTATCAAGACTTGTTTTGTGGCCTAACATATGATGTATCTTGGAAAATGTTCCATGTGCGCTTCAGAAAAACATGTATTTTGCAGCATTGGGGTGAAATGTTCTGAAAATATCGATTAAATCCAAGTGGTCCAATGTTTCATTTAAGGCTGTTGTTTCCATATTGATTTTCTGTCTGGAAGACCTGTCCCTTGTGGTCAGAGGTGTGTTGAAGTCCCCCACTATAATAGTGTTACTGTTGATCTCTGCCTTTATGTCAGTCAGTACCTGTTTTATATATTTAGGTGCTCCTATGTTGGGTGCATAGATGTTTACTAGGGTTATGTCCTCTTGTCGGATCGATCCCTTTATTATTATATAGTGCCCATCTTTATCTTTTAGTATGTTCTTCATTTTAAAGTCTATTTTGTCAGCTATAAGTATTGCAACTCCAGCTTTTTTCTCGTTTCCATTTGCATGAAATATCTTACTCCAACCCTTCACTTTCAGCCTGTGTGTGTCTTTTGTTCTGAGGTGAGTCTCTTGTATACAGCATATACAAGGGTCTTGCTTTCTTATCCAGTCAGCCACCCTATTTCTCTTGATTGGAGCATTTAATCCATTTACATTTAAAGTGATTATTGATAGGTACATAGTTATTGCCATTTTTAAATTTGTAGTTAGGTTGTTTTGATCTTTCTTCTATTTACAGAAGTCCTTTTAGTATTTCTTGCAATGCTGGCTTGGTGGTAATAAATTCCTTTAGCTTATTTTTTTCTGGAAAGCTCTTTATCTCTCCATCAACTTAAAATGATAGCCTTGCTGGATAAAGCAATCTAGGTTGTAGGCCTTTGTTTTCCATCACTTTGAGTATCTCCTGCCACTCCCTCCTGGCCCTCAATGTTTCTGTAGAAAAATCATTTGATAGTCTTATGGGAGTTCCCTTGTATGTAACCCTCCATCTTTCTCTTGCTGCTTTTAGGATTCTCTCTTTGTCTTTAAGCTTTGCCATTTTAACTATAATGTGTCTTGGTGTGGACCTGTTTGGGTTAATCCTGGTTGGAACTCTCTGCACTTCCTGGGCTTGTATGTTGGTTTCCTTCATCAGGTTGGGGAAGTTTTCAGACATTATTGCTTCAAATATGTTCTCAATCCTTTGCTTACTCTCTTCACCTTCTGGTATTCCTATGATGCGCATGTTTTTGTGCTTGATATTATCCCAGAGGTCTCTTAAGCCATCCTCATTGTTTTTTATTCTTTTTTCTTTCTGTTGTTCCGTTTGTGTGATCTCTGCTACCTTGTCTTCTAAGTCGCTGATTCGATCCTCTGCTTCATCTAGCCTGCTGGTAATTCCTTCAAGTGAGTTCTTAATTTCGGTAATTGTGTTCTTTAGTTCTAACTGGTTGTTCGTTATGATTTCTACATCCTTCTTTATGTCTTCTCTAAGCTCCGTAAACATTCTTATCACCAGTGTTCTGAACTGTGTCTCTGAAAGGTTGGTAACGTCTGCTTCATTTGGTTCCAGTTGTGGAGGCTTCTTGTGTTCTTTTATTTGGGACGTGTATCTTTGTTTCCCCATTCTGGCTGACTGTGTTTATTTTGATATATTAGGTAGATCCCCTAGAGTTCTTAGTTCTTGCTAGGTTATCTTATGTAGTATGTGTTCTTTATATTTGACTCGCACCACGTAGTCGTCCTCTGCGTGTGCTCCAAAGGTGACTCTTGTGTTGTGTACACTGTCCCGTTCAATAAGATCTTTAATTGCTTTTTGCTTGTGAGTAGGTGGGGTTAACTCCTGGGCTGACCCGTTGTGAGACTTGCCTCTGCCCCCGCAGGGCACTCTGCTGCGTGAGGGTTGACCACCCAAATGTGGTTTGGCCTCTATGGGCTCCAGTGCCTGCAGAGAACCCCCTCTGGGTGTGTGACCTGCAGGTCAAACCCGGCAGCACTCCGGTTTGCTCTGGAGTTGGCCCCTGGATATGCTGAATCCCGTGCCTCTCAAGCTGGGCCCCGGCAGGGCAGTTTCAGAACAAAGCAAATCACCAAGCACAACAGCAACGTCAACAGCAAAGAAAAAAATCAAGCACATTCACATGCAAAAAGCAGCCGATAACCCCCACTCGACACAGGCAAAGATTTGAAAGATATAAAGACAAAGCAAAACAAAGCAAAGCAAAGAAAACAAAAAGCAGCGACAGTCTTGGCCTGAGCCCACCAGGCAATGTCCAGGTTGTCCTCTGCTGTACCAAATAGCCCCCTGCTGATTGCGCAGGCAGAGCCGGTCACCTGGTGCTCAGAGTGACTTTGCGACTGCAGACTTAAATGCGTGGGTCTGAGGGGTCTGGATGAAAGTTTTTACAAATTCAGTGCAGTTTCTGCCCTTGCCTGCACATATGCACACTGAGAGTAGCACCACCAGCCCCGTGTCCAGTACTCCTGAGTCTTAGGGCACTTCTTCAGTGTGCGTGTGTATGGGGGGGTGCGGGTGGGAGATTTCTGATCTGCTGACCGTGCCTCACAAGCTGGGCCCTGGCAGGGCAGTTTCAGAACAAAGCAAATCACCAAGCACAACAACAACAACAAGAACAAAGAAAAAAATCAAATACATTCACATGCAAAAACACCTGATAACCCCCTCTCGACACAGGCAAAGATATCAAAGATATAAAGACAAAGCAAAACAAAACAAAACAAAGCAAAACAAAAAGCAGCGACAGTCTAGGCCTAAGCCCACCAAGCAATGTCCAGGTTGTCCTCTTCTGTACCAAAGAGCCCCCTGCTTATTGCGCAGGCAGAGCCGATCACCTGGTGCCCAGAGAGACTTTGGGACTGCAGACTTAAATGCGTGGGCCTGAGGGGTCTGGATGATAGTTTTTACAAAGCCAGTGCGGTTTCTGCCCTTGCCTGCACATATGCACACTGAGAGTGGCACCACCAGTCCCGTGTCCAGTACTCTTGAGTCTTAAGGCACTTCTTCAGTGTGTGTGTGTATGGGTGCGGGCGGGAGATTTCTGATCTGCTGAAAGCCCAGAGCTGCGCCTGCCTCACTGCTGATCTTCGTGTGTTTCTCTGCAGCTGCACCCGCCCCGCCCTAGGCAGGCCAGAAAGGGTGGGGGCTGGGGATGGAGGGGTCTTCACTCTCCCAGCCTAGCCGCGCGTCACCCTCTTCCCGCATGCCAGAAAAGGTGGTGGCTGTGGGTGTAGGAGTCTCTTCTCTCCTAGCGCAGCCAAAATCACACACACTTCCCAGTCTCCCTGGGTCAGGGCTGCCCATCAGGCTTCCCAGAGCCTGAGCACTACGGCTCCTCTGTAATCTGACACCACTTCTCAGTTCAGGGGCTGGTTTAAGTCTCTGGAAGGGCGGAGTAGGATTGGAAGAGCGGGGCGGGGGAGGGGCCCAGGTATGGAGACTGTGTTCTTTGTCTGCCCTAGGGCCCTCTGGCTGCCCTCCTGGCGGGAGAAATCAGCCGTGGGACGCAGGGAAAGAGCCCACCTCCTGGTCTCTGTGCTCTCTGCTCAGCCCTGGGATCCTGTGCGTGCCCGGAACTGTGGGTACCACCGCGGTTTTTGGTTTTCGCCCCCGCCAGCTGAGGCTCCGTTGCGGGCTGGGATCTCCCGCAGCTGCCGGCCAGGCGTTTTCACTCTGCTCCTCTTTTTCCTTCCCTTGCTCGCCCAATTAGCACACCTTCAATTACTCCTTAGCTTCAAGTAATCCACGAATCTCCCCGCTGTTCTGTGTGATGAGCAAAAAGTTCTTTGATGGGTTATAGGTCTTGTTTGCAACAAGATCCGGAGGAGAACTCAGAAAGTGCGCCCTGCTGCTGCCATTCCTATGATGTCACCTCTCAATATCTCATTTAACCCCTCACAAGAACTCCATGAAATAGGTACATTATCACCTTTTACATATGAAGCTTAAGCTCAAAGGAATTAAGTAACTTGTTCATTTTATAGTTTAACAACTTAGGTAAATACCATACGTATCACCCATCACTATTTTACAGGTGAAAAAAAATGAGCAGATCCTACCTCTTTCCAGCCCATAGCATGCCCTACCTGCTCAATTTTTTCGCCTGTAAAATATGATAGGTATAAATTCCAATAATTCTATAAATTCCAATAAATTTTATAAATTTTGATAAAATCACTAAGCACTGTGTTCTCTGAAGATTTGTTCATTAGCATATGTAATCTGGGCAGCTTGACTAAAAAGACATAGAGCCAGACACGACAATCTCTGGGTCCCAGTCCTTTGGCATGTTTGAAACCTGCAGCTTCTATTGGAACTGAAGTTGCCCAACAGTCTTTGATTTTTAAAAGAATCAGATTAGTGTGGCATCAATAATTCTATAACAGACAATATAGATTACTAATTTGTAAGATTTCTGTGTTCACTAAATTAACAATAACAATTGCTCTCAATTGTTGAACCTCTTTGTATTAGTTCTCTACTGTGGCCATAACAAATAACCACACATTTAGCAGTTTTAAACAACACGAATTATTATTGTTATATTTCTGTAGGTCAGAAGTCTGACACAGGGATTACTGAGCTAAAATCAAGATGTCAGCAGGATTGCATTCGCTTCTGGATGCTCTAAGGGAGAATCCATTTCCTTGCCTATTCAGGTTGTTGCCACAATTTACTGCCTTGTGGTTATAGGACTGAAGTCCTGATTTCTTTGCTGGTTGTCAGTTGAAGGCCATTCCTAGCTTCTAGAGGCCACCCACATTCCTTGGCCCATGACCTCATTCCTCCAACCTCAAAGCCAACCAGTGCAGATAGAAAACCTCTCACACTTTGACTCTTTCCTGCTTTTTCTTCCTTTGCATCTCTGACTATTCTGCCTTTGTCTTCTGCTTTTAAGAGCCCATGTGATCACATTGGGTCCACTGGATAATCCAGAATAATCCCTTATTTTAAGGTCATCTAATTAACAATCTTAATTCCATCTGAAAAATCCCTTTTGCCATGTAACCTATCAGATTCACAGGTTCTAGGGATGTGTTGAAATATTTTGAGGGCCATTATCCTGCCTATCACAATCTTCTGTGTTGAGTGCTACAAATACATTATCTTAAATAATCTTCACTACAGTCTCTTATATGATAGGTATCATCATTCCCATTTAACGGATTAGGTATTAGGAAACAGGATCAGGCACGTTAAGTGGTGTATGCCTGATATTGCACAGATAGTAAATGATGGAAGCAGGACAGGAATATAGGTCTCTCTGCCTCTAAGTCTTGCATTTTTTCTTGGCCTACATTATACTCTTTCCTCATTGTCGGAAAGATTTTTTGGTTGTTATTTTTTTCCTTGTTGTTATTTTGTTTCATGTTTTCTCTGTTTTATTTAAATGTTTGAATAGATAAATTGTCTATTGTTCAAAATCAAAATATATAAAAGGGTATTCAGTGACAAAGCTTGTTCCCCCTGTTTCTCATCTACTTGCCAACACCCACCCCATTTTATTTTATTCCCCCTAGACCTTCTATATGAAAATACAAGAAAATATGAATTGATGTTCAGAAACGTCTTTACCACATAACAAAATCTTGCAAAATACAGCTCAAATCACTTTTGTTCTTTTGCTGCATTCTCACTACCATGCAACTTTGGAAGAACTAACATCTGTGTTAAGGGACAGATCTTTGGACCATTCAGTTTCCAAGCAACTCATGACTATGCCCACTTTCTATAATGTTTTATAGTCCCTTTGGCCCCATGATGCTCACCTGAGTACTCTGTATGTTATATAACACTAATTCCTCAATATTTTACATATCCCACCAATTTTATCTGAACATTCTAGAATCTTGGAATTCTAGGAAGTACAAATGAGAGAGAGAGAGAGAGAGAGAGAGAGAGAGAGAGAGAGAGAGAGAGAGAGAAAGAGAGGGGAGGGGGGGAAGAGAGAGGAGAGGAGAGAAGAGGAGAGGGGAGGAGAGGAATGTCCACAGTGTGCACTGGGGAAAAATCCAAAACCAATTCATGAAATATAGTTATCATTCCATATAGTAATAAAGTAATTACATTTTAGTATTAAAATATCCCAATATCTTATGTATAAATAATCTTTGAAATTGACATGGCTTTCCATCTAACTTGCAAAAGAACATGAAACTCTTGCATAATTGTAAACACTGAAACAGACAACCACGTAGTTGTGTAGTATGTTATGTAGAAACAAGCACAGAAAACTAAGGATGACAAGCTTGGTTTTAAACAAAGAATTGAGTAAAGCTTATAACAAAACTGATACATCACAGTTAATTATTTTTGTTATCCCTACAATGGATATTGGTCTTTAGCTGTAACTTAAGAACCTCATATCTTCTCAGCATAGTAGCTGCAGGCAATATATACTTGCCTTCTCCTAGCACAAAACAGAACATCTTATCATCCTCTTTTTTGTTTCCATCCTTTAAACCAGTGTTTTTCAAAATGTGGGCAATGATTCATTATTTACTGTGAAATCAGTTTAGTAGTTCATCACCACTATTTTTAAATGAAATGGATTAAAAGAGAAAAAAAATGTGAATTTCATGTAGTAATAGCAAGCATTTGTTCCATGAAACTTTTGTTCAATAACATATGTGTGTTACTGTGTTTGTGTACACATGTGCACATATTTGTGTGTATATTGGATCCAATGTAAAATACGTTTCTTGCTGTGGGTTTTTGTCCAAAAGTTTGATAAATGTGGCTTTGAATGATTGGAACCATTGACCAGATCTTATAAATAATCCTTATAAATAAATGAATCTCTGCCTAAACATAAAAACCTTAATGTTCTTTAACTATAAGGGAGTTCCATGCTGTGCTTTGGCACTATCGTCCCTAAACTGTGCTAATACCCAGAAAGTAGCAAAGATCCAAAGGAAAACTGAAAAATCCAAGAAAAATGGGCATGCTTTTTCTCAGTGATGCAAGAACATCTGGAGATTTATAATACCTGGATTTGGAACTGAGCTTCCCAGCTGTTACTTCCATTGGCATATCTTGTATACAATGGCTCAGGGACCTGTCCAGTGTTGAACATGGCCTGAAAGTCTGCAGCTTACATAAAATATTTCACCTTAAATGCCACCAGAAAACTTTACGCTGTAGACCATGCTATTGTCATCACACAGAAACTTTTCCTAGGTTAGTAACTTTTAGTCTAATGATAATTACCAAGCGATAAAGAAAGATTGACAGGAAGCTGTTTGGGGATAAAGTGAGGAAAAAGCTGATGAAGTGATGATGCATAAGTAAAGGTTTCCCTAGGATGTTGATTTTTCAGAAGAGAGGATTTTAACATTTGTTGTATGGTAATTATGCCAGGGAAGAGAAAACTGAGAGGGCTAAAGAGGAGGGCTAAAGAGGAGGGTTTAAAGGCGTAATTAAATAATCCAATCATCCAAGTGGTAACTAAACCCCTACTGTCAATCACTTGACAAATATTCACTGAATGTGGGCTAGTTGGATGGCACTGTGGGTGCAAACATATTCATATGTCCATCCTTTTCTCTCTAGGAGCTCATAACATGGTCAGGAGTGAGTAGAATGATAGGGTCAAATATGAAATGAAATCATGGTACAGCTGAGTAGGGCATTGTGGTTTAATCTACTTGTGGAAATATATGAAGGTATAAATGTGAAGTTTGACAGTGAAGAAAGCTTGTAGGGAAAAAAATGATTAATTTGAAATATAGTGTTGGAGGAGAGCTCTGTGGATACCCTGGAGAACCAGAAAGATGAAACAAGTGGGTCCTAGAGAAAATTAAGCCTGAAACATTGCTGGAGGCAAAAATTACAAAACTGAACCTCTCCTACGGATACTTTGGAAAACACAGTAATGTCGGGAAAAATAGAAGGCAACAGGAAAAGAGGAAGACCAACTGTGAGGTGGATTGACTCAGTAAAAGAAGCCATCAGCATGAGTCTATAGATGTTGGTTAGAGTTGTTGTGGACAGGACATTGTAGACATAATTTATTCATAGAGTCACCAGGTGTTGGAACCAACTCAATGGTGGGGAACACACACACTTCCAGAAAATAAAGTTGGGAAGTTAGGTTGTAACAAGATTGCAGAGGGCTTTGCAAGTTTGGCTGTGGATAGATTTAATTTAGTGGATGAAAGGGACATAGCAATGGATTTTGAGATGAGAAATGAAATAATAATATCAATGTTTGGGGATGGTTATTCTGATAATGGCATGCAGGAAGGATTGATGGTGGAGGAGCAATGGCAGGAATACCAATTAGGGAGCAATTATAGAAATCTAGGCTTGAGGAGAGGTAGCACTGTGGTTAAGTAGAGAATCTGGGTCCAAACCCATTTTAGTGTGATTCTAGCTCTGCCACTCTGAGCCTTAGTTTCCTCACTTATGAAAACAAGATACTAAGAATACCTACCTCATGGGAATGTTACGAGGATGAAATGAATTAATACATACAAAGCACTTATCCTAGTACCTGGCCATAACGAACACTCAATCCATGTTAACTGTTATAATTGTTAATATTATTGTTGTTACTGTAGTAGTGGACCTGGAAAGGATGGGGCATAAAAGACACCATGAAGGAACCGTAGATATGCTATGGCGAATGGTTGCGTATGTGTGATGAAGGTAGTCCAATACAACTACAAATTGTATCCAAGTAACAGAGAATGATGATGCCATAAAGAAATATAAGGTGGGGTGAGATGGAAAAATGATGAGTTTAGATTTCAACATAGTATTAAGTTTGAAGTCAGGCAAGGCATGCTACTGAAAATTTTCACCAAAAATTTTGAGATGTGGGACTGGAGCTCAAGAGAGAGGTTAGGAAATGAAACAGAAATTTGGGAAGCCATAGATATCAGTATAAAAAAATATCTCTAAAAAATCGATTTAAAATATCTAAGGAAGAAAGTCAGAAGAGGAAGAAAAGCAGATAAAGTAGAACATTGTGGTCCACTTTTATTGGAGGTAGAGGAGCCAGAGAAAGTGATCAAAGTCAAAAAGAGACCTGTACAGTCACTACGGAAAATTCACAAGAACATTTTGTGCTCTGCAAAGTTAAGATACTTATAATCCAGTTGAAACAATAAGACTTGTAGATTTGTGACAGAAAGCATTATAAAGTATGAGATATGTAATAAAGAAATTCAATTTTAAAATATAAGCTCTAGGTTCCAAAATAGCCCTTATTTTGTTGACTAGAGAAGTCATGAAGTATTCATGGGTTGTTTTGTTGTTGTTGTTGCTTGTTTTATTTTGTTTTTTGTTTTCTTTTTTTGTTTTTTTGTTTTTACTTTCAGGTGTACAAAGCAAAGTACTAAACATTTATACCCCTCACAAAGTGATAACCCCCCCTCCCCAATCTACTATCCCTCTGACATTGTACAGTGGTACCTCAGTTTTCAAATGTAATCCATTCCGGAAGATCATTCGAGTTCTGAAACATTCAAAAACAACCGACAGCTAGGCCTCAGGATCTTGCACTCAGCAGAAGTTGCGTGACATGTTCGACTTCCAAGGCGTGTTTGAAAACAGAAGCATTTACTTCCAGATTTATGGTGTCCATAAACTGAAATGTTCATCAACAGAGACGTTCAAAAACTGAAGTACAACACCACTGACTATATTCCCTATGCTACACTTTACATCCCATGACTATAGCTATATATATATCTATATATCTATATCTATGTATATAACTATATATCTATATCTATGTCTATATCTCTATATATTTTTAAGTATAGCTGACATTCAGTACTATTCTACTTCAGCCTCAGGTGTTAATCACAGTGGTCAGGCATCCATACAGTTCATGAAGTGATTCCCCTGATATAGTAAGTCCAGTAGCCATCTGGCACCCTACATAATCTTTACAACATCATTGATTATATGCCTCATACTGTATTTCACATCTCCATGACTGTATTGTGACTACTAATTTGTACTTTCTAATACCTTCATATTCTCCCTAATCCTCACCCCCTTGCCATCTAGCAACCATCGTTTTTTTTGTCTATATCTCTGAGTCTATTTCTGATTTGTTTGCTTTCTCCTTCTGTTCTTTAGATACCGCATATAAGTACGAACATATGGTATTTGTCTTTCTCAGTCTGACTTATTTCACTTAGCATAACATTCTCTAGGTCTATCCATGTTGTGGCAACTGGTGAGAATTCATTCTTTTTTATGGCTGAGTAATATTCTATTGAATAAATTCACCACAGTTTCTTTATTCAATCATCTATCGATGAGCATTTCTGTTGTTTCCATATCTTGGCTATTGTGAACTGCACAGTAATAAACATAGGAGTGCATATGAGGTCGGACAATTAAGTTTGAGAATTCATCCTAGAATAAGTGCTCCATACCTCATTGATGAATACCACTATGGTCACCTTCGAAGTACTCCCCTTGGGAAGCTATGCACCGATGCCAGTGCCTAGTTCACCCTTCAAAGCAATTTTGGAACTCTTTTACCGGAATGGCCATCAGAGCTGTCGTCGTATTACACTTGATGTCCTGAATGTCATCAAAATGTCTTCCTTTTAATATTTCCTTTATCTTCGGGTAAAGAAAGATGTCATTGGGGGCCAGATCAGGTGAGTAGGGAGGGTGTTCCAATACAGTTATTTGTTTACTGGCTAAAACTCCCTCATAGCCAGTGCCATACGAGCTGGTGCATTGTTGTGCTGCAAGAGCCATGAATTGTTGGTGAAAGGTTCAGGTTGTCTAATTTGTTCATGCAGCCTTTTCAGCACTTTCAAATAGTCAACTTGGTTAACTGTTTGTCCAGTTGGTACAAATTCGTAATGACTAATGCCTCTGATATCAAAAAAATGTTAGCAATAGCATTGCAATAAGTTCACAAACTTAATTGTCAGACCTTCATATATTTTTTTCAAATTAGTGTTTTGGATTTCTTTGGACAGATACCCAGGCGTGGAATTGCTGGGTCATAAGGTAGTTCCATTTTCAAGTTTTTCAGGAACCTCCGTACTGTTTTCCATAGTGGCTGCACCAATCTGCAATCCCACCAAACAGTGCATGAAGGTTCCCTTTTAGCTCTTAAATGATGAATGACATTTGGAGATACATGGGAGAGTGCATTTAAGATGAGAGGAACTGTGTGATCAAAGTTGAGGAGTTAGAAATGGGCATATCAAGTTTAAAGGAGAGAGAGGAGATCAATCTGACAGGAGCAAAGGGGAGATGATTAGGAATGGGAAGAGAGGAAATTTTTTCAAATCAACCACATAGCTAATCTCAAGTCCCAATTGAGGGGGATTTAAAAAGCTCAGTCTCATATTGGCTTTAAAGCTAAATGTTTCATGTCACTTTTTTTCTGATATGAACTGGACTGGGTTTCTCTGTTAAGTTACTCAGGGGACCCTATTACTGTTAACAAGAGTAAGGAATGATGGAAGAAAATAGCAGGTTAGAGTGAGGGGATATGGGGGTGGGAGAGAGATAATGAGTTAAGTTTGGGGCATGTGGAGGTCAAGGTGCCAGTGGGATATCCAAGTACAGATGTTAAGTAGGCAGTTAGATATATGGGTCTAGGACTTGAAATAGAAGTCTGAGCTGGATTAGGAAGTTGACATCCCATAACAGTAGCACAATAATAACAATAATGAAACAAGTATTTTATTAAGCATATTTTATATTAAGAGCATGGTTCCAAGAGTTTTCCAAGTAATAATTCATTTAATCTTCACAACAACCCCATGAGGTTACACAAGTAGTATCTACTGGAGACAGAATTTAAACCTAGGCAAGTAAAACTCTGAAGGCCATGCTCTGAGTTACTACATTAACAGCAGGTGTTTATCATGGAAGTAGAATCAATTACTCTAGCAGAGCAAACAAAGAAATAAGTTAACTGCTGACCCTTGGAAACACTAATATTTGAGAGGTAGGTGGGAGAAAAAAAGCTTTCAGAGACTAAGGTATCATAAATGTAGAAGGAAAACTGGAAGTGAATGTTGACTTCAACATCATTGGAGAAGAGGAAAAGGGGAGTGGGTCGTCAGCATTAAAACTGTAGCCTTTGGATTTGACAATTGGAGGAGCCCTATATAGTGTAATAGAGCAGGTGTCAGCAAAACACAGTCATGAGCCACAGCTGGCCCACAACCTGTTTTTGTATGGACTGCAAGCTAAAAATGGCCTTCACATTTTTTTTTTTTATTTTTATTCTGGTATCAGTTCTATTAATGATGAATTTTGGATCCTTGTAGAAGTCACTTCAACTTAGTGAATCTTTTTGGTCAAATATAATGCAAACATTGTCTATTTTATTAGATTGTTTTTATGATTATACAACACATATTTCAAATTAAATTGCATAAGTACATATGTTATTAAACTTATATATATGTAAACTACTTTAAAACTGCACAGAGACATATAAGGGATTATTATTATATCTGGTCAACCAATACAATCCAATATAATAGTGAAAATTCCATGCTTTTGATCTGTCAGTTATATATTTTTTTCTTTAATTGTCAAAAATGCCTTTTAAACATCTAGATGGGAAAGCCACATTCAAAATTCCAGCTAACAAATGAGTCATTAGTAACTGAAAGTCATAGTAGTTCTCCAAATATCAAGATGGCCTTGTCACGTGGGGTGGCATGCGGGGTCTCTGGTCCCATTCCCCGCATAAGAACACAGGACATGGTGAGGCCAAAAAGGAACACCCACAGAGCCATAGATAGGGGAGTCATACCACTACATTCTCACCGGTGGCTGGGTTGGAGACACAGGAAGCAGGAGCCACACTATCCGCAACCTGCTGTCCACTTCTCTCTGCCAACCAACCTCACTTGCTAGCTGCAATCCACCGTGCTAACTGCAATCCGCGCTTGCTAGCTCAGCCACCATCTTCTCGCTAGCCCCCATTTTTGCTGCTAGCGTAGCCGCAGCAGTTATATTAGTGGCCAATGGCTCACTGGTTACAGCTGAAGGACAACCAGCCACAGCTGATGGCCATCCAATCACAGTTGATGGTCATTTACTATCTGAGCCAGCACCTTTCCACGTGAGGCCAAGAGCCTGGAAACTGCACTCCTGGCTCTGTCCCCACACCCTCAAGAACGTACTTTCCCGCAGGGTCAGTTAACATTCTTCTGTTATTTGTTAAGATACCATCTTCTGCATGATATGAAATTGAGCTTTGGAAACACTTTATTTTATATTACTAATGAGCTACATGCCAGTGACTTTTTAGTTTGTTCTTTTTAAACTTTATTTTACACATTTAACTCCAAAAATTATATTCTGTATGAGAAAGTGATATTTTCTCCATATTTTTATAAAAAGCTGAAGAATGGAAAATTTTAACATGGTCTGTTCAATTGTCTCAGACTGGTTAATGGAAGATCTACAACTCTACAATAGCCCTTCTCATTAACAGCAAATAGCACAAATGGTCAGAATGCCAATGCCCAGGAGGTCCAGCCAGAAGATATCTGTCTCTTAGAGTGGACTTTATATTTTTAAATGCCTGAGAAAATGTTAAAAAAATAAGAATATTTTATGACATGTGAAATGATAGGAAATTCAATTTTAGTGTCCATTATAAAGTTTTAGTGGAACACAAGTTACTCACATTCATTCATACATTGTCTGTGGCTGCTTCCATACCACAATGGCAGAGCTGAGCAGTAGCACCAGAGACTATATGGCATACAAAGCCTGAAATCTTTACTATCTAGGCCTTTACAGAGCAAGTTTGTGGGACCCTGAGTATGGGTTCTAATGTCAGATTACCTTTATTCGAATCCAGCTCTACTATGCATTAGGCTAGGTGACCTTGGACAAGTCACTCCAAAGCTCTAATCATCATCATCTGTAAAACGGAGATTATAATAGTACTTACCTCATAGGGTTATTGTGAGGATCAAAGAAGACAATTCGTATAAAGTGCCTCACACAGTGCCTGGTTCATAGTAAAAACTTAGTAAATGTTAACTGCTATTAATATTCTGATATGGTAGAAATGAGTCATGGAGACAGAGCCAAACTGTAGTGGGTAGCAGAAAGAATTGGTGATAAAAAAACTACACAAATGGAAATTATGCTTTTGAGAATTTTCACAGTGGACTTGAGGATGGGGAAGTAGTAGCTTGAGGGAGCAATTTTTATTTTGGATGGAGAGACTTGACCACATTCAAGGGCTGAGAAGGAAAGAATTGAGTAAAGAAGATTGAGCATCTGGGAGAAAAAAAATGGAGGAACATACTATACTGAAGAGGTAGGAGAAGGAAGATCAAGCACCAAGGAGGAGTAGGCAGGAGGAGGAACACCTCAAAAAGTGAATACAATTGGGTACAAATAAAAGATTTGACATGGAGCAGGGAAAGTCTGAAGCTCATAGATTCTTTCCTCTGCATGGTAGGAGACAAAGTTTTCTGTTGTGAGGTGTGGAGGGGGTACAGGGGAACAGGGTGTATCCCTGCCTATGGGACTTTTAAAAGGAAACAGACTCAAGAAATTCAAAAGAGAAGCGTGTTTCAAATAGCACTATGGGCTTGGCAGAGCTTGGAAAATCAGAACTAGGGGGCACCAATCTGGATAGCCATGCGACTTGCTTTCGCTGTGCTCAAAAGCCTGGGAAAAGAAATCTAGGAAATGGAGGGTTGAGTCAGGACTTATAGGTGTGTTGAAAGACTTGAAAAATATGATGCCACCACTGGCAACCACTTGATCCCACACCAGCCTGTCCCTGGAACCACTGTCTTGTCAGCAGGTTCTGCAGCTTGCTTATCTTTATCCTTCTGGGTGTGGTATCTAGTTTGCATGATGGCACAGTCTTCCCAGACATTTCTGGATTTCTTTCCCTGAAATCTCTTTGCAACATAATAGACAGATGGTACATTGGAAAGCTCTTAGGAGGAACATAAACAGTGACTTTTATGGAGAGAGAATGACATTGCTGAAAAATGTGGGCTAGTGCTAGAGATGCTTGAGTAAGTATAAGGACTCCATGAATCCAAAAATAAAATCCCTTTTAATTTGTAAGATGCAGGATACAAGCTTTATGGTGCCCCAGTGTGGCTCTAAATAAAATGCTACAATAGCTGGTATATTAGGTTTTGTTCCCTTGAGAATGAAGCAGTAAAGTGACAGGGCTAACAGTCTAACTCCTGTCTGGGCAAACTAAACACAGAGTAGGGGTGGGGAAGGTGGTGTGTTTCCCTAGTTGCCTGAAAAGGCCAGAGATGCAGGGCACAAACACTTTGGCTAGCAGTCAAGGTGGCAAGGAAAAAAATGGAACAACAGATGCTCCCAAACAGGTGCCCACTGAGCTCCCTGGTGACATATAGATGAACTGACACAACAACAGGAAACAGGATAGGTCTAAGAATTCTGCACATGCTACTTTAGAGACCTTGAGCCTCCTGCTGGTGAAAGTGGGTCTCCTGTAGGCATTGCCCTGCCCTGGCCTGGGACCCAGACAAGTGTACATTCCCATTAGAGGCTGCCAGGCTCATTCAACGGGCCTGATAAAATGTAGACCAGTTTGCAGTCAGATACCACTGCACATTCCCAAGGTACTTTCTCATCTAGAATTTTAAGCAGACTAGTACAGTGTCAAGAGCACTAACCTGGAAGTCAATAGTCCTAGGTTTAAGCACTAGCTCCACTACTTACAAGGATAATGACCTTAAGCAAGACACTTAAGCACTCTGAGCCTCAGCTTTTAGCATTTGTAAAATAAGATTAATAATAGCACTGTCCCTACAGAGTTGTTGTGAGGGTTAAACAACAGTGCTTAGCATGGAGACTGGCTTATGATAGGCTCTCATTAGCTGCCATCTTTGTCACTATCATTATTATCATCATTTCCATTTAACATATAAAGACCCTGAAGCATGAACAAAATTGGGCTTGAATTCTCGCTCTGCCACTTATTGGTCATAAGACTTTGGGCAAGTTACATAACCTCCCTGAGCTTGTTTCCTCATCCTCAGTTTAAATCAGACTTGCTAATCAAACAAGATACTGTGTGAAAAGTATACAGTACTCTCCAGATGCTCATTTTTCATGTGAGAGAGCTTCACCCCATTTTACAGATGAGAAAAGGGACCCAAGAGGTAAAGGCATTTACTCAATGAAGCAACAGCAAACCAAGAATGAGAACCCAAGGACCTCTTCTCCCAACCAGGGCTCTTTCCACTGATATTCTCCAAGAGCCGTTGATCCTCTACCCAGAATAAAGGGTTCCATCTGGTCCCACCAATGGAGATTCTGCCAATGTGTGTGCTTCCCTGCTGCTCACCAGCTGAATTCCATTCAGGCAGATATCAAAAGCAAGAACCTCACATCCTTCTCTTTGCTCCTGTAGCTACTGAGCAGTATTTGAAAATAGGAAGGTCCAGCTATCTTCAAAATACTTTCCTCTCCCTACTACCAGCTGACCTTGGCATCCAAGTCTCCATCAGTTGAACAGTGTTCCATTAAGCTTCAGTCTTAGTTCAAAATATGAATTCCCTACGACCTGCATATGAGGCCTGCTACCAAGGATCAGTCATCAGCTTAATAGTAGGAATGAGATTCTGCAGCTCTTTTTTCTTTCTGGGAGTGGGGAAAGAGAAATCTAAGGTATAGGTCACTGCCCAGGGCTCCTGTACAGGTGATGGACACTGGAGAAAGCAGGGAAAACATAATAAATGGAGAAAGGGGCACATAAAAGGTAGGCTATTAAAGCAGGTCATCTGTACCCTTTCTGGGGATGAAGGGACAGCAAAAAGTGAAGAGACATCCCTAGAATGTTAAAAAGAGCATGGGCTTGGAATGGAAAGTTCAGGATATATATTATATGTGTGTGTGTGTGTATGTGTGTTTCAGGTGTACAAAACGATACAATAGTTAGACATTTCACCCCTCACAAAGTGATTACACCCTCCCCCAATCTATTGACCCTTTGATATCATATGTATCTATTACAATTCCATTGACTCTATTTCCTATGTATACTGTATATCCCGTGACTATGTATATTAAATTATATTTGACATACAATATTATTCAACTTCAGCTGCAGGTGTACAGTACAGTGGTCAAGCACCTACACCATCCATGAAGTGGTCTCCATAATAAGACATGTGCCCATCTGACACCCTACAAAATTTTACAACATTATTGATTATATTCCCCATACTGTCTTTCAATCCCCATGGCAATATTGTAGTTACCATTTTATGCTGTCTAATCCCTTCACCTTCTTCCTCATCCCCACTCCTCTCCATATATGAGTGAGATCATATGTTATATGTCTTTCTACAAATGACTTATTTCACTTAGCATAATGTTCCCTATGTCTATCCATATCGTTGCAAATGGTAAGATTTCATTCTTCTTTATAGCCGAGTAATACTCCATTGTATAAATATACCAGTTTCTTAATCCAGTCATCTACTGATGAGCATTTCGGTTGTTTCCAAGTTTTGACTATTGTAAATAGTGTTGCAATAAACATAGGGGTGCATATATTTTTTTCAAATTACCATCTTGGATTTCTCTGGATAGGTACCTAAGAGTGGAATTGCTAGGTCATAAGGTAGTTCCATTTCCAGTTGTTTGAGATACCTCCACACTGATTTCCATAGTGGCTGCACGAATCTGAAATCCAACCAACAGTGCACCAGGCTTCCCTTTTCTCCACAACCTCCCCAAGCATTTGTTTGTTGATTTATTGATGATAACCATTCTCAATGGAGTTAGGTGGTATCTCATTGTGGTTTTTATTTGCATTTCACTAATGATTAGGGAGGTTGAGCATTTTTACATATGTCTGTTTGCCATCTGAACGTCCTCTTTAGAGAAATGTCTTTTCATGTCTTCTGTCCATTTTTTAATTGGGTTGCCTGTTTTTTTGGTGTTGAGATGAATGAGTGTTCTATAAATTTTGGATATTAACCCCTTATCAGATGTATCATTGACAATTATCTTCCTCCATTCAGTAGGTTGCCTTTTTGTTTTATTGATGGTTTCCTTTGCTGTGAAAAATCTTTTAAGTTTGATGTAATCCCACATGTTTATGTTTTCTTTTACTTCCCTTGACCAAGTAGATATATCAGTAAAAATATTACTCAGAGTAACGTGTGCAAATTTACCGCCTATATTTTCTTCTAGGAGTTTTATGGGTTTAGGACTTACATTGTAGTCTTTAATCCATTTTGAATTTGTTCTCGTATATGGCATAAGGAGGTGTTCCAGTTTCATTTTTTTGCATGTATCAGTCCAGTTTTCCCAGAACCGTTTATTTATTTATTTATCTATTTTTTATTAAAGTTTATTGGGGTGACAATTGTTAGTAAAGTTACATAGATTTCAGGTGTATGATTCTGTAATACATCATCTATATATCACATTGTGTGTTCACCACCCAGAGTCAGTTCTCTTTCCATCACCATATGTTTGATCGTCTTTACCCTCATCTACCACTGACCCCCCTTACCATTTATTAAATCAACTGTCTTTCCCCAATGTAAATTATTGCTTCTATTGTCATAGATTAAATGACTACATATCAATGGATTTATTTCTCGGCTCTCTATTCTCCTTCATTGATCTATGTGTCTATTTTTATGCCAGTAACATACTGTTTTGATTACTATAGCCTTGTAGTATGATTTAATGTCATGTAGCATGACACGTCCCACTTTGTTTTTATTTCTGAAGATTGTCATGGCTATTCGGGGTCTTTAATGGATCCACGTACATTTGTAAACGGGGCTGATTTCTTCTTCTGATAGTTTATTGGTGTAGGCAAATGCAACTGATTTCTAAATATTAATTTTGTAGCCTGCTACTTTACTAAATTTGTTTATCAGTTCTAACAGCTTTTTTGGTGGAGTCTTTGGGGTGCTCGATATATAATATGGTGTCATCTGCATATAAAGACAATTTTACAGCCTCCTTTCCAATTTGGATGTCTTTTTTTTCTTTTCCTTGTCTGATCGCTGTGGCTAGAAATTCTGAAACTATGTTGAATAAAAGTGGTGAAAGTGGGCAGCCTTGTCTTGTACCTGAACTTTTTTTTTTTTAACATTTTTCTTATTAGTTCTAGGTGCACAAAGCAATGTAACAGCCAAATATCCACCATCTACAACCCTCACACAGTGACAAACCCCCTACCCCCACCTACCACACCCTCTGACACAGCCACCACACCTCAACCGTCTCCACCCCCAATGCTGCACTCCACCTCCTGCAACCACACACACACATAAAATTGTAGTTGACATTCACCACCGTTCAGCCTCAGCTCCAGGTGCACAGCACAGCGATAAGGCATCCACATAATCCCTGAGGTGGTCTCCCTAATGAGACATGTGTCCATCGGATACCCTATAAATTCTTTACATTATTGATTACAATACCTAAATTGACTTTTGTATCCCCGTGGCAATCTTGTGGTTACCGACTGTGCTTCCCCCTCTCCTTCCCCCTAATCCAATCCCCCCCATCTAGGAACCCTCAGTTTTTCCTCTATGTCTCTGAGACTGTTTCTGATTAGTTCATTCATGTATTCTTTTATTCAGATTCCACATATAGGTGAGATCATACAATATTTGTCTTTCTATGCCTGACCTATTTCACTTAGCATCATGTTCTCTAGGTCCATCTATATTGTTGCAAACAGTAAGATTTCATTCTTCTTTATGGCTGCGTAATACTCCATTGTATAAATGTACCACAATTTCTTAATTCAGTCATCTAGCGATGAACATTTCGGTTGTTCCATGTCTTGGTTATTGTGTATAGTGCTGCAATAAACATAGGGATGAATAAATTTTTTCGAATTAGAGTTTTGGATTTCTCCAAATAGATACCTCGTTGTGGAATTGCCGGGTCATAAGTATTTCCATTTTCAGATTTTTGAGATACCTCCATACTGTTTTTCATAGTAGCTGCACCAATCTGCAATCCCACCAACAGTGCACAAGGGTTCCTGTTTCTCTACATCCTCGCCAGCACTCGTTGTTTGTTGATTTATTGATGATAGCCATTTTGACTGGTGTGATCCAGTATCTTACTGTGGTTTCTATTTGCATTTCTCTAATGATTAGTGCGGTTGAGCATCTTATCATATGTCTGTTTTCCATCTGTATCTCCTCTTTTGAAAAATGTCTCTTCATGTCTTCTGCCCATTTTCTAATAGGGTTGTTTGTTTTTTTTGGAGTTGAGTTGAGTGAGTTTTTATAAATTTTGGATATTAATACCTTAACAGATATATCATTGGCAAATATCTTCTCCGATTCAAGCATATCTCTTTTTGTTTTATTAATGGATTCTTTTGCTGTGAGACAACTTTTTACTTTGATATAATCCCACATGTTCATTTTTTCTCTTTCTTCCCTTGCCTGAGGGGATATATCAGTAAAAATCTTACTCCCGAATGGAGATCAAAATGGCGGCATGAGGTGAGCCTCTGTAAAGCTCCCCTGGAATTTACAACTAATCGAACAACAATAACTCCACAAAGGATTCCCTGCACAGCAGACAGGCAAGACGAAGAGGCCCACTACTGAATTCACCGAAAGGTGGGCCAATCCCGCGAGCTGGGGAGGAGGGAAGGGAGAAATGCAGAGACGGAGCCGCGTGGGCAGGCGCAGGACCCAGACCTAGCTCAGTGCTCCAAGCTCGCTGCATCCCGGAACTACCGCATCTACGGGAGAGGGAAAAACTCGGACTGCTAGGGCTCCGTTTATGGCCCACAGGGCTGAGGGGGCAGCATATAACACGGCGGAACCCAACGCTGATGGCAGAGACCTCGGGGAAAAGACTGAGGGAAGAAGGCTGAAAACGGTGGTTTAAGCCCTCACTGCCAAGCAGAGAACAGAAGCCTTAGGCACTGAGACTAGCCGCCCCCTGCCTACCCTCCCAGAGCTGGCCCCGCCCCCACCTGGCCGGTGCTAGAAGTGGAACAGTAGCAGTGTCAGATCAAAAGAACAGAATATTTGCTGTTCTGAGAACTGTGGACCGCAGACAAAGATTCGCAGCCCAACCAGTTCAGGCAGACCAGAGAGAGCTGTGGAAGCAGGACGAGTTGTGGTGTTGGTCGCAGCCATTGCTCTGGGTTACCTCTCACAACTCACCCCGCCCCTGGCTCCACCTATCTGGGTGGATCCCTGCAGGAGTAAACAGAACTGCTGAAACATACGGGCTCTGAAACTGGTGCAGGAAGAGCTTTGGAACTTCTAAAGCTCTCCGCATACCCACACAGACACTGCGCCCTGTGACCCAAGCAAACTATTAACAGAGGAGAAGCCCACCTTCTAGGGAATCCCCCCATTGTGTGAGAAGAAGGAATAGTGCAGAGAAAATATAGCACTACCCTGTGAGACAAACAAAAGGCCACAGTCGGAGAGAAAATAAAACGTTCTACCAACAAGTAGTGGAAAACAAAAGAAAGACCTCCTCTTATCAACCTGTTGCAGAGGCCACTCCTGTAGATGTCTAGGAAGAGAAATAATAAATCAGTAATTGCCATGAATAACCAAGGCAACAAGACAGCTCAGAAAGAAAGTGAAAAGTCTCCAGAAAAGGAACTTAAAAATATGGAAATATGTGGCTTAAGCGACAGAGAATTCAAGATTGCAGTTCTGAAAAAACTCAATAAGATGAAAGAAAACACAGAAAGGCAGTTTAATGAACTCAGAAATGCAATCAAAGAACAACATGAGCATTTTACAAAGGAGATTGAAATTTGAAAAAAGAACCAAATAGAATTTCTGGACATTAAGAACTCAATAGAAGAAATTAAGAATGAAATAACCAGCTTAGGTAGTAGAGTTGAACAGATGGAGGAAAGAATCAGTGACATCGAAGATAGAAATCTGGAAATTACACAGATGGAAGAAGAAAGAGACTTGAGATTTTAAAGAAATGAAAGAACTCTACAAGAACTTTCTGAGTCCATCAGAAAGAGCAATATAAGAATAATGGGCATACCAGAGGGAGAAGAAAGAGAGAAGGGAACACAGAATATATTCAAACAAATTGTTGATGAGAACTTCCCAAACTTGTGGACAGAAATGGATCCTTGAATCCAAGAAGCAAATAGAACACCTAATTACCTCAATCCCAAAAGGCCTTCTCCAAGGCACATTTTATTGAAGCTGTCTAAAATCAACGACAAAGAAAGAATCCTCAAGGCAGCCAGGGAAAAGAAAACGGTAACCTACAAAGGAAAGCCCATTAGATTATCATTAGATTTTTCAGCAGAAACTCTACAAGCCAGGAGGGAGTGGAATCAAATATTCAAAGTATTGAAAGAGAGAAACTATGAGCCAAGACTAATGTATCCAGCAAAGATATCCTTTAGATATGAAGGAGGAATAAAGACCTTTCCAGACATACAGAAGCTGAGGGAATTTTCTAATGTACGACCTGCACTACAAGAAATACTAAAGGAGGCTATTCGACCACCATCAACATGGACAATTTGTGGCAACCAAAACATAAAAAGGGGGAGAGTAAAGGCCTGAACCAGATTATGGGAATGGAGAAAGTAAGCGTGCTAAAGAAAATGGAATACTCTAAATATCAAACTTTCTGTTACTTAAACTTAAGGGTAACCACTCATGAAAAATCCAGAACTGAAATACATACTGTAATGAAAGAAGAAACAGAGGGAAACATCATAGAATACCACGACACAGAAATAATAGACAACAACAAAAAGGCAAAGAAACAATGGAGACACAACCTTACCAGAAAACTAAAGATAGAATGACAGGAAATCCTCCTTAAATGTAAATGGATTGAACTCACCAATAAAAAGCACAGAGTAGCAGATTGGATCAAAAAACTAAACCCAACCATATGCTGTCTCCAAGAGACACATCTCAGCTACAAGGACAAGCGTAGACTCAAAGTGAAAGGGTGGAAATTGACACTCCAAACAAATGGTACCCAGAGAAAATCAGCTGTAGCCATAATGATATAAGATGAAAAAGACTTCAAGGTGAAAAAGATGACTAGAGACAAAGATGGACATTTCATGATGGTAAATGGGACTATACAACAAGAAGACATAACAGTCATCAATATTTATGCCCCCAATCAGGGAGCACTGAAATATACCAAGCAACTACTAACAGAACTAAAGGGAGAAATTGACCACAATACAATTATACTAGGGAATCTAAATACATCACTGACAGCTATGGATAGATCATCCAAACAGAAAATAAATAACGAAATAGCAGCCCTAAATGACACATTAGATGAAACGGATATAATTGACATATAGAGCACTTCATCCTAAAACATCAGACTATATATATTCTTTTCTAGTGTACATGGAACATTTTCAAGGATAGTCCATATATTGGGACATAAAATCAGCCTCAGTAAATTTAAGAAGATTGAAATCATACCAAGTATATTCTCTGATCACAAGGCTTTGAAATTGGATATCAACTGCAAAAAGAAAGCAGGAAAAAACACAAATATATGGAGATTAAACAACATACTTTTAAAGAACGACTGGGTCAAAGAAGAAATTAGAGGAGAGATCAAAAGATACATAGAAACAAATGACAATGAAAATACATCCTACCAAAATTTTTGGGATGCAGCGAAAGCAGTTTTAAGAGGAAAATTTATATCATTACAGGCCTATCTCAAGAAGCAAGAAAAATCCCAAATAAATAACCTCATGTTACACCTTAAAGAACTAGAAAAAGAAGAACAAGTGAAACCCAAGGTCAGCAGAGGAAAGGAAATAACAAAAATCAGAGCAGAACTAAATGTAATAGAGAACAAAATGACAATAGAAAAAATTAATGTGACAAAGAGCTGGTTCTTTGAAAAGATTAACACAATTGACAAACCCTTGGCTAGACTCACTAAGATAAAAGGGAGAAGACACTAATTAACAAAATCAGAAATGAAAAAGGGGAAGTTATCACGGACACCACAGAAATACAAAGGATCATCCAAGAATACTATGAAGGACTATATGCCACCAAATTCAATAACCTAGAAGAAATGGACAAGTTCTTAGAAACATATAGCCTTCCAAGACTGAACCATGAAGAACTGGAAAATCTAAACAGACTGATCACCAGTAAGAAAATTGAATCAGTCATCCAAAACTTTCCCAAAAGCAAAAGTCCGGGACCAGACGGCTTCACTAGTGAATTCTACCAAACCTTCAAAGAGGATCTAATACCAATCCTGCTCAAACTCTTCCAAAAAATTGAAGGAGAGACAGTACTCCCTAACTCATTTTATGAGGCCAACATTACCCTGATACCAAAACCTGGTAAGGACAACGCAAAAAAGGAAAACTATAGACCAATATCTCTGATTAATACAGATGCAAAAATCCTAAACAAAATTCTAGCAAATTGAATACAACAATGCATTAAAAAGATCATTCATCACGACCAAGTGGGGTTCATCCCACTTGAGGATGGTTCAACATCCTTAAATCCGTCAATGAGATACATCACATAAACAAAACAAAGGACAAAACTCATATGATTGTATCAATTGATGCAGAAAAAGCATTTGTCAAGATACAACATCCACTTATGATTAAAACAGTTAATGAAATAGGTATAGAAGGAAAATACCTTAACATAATAAAGGCCATATATGACAAGCCCTCAGCTAATCTCATAATTAATGGTAAAAAATGAAGCCCTTTGCTCTTCGTTCAGGAACATGATAGGGCTGTCCCCTATCATCTCTGCGTTTCAACATAGAAGTCCTTGACAGAGCAATCAGGCAAGAGAAAGAAATAAAAGGCATCCACATTGGGAATGAAGAAGGTAAATTATCACTCTTTGCAGATGACATGATGCTACATATAGAAAACTCTAAAGACTCCACCAAAAAGCTATTAGAAAGAATCAACGAATACAGTAAAGTTGCTGGCTACAAAATCAACGTACAAAAGTCCATTGCATTCCTATATACTAACAATGAAATCTCAGAAAAAGAAGTACAAAAAACAATTCCTTTTGCAATTGCAGCAAAAAGAATAAAATACCCAGGAATAAACTTAACCAAGGATGTGAAGGAGCAATATTCTGAAAACGATAAGACATTTTTGAAAGAAATTGAAGAAGACACAAGGAAATGGAATGACATTCCGTGCTCATGTATTGGAAGAATCAACATAGTTAAAATGGCCATATTACCCAAAGCAATATACAGATTTAATGCAATCCCCATCAAAATCTCAATGGCATTTTTTAAAGAAATAGAAGAAAAAATCATCAGATTTGTTTCGAACCACAAAAGACCCCGAATAGCCAAAGCAATTTTAAGAAAAAAGAACAGTACTGGAGGTATCACACTCCCTGACTTTAGCTTGTACTACAGGGCTACAATAATCAAAACAGCATGGTATTGGCAGTAAAGTAGACACATAGAATAGAATTGAGAACCCAGAAATAAAACCACATAAATATGGACAGATAATTTTTGACAAAGAAGCTAAAAACATACAATGGAGGAAAGACAGCCTCTTCAATAAATGGTGCTGGGAGAATTGGAAAGCCACGTGCAAAAAATGAAAGTGGACTGCTATCTGTCACCATGTACCAAAATTAATTCAAAATGGATCAAAGACTTAAGCCTAAGGTCTGACACAATAAACTGCATAGAAGAAAACATAGGTACTAAACTTACGGACCTTGGGTTCAAAGAGCATTTTATGAATTTGACTCCAAAGGCAATGGAAGTAAAAGCTAAAATAAACGAATGGGACTATATGAAACTTGAAAGCTTCTACACAGCAAAAGAACCATCGACAAAATAAAGAGGCAACCAACTGAATGGGAGAAGATTTTTGCAAACAGTGCCTCCGATAAGGGGCTAATATCCAAAATATTCAAGGAACTGATGAAACTCAACAACAAAAAAACAAACAACCCAATTGAAAAATGGGCAGAGGACCTAAGAGACATTTCTCCAAAGAGGACATACAAATGGCTAATAGACATATGAAAAAATGCTCAACATCACTAATCATCAGAGAAATGCAAATAAAAACCACAATGAGATATCACCTCATCCCAGTCAGAATGGCTATCATCAACAAGACAAATAGTAACAAGTGTTGGAGAGGCTGTGGAGAAAAAGGAACCCTCATACACTGTTGGTGGGAATGCAGAATGCTGCAGCCGCTATGGAAGGCAGTGTGGAGGTTCCATATGACCCAGCAATCCCTCTCCTGGGTATCTACCCCAAAAATCTGAAAACATCTACACATAAAGACACGTGTGCTCCAATGTTCATTGCAGCTTTGTTTACAGTGGCCAAGACACGGAAACAACCAAAATGTCCTTTGATAGATGAATGGATAAAGAAGTTGTGGTAAATATACACAATGGAATATTATTCGGCGGTAAGAAAAGATGATATAGGAACATTTGTGGCAACATGGATGGATCTTGAGAGTATAATGCTAAGCGAAATGAGTCAGACAGAAAAAGCAGAGAACCATATGATTTCACTGATATGTGGTATATAAACCAAAAATAACAAAAGAACAAGACAAACAAATGAGAAACAAGAACTCATAGACACAGACAATAGTTTAGTGGTTACCAGAGGTTAAGGGGGGTGGGGGCTGGGAGATGCGCGTAAGGGGGATCTAATATATGGTGATGGAAGAACTGACTCTGGGTGGTGAACACACAATGGGATTTATAGATGATGTAATACAGAATTGTACACCTGAAATCTGTAATTTTACTAACAATTGTCACCCCAATAAATTAAAAAAAATAATCTTACTCCGGTTAATGTGTGTAAACTTTCTTCCTATAGTTTCTTCTAGGAGTTTTATGGTTTCAGATCTTACATTTAAGTCTTTAATCCATTTTGAATTTATTCTTTTATATGGTGTAAGGAGGTGTTCCAGCTTCATTTTTTTGCATGTGTCTGTCCAGGTTTCCCAGCACCATTTATTGAATAGACTGTCTTAATCTCACTGTAGATTCTTGCTTCCATTGTAGTACATTAAATGACCAAATAGGCATGTTCCATTGATCTATGTGTCTGTTTTTATGCCACTACCATGCTTTTTTGATTATTGTAGCCTTGTAGTATAATTTGGTGTCAGGTATCATTATACCTCCCACTTTGTTCTTATTTCTCAGGATTGCGAAGGCTATCCAGGGTCTTCTATGGTTCCATATAAATTTAGGATTATATGTTCTATTTCTGTGAAAAATGTCCTTGGTATCTTGATAGGAATTGTGTTGAATCTATATATTGTCTTAGACAGTATGGACATTTTAATTCTTCCTATCCGTGAGCATGTTATATGTTTCCATCTATTTGTATTCTCTTTAATTTCTTTCTTCAGTGTCATAATTTTCTGAATACAGAAATCTTTTACTTTGGTTAAGTTTATTTCCATGTATTTTACAGTCTTTGAAGCAATTGTAAATGGGATTGTTTTCTTAATTTCTCCTTCTGATGTTTTGTTATTGTTATATACAAATGCAACTGATTTCTGAATATTAATTTTGTTTCCTCCTACTTTACTAAATTTATTTACCAGTTCTAATAGTTTTTTGGTGGAGTCTTTAGGGTTCTCTATATATAGTGTCATGTCATCTGCATAAAAAGACAATTTTACTTCCTCCTTACCAATTGGGATACGTTTTATTTCTTTTTCTCTGATTGCTGTGACTAGAACTTCCAGAACTATGTTGAATAGAAGTGAAGAAAGTGGGCTATCTTGCCTTGTTCCTGATCTTTAGGGGAATAGTCTTAGATTTTCCCCATTGTGTATGATTTTAATTGGTTTATCATATATGGCCTTTATTATGTTGAGATATAGTACCTCTATTCCCACTTTCTTAAGAGTTTTTATCATAAATGGCTGCTGGATTTTGTCAAATGTTTTTTCTGCATGTATTGATATGATCATGTGATTTTTATTTTTCAGTTTGTTAATGTGGTGTATCACACTATTTGATTTGTGGATGTTGAACCACTCTTGCATACCAGGAATGAATCCAATTTGATCATGGTATATGATCTTTTTAATGTATTGTTGAAATCTGTTCGCTAATATTTTGTTGAGGATTTGCATCTATGTTCATTAAGGATATCGGCCTCTGGTTTTCTTTCTTTGTAATGTCTTTGTCTGATTTTGGGATCAGGGTGATAGTGGCCACGTGAAAAGTGTTTGGGAGCCTTCCCTCCTTCTGGGTATTTTGGAATAGCTTGAGGAGACTAGGTGATAATTCTTTTTGGAATGTTTTGTAAAATTCACCTGTAAAGCCATCTGGTACAGGGCTTTTGTTGAGAGCTTTTTGATTACTTATTCAATTTTCCTGGTAATCATTCTTCAGGCTTTCCTTTTCTTCTAGAGTTAGCCTTGGAAGTTTATATGCTTCTAGAAAATTGTCCATTTCTTCCAGATTGTCTAATTTGTTGACACATAGTTGCTCATAGTAATTTCTTTAATCTTTTTCTATTTCTGCGGGGTCTGTTTTCATTTCTCCTCTTTCATTTCTGATTTTATTAATGTGGGTCTTCTCTCTCTTTTTTTTTGATGAGTCTGACTGAAGGTTTGTCGATTTTACTTATGTTCTCTAAAAACCAGCTCTTGGATTCATGGATCTTTTGTATTGTTTTTTTGATCTCTATTTCATTTACTTCTGCTCTGATCTTTATTATCTCCTTCCTTGTACTCCCTTTGGGCTTATTTTGCTGTTCTTTTTCCAGATCCCTTAAGTGTGAAGATAAACTGTTGATTAGTGATTTTTCTTGTTTTTTAGGTAGATCTGCATTGCTACGAATTTCCCTCTTATGATTACTTTTGCTGCATCCCATAGATTTTGGGTCATCGTGTTTTCATTTTTGTTTGTCTCGATATATCCTTTGATTTCTTCCTTGATCTTATGGTTGACCCATTCATTATTTAGTAACATGCTATTCAGCCTCCATGTATTTCTGTGTCTTCCTTTTTTTTTTTTCCTGTAGTTGATTTCTAATTTCATGAAACTGTGGTCAGAGAAGACAACTGGTATGATTTCAATTTTCTTAAATTTATCAACACTTGTTTTGTGACCTAACATGTTATCTATCTTGGAAAATGTTCCATGTGCACTTGAGAAGAATGTGCATTCTGCAGCTTTTGGGTGAAATGCTCTGAAAATATCAATTAAATCCAAGTGGTCCAATGTGTCATTTAAGGCTGTTGTTTCCATACAGATTTTCTGTCTGGAAGACTTGTCCCTTGTTGTCAGAGGTGTGTTGAAGTCCCCTACTATGATAGTGTTACTGTTGATCTCTGTCTTTATGACAGTCAATATCTGTTTTATATATTTAGGTGCTCATATGTTGGATGCATAGATGTTTACTAGGGTTATGTCCTCTTTTTGGATCGATCCTTTTATTATTATACAGTACCTTTTAATATATTCCCTGTTTTAAAGTCTACTTTGTCAGATATAATTATTGCAACTCCAGGTTTTTTCTCATTTCCATTTGCATGAAATGTTTACTCCAGCCCTTCACTTTCAGCCTGTGTGTGTCTTTTGATCTGAGTTGAGGCTCTTGCATACAGCACATACAAGGGTCTTGCTTTCTTATCAACTTAGCCACCCTACATCTTTTGATTGGAGCATTTAATCCATTTACATTTGCAGTGATTATTGATAGGTACATAGTCATTGTCATTTTTTTCTTTGTAGTTAGTTTTCATCTTTCTTCTGCTTACAGAAGCTCTTTTAATAATTCCTGCAACGTTGGCTTGGTGGTAATAAATACCTTAGCTTATTCTTTTTTGGGAAGTTCTTTATCTCTTTCAATTTTAAATGATAGCTTTGCTGGATAAAGCAATCCAGGTTTTACACCTTTGTTTTTCATCACTTTGAGTATCTCCTGCCACTCTCTCCAGGCCTGCAAAGTTTCTGTAGAAAAGTCATTTGATAGTCTTATAGGAGTTCCCTTGTATGTAACCCGCTGTCTTTCTCTTGCTGCTTTTAGGATTCTCTCTTTGTCTTTAACCTTTGGCCTCTGGGTGTGTTGAATCTTGTGCCTCTTGGGCGGGGCCCTAGTGTAGGGCAATTTCAGATCAAAGCAAGTCACCAAGCACAACAACAACAACAAAGAATATAACGAAATACACTGACATGTAAAAACAACCAATAACCCACACTCAACACAGGCAAAAATATCAAAAATACAAAAACAAAACAAAACAAAAAATGCAGTGCAAGTCTTGGCTTAAGCCCACCAAGTAATCTCCAGGTTGTCCTCTGCTGTACCAGAGTCCTCTGCTTCTTGTGCAAGCTGAGCCGGTCACCTGGTGCCCAGATTGACCCTGGGACTGCAGTTCTAAATGATTGGGGGATGAGTTCTGGATGTTAGTTTTTACAAAGTCAGTGCAGTTTCTGCTCTTGCTTGCACATTTGCGCACTGAGAGTAACACAGCCAGCCCTGTGCCCAGGTCTCCTGAGTCTTAGGGCACTTCTTCAGTGGGTGTGTGTGTGTGGAGGGCAGGAGATTTCTGAGCTGCTGAAAGCCCCAATCTGCCTCTGCAATCTGCTGCTGACCCCTGGGAGTTTCTCAGCAGTTGTAATTGCTCTGCCCTAGGCAGGCCAGAAAGGGTGGGGTTGGGGATGGAGGATTCGTCTCCTCCCAGCCCAGCAGTGTCACACTCTTGCCAGCCTCTGCCCTAGGTCACAGCAGCTGCAAACCAGGTCCTCCCAGATCCTGAGTGCTACTGCTCCTCTGTAATCTGACACTACTCCTCAGTTCAGGGGCCTCCTGCCACTGAACTCAAGGGGCCAGCTTGAGTTTCTCTAAGGGTGGGGGTAGGATTGGGAGAGTGGGGGGAGGGACCCAGGTATGGTGTTTATGTCCTTTGTCTGACCTGTGGCCCAGTTGGGGGTCTCAGCTGAGGTTACTGCCTCAAATGCTGGGTATGCTTCTCTCTTGACAGGAGAGATCAGCTGTGGGACACAGGAAAAGAACCCACCTCCTGGCTCTTTTGGTTTCTGTTCTGTCCTGGGACCTCCTGCATCTCAGCAGCTGCATATGTGGGCCACGTCTCCACTCTGCTCCCCTCCCTCTTCCCCTGCTGCCCAATTTGACCACCTTCAAGTAATCCTCGTATGAGGCTCTTAGATGTTCTGTGTGATGAGCGGTTCTGTGTCCTTTGTTGGGTTATAGATGTTGAATCTATGGTGTGTTGCGGAGTAGAACTCAAGAAATCCACCTTGCTGCCACCATTCCTTCTTCTTCCTGATCTTAAGAGGAAAGGTTTTTTCCTTTCCCCATTGAGTAAGATGTCAGATGTGGGTTTATCATATATGGCCTTTATTATATTGAGATATGATCCTTCTATTCCCACTTTGCAAAAAGGTATTTTTTAATCATAAATGGCTGCTGGGTTTTTTTCAAATATTTTTTTCTGCATCTATTGATATGAACATATGATTTTTATTTTTCATTTTGTTAATGTGGTGTATTATGTTAATTGATTTGCAGAGATTGAACCAACCTTGTATACCAGGAATGAATCCCATTTGATCATGGTGTATGATCTTTTTCATGCGTTGCTCAATCCAGTTTGCTAGTATTTTGTTGAGAATATTTGCACTATGTTCATTAGGGATATCAGCCTGTAGTTTTCTATTTTTGAAATGTCTTTGGTTTTGGGATCAGAGTAATAGTGGGCTTGTAAAATGTGCTTGGGAGCCTTCCCTCTTTTGGGATTTTTTGGAATAGTTTGAGGAGAATAGGTGTTAATTCTTTTTTCAATGTTTTATAAAATTCACCTGTGAAGCCATTGGGTCAGGACTTTTGCTTGTTGGGAGCTTGTTGATTACTGATTCAATTTCCTTGGTAGTAATCAGTCTGTTCAGAATTTCTGTTTCTTCTGGATTCAGTCTTGGAAGATTGTAGGCTTCTAGAAAAGTATCCATTTCTTCCAGATTGTTTACTTTGTTGGCATATAGTTGCTCATAGTATTTTCTTACAATTTTCTGTATTTCTGTGGTATCTGTTGTCACGCCTCGTCTTTCATTTCTGATTTTATTAATTTGGGTCCTCTCTCTGTTTTTCTTGGGGAGTCTTAGTAAGGGTTTGTTGATTTTGTTTATCTTTTTAAAAAATCAGTTCTTGGATTCATGTATCTTTTGTATTGTTTTTTGGGTCTCTATTTCATTTATTTCTGCTCTGCTCATTATTATTTCCTTCGCTGTACTCCCTTTGGGCTTGTTTTGCTGATCTTTTTCCAGTTCCCTTATGTATAAAGATAGCCTGTTGATTTGAGATTTTTCTTGTTTCTGGAGATAGGCCTGCATTGCTATGAATTTTCCTCTTAGGACTGCTTTCACTGTATCCCATAGATTTTGTGTCGTTGTGTTTTCATTTTCGTTTGTCTCGAGGTATCTTTTAACTTCTTCCTTGATCTCATTATTGACCCACTCGCTATTTAGTAACATGTTATTCAGCCTCCATGTATTTGTATGTTTTCCCGATTTCTTCTTATAATTGATTTCTAGTTTCATAGCATTGTGGTCAGAGAAAACTCTTGATGATTTCTTTTTTTTTAATTAAAGTTTATTGGGGTGACAATTGTTAGTAAAGTTACATAGATTTCAGGTGTACAATTCTGTATTACATCATCTATAAATCCCATTGTGTGTTCACCACACAGAGTCAGTTCTCCTTCCATCACCATATATTTGATCCCCTTTACCGTCATCTACCACCCCCCTCCCTCCTTACTCTCTGGTAATACTTGATATGATTTCAATCTTCTTAAATTTATTGAGACTTGTTTTGTGGCCTAGCATGAGATCTAGCTTGGAAAATGTTTCATGTGCACTTGAGAAGAATGTATATTCTGCTGCTTTCAGGTGAAATGCTCTAAAAATATTGGTTAAATCCAACTGGTTTAAAGTGTTAATTAAGGCCACTGTTTCCATGTTGATTTTCTGTCTGGAGGATCTCTCCGTTGGTGACAATGGGGTATTGAAGTCCTCTACTATGATAGTGCTACTGTTGATCTCTAACTTCATGTCAGTCATGAACTGTTGTATATATTTAGGAGCTCCTAAGTTGGGTGCATACATGTTTACTAGGGTTATGTCCTCTTGTTGGATTGATCCCTTTGTAATTATGTAGTGCCCTTCTTTGTCTTTTATTGTAGTCTTCATTTTAAAGTCTATTTTGTCCGAAATAAGTATTGCTACCCCAGCTTTTTTCTCATTTTCATTCACATGAAATATCTTATTCCATCCCTTTACTTCCAGTCTGTGTGTGTCTTTTGTTCTGAGATGAGTCTGTTGTAAACAGTATATGCATAGGTCCTGTTTTCTTATCCACTCAGCCACTCTATGTCTTTCATTTGGAGCGTTTAGCCCATTCACATTTAAAGTGATTATTGTACGTGTTAAAGTACGTATTTATTGCCATTTTGTTATTCGTATTTCTGGTCTTCCTTGTTACTTTGTTTTCTCCTTTTTTATGATTAGAAAAGCTCTTTGAACATTTCCTTCAATGCTGGTTTGGTGGTAATGAATTCCTTTAGCTTATTCTTTTCTGAGAAGCTCTTTATCTCTCCTTCAATTTTAAGTGATAGCCTTGCTGGGTAGAGCAATCTTGGTTGTAGGTCTTCGTTTTTCATCACTTTGAATATTTCCTGCCACTCCCTTCTGCCTGCAGAGTTTCTGTAGAAAAGTCAGGTGATAGTCTTGTAGGAGTTCCCTTGTATGTAACCTGCTGTCTTTCTCTTGCTGGTTTTAGGATTCCCTCTTTGTCTTTAACCTTTGCCATTTTAACTATAATGTGTCTTGGTGTGGGCCTGTCTGGGTTCATCTTGTTTGGAATTCTCTGCACTTCCTGGGAGTGTATGTCTATTTCCTTCACCAGGGTGGGGAAGTTTTCAGTCATTACTTCTTCAGATATGTTGTTCCTTTGTTCCTTCTGTTTTCCTTCTGGTATTCCTATGGTGTGAATGTTGTTGTGCATTATGTTGTCCCACAGGTCTCTTAAACTATTTTCATTGTTTTTTATTCTTTTTTCTTTTTGTTGTTCAGATTGGGTGATTTCTGCTATTTTGTCTTCTGAATCGCTGATCTGATCCTCTGCTTCATCTAATCTACTGGTGAATCCTTGAATGTGTCCTTCATTTCAGTTATTTTATTCTTTAGTTCTAACTGGTTGTTTTTTATGATTTCTCTATCCTTCTTTATGCCCTCACTAAGTTCCTTAAACATTCTTATCATCAGTGATCTAAACTTTGTCTCTGATAGGTTCAATGCCTCTGTTTCATGTAGTTCCATTTCTGGAGGTTTCTTCTGATCTTTAATTTGGGACATGTTTCTTTGTTTCCTCATTCTGGTTGTCGCTCTGTGATTGCTTCGAAGTATTAGGTAGATCACCTATGTCTCTCAGTTGTTGCTGGGTGATCTTACATAGTATGTGTCCTTTATATTCGGATTTCACAGTCTCCCTAGTCTCCTGTCCCGTGTGTTCCAGAGGTGTCACTTTTGTGGTTGATCTTTAATTGCTCTTGGCTTGTCTGAGGGTGAGATTGACCCTCAGGTTGATTGGCGGAGAGAATTAGCTCTGTTCACAGTGTATGAGCTTCTGTGCTGTGGTTGGTCGCCTCAGAAGAAGCTTGGCCCATGCGAGCTCTTGTGCCTGTGGAAAATTTCTTTTGAGAGTGCCACTTGTATGTTCAACCCGGTAGTAATCTGTTTTCGTCTGTCACTGGCCTCTGGGTGTATTGGTTCTAGTGTCTCTTGAGCAGGACTCTCCATTCAGGGCTGTTTCAGCCTTGTCTGTTACTGGGTGGTGGCTACCTGGTAGGTGTCTCAAAACTGTATGCCATTGACTGCTGTCCATTCTGGACCTGGAGTCATGTGGGGGTTGTCTCTGTGAATTGAGGCTGGCTGCCACTAATATTGGTCCTGAGGCAGTTTAGCAAAAGGCCCAGAGCTCCCTAGGCCTGTTGCCACCTTACAGTTGCCTGTAAGGCCTGACTAATGAAAGACGCCCTTTAGGAACATGTGTCTGGCTATTTGACACAGTATTGAGGGTGCCATTGGCAATGTGGCAGGATGGAGTTCAAGTGAGTTACGAGACATGATTGGTGGGTTTTAGGACATTAATGCAGATCCAGATCTTACGACAATATATGGCCTGTAACCCCTTTGTACAGTGTCTCAAGGGCACTACGATCAGCCTTCACCTCAACCTCACAAATTCCCAAGAGCTGCTTCCAAGTAGCTATGGTGTAGTTTTGGGGTCACTGAACACCATGCAGATGACCCCAGGGCTCTACGGACCATCTGCTGTTGTAAGAAACCTTTTCCACAGTTTGTGGGGGTGGGTTCAGTCATCAGTCACCCAGAGTGCCCATGGCAATGCAGCTATAGATGGGTGAGGTGGTGTTACAGGTGGCTAATGGCTGTGGTCAGTAGTTTCTGCAAATTCAGTGTAGTCTCAGCTCCTGGACCAGTGCTAGGCCCTTGTCCACTTCAAAAAACAAAAACAAAGCTGGGCACACCAACAACACCAAAAACCGAATACACCCCCAGAACTTGATAAACAATGATCACACGGGAGAAACAAAAGTATATGAAACAGAGAAAAAGAGCAGAACAAGATGGGAAAACAGTAACCAAAGCGGATTACAAGACAAACAAACCCGGGAAATAACAACAAAAAGAAAACAGATGAAAGAAAAGAAGAAAAGGGAACAGAAAAGATGAAAGAAAAGAAAAAAAGGGATAAAAAGAGAAAGGGAAAAACTGTAATAATAATGTAAAAAAGGGGGGTGGAGAAAAAAAGAGTACTAAAAGAAAAGAAAACAACAACAACAAAAATAAAATAAATAAAATAAAATAAAATACAGAAAAAGAAAAGAAATGAGGGGGGAAAAAGGCTCTCCGCCTCCTTTAATCTGCAGGCTGCTTGCTCGACAATAGTCTTCTGGCAACTCTGCAGCAGTTATGTTGAGTAGGGGGGGACCCAACACCTCCTGCGCTGGCCTTCCTTAGGCTTGCAGTGAGCTGCCTGCAATTGGCTACGGTGGGCGCTGGGGGCGTGTTCACCACCAAAATTCCCCACAGGCTGCTGTGGGCTGTCCACTGCTGCAAAATCCCTCTGTGGCCTGTGGAGGTGGGGGCCAGGCACCAGGGGCTCAGGGTGCACACTGGCAATGCTGCTCTAGGTGGGTGGGGCAGGCCCCCAGGGCACCACGGCATGTGGTCACTGGCCCCCACCAAGTCCTAGCAGTGTGTGCTCCTGCACTGGCAACCAGCCAGCATAAACATGGCATGAATGCCTTGGCCAGATTGCACCGCTGGGCAGCTCCCAGCCCAACACTCCCAGGAAAACTCTCAGTTTCTGCCTGTCCCAATCAGCAGTCCACAGGTCGGACAGAGCAGCCCAACATTCAGTCAACACCCTGGCACCACAGCACAAGCCTTGTGCAGAGCCAGGACCCAAGGCAGCGCTCGCAAGCACCCATGTCTCAATCAGCATCCTGTTGGAGCCCGAGCTCGCCTGACATTCAGGCCTCTCCCTAGCAACGGATCACAAGCCGCATGCAGAGCCAGGACCCAAGGCAGCATGCTCACCAACACTCGCACGCTTGCACTGATTCCACCAGACCAATGCTGTCTGGATCCTGACCCTCTGTGGGAGGGCTTAATCCTGAAAAAAATGGCACCATCCTGTACACCACTCGTGTGTAAGCTTCACACAGGGAGAACAATGGTCCCAAAATCTCCAGCTCCTGCACCACAGGCGCTCAGTTCAGTCCATTCCTGCAGTCTCTTGGGCCCCCACCCATGGAATCACTCCCTCTGCCAGGGACCAGGTGAGGGCTCGCCAGTGAGCGAGTCTGTGTGCCAGCTCCACAGGAGGGCGACTGGGTTGCTAGTCGCCCTCTGCCCCACTGAGTTGAACAAAGGGAGTCCTCATTGATTTCTATTGCTAGCTATCATGGAACTCTCCTTCCTGGCAAAGGGACTCTGGGCTGGGGAGCCCGGTGTCAGGCCAGAGGGGCCCTCCCCAACAGAGGAAGCCTCCGCCACTGAGGTGTCCCTCATGGGGTTCACCCTCCCTCTGTGGGCCTGGAGTCAGCCTGCCTCACATCTCTGCCCCTCCTACCAGTCTTGACATCTTTAAATCCTTAGTTTAGAGGTTCTGTTCAGCTAGTGTTTAGATGAATTCCGAGGTCAAATGTTGTATAAATTATTTGTAATTTTAGTGTGATCCTGAGAGGCAGTTGTCACAGTGCCGGTCTATTCCACCATCTTAGCTCCTCCTCCTGCAAGTGTTTTGATTGATTGCCAAGGCATCCTCTTCCAAGACAACTGTCTCAAATAAATATATTGCCAGCCACACAACTAGATAAAGAGCAAGACCACCTCCCTTTCTCCCTCACCTTCCTGGAGGCTACTTTGTTTTAAATATCTGCGTTGATTTTGGTAAGTAATCATTTGGGCTATTTTTTCCTTCCTGTGCTTTAAATTCCCACTCTTATTTTTAAAAAGATTTTTATTAAACTCTATCTAACATACAATTTTTTATTAGTTTCATGTGTACACCATAGTTATTCAACATTTATATATCTAAAAAAGTTGTCACCATAAGTCCAGAAACCATTTTGACACTATACCATGCTATCACAATATTTTTTACTGTATTCCTTGTGCTATACCCTACATCCCCATGACAGCTTTGTTAAAACCAATTTGTACTTCTTAATCTTTTCCCCTTTTGCATCCACTTCCTCAACCCCCTGCCCATCTGGTAACCATCAAAATATTCTCTGTATGTATGAGTTTGTTTCTGTTTTGTTTATTTGTTTGTTCTTTAGATTCCACATGTAAGTGAGATCATATGGCATTTGTCTTTTTCTGACTTACCTCACTCAGCACAATACCCTCCAGGTCCATCCATGCTGCTGCACATGGCAAGAACCCATTCCCTTCCATGGCTGTGCAATATTCCATTGTATATTGGAAGAGTACCTCCTACTCTTTATCCATTGATCCATCAATGGACACCAGACTGCCTCCACATCTTGGCCATTGTAAAGAATTCACCAATAAAGAATGAGCCAGTGAAACCCTAGCCTCCCACCCTAAGCAGAACCCAAAGCCTGTTCTCTCTCTCTCCTCCATCCACTGAGACATTGCTGTGTACCTCAAGTGTGCCTTGTACACTTCAGAGCCTGTTAATAAAGTTATTTTCTTCAAAGTTTCCTAATAGTTATTATGAAGCATGTCTCACAATTGTAATAAGAACCACAAGAGTTGTTCCAGTTGCAACATTGGTTTAGAAAGGGGAGATGTCTGTGGAAAGCTCACTTGGGCCCAGGTGTTTTTCCCCAGGCATTACTAGCCTATATCATTACTGTCAATAGACCGAGACTGGCACAAAACAGTAATGCATTGTGCTTTAACATTAGAATGGCTACAGTGTCACTAGGTGATAGGAATTTTTCAGCTCCATAATAATCTTATGAGACCACCTTATTATGCGATCTATTGTTGACTGAAACAGCGTTATGCGACACATGACTAGTTTCTTCTGGACAGGTAGTTATGGGTGTTTATTGGTATATTGATTTTTCTTCTTTTGCTTATTTGCAGTTTCTGACCTTTCTGTAATGAGCATGCTTAACTTTTGCAATAAAGGAAAACCTCTATAAAGATACTCTGCTTATCCCTCCATCCTTAGTGTTCAATCAAGGGCAAAAGGATACCCTCACCCTGCTTCCTATCCTGTCAGTGTAATGCTTAGCACCAATTTTCCAATGAGTTTGAGTCATTACAAAGCTGAGGGAATCTTATCTTTCTGCCTCTGGCCTTGGTGCATTAAAAGAAGCACTGGATTTGAAATGTCTAGACCTGCTTTTGAGGCCTGGCTCTTCTGAGTAATCTTGGAAAATATACATAATCTTGCTGTTTTCCATCTGTGAAATGAGGGTAATACCTACCTCATTCGTTTAGGAATGGCATGTTGCATGTGAAAGCTTTCTGCAGTTGTAAACTGCTCTTCAAATGTGAACTGTTATTAAAAAAAAACACAGAAAAATAAAATGTGAACTGTTATTATTAGTGCACATACAGCAGCCACATTTCATCTTGCCTAAAATATGCCAAGTATCAAGGGACTAACAGATCTTAATGGCATTCTGGAGTGCCTGTTTTTTTGATTTGGGTAAGAAATTATTCCTCTTTATGCACCCCCAATCCATCTGGAAGCACCACAACTGCAGGGGTCACCAGGGCAGGAGAGAGAGAGAGAGAGAGAGAGAGAGAGAGAGAGAGAGAGAGAGAGAGAGAGAGAGAGAGAGAGAGAATATGTTATGAGCTAAAATATATTTTTAATTTTAAATGTAACATTTTGGAGCTGAATTATGAATGTACAGAAAAGCTATCTGGATATCGAACTTAGTTCAGCAATTCAGATCATTCCAAAGAACTTGAGATGCTATGGGCACAGTGGTGGGAGAGTTTTACAGTCAAATAAGTTTGGCAAAAACAAAACAAAGCAAAACACTACTGCATACTTTACTACTAGAATGTTCCCAGAGATGCACAACATACATTAGAACATTAAAGGCTCTGAGAAGTCCTACAGTAAAGGTACCTGTCTGCCTTTGTTTTTCCCAGCATTTTCCAGACAAATTTGATAATTTCCCTTTGTAACACTTGTTAACATTCTAGATGAACACATGCTGGGCAATATTGCCTTGAGTGATTATCCTAGGGACAATTGGTTTCCCACATGGTATGATTAATAGATAAAGTAATAATCAGTGGCCTGGTTCCCACTTCCATTGATAGCAATATTGGTTGATGAAAGCAAAACCAAATAACTGGGTTTGAGAAAATATTTGTGTGACTTGAGGCAAAGAAAAATAAGGGAGTCTGTGTGTGTGTGTGTGTGTGTGTGTGTGTGTGTGTGTGTGTGTGTATTTGTGTATCTTGCTGAAAAATCTATGGAATTAGAAGGGACATTGATAAGAACATCTAGTTCAGGTATTTATGCACAGGAAAACCAAGGCTCAGAGAGGAAAAGTCACTGGCTTGAGACCACAGGTCTCCCTCCTGCCACCAACCAGTTTAGTTTTTTCCACTATACTAGTTATTTTTTACCTTCCAAGGTAGAGGAGAAGGGGTTAAGGAAAGAGTAAAAGAAACAATTTTTCATGTCTAACAGCACTTTGTCAGGTAAAAAAGAGTATCATTAATTATTTTATTTGAGTCTCATAAAGCCCCTGTCAGGGAGCAGGACGGGCATTACTATGTACAAATTTCTAAATGGATCAAAAATCAAAATAGGTTAACTGACTTGCCAAAGGTCGCATGGTTAGTAACAGGCCTAGCACTAGAACCCAAGTGTGCTACTTATTCTGTTTGCCATCGCCAACACACGTACACCATATCCATTTTCTGCCCTGCTCTGTGCCTTGAGAGACTAACTCCAGCAGAACATATAGCCTAGGTCCTTTGCTGGCTGGTTTCTAGTTGAGATCAGCCAATGAGAAGTTCCTGTAGAATACTAATGGGTGGGAAGAGATAGAGCTCAGGATATTCCTTCTTTGCTTCCTCTCTGCTCTGGTGCCATTTCCTTAGAGCCATGACTCTAGCTTCTGCCAGGTAGCTCCCCCTTCAAGGTTCTAGTTCTATTTCCTCTTATTCCTTCCCCCCCTGTGTGAGAATGGAGCCACGGTGTTGCTAGTCTCTGGGTGCTTCACTATCCCTTTGTCCATTCCCCTTTATTGGAATTTTTTGAATATTTGTGGTTAATTATGTTTCCTGTGTCTTGTCAACTCAAAATACGCTGCTCTCCCCATCTACCTCAGTAATGTGGAAGAGGGATTAGAGGTGTTTATTAAAGCAATGTTCATCTACTCCAAAGTTCATAGAAGTGGACACAGAAATGGAGCAGTCATGAGAAAAGATGTCTTTGCATTCTTCCATCTGATCTTAGAGCCAGTTTTTCCGGGAAAACTTATTTTTCAATTGTGGTAAAATATATATAACATAGAATTTACCATCTTAACTATTTTTAGGTGGATAGTTCAGTAGAGATAAGTACATTCACATTGTTGTGCAACCAATCTCCAGAAGTCTTTTCATATTGAAAAAATGAATTTCTATATCTGTTAAACAATAACTCCCCATTTCTCCTTCCCCCCAACCCCTAGAAACCACCAGTCTACTTTCTGTCTCCATGAATTTGACTACTCTAGGTACTTCATATAAGTGGAATCATACCATATTTATCCTTTTGTGTCTGGCTTATTTCACTTAGTATAATGTCTTTAAGGTTCTTCCACGTTGCAGTATGTCAGAATTTCCTTCTTTTTAAAGGCTGAATAGTATTCCATTGTATGTATAGACCATATTTTGTTTATTTATCTGTCAATGGGTTTCCACCTTTTGGCTATTATGAATAATGCTGCTATGAACATGGATGAACCCACATTTCTTTGATGCCCTGCTTTCGATTTTATTGGGTATATACCTAGATGTGAAATTGCTGGGTCATATGTTAATTCGATTTTTAATTTTTCTTTAGGAACTTACATATTGTTTTCCATAGTGCCTATACCATTTCACACTTCCACCAACAGTGCACAAGGACTCCAATTTCTCCAATACTTGTTGTTATTATTATTATTTGATAGTAGTCATCCTAAAGGGTATAAGGTACTAACTCATTGTGGTTTTTATTAGCATTTCTCTAATAATTAGTAATGTTGAGCATCATTTCATGTACTTGTTGGCCATTTGTGTATCTTTGGAGAAATGTTTATTCAAGTCTTTTGTCTATTTTTAAATTGGATTGTTTATTTCTTGTTGTTGAGTTATAGGAGTTTTTTATTTAATCTGTATATTAATCCCTTATCAAATACATGTTTTGGGAATGTTTTCTCCCATTCTGTAGGTTGCCTTTTCATTCTGTTGATTGTGTGTTTTGATGCATAGAAGTTTTAAATTTTTAAGTAGTCCAATTTATTTATTTTTTATTTTGTTGACTGTGATTTTGGTGTCATATTCAAGAAATCATTGCCAAATCTAATGTCATGAAGTTTCTAATGTTTTTTTCTAAGAGTTTTACAGTTGTAGCTCTTACATGTTTAGGTCTTTGATCCATTTTGAGTTAATATTTGTATATAGTATAAGATAAAGTTACAAATTTATTTTTTTATGTTGATACCCAGTTTTCCCAGTACCACTTATTGAAAAGACTGTCTTACCCCCATTGAATGGTCTTGACAGCCTTGTCAAAAAATCATTTCAGCGTATATATGAAGGTTTATTTCTGGGCTCTCTGTTCTACTCAATTGGTCTGTGTCTGTCTTTATGTGCCAGGGAACCTTTTACGGAGAGTTCTAAGTAATATATATATATATATATATATATATATATATATATATAATATATATATCTATATCTATCTATTATCTATCTATGAGGTGTCATCAAGCAATACAGTGAATGTTTAAATTTAAAAAAAAGCTATTACAGTAAAAGACACATTACCATTATCCCCCCTCAAAATACTCCCCTCGCTTTGAACACAATTATCCTATCAGTCTTGCCACTTTCTGAAGCAGTTCTGGAAGTCCTCTTTCATGAGTGTCTTTAGTTGCACTGTCATGCTGCCTCAATGTACTGAATCGATTCAAAATATTTACCTTTCATGGTCATTTTGACTTTGGGGAAGAGCCAGCAGTCACATGGTGCCAGATGTGGTGAATAAGGTGAATTGAGGGCACACTGTAATGTTTTTATTTGACAGAAATTGCTGTACCAGAAGTGATGTGTGACAAGGAGGCTTTCCATTGTGATCAAAACATACGGTGAATGCTGCTACTGAGTGCCACCCAACAGAAAGACAGGGATCTTCCATACAGGAAGCAGTGCATCGAGCCTTAGTAGCAATGTGTGACAACTTCCAACTTTTTTGGTGCAGTCAGTCGGGTGTGAGCTATGGTTGAGGGAAGGTGTGTTTTAAAGTGTGCTGTAAACCATCCTACATCATGACAATGCTCTGTGTCACACATCGTTTCTGGTATATGGCAATTTCTGTCAAATAAAAACATTACGGTGTGTCCTCATCCACCTTACTCACTGATCTGGCACCGTGCGACTTCTGGCTCTTCCCCAAAGTCAAAATGACTCACAACATCGAGGCGGCCAAGACAGCACAACTAAAGATAATCACAAAAGAGGACTTCCAGAATTGCTTCAGAAAGTGGCAAGAATGGTGGGATAAGTATTCTTGAAGCAAGGAGGAGTATTTTGAGGGGGATTAATAGCAATGTGTCTTTTACTGTAATTTTTTTTATTTAAACATTCACGATATTGTTTTATATATAGTTTTATATATATATAGTTTGACATATATAGTTTGATATATATATATATAGTTGGATTATATACATAGTTTTATATATATATGTATGTGTATGTGTATATATATATATATATATATATATATATATATATATTAGCATAGTGGTAGCACCCCTCACCTATTGAGGTATGGGAGGAATCAGATGGAAACACCAAGCAATTTGAAGAAAATCTATCAGCTAATAGCAACACTAACAGTAGTGTACTTTTTTTTCTAATTAAAGTTTATTGGGATGACAGTTGCTAGTAAAATTACATAGGTTACAAGTGTACAATTCTATATATCACGTTGTATGCTCACCACCCAGAGTCAGTTCTCCTTCCATCACCATATGTTTGAACACTAGTGTACTTTAGGACAAAGCAGTGTAACTGGAAACATGAAATGGACACAGGACACACTTTACAAAGGAACTCACAAATTTTTTAATGGTTCAAACTCAAGAAGCTGACATTTAAATCAACTTTGGGAGCTTGGTTTTCATGTTTTTGTAGGAAGAAGGTGTATATGGTGCCTTCCTTCCAAAGCTAGATCATAAAATAATATTTAACCCAGAGTATGTTTGAAGTAGTGGTTATTGGTAATAAAAAGTATGGAAGTCTGGAATACCATTTTACTCTTTGAAAGATAATAAATGAAGATAATAATCTGTTTGATGTATCTTAAAAGTAGTCTTGGATTAAAAAAAATATTTCAAGGAGCAAAGCAGATTGGTGAAGACTTTAAGAGTCTGAAGAGACCTTCACAGACTTTGGAACTGAGTGGTAAGGGAAGGTCTTTGAGTCATATAATCTGAGTCTGCTACTTTCTAGCTGTATGACTTAGATTCTTTGAGCTTCAGTTTCCTTATCTATAAAATGGTGATGGCAGTACCTATATTTTGGGGGTTGTAGTGTGGAGTAAATGAAATTCTGTATGCTTAGCATCTATGATAGCACTTGTTTCACGGTAGGTGCTTAATAGATGCTGTTCCCTTACATTTAAAGGGTTTCAGAGGTTCTGATGCTAGTGTATCAATAGCACCATCCCTTTACCCCATTATTTAAAGTTAATAGAAGAATGACTAATTGGGGATATATGGGTGAGTGATGGAGATTTTTTCTGGTGTCAAGAGTTGGCCCAGAGAGGAGATATAGGAAGGTTATGGAAGAAAGTGTGTGTGTATATATGAAAGAATTTCCTGGTGTGATTAACTAAGTGGAGAAAAATGAGGAGCACTACAAGTGCCCAATTTCCCTGAGATTAGAGGCAGGAGTTGGCAAGGAAGGGACATGGCAACAGTTATCTGTCTTCTCATATATGAGAGTGCTTAATGTGCTTAATAAAACTGTTTTTAGGTAACCCATTAGCTCACATGTATCAACTTAGCTCACATGTATCTAATTGTTATACTAATTATAATTTTATGCAAATCTTAATAAAGCAGACCTGGTCATGGTGCTATTTGGCAATACTTTGTAAGTCACTGGTTTGGGCAGTACATGCACTTAAAAAGTATTATGAAGTCCACATTCCTTAAATTTGATCTTTTTCTTTATTCATTAGAATGCTCAACTGATCTTAAAAAAGATGAGGTTTTACTGTGGTCCAAAGAGATTACAACAGCTTGAGGTGATGTGGGAGTGTAAAGTAATCAGGGTGGGGTAGAAGAATATGGGGAATACTAACTACCTGGAGACAATGTGTTCTGAGCTGGGCCTTGAAGAGAGTTATGTGGGTTGGTAGTGCAGGGAGGTGAATCAAGGGAGAGGAATGTCATGTTAAATAATGATAAAGAGAGGAGAGGTATTACGGTTGAAGGGCTCAAGAAAGTATCTTATCACACCAACATGAGGTGATTGAGGTGAAGGTTCTGGAGGCTGAACTAATGTGCATGGATTTAACTTGGTAGGCAATATGGAGGCAAAAAGGAGCCACTATGCAATATTTTTTTTTTTAATTTATTGGGGTGACAATTGTTAGTAAAATTACATAGATTTCAGGTGTGCAATTCTGTATCACATCATCCATAAATCACACTGTGTGTTCACCACCCAGAGTCAGCTCCCCTTCCATCACCATACATTTGATCCCCCTCACCCTCATCCCCCACCCCCCAACCCCCTTACCCTCTGGTAACCACCAAATTATGTTCCCCAGATTAATTTTCAAACCCGTGGCCATCCTGTGGTCACCAACTGCCCTCCAATCCCCTCACCCTCCCCCCCACCCCCCACCCCTCCCGCCCATCTAGCAACACTCAGTTTTTCCTCTTTGTCTCCAAAACTGTTTCTGATTAGTTCATTCACTTATTCTTTTCTTTAGAATCCGCAAATAAGTGAGATCATATGGTACTTATCTTTCTCTGTCTGACTTATTTCGCTTAACACTATGCAATATTGTAATAGGGACTGGTGGGATGTGGGTAAAACATATTATATAATCATGATTATGACCATGGTCTACTTTGGTGGTTCCCAAACCTAGCTTAGAAAATAGTTACCCAGGTGGCATCCTCAAAGATTTGAATTAAAGGGGTGGGTATGAGACAAGTGGGAATAGGGAGTCAATGGTGACATCTGAGGTAGGTGAGGACCATGGTCAGAGCTAGGGATGAGAATTCAGAAGCCTGCCTGTCTCCAAAGTCTATGAACACAAACACCTAATCTTTTTGACAATTCTCACATTATTGCCTCTTTGGGATGCCTTTTCTGTCCATCTTCTTGAAAATTCTGCTTATCAGTGTCATCATCATCATCATCACTATTATATCACTACTATTATTGAAGGCCCAGTTCAGATGCAGCCTCCTTTAAGAAGCCCTCCACGATTGTCTCCTTCCCAACTGCTATGACCTTTCCTGTGGTTACTGTGGGATAGGATATGAGGACACACTAGGACTAGAGTTCAGAGGGGAATTGGAGGAACTCAGCCAGTCCCAGGCCATGAATACTAAGGAAAGGATCTAAAGGTCAGGATGGAAGTTATAAAATAAGGAGAAGCTGACGGTGTCACCCTCATTCTTTCATTTACTCTCTGCCTTATTGAAACATATTTTAGTTTGTGTGTGCCTGCTTATTTGGAATCACAGAGCATATTGTCTCATTTTAACTAACCTAATTCTCAGAACATGAGCAAATAGTTTAAATTTTTTCCTGAAAATGCACCAGGGATTAAGGACAAATGTAGTATAAGAACAGGAGTACAGTAAGAAAATGGCAAAGCTAATGCCATTCTGCTCCTAGAAGATCCTACCCCTAAAATGAACTCATTGTCAGGCACATTACCAAATCAAAGCATCAACAATTTAATTAATAAACTGATAGGAAGTGAGTCAAAAAGATTTACCAAAAATCTTTGTGAAGTATCTTTTTCTGGGGGGTTGTGACAGCCATTAATATCAAGAACTGAAATTACTGAATTTGGAATTGGAACTTCAGATTGTTGTACAATGAAGGATTAAATTAAGATTTTAAAGTGAAGTTTATTAAACCCATTGCTCTCTCTACAGACATTGGTTTAATATTTTTTTTTTTAGTGAAAGCAAAATGATTTTGGAACTGTTAACATATTTATAATTTACTTTAAAATATGGTTAATTTCATCTCTATTACATACTTTTAAATTTCTTTTTTTGTGTTTGTTTCATAACATATATAATGTTCTGAAAAGTATAAAGTACAGTATAAAGTTCTGAACATCTCGCTAAACTTGCCTTTCCACCAATGAGTTTGATTTAGGGAATGTTTGTAACCAATGATCTAGCTGTGTGACCCTGTGTTAATCACTTTCCCTCTCTGAACTTCCAATTTCTTCAGTTATAAAATGAAAGAAGTTGAACTAGATGATCTGGAAGGTCATTTCCATCCATAGTATCATATGTTCAATGCATTTTGCTACTTAGTTATGTATAAAAATTCTCTGCCAGGCAGCCTGTGCAGCTACATTTTACTGGCTGGTTTTGGCTCGTTTTCCAGAGAGGGTTGAAGGCACATGTTCAGTCTAATTCTCTTTTTAGAGAGGGACCATTTTTACCATTAATTGCATTGTATTCCTCTTTCCAGTGTCTAGCAGGCATCTCTAAAGTGGGATAGTAGCATAGGCAGCATTTAAGGCCAACCACAGTGTGGAAACCACAAATTTTTAATATCCTTCATGTAACTCTATATTTAACTGAATGCCACATTTAATCATATACCTTGTAAACTATTTTTAAAAAATTTTCTTTCCTGGCTTCTCTAGTCGATAGCTGTGAAACAAAAGGTCTAGCTTCAGTACTTTGAAGTCTTGATCATAGCAGCTGAAGATCTGTGAACGGTGTTGTTTTGTTATTTTAATCTTTTCACTTCAGTCACAAAGCTTCATTAGAGCTCCTTTAGGTGGTCTGCCCAAAATCTCAGAAGAATTCCTGCTTCAGCTGACAAGTAAGAAATCCTAATTGGAAGGCAAAAATATAGTGGGAGAAATAGTGTTTTCTTCTCAAAATTGGCGGAGGAGAGGGAAATATGGGAAGATAGGCAAATAAACCAAGCAAATTTGGTCTTCCCGTCAATAACTGTTTTAATAAATACATAACTAATTAACCTTGGACAAATGAATTCCCCTCTCTAAGCCTCAGTTTCCTTAGTTATAAAATAAGTTCATTTGGGTTCATGGGGCTTAAGAAATGTATAGAGCACAATTAGAGGAATTTTTTCACTTAGTGGCATGAGAGCAGAGGCACTGTCCACTCATATACTACTGCAGCCTTGGGAGTAGCTCTGAGGGGTAACTTCAGCATGCCTGTATTCAGCCTGAGCTATCCTGCTGAATTAGGAAAGTGTATGTGCAGGGCACTGATTTCTACTCGAGGAGTGAAACACATTGATTAATATTGTTGACTTGTAACCATGGATCTGAGGAGTTTGGGGATGGCTTGAACCAGCTAGTCAGCATTTTTTTAAAAATATATTAGAGTATAGTTAACATACAATATTATATTAGTTTCAGGTGTACACCATAGTTAATCATCATTTATATACTTAAAGAAGTGATCACCATGAGAAGTCCAACAACCATCTGACACTGTACCACACTATCACAATATTATTGACTATATTCTCTATGCTGTGCATTACATCCCCATGACTTATTGTACTGGATATTTGAAGCCCTTACTTCTCTTCACTTTTTTCACCCTTCTACCTACGTACCCCATTCCCCTCTGACAACTCAGTTTGTTCTTTATATTAATGAGTCTGCTTCTCTTTTGTTTTGGTTGTTTGTTTTGTTTTTAATATTCCACATAAAAAAATGGAATTGTATGGTATTGTTTTGTTTATTGAGGTATAGTTTCCATATAACATTATATTAATTTCAGGTGTACAACATAATGATTCAGTATTTGTATATATTGCAAAATGAGCACCACAATACGTCCAGTTAACATCCATCACCTTACATAGTTACACAAATTTTATTTTCTTGTGATGAGAACTTTTAAGATTTATTCTTGAAGGACCAAGATGGCCAAATAATTAAACACAATGTCTGCCACCTCCCATGACCACATAAAAATTACAACTAAATTATAGAACAATCAACCTCAAGAATCATCTGAAGACTAGCTGAACAGAACCCCTATAACTAAGGATATAAAGAAGAGGCCACAACAAGACTGGTGGGCGGGGGCACAGATGTGAAACAGGTTGTCCCCAAACTCACTGGTAGTGGTTGAGCACAGAGAGGGACACCTCAGTGACAGAGGTCCCCCCTGAAGAGTGAGGGGTCCAAGGCCCATGCCGGGTTCCCTAGACCAGGGGTCCTATGCTGGAAAGAGGAGATCCTACAACATCTGGAAGTGAAAATCAGTAAGGATACCAGAGGGTAAGGGGGTAGGGGGTGGTAGATGAGGGTAAAGGGGATCAAATATATGGTGATGGAAGGAGAACTGACTCTGGGTGGTGAACACACAATGGGATTTATAGATGATGTAATACAGAATTGTATACCTGAAATTTATTTAACTTTACTAACAATTGCCACCCCACTAAACTTTAATTTAAACAAAAGAAAAAATCAGTAAGGATTCTGTCCATAGATCCCAGTGAGACAGAAGGCAGCTAGATGCCCAGATGTCTTCTTAAAGGGCCCAAACACAGAGTTACTCTCTTGCAAGTACTCACCTTGGGCTCCAGCAGATGTGTTGCACCTTGGGAGGTACCAGAGAAATACAGCAAAAGACTGAGTTGTGTTGCTTCAGGGCGAAGGCTGGAGGGAGAGCTGCTATTATGCCTATGTGGAGCCCACCTCACTTATAACCTACAGAAGGGGGCTATCTTTCCTGTGTTGAACCCACCCCCAAAATGCCAAATCTGAGACTGCATTAAGCTGTTAAAATCCACACACATGCACCACCTTGTTGACTCCTTTGGAATCTACTCTGCCTGGCCAGTGAGACATTGCTGGGAGAACTCTCAGCTCCTGAGCAGCCAGCCCTGCCCCAGAAGCTGCAGGAGGTGCCTATAGCAGCAAACGACCTGGGGCAACCTGAAAAAATTTCAGTGGTAGGCGATCAGCCCCAGCTCACACAGAAGCATTTCTTGGGCAGGTCTCAGAATTTTGTGGGACTGAGATGAATGATGGCTGACTGCAGTGGTCTCAAGGCATTTTGTAGCGTGGTCAAAGACTCAGCACTGAATCTGCATTAACTTTGTAAAAACCACCAGGCACCCCATGAATCCCTGGATTCTGCTCTGCCCAAGCAGTATGGTATTGATGGGTGCACTCTCAGCTCCTGAACAGCTGGCCCCACCCCACAAGCTATTGGAGGGGTGTACAGCAGCAGCTGGCTGGTGGCAGCCTGGGAAACTTTCAGTGAAGGACAGTCAGCCTAGCTTCAGGGTTTTGTGGGCCCAGGGTGAACGGAGGCTGGATGTGGTGTTCTCACGGCATTTTGCAGAGTGGCCACAGGCTCACCACTGGTGCAAAGACTGAATCTGCTTTAATCTTGTGAAACCACTGGCCACATGCCATGACTCCCTGGGACCCTGCCCCACCCAACTTGGGTAGCATTGCTGAGGGCACTGTCAATACCAGGTCAATTAGCCCAGCTTGCACATCTAAGAAGGCTCTTTCAGTGGCTGAGCTTTACGGGCAACTGGCAGGTGGCAAGAAGCTTAAGGGGCCCTGAGCCTTTTACTAAGCTGCTCCAGGCCTGATGCTGGTGGTAGCCAGCATTGGCTCACAGTGGGGCCACCCCCACATGCCTCCAGATTCAACACAGGCAACAACCAACTTCATGTAGCTTTGTGGCTCCGACCAGGTAGCCCTGGGCCAGTTACAGGCAAGGCTGAAATTGGCCCACATTAGAGACTCTCCCAAGAGACATCAGAAAAAACAAACCCAGAGACTGGCCTCACACCACACCAAGCACTACCAGATCAGCCCCACCAGTGTCATGCAAAAAGAGTAGTCACAACAGGCACAAAAGTCTGCTGGGGAAAATCACTTTCAGAGGGGTCAGCCCACACACAGCAGCTCATACACTGTGAGTGTAGCCAATTCTCACAGCCAGTCAGCCTGAGAGTCAATCCCACCCACTGACACACCAAAAACAATTAAGGTTCAACAACAACAGGAGAATAAACGCAACACACACACACACACACACACACACACAGACAAAAAAAAAGCACTCCTAGAACACACAGAGATGATCAGGAGACTGCACAAGTAGACCACACAGGACACCTACTACATGATGCCTCCTGGCATAGACTGACAGACATAGGAGTTCTACCTAATACATAGAAGCAAACACAGAGAGACAGTCAGAATGACAAATGAAAGAAACATGACCCAAATAAAACAATAGGATAAAACTCCAGAAAAAGAACTAAATGAAAAGGAGGCAACTACTCTACTAGAGATCAATTTAAAACACTGGTAATAAGGAACTTAGAACTTCAACAAAGAGAAAGTAAGCATAAAGAAGGACATAGAAACCACAAAAAAGAGCCAGTCAGAAACAAAGAACTCAATAACTGAAATGAATAATTCACTAGAAGGAATCAGCAGCAGAGTAGATGAAGCAGAGAACTGAACCAGTGATTTGGAAAACAAGATAGCAGAAAACACCCAGTCAGAAAACAAAAAGAAAAACAGAATAATTTCTTTAAAAACAAAGAGAGTTTAAGGGATCTCTGGTACAACATCAAGTGTAACAACATTTGGATCATACCAGTACCAGAAGGAGAAGAGAGAAAGCAAGGGATTGAAGACCTATTTAAAGAAATAATAATTGAAAACTTCCCTAACCTAGCAAAGAAAAGAGACACAGAAGCCCAGGAAGCACAGAGAGTCCCAATCAAGATGAATCCAAGCAGGGCGACACCAAGACACATAGTAATTAAACTGCCAAATCTTAAAGACATGAGAGAATCTTAAAATCAGTAAGAGAAAAGGAGTTAGTTGCCTATAAGGGAGCTGCCATGAGATTGTCAGCTGATTTCTCAACAAAATCTTTGCAGGCAATAAGATATTGGCATGAAATATTCAAAGTGACAATAAGCAAGGAACTACAAACAAGACTACTCTACCCAGCAATGATATTATTTAAAATTGACGGAAAGATAAAGATCTGCCCAGACAAGAAAAACCTAAAGTAATTCATTACCAAAAAGCCAGTATTACAAGAAAAGATAAAGGGACTTCTTAAAGAAGAAGGGTGGGGGGGAACAAACAAACAAACAGAAGCATATCAAAAATATGAATGATAAAATGCCAATAACTATATACCTGTCAATAATCATTTTAAGTGTAAATGGATTAAATGCTCCAATCAAAAGTCAGAAGGAAGCTGAATAAATAATAAAACAAGACCCATACATATGCTGTCTACAAGAGAACCTCAGATTAAGAGATACACACACACTGAAAATAAAGGGGTGGAAAAATCTATCTCATGGGAATGGACATGAAAAAAAAAGCTGGGGTAGCAGTACTTATATCAGACAAACTAAACTTTAAAACAAAGACTATAATAAGACACAAAGAAGGACATTACATAATAATAAAGGGTTCAATCCCAACAAGAGGATATAACCCTAGTAAACAACAAAGGAGCACCTAAATATGTGAAACAAATATTGACTAACACAGAGGCAGAGAACAGTAACACAATCATAGTAGGGGACTTTAACACTCCACTGACACCAATTGATCAGACCTTCCAGACAGAACATAACATGGAAGAAGCAGCCTTGAATGAGACACTAGACCAGTGGATTTAACTGATATTTTTAAAGCATATTACCCCAAAGCAGCAGAATATGCATCCTTTTCAAATGCACACGTAACATTTTCCAAGGTTGACCAAATGTTACCCTGCAAAACAAGTCTCAACAAATTTAAGAAGACTGAAATAATATCAAGCATCTTTTTGACCACAATGGTATGAAACTAGAAATCAATTACAAGAAAAAAAAAACACCCTGAAAAACATGCAAATACATGGAGGCTAAATAAAATATTACTAAATAATGAATGGGTAACTAATGAGATCGAGGAATAAGTCAAAATATACCTTGAGAAAAACAAAAATGAAAACACAAAGACCCCAAATCTATGGAACACAGAAAAAGCAGTCCTAAGATGGAAATTCATAGCAATGCAGGCCTACTTCAAGAAATAAGAAAAATCTCAAATAAACAGTATAACTTTATATCTAAGGGAACTGGAAAAAGAACAGCAAAAAAATCCCAAAGTGAGTAGAAGGAAGGCAATAATAAAGGTCAGAGTAGAAATAAACAAAATAGAGGCTAAAAAAAAAAAAAATACAAAAGATCAATGAAACCAAGAACTGTTTTTTCTATTTTGAAAAGATAAACAAAATTGATAAACCTTTAACCAGACTCATCACACAAAAAAAGAGAGGATCCAAATAAATAAAATCAGAAATGAAAGAAGAGAAGTGACAACTAACACCACAGCGGAAACAAAAATTAAGATAATACTATAAACAACTATACACCAAAAAATTGGACTATCTGGCAGAAATGAATAAATTCCTACAAACGTCTACTCCTCCACGGATCAATCAAGGAGAAACAGAAAATCTGAACTGACCAATTACTACAATGAAATAGAATCAGTAATCAGCAATCTCCCAACACGCAAATGTCCTGGACCAAATGGCTTCACAGGTGAATTTACTAAAAATTCAAAATGAAAAAGAAAAAGAAAAAGAAAAATTAAGACCTATTCTTCTCAAACTGTCCCCAAAAAAATTAAGAGGAGAAAGGCTTCCAGGCTCATTCTACGAGGCCACCATTACACTGATTCCAAAACCAGACAAAGATATTACAAAAGAAACAAAACTATAGGCTGGTATCATTAATGAACATAGATGCAAAAATCCTCAACAAAATACTAGCAAACCAAATACAGAAATACTTAAAAAGATCATATACCACAATCAAGTGGGATTCAAACCTGGTAGGCAAGTTTTATTTAATTTTGGCAAATCAACTAATGTGCTATACCATATAAACAAAATGAAAAATAAAAATCATGTGGTCATATCAATAGATGCAGAAAAATCATTTCACAAAATCCAGCATCCATTTATGATAAAAACTCTCAACAAAATTAGGAATAGAGGGAACATATCTCAATATAATAAAAGCCATATTTGACAAATCCACGATACTATGTACACAGAACAACAAGGATTCCACAAAAAAACTATTAGAACTGATAAATCAATTTAGTAAAGTAGCAGGATACAAAATTAATATTAAAAGATTGGTTACATTTTTATACAATGAACTATCAGAAAGAGAAATTAAGAAAACAGTCTCATTTACAACTGCACCAGAAAAAAATCATAAAATACCTAGGAATAAATTTATCCAAGGAAATAAAATCCCTATACTCAGAAAATTAAACCGCATTAAGGACGTCATCAAAATGGCGGCGAGAGGTGAGCCTGTGGAAATCTCCCCTGGATTTTACAACAAATTAAACAGCTATAAATCCACAAAGGACTCCCTGCACAGCAGACAGGCAAGACGAAGAGGTTCACTACTGAATTCACCTAAAGGTGGGCAAATTGCATGAGCAGGGGAAGAGGGAAGCAAGAAGTGTGGAGACAGAGCCTCCCGGGCACAGGACGCAGACCTAGCTCAGTGCTCCAAGCTTGCTGCATCCCGGAACGACCACAGCTGGGGGAGAGGGAAGAACTAGGACTGCTAGGGCTCTGTTTTGGCCCACAGGGCTGAGGGGACAGCATATAACACGGCTGAACTCAATGCTCACAGCAGAAACCTCGGAGCAAAGACTGAGGGAAGAAGGCTGAAAGTGGTGGTTCAAGCCCTCACTGCCCAGCAGAGAACGGAAGCCAAGAGCCATAGGCACTGAGACTAGGCGCACACTCTGTACCCTCCCAGAGCTCACCCCGCCCCCACCTGCCCAGTGCTAGATACCAAACAGTAGCAGTGTCAGATGAAAAAAACAGAATATTTGCAGAACTGTGGCCCACAGACACAGATTCGCAACCCAAATTGTTCAGGAGGGAGCTGTGGAAGCAGGACCAGCTGTGGTGGTGGTCGCCACCATTGATCTGGGCCACCTCTTACAACTCACCCCGCCTCTGGCCCCACCTATCTGGGCGGATCCCTGCAGGACTAAACAGAACTGATGAAATATACAGGCTCTGAATCCGGTGCAGGAAGAACTTTGGAACTACAAAAGCTCTCTACATATACACACGGACACTGCACCCTGTGACCCAGGTGAACTATTAACAAAGGAGAAACCCATCTCCCAGGGAATCCCCCCATTGTGTGAGAAGCTGGAATAGTGCAGAGAAAACATAGCACTACCATGTGAGAGAGAATAAAAGGCTGCAGTCAGAGAGAAAAATAAAACATTCTACACACAAGTACTGGGAAACAAAAGAAAGACCTCTTCCTATCAACCTGTGGCAGAAGCCACTCCTGTAGATATCTAGGAAGAGAAATAATAAATCAGTAACTGCCATGAATAACCAAGGCAAAAAGACAGCTCAGAAAAAAAGTGAAAAGTCTCCAGAAAAGGAACTTAAACATATGGAAATATGTGACTTAAATGACACAGCATTCAAGATTGCAGTTCAGAAAAAACTCAACGAGATGCAAGAAAACACAGAAAGACAGGTGAATGAACTCAGAAACACAACCAAAGAACAACATGAGCATTTTACGAAAGAGATTTAAATTTTAAAAAAGAACCAAATAGAATTTCTGGAGATTAAGAACTCAATAGAAGAAATCAAGAATGAAATAGCCAGCTTAGGGAGTAGAGTTGACCAGATGGAGGAAAGAATCAGTGACATCGAAGATAGAAACCTGGAAATTACACAGATGGAAGAAGAGACTCGAGACTTAAAAGAAATGAAAGAACTCTACAAGAAATTTCTGACTCCATCAGAAAGACCAATATAAGAATAATGGGCATACCAGAAGGAGAAAAAGAGAGACAAGAACACAGAATATATTCAAACAAATTGTCGATGAGAACTTCCCAAATTTGTGGACAGAACTGGATCCTCGAATCCAAGAAGGAAAGAAAACACCTAATTACCTCAATCCCAACAGGCCTTCTCCAAGACACATTGTATTGAAGCTGTGTAACATCAACAACAAAGAAAGAATCCTCAAGGCAACCAGGGAAAAGAAGATGGTAACCTACAAAGGAAAGCCCATTAGATTATCATCAGATTTCTCAACAGAAACTCTACAAGCCAGGGGGGAATAGAATCAAATACTCAAACTATTGAAAGAGAGAATTTATGAGCTAAGAATAATATATCCAGCAAAGATATCCTTTAGATATGAAGGCAGACCTTTCCAGATTTTCAGAAGCTGTGGGAATTTTCTAATACATGACCTGCACTACAAGAAATACAAAAGGAGGCTATTCGACCACTATCCACAGGGACAGTTTGTGGCAACCAAAACATAAAAAGGGGTAGAGTAAAGGCCTGAACCAGAATAGGGGAATGGAGAAAGTAAGCGTGCTGAAGAAAATGGAATACTCTAAATATCAAACTTTCTTTTACATAAACTTAAGGGTAACAACTCAAAAAAAAATCCAGAACTGAAATATATACTGTAATAAGAAAAGAAACAGATGGAAACATCATAGAATCCCACCATACAGAAATAACAGACAACAACAAAAAGGCAAAGAAACAATGGAGTCACAGCCTTACCAGACAACCAAAGATAGAATGACAGGAAATCCTCACATATCAACAATCACCCTAAATGTAAATGGAGTGAACTCACCAATAAAAAGGCACAGAGTAGCACATTGGATCAAAAAACTAAACTAACTATATTCTGTCTCCAAGAGACATATCTCAGCTACAAGGAAAAGCATAGACTCAAAGTGAAAAGGTGGAAATTGACACTCGAAGAAAATGATATCCAAGAAAATCAGATGTAGCTATAATGATATCAGATGAAACAGATGTCAGGGTGAAAAAGGTAACAAGAGACAAAGATGGACATTTCATAATGGTAAAGGGGACTATAGGACAAGAAGACACAACAGTCATCAATATTTATGCCCCAATCAGGGAACACCAGAATATACCAAGCAATTACTAACAGAACTAAAGGGAGAAATTGACCAAAACACAATTATACCAGGGTACTTAAATACATCATTGACAGCTATGGATACATCATTCAAACAGAAAATAAATAATGAAATAGCAGCCCTAAATGACACATTAGATGAAATGGATATAATTGACATATATAGAGCACTTCATCCTAATACATTAGACTATACATTCTTTTCTACTGTACATGGAACATTCTCAAGGATAGACCATGTGTTAGGATATAAAATCAGCCTCAACAAATTTAAGAAGATTGAAATCATACCAAGCATATTCTCTGATCACAAGGCTTTGAAATTGGATATCAACTGCAAAAAGAAAGCAGGAAAAAACACAAATACATGGAGATTAAACAACATACTTTTAAAGAACGACTGGGTCAAAGAAAAAATTAGAGGAGAGATCAAAAGATACATAGAAACAAATGACAACGAAAATACATCCTACCAAAATTTTTGGGAGGCAGCGAAAGTAGTTTTAAGAGGGAGATTTATATCATTACAGGCCTATCTCAAGAAACAAGAAAAATCTCAAATAAATAACCTCATGTTACACCATAAAGAACTAGAAAAAGAAGAACAAGTGAAACCCAAGGTCAGCAGAAGAAAGGAAATAACAAAAATCAGAGCAGAACTAAATGAAATAGAGAACAAAAAGACAATAGAAAAAATTAATGTGACAAAGAGCTGGTTCTTTGAAAAGATTAACAAAATTGACAAACCCTTGGCTAGACTCACTAAGATAAAAAGAGAGAAGACACTAACAAATCAGAAATGAAAAAGGGGAAGTTATCACGGACACCACAGAAATACAAAGGATCATCCAAGAATACTATGAAGGACTATATGCCACCAAATTCAATAACCTAGAAGAAATGGACAAGTTCTTAGAAACATATAGCCTTCCTTGGCTGAACCATGAAGAACTGGAAAATATAAGCAGACTGATCACCAATAATGAAATTGAATCAGTCATCCAAAACTTTCCCAAAAGCAAAATTCCGGGACCAGGTGGCTTCACCAGTGAGTTCTACCAAACCTTCAAAGAGGATCTAATACCAATCCTGCTCAAACGCTTCCAAACAATTGAAGAAGAGACAGTACTCCATAACTCATTTTATGAGTCCAACATTACCCTGATACCAAAACCTGGGAAGTCAACACAAAAAAAGAAAACTACAGACCAATATCTCTGATGAATACAGATGCAAAAATCCTAAACAAAATTCTAGCAAATCGAATACAACAATGCATTAAAAAGATCATTAGTCACTACGACCAAGAGGGGTTCATCCCCGGGGCACAAGGATGGTTCAACATCCGCAAATCCATCAATGTGATACATCACATAAACAAAATAAAGGACAAAAATCATGATTATATCAATTGATGCAGAAAAAGCATTTGACAAGATACAACATCCATTTATGATTAAAACACTTAATAAAATAGGTATAGAAGGAAAATACCTTAACATAATAAAGGCCATATATGACAAGCCCTCAGCTAATCTCATAATTAATGGTGAAAAACTGAAGCCCTTTGCTCTACGTTCAGGAACACAACAGGGCTGTCCCCTATCACCTCTGCTTTTCAACATAGTGTTGGAAGTCCTTGCCAGAGCAATCAGGCAAGAGAAAGAAATAAAAGGCATCCACATTGGGAATGAAGAAGTTAAATTGTCAGTCTTTGCAGGTGACATGATGCTATATATAGAAAACCCTAAAGACTCCTCCAGAAAGCTACTGGAAACAATCAACGAATACAGTAAAGTTGCTAGCTACAAAATCAACGTACAAAAGTCCATTGCATTCCTATATACTAACAATGAAATATCAGAAAAAGAAATACAAAAAACAATTCCTTTTGCAATTGCAGCAAAAAGAATAAAATACCTAAGAATGAACTTAACCAAGGATATGAAGGACTTATATGCTGAAAACTATAAGAGATTTTTGAAAGAAATTAAAGAAGACACAAAGAAATGGAAAGACATTCCGTGCTCATGGATTGGAAGAATCAATATAGTTAAAATGGCCATATTACCCAAAGCAATATACAGATTTAATTCAATCCCCATCAAAATCCCAGTGGCATTTTTTAAAGAAATAGAAAAAAAATCATCAGATTTGTTTGGAACCACAAAAGACCCCGAATAGCCAAAGCAATTTTAAGAAAAAAGAACATTACTGGAGGTATCACACTCCCTGACTTTAGCTTGTACTACAGGGCTACAATAATGAAAACAGCATGGTATTAGCAGAAAAACAGACACATAGACCAACGGAATAGAATTGAGAACCCAGAAATAAAACCACATAAATATGGACAGATAATTTTTGACAAAGAAGCTAAAAACATGCAATGGAGGAAAGACAGCCTCTTCAATAAATGGTGCTGGGAGAATTGGATAGCCACGTGCAAAAGAATGAAACTGGACTGCTATCTGTCACCATGTACCAAAATTAATTCAAAATGGATTAAAGACTTAAGTATAAGACCTGACACAATAAACTGCTTAGAAGAAAACATAGGTACTAAACTTATGGACCTTGGGTTCAAAGAGCATTTTATGAATTTGACTCCAAAGGCAATGGAAGTAAAAGCTAAAATAAACAAATGGGACTATATGAAACTTAAAAGCTTCTGCACAGCAAAAGAAACCATCGACAAATTAAAGAGGCAACCAACTGAATGGGAGAAGATTTTTGCAAACAGTGCCTCCAATCAGGGGCTAATATCCAAAATATACAAGGAATTCGTGAAACTCAACAACAGAAAAACAAACAACCCAATTGAAAAATGGGCAGAGGACCTGAAGAGACATTTCTCCAAAGAGGACATACAAATGGCAAATAGACATATGAAAAAATGCTCAACATCACTAATCATCAGAGAAATGCAAATAAAAACCACAATGAGATATCATCTTACCCCAGTCAGAATGGCTATCATCAACAAGTCAAATAGTAACAAGTGTTGGAGAGGCTGTGGAGAAAAAGGAATCCTCATACACTGTTGGTGAGAATGCAGACTGGTGCAGCCATTATGGAAGGCAGTGCGGAGGTTCCTAAAAAAATTACGAATAGAATTACCATATGACCCAGCAATCCCTCTCCTGGGTATCTACCCAAAAAATCTGAAAACGTCTACACATAAAGACACGTGTGCTCCAATGTTCATTGCAGCTTTGTTTACGGTGGCCAAGACGTGGAAACAAATAAAATGTCCTTTGATAGATGAATGGATAAAGAACTTGTGGTATATATACACAATAGAATATTATTCGGTGGTAAGAAAAGATGATATAGGAACATTTGTGACAACATGGATGGATCTTGAGAATATAATGCTAAGCGATATAAGTCAGACAGAAAAAGCAGAGAACCATATGATTTCACTGATATGTGGTATATAAACCAAAAAGAACAAAAGAACAAGACAAACAAATGAGAAACAAGAACTCATAGACACAGACAATAGTTTAATGGTTACCAGAGGGTAAGGGAGGTGTGGGCTGGGAGATGCCCGTAAGGGGGATCAAATATATGGTGATGGAAGGAGAACTGACTCCGGGTGGTGCACACACAATGGGATTTATAGATGATGTAATACAGAATTGTACACCTGAAATCTATGTAATTTTACTAACAATTGTCACCCCAATAAATTAAAAAAAAAAAAAGACATCAGAAACTTCATAGGAGAAGTCCCCACAGCAAATCACTCTGTGAAATGAGATATGTTGCCGATTGAAGTATGTTGTTTGTATGAATGGTGTGCGGGGCCCCTGAAAGTGGTTGAGATCTACCAACAGAGCTTATTTTGAAAGGTTTCCCAAGACAGGTTTGGTTTGTTAGCTGAAATTTACTTTCTCTTTGAACTCATGCCTCTATGGTTCCCTAGTGAAATGGAGATGATAAATCCTGTCTTTCTTTGTTTTCTTATTTTGTGGACTTCTAGATGAAAATGCCTGATGGCTTAATCTTGGCTTTCCCCTAGACTCTCAGCCATTTCTTAGACCTTAATATTCTCTTTCCCCGTTATAAACTCCCTTGTAAGTGAGGAAAACACTTCCTGGGTTGGTTACTTCCTGATTTGTGTCTGATTCATCTTGTAGTTAGTCGAAGCTGCTCAACAATTGTTTATTAATTAAATACCCACAGGGTTTCTTGAACTGTACCAAGCTCTGCCTACTCTGTGACCAAGTGAATTTTGATCAAATCTCTGAAAAGCGTTGAAAGCTACAGGTAGCAAAACAAGGAAAATAGAGTTGACAGAAATCTTCATCTCCTTCTAAACATCAGCACTCAGCCCTGTCAGATTCGCTGTGGTGCACAAGCCCTGTGGGTATGCTTGGCAATAGTCCCTGGATGTTAGAGCAGGTGTGTTTCATCGGGAGGCCAAGCACAGAGTGAGGCTAAGGAAGAATTCAAACCCATGTCTGAGGAAGAGTGCTGAGGCGAAAAATTGAAGACCATGATCAGAGATAAGTGTGGAGCCTGAAATCAGAGCTGAAGCCAAAGAGGAGGAGCTGGGTGAAGGCAGAGCAGGTAAGGAAGCAAGCTGCCTGAGAGTCTCGGGCATTTGATTTGGGGGTAGGACTGTGGTTCCACGTTCACCAACTTAATTTTAGTCCTCCAAGGAGGCAGGGAAGAGCAACCTTTATCAAGGCAGGAATCTCTCTCTCTCTCTGTCTCTCTCTTTCTCTCTCTCTGTCTCTCTCTCTCTCTCTCTCTCTCTCACACACACACACACACCCTCTTGTTCAACGTGTGTGTGTGTGTGTGTGTGTGTGTGTGTCTGTTTGTGTGTGTGTGTAAGGGCTCTAGTGGTAGTCAGGCACACAGTAGGGAGGAAATAATGAGAGAGGGTGGGGGAAAGAGAGTAAAGGGAAAAGTCCAAAAACAAATTCTTCTGATGGCCCAGTTATTTGCTTTCTTTACAATAATCTACAATCTGTAAGAAAGCCTAAAGTGAATGCCTAACTAGAAGTTATTGAGAGTTTTGAATTAGTTCTCCTGTCTAAAACCAGAAAGAGTTTATTCCAATGGCATAATGGTTTTTATTTTCTTTTATGAGTTATAGTCATCTTTCTCTTTCTCCTTTATGATGGAGGATATATCTATATCTCTGGAGATATATATATATATCTCCAGAGATATAGATATATCCAGATATATATATCCGGATATATATATATATATATATATATATATATATATATATATATCCAGACTATTCCATTTAATCAGCAAAATGTGTTTTCCTTCTTGACTTGGAATTCAATTCTATTGTGGCTGAGATAGCCAACTTATTTCACTTTTGCCCTGCGTCATTTAGACAGTTTCGATGCTGCCTGACAGTAACTCTCTCTCATAGCAGTAAGATTTCTGATGGTAAATATGCTGTTATAAAAATAATTGAAAAGATATTTATTGTCTTCCTATCTTATGCAAGACAATGTGTCATTTACAGGTTGTGGAATGAGGGATGAATATAAAGAAATACACACTCAAGTCCCTGCCCTCAAGGGACTTGAGAAGAGAACATGTTTAGTCAGAAAATTGTAGATAATAATAATATCAAGGAATAATTTAAAAGGGGCATTTGTGAAATTTAGATACTACCCTGTGAACTCAGAAGAGGGAAAAATCAGTCATCAAAGACTAGGAAGGCTAGCAAAGGCTTTAAAATTCCTGCTACATACTAGACATGCAATATATACCAAAGGTGCCAAAAAATGTATACATGTGACTTGTATTCATCTTTTTGTAAGCATAGCTTATGCTGGGGGACACTGCAAGGAGTAGTTTTTCTAGAGTAAAGGGTTTATGAAAGGAGCTCACACTGGAAATGTGATTGGTACCAGATAACAGAAGGCCTAGAATGCATGAGAAAGGACTTTGAGCTTTATTATGTAGGTAATGGGGAACCACTGAAGGTTTTCAGCAACTGATAATGTCAAGGGAGGATGAATCTGGTGACAATGTGCAGGATGGATTAACAGAGAGGGACTGGAGGCAGCTGGATCACTTAGGAGGCTACTGCTGTATTCTGGACAAGAAGTGATGAGGGCTGTAAGTAAGATATGCAATATCATGTAAAAGATAAATGAATAGCACTTAGTGACTTGATTTCATATATGGGGCAAAGGAAAGGTAGAAGATAAGATGACTCAAGCTTCAAGTCCATGAGATTGAAGAATAGTGGTGGCATTACCAAAAATATTTTCTCTGCTTAAATTGTTAAATAGTGTCTTGGGCTAGTTTGCAAAAGGACGAGTCTCAGGGAGACAATTTTCTTGGCTGTTTAAATCTATTTCTATCGTATCTTGGCACTCTGGGGCTTCCATAGATCTAGAGATTCCAGACTGGCAGGTTTGAACTCTAGATTTTAGGCAGGACCAACCCAAATTATGACAGGTCGATTCAATTTTGTCCTGATTTACCTTTCTTACTATTTTATTCAGATTGCAAGTCTCTTAAGTGGATCCAGATTTTCCTTTTTTAGGCAATCCATTTAGGGGCTGAATAACTTTCATTTATTAGCATGTCTTCCTGTTTACTCACCTGAGCAGCACAGTCTCTCTACTTGATACCAGCACAGGCCTTCAAGCTTATTTTTTGCATTTGAGCACATGCAGGGATCGACACTTGCTGCTTTGTATACAAGTGAAGGCACTAGTCCTAGAAAACTAATAATGTCTCTATTTTTATTTTATTAATTTATATAAAGAAGCCCTTTTGCCTGTAGAGCAGGCACAGAGACAGAAGAAGATTGTTTCCATTTATTTTTTCCTTTCCTTACAGGGACTTGAGTTCAGTAATGTATGTTTGAATGAACTCCTTGAAGCAAAACATACACAAGAGGAAGATATATGAAATATTAAAAGAACAATATCAGATAGTATATAAAAATCTACTTAGCATTTTTAAGTGCTTACTTATTCCAAAGCCATTTGTACTATTTTAGTTTGTCTACAAGCCAGCATATTCCCCAATCCATCCCAAACACATGCACACTCCAAAATAACAAATTTATATGGTCACTGTTGTAATATATATGAAAGTAAATAGAGGCAGAGTAAAATACCATTTTTGATTGGAACAAGGATACATTGGAAAGTAGAGTCCAAGGATCGTTTTTTATTTTAATTAAAGTTTATTGGGGTGACGTATGTTAATAAAGTTACACAGATTTCAGGTATAAAATTCTATATTACATCATCTATAAATCCCACTGTGTGTTCAACACCCAGAGTCAGTTCTCCTTCCATCACCATATATTTGATCCCCTTTACCCTCATCTACCACACCTCTCCCCCCTTACCCTCTGGTAACCACTAAACTATTGTCTGTGTCTATGAGTTTTTGTTTCTCATTTGTTTGTCTTGTTCTTTTGTTGTTTTGGGTTTATATACCACATATGAGTGCAATCATATGGTTCTCTGCTTTTACTGTCTGACTTATTTCGCTTAGCATTATATTCTCAAGATCCATCCATGTTGTCAAAAAACGGTCCTATTTCATCTTTTCTTACCGCCGAATATTATTCCATTGTGTATATATACCACAACTTCTTTATCCATTCATCTATTGAAGGACATTTTGGTTGTTTCCATGTCTTGGCCAACGTCAATAAAGCTGCAATGAACATTGGAGCACATGTGTCTTTATGGATAAATGTTTTCAGATTATTGGGGTAGATACCTAGGAGTGGGATTGCTGAGTCACACGATAATTCTATTTGTAATTTTTTGAGGAACCTCCACACTGCCTTCCATAGCGGCTGCACCAGTCTGCCTTCCCACCAACAGTGTATGAGGGTTCCTTTTTCTCCACAGCCTCTCCAACACTTGTTACTATTTGTCTTGTTGATGATAGCCATTCTGACTGGGGTGAGGTGATATCTCATTGTGGTTTTTATTTGCATTTCTCTGATGATTAGTGATGTTGAGAATTTTTTCATATGTCCATTTGCCATTTGTATGTCCTCTTTGGAGAAATGTCTCTTCAGGTCCTCTGCCCATTTTTCAATTGGGTTGTTTGTTTTTTGATTGTTGAGTTGCATGAGTTCCTTGTATACATTCGATATTAGCCCCTTATCGGAGGCACTGTTTGCAAAAATCTCCCATTTAGTTGGTTGCCTCTGTATTTTGCTGATGGTTTCTTTTGCTGTACAGAAGCTTTTAAGATTGATATACTCCCATTCGTTTATTTTAGCTTTTACTTCCCTTGCCTTTGGAATCAAATTCATAAAATGTTCTTTGAACCGAAGATCCATAAGTTTACTACCTATGTTTTCTTCTATGCAGTTTATTTTTTCAGGTCTTATGCTTAAGTCTTTGATCCATTTTTAATTAATTTTGGAATATGGTGACAGATAGCAGTCCAGCTTCAATCCATTGCACGTGGCTTTCCAATTCTCCCAGCACCATTTATTGAAGAGGCTGTCTTTTCTCCATTTTATGTTTTTGGCTTCTTTGTCAAAAATTATCTGTCCACATTTATGGGGGTTTACTTCTGGGTTCTCAACTCTATTCCATTGGTCTACGTGTCGGTTTTTCTGCCAATACCATGCTGTTTTGAATATTGTTGCCTTGTAGCACAAGCTAAAGTCAGGGAGTGTGATACCTCCAGCAATGTTCTTTTTTCTTAAGATTGCTTTGGCTATTCGGGGTCTTTTGTGATTCCAAACAAATCTGATGATTTTTTGTTCTATTTCTTTAGAAAAATGTCATTGGGATTTTGATGGGGATTGCATTAAATATATATGTTGCTTTGGGTAATATGGCCATTTTAACTATGTCGATTCTTCCAATCCATGAGAACGAAATGTTTTTCACTTTCTCTGTGTCTTCTTCAATTTCTTTCAAAAATGTCTTATAGTTTTCAGCATATAGGTATCTCACAGCTTTGGTTAAGTTTATTCCTCGGTGTTTTTTTGTTGTTGTTTGTATTAATTTTTTAAATTAATTAATTAATTAATTTTTTAATTTATTGGGGTGACAATTGTTAGTAATATTGCGTAGATTTCAGGTGTACAATTCTGTATCACGTCATCTATAAATTACATTGTGTGTTCACCACCCAGAGTCAGTCCTCGGTGTTTTATTCTTTTTGCTGCAATTGCAAAAGGAATTGTTTTTTGTATTTCTTTTTCTGAGATTTCATTGTTAGTATATAGGAATGCAAAGGATTTTAGTATGTTGATTTTTCTAGCCGGCCACATTACTGTATTCTTTGATTGTTTCTAATAGCTTTCAGGTGGAGTTTTTAGAGTTTTCTATATACAGCATCATGTCATCTGCAAAGAGTGACAATTTAACTTCTTCATTCCCAATTTGGATGCTTTTTATTTCTTTCTCTGGCCTGATTGCACTGGCTAGGACTTCCAACACTATGTTGAAAAGCAGAGGTGATAGGGAAGAGCCATGTCGTGTTCCTGAACGTAGAGCAAAGGGCTTCAGTTTTTCATGATTAATTGTGAGATTAGCTGAGGGTTTGTCATATATGGCCTTTATTATGTTAAGGTATTTTCCTTCTATACCTATTTTATTAAGTGTTTTAATCATAAATGGATGTTGTATCTTGTCAAATGCCTTTTCTGCATCAATTGATATAATCATATGATTTTTGTCCTATATTTTGTTTATGTGATGTATCACATTGATGAATTTGTGGACGTTGAACCATCCTTGTGCCCCGGGGATGAACCCCACTTGGTCGTGACGACTAATCTTTTTAATGCATTGTTGCATTCGATTTGCTAGAATTTTGTTTAGATGTTTTGCATCTGTATTCCTCAGAGACATTGGCCTGCAGTTCTCTTTTTTTTTTTTTTGCGTTGTCCCTGCCAGGTTTTTGTATCAGGGTAATGTTGACCTCATAAAATGAGTTAGGGAGTACTGTTTCTTCTTCAAATTTTTGGAAGAGTTTCAGCAGGATTGGTATTAGATCCTCTTTGAAGGTTTGGTAGAATTCACTAGTGAAGCCATCTGGTCCCGGAATTTTGCTTTTGGGAAAGTTTTGGATGACTGATTCAATTTCCTTACTGGTGATCGGTCTGTTTAGATTTTCCAGTTCTTCATCTTTCAGTCTTGGAAGGCTATATGTTTCTAAGAACTTGTCCATTTTTCTAGGTTATTGAATTTGGTGGCATATACTCCTTAATAGTATTCTTGGATGATCCTTTGTATTTCTGTGGTGTCCGTGATAACTTCCCCTTTATCATTTCTGATTTTGTTAATTAGTGTCTTCTCTCTTTTTATCTTAGTGAGTCTAGCCATGGGTTTCTCAATGCTGTTAATCATTTCAAAGAACCAGCTCTTTGTCACATTAATTTTTTCTATTGTCTTTTTGTTCTCTATTTCATTTAGTTCTGCTCTGATTTTTGTTATTTCCTTTCTTCTGCTGACCTTGGGTTTCGCTTGTTCTTCTTTTTCTAGTTCTTTATGGTGTAACATGAGGTTATTTATTTGAGATTTTTCTTGTTTCTAGAGATAGGCCTGTAATGATATAAATTTCTCTCTTAAAACTGCTTTCGCTGCATCCCAAAAATTTTGGTAGGATGTATTTTAATTGTCATTTGTTTCTATGTATCTTTTGATCTCTCCTCTAATTTCTTCTTTGACCCAGTCATTCTTTAAAAGTATGTTGTTTAATCTCCATGTATTTGTGTTTTTTCCTGCTTTCTTTTTCCAGTTGATATCCTATTTCAAAGCCTTGTGATCAGAGAATATGCTTGGTATGATTTCAATCTTCTTAAATTTGCTGAGGCTGATTTTATGTCCCAATATATGGTCTGTCCTTGAGAATGTTCCATGTACACTAGAAAAGAATGTATAGTCTGATGTTTTAGGATGAAGTGCTCTATATATGTCAATTATGTCCATTTCATCTAATGTGTCATTTAGGGCTGCTATTTCATTATTTATTTTCTGTTTGGATGATCTATCCGTAGCTGTCAATGGTGGATTTAAGTCCCCTAGTATAATTGTGTTTTGGTCAATTTCTCCCTTCAGTTCTGTTAGTAGTTGCTTGGCACCAAAAGGTGCTCCCTGATTGGGGGCATAAATATTGATGACTGTTATGTCTTCTTGTTGTATAGTCCCATTTACCATTATGAAATGTCCATCTTTGTCTCTTGGTATCTTTTTCACTCTGAAGTCTGTTTCATCTGATATCATTATGGCCACAGCTGATTTTCTCTGGGTACCATTTGCTTGGTGTGTCAATTTCCACCCTTTCACTTTGAGTCTATGCTTGTCCTTGTAGCTGAGATGTGTCTCTTGGAGACAGCACATGGTTGGGTTTAGTTTTTTGATCCAATCTGCTACTCTGTGCCTTTTTATTGGTGAGTTCAGTCCATTTACATTTAGGGTGATTATTGATATGTGAGGATTTCCTGTCATTCTATCTCCAGTTCTCTGGTAAGGCTGTGTCTCCATTGTTTCTTTGCCTTTTTGTTGTTGTCTATTATTTCTGTGTGGTAGTGTTCTATGATGTTTCCCTCTGTTTCTTCTTTTATTACAGTATATATTTCAGTTCTGGATTTTTTTGAGTGGTTGCCCTTAAGTTTATGTAAAAGAAAGTTTGATATTTAGAGTATTCCATTTTCTTCAGCACGCTTACTTTCTCCATTCCCCTATTCTGGTTCAGGCCTTTACTCTACCCCTTTTTATGTTTTGGTTGCCACAAAGTGTCCCTGTTGATGGTGGACGAATAGCCTCCTTTAGTATTTCTTGTAGTGCAGCTCATGTATTAGAAAATTCCCTCAGCTTCTTTATGTCTGGAAAGGACTTTATTCCTCCTTCATATCTAAAGGATATCTTTACTGGATATATTTTTCTTGGCTCATAATTTCTCTCTTTCAATAGTTTGAATATTTGTTTCCACACCCTCCTGGGTTATAGAGTTTCTGCTGAGAAATCTGATGATAATCTAATGGGCTTTCCTTTGTAGGTCACCGTTTTCTTTTCCCTGGCTGCCTTGAGGATTCTTTCTTTGTCGTTGATTTTAGACAGCTTCAATATAATGTGCCGTGGGGAAGGCCTGATGGGATTGGGGTAATTAGGTGTTCTATTTGCTTCTTGGATTCAAGGATCCATTTCTGTCCACAAGTTTGGGAAATTCCCATCAACAATTTGTTTGAATATATTCTCTGTTCCCTTCTCTCTTTCTTCTCCTTCTAGTATGCCCATTATTCTTATATTGCTCTTTCTGATGGAGTCAGAAAGTTCTTGTAGAGTTCTTTCATTTCTTTTAAGTCTCAAGTCTCTTTCTTCTTCCATCTGTGTAATTTCCAGGTTTCTATCTTCAATGTCACTGATTCTTTCCTCCATCTGGTCAACTCTACTACCTAAGCTTGTTATTTAATTCTTAATTTCTTCTATTGAGTTCTTAATGTCCAGAAATTCTATTTGGTTCTTTTTTAAAATTTCAATCTCTTTCGTAAAATGCTCATGTTTTTCTTTGATTGTGTTGCTGAGTTCATTAAACTGCCTTTCTGTGTTTTCTTGCATCTCGTTGAGTTTTTTCTGATCTGCAATCTTGAATTCTCTGTCATTTAAGTCACATATTTCCATATCTTTAAGTTCCTTTTCTGGAGACTTTTCAGTTTCTTTCTGAGCTGTCTTGTTGCCTTGGTTATTCATGGCAATTGCTATTTATTATTTTTATTATTTCTCTTCCTAGACATCTACAGGAGTGGCTTCTGCAACAGGTTGATAGGAAGAGGTCTTTCTTTTGTTTTCCAGTACTTGTTGGTAGAATGTTTATTATTCTCTCCGACTGCAGCTTTTTTTTCTCTCTCACACGGTAGTGTTATGTTTTCTCTGCACTATTCCAGCTTCTCACACAATGGGGGGATTCCCTGGGAGACGTGCTTTTCCTCTGTTAATAGTTCCCCTGGGTCACAGGGCGCAGTGTCCATGTGGGTATGCGGAGAGCTTTTGAAGTTCCAAAGCTTGCTGCACCAGATTCAGAGCCTGTATGTTTCAGCAGTTCTGTTTACTCCTGCAGGGATCCACCTAGATAGGTGGAGACAGGGTGGGGTGAGTTTTGAGAGGTGGCTCAGAGCTCTGGCGGGGACCACCACCACAGCCAGTCCTGCTTCCACAGCTCCCTCCCCTTTGCCGGAACTAGTTGGTCTGCAAATCTGTGTCTGCAGTTCTCAGTTCTCAGAACAGCAAATATTCTGTTCTTTTGATCTGACACTGCTGCTGTTCTGCTTCTAGCACCGGGCAGGTGGGGGCGGGGTGAACTCTGGGAGGGTAGAGAGGGGGCGGCTAGTCTCAGTTCTTAAGGCTTCTGTTCTCTGCTCAGCAGTTTGGGCTTACACCACTGTTTTCAGCCTTCTTCCCTTAGTCTTTTCTCCGAGGTCTCTGCTGTGAGCGTTGTGTTCAGCTGTGTTATGTGCTGCCCCCTCAGCCCTTTGGGCCATAAGCGCAGCCCTAGCAGTCTGAGTTCTTCCCTCTCCCGCAGCTGTGGTATTTCCGGGATGAAGCAAGCTCGGAGCACTGAGCTAAGTCTGTGTCCTGCGCCCCCACGGCTCCGTCTCCGCACTTCTCCCTTCCCTTCTCCCCCTCTCGCGTGATTCAGCCACCATTAGGTGAATTTAGTAGTGGGGCTCTTCTTCTTGCCTGTCTGCTGTGCAGGGAGTCCTTTGTGGAGTTATTGTTGTTCGATTAGTTGTAAATTTCAGGGGAGCTTTACAGAGGCTCACCTCACGCCGCCATTTTGATGTTGTCTCCTCCATATCTTTAAGTTCATTTTCTGGAGAGTTTTCAGTTTCTTTCTGAGCTGTCTCATTGCCTTGATTATTCATGGCCATTAATGGTTTATTATTTCTCTTCCTAGACATCTACAGGAGTGGGTTCTGCAACAGGTTGTTAGGAAGAGTTCTTTCTATTGTTTTCCAGTACGTGTCAATACAATGTTTACTTTTCTTTCTGACTGCAGCTCTTTTTTCTCTCTCATTCTGTAGTGTTATGTTTTCTCTGCACTATTCCTGCTTCTCACACAATGGAGGGATTTTCTGGAAGGCAGGCCTCTCCTGTGTTAACAGTTCGCCTGGGTCACAGTTCGCACCACGTCCCTGTGGGTATGCGGAGAGCTTTTGAAGTTCCAAAGCTCTTCCTGCACCAGATTCAGAGCCCGTGAGTTTCAGCTGTTCTGTTACTCCTGCAGGGATCCACCCAGATAGGTGGAGACAGGGGCGGGGTGCGTTGTGAGAGGTGGCCCAGAGGAATGGCATTGACCACTACCACAACCAGTCCTGCTTCAACAGCTCCCTCCCCTTTGCCAGAACTATTTGGGCTGTGAATCTGTGTCTGTGGACCACAGTTCTCAGAACTGCAAATATTCTGTTCTTTTGATCTGACACTGCTACTGTTCTGCTTCCAGCACTGGGCAGGTGGGGGCGGGGTGAGCTCTGGGAGGATAGGGAGGGGGCGGCTAGTCTCAGTGTCTAAGGCTTCCGTTCTCTGAGGCAGTGAGGGCTTAAACCACCATTTTTACCCTTCTTCCCTCAGTGTTTTCTGCGAGGTCTCTGCCGTGAGCATTGGGTTCAGCCGTGTTATATGCTGTCCCCTCAGCCCTGTGGGCCATAAACGGAGCCCTAGCAGTCCGAGTTCTTCCTTCTCCTGTAGCAGCAGTAGTTCTGGGATGCAGGGAGCTCAGAGCACTGAGCTAGGTCTGCGTCCTGCGCCCGCACAGCTCCGTCTCTGTACTTCTCCCTACCCTCCTCCCCTCCTCATGCAATTCACCCACATTTAGGTGAATTCGGTAGTGAGACTCTTTGTCTTGCCTGTCTGCTATGCAGGGAGTCCTTTGTGGAGTTATAGTTGTTCGATTTGTTGTAAATTCCAGTGGAGATTTCCAGAAGCTCACCTTACGCTGCCATTTTGTTGGACCAATCTGTTTCTTCATTTTGGCTGCTTATTTGTCTGTGTTTGTTTCTATTCATTAGGTAGATCTGCTATGTCTCTCAGTCTTTGCCAGGTGGAGTTATGTTATAGCTCCCCTGTGTGATCCAGTGGCAATCTCCCTGTTCACCTGAGTCAGCTGCTCCAGGAGTGTTCCTTGTGTGGGTTTTGCTTATAGTTTAGCCTTGATTGATTTGGCATGTCAGAAAGTGGCATTCACCCTCAGGCTGAGTGGCTTTGGGGTTTGTCCATGTCCACAGCATATGGGCTGCTGTGTGGAAAGCTTACTCCATGGAACAGGATTCACCGCAGCAGGCTCTGGTGCCTGCTGAGTCTGTCTCTGGCTTTGCATGCGTTGTGTGGGGCTGGATCCCAGGGAGTCACCAGGGTGGAATGAGTGGAGTTCACCAGGTCAACGCAGAATCAGATTTAGCTATGTTGGGGAGGGCTCAACATATGAAATATGGCACCCACTTGCCAGCTGCAAAGGAGGAGGATTCTACAAAGAGGAAATGGCTCCTGTCCCTCCAATCCTCACCCTGAAGCCACACAACTGAATCTCTCCCTGTATTTCTCTGACAGCTCCCGAGTCCCTGTCCCTCCGCCAGAGCCCAGAGTGAGTGCCTGGGAGTAAGTGAGTCTGCATGGGCCCTTTAGAGGCCATCTAGGTTTCTCACAGCCTTTTGTCCTGCTTGTATAATCAGAATCTCCACTACTTTTCACAGCCAGATGTTGTGTGGGCTCCTCTTCCAAGCACCAGTACTCTGGGCCAGGGAGCCTGGTGTGGAGCTGGGGCTCCTCATTCCTCTAAGGGAGACCTCTCCAGCTGAGATATCCATCCTGATTCTCAACCACCATAAACAAGTGTGGGGCCAACCGTTCTGCATCTCTACCCCTCCTACCAGTCTCAATGTGCCTTCTTCTTTATATCCTTAGTTATAAACCTCCTTTCAGCTAGACTTCAGATGGTTTTCTAAGTTGATTGTTCTGTAATTTAGTTGTAATTTTAATGTTGTCCCAGGAGGAGGCAAGTACATCATTCATCTACTCTGCCATTTTTTATCACATTCTATATATCAGGCTTTTTTATTACCCGTTGTTTTCAGACAAGAACTGAATCTTAGTGGTGAAGGGATTTGTTCAAGGTAATGAAGCTAAAAGGAGGTACAGTGCGATTTAAATCCAAGGAGTGTGAATTTGGATGGTTAACATTAAGCTGTAGTGCATCTTTTACTACACACACACACACACACACACACACACACAGCAAAATTTTAGCCCTGAAAATTACAGTTAGGTTGAACCAAGCTCTCAAGAAGGTGAGCTGTGGTCGTTCTGCAGGAAGGGACCTTAGAGGATGAAGAATATCTTATTCCTCATGGTCTTAAGGTACTAGGATGTGGAACCAGGAAGAGAAAAGGTATCAGAACTGACCTGCCATCTCTTCTTTCTGAGTTCGCCTAGCTAGGCCAGCATTTATGCCAGCTCATTCCTACACTGGGCTGTATAAGATAAAAATTGGGAAGGAAGAGTGATTATCTAATAAATTTGGCATTGTTGAGTCTCTCTCTCTCTCTCTCTCTCTCTCTCTCTCTCTCTCTCTCTCCCCCTTACACACACACACACACACACACACACACCCAGAGATGCTTTTTTACAAGGTGTAATGTAATCAGTGTCTCAGGGCTGCTGGACTCATGTGCCACCTCTGTTCTTGTCTTTGAGCCAGTAGAGAAGAGAGAATGATGGGAAATGCAGGATCTGCAATTGCTACCTACTGAGCCAACAGACTGACCAGGCAATTCCCTCCCAACCGCATCATCCCTGTGTAGCTACCCTCCATATTTGTGGAGAATAATTAAGCTTGCAAGCACTGGACAGTGCATGCTAAAACTGACTGATATTTAAAAAAAACAATCCCAAATATTCTTCTTTCTGTTCTGCTGCCCTGGATCAGGAATTTCTTTTACTTGTTTTGTCTTGCTTTCTTTGTGCCTGTTATCTCTAATTTGTCTTTGTGCTTTAACAATGAACCTGTTCCTCTTTAAATGGTAGAAGACAGTTTTAAACATGGCAGGTGGAGATGGAGGCAAAGACACCCAAACTGTACAGAAACTGAATCAAGATAAACAACCTAATGATTTAACTCTTTCTTCAACTGCTGGCTGCCTCACGTTATCCAAGAGAACATTTGCTTAGTTCCCTTAATGCTGTCGATTTGTCTTTTACTTGTCTTTGCAAATGGATACTTGATAACTTTGGTACCAGTCTCTCCAATACAGCTGTGTCAGTGTGCACACCCTTATAGTGTTCGAAAATTGTCATGGAGATTGAAGGAAAAAAAATAATAATAATCACCCATCACAACTGTCTTTTAAGGGGTACTAATTGATGATAATTTTGCCCCTTCCCCTAACAACAGTGGTTTGCAAAATGTAGCCCCTGAACCAACAGCATCCACACCACCTAGGAATTTTCTAGAAATCCAGATTCTCAGGCCCCAATCCAGGGCTACTAAATCAGAATCTCAGGTGGTGAGGCTAGAAGTTTGTGTGATTCAGGTGATTGATGCATGATAATATTTCAAAACCACTACTTTACCAAATCTCTTCTCAAGTAAAGCCCACAGTTAGAGAAACCCTGCTTTAAAAGACAAGAAGGCAATATAAAGAGAAAAGTGGCTTTGATTTTAATAGTTGTTCTCAACCTTGGATGCACATTAGAATCATCTGGAAAGCTCTAAAAGTGCTAATACTTGGGCCCTACACCCAGAGGACTCATGGTCGGATGTGAGGCCTAGTCATTAAATATTTTTAAAAGCTACCCAGCTGATTCTAAAGTGCAACCAGGGCTGAGAACCACCATTTTTAGAAACATAGGGTAGGATGTTGTCGTGTGGGGAGTCACACAGGGTCCCTGCTCCCACTCCCCACATAAGAATGCAGGATGTGGCTAGGCCAAAAAGGAACACCCACGGAGCCATAGATAGGGGAGTCATACCACTATAGTCTCCCTAGTGGCTGGGTTGGAGACACAGGAAGCAGGAGCCACACGATCTGCCACCTGCCGCTCACTTCTCTCTGCCAACCAACCTCACTTGCCAGCTGCAATCCGCCATGCTAACTGCAATCCGCTCTTGCTAGCTCAGTCACCATCTTCTTGCTAGCCCCCATTTGCTGCTAGCATAGCCACAGCAGTTATATTAGTGGCCAATGGCTCACTGGTTACAGCTGACGGCCAAGTAGCCACAGCTGATGGCCATCCAATCACAATTGATGTCCATTTACTACCTGAGCCAGCACCTTTCTACATGAGGCCGAGAGCCTGGAAACTGCACTCCTGGCTCTGTCCCCAAAATGTCATCTGGAGGACTTTCCCTTTTCAGTTATCACCTGGTAAATGCCTGGGTTTGAGATGGGAGAATACCAGGATGGCTCATTAGTGTTAGGAAGGCATTACCAGTTTGAGAAGAGGAAGGCAAGGGAGCTAATGCACACTGAGTGCCTACTGTGTTCCAAGCATGACACTAGGCACTAGGCCCACACAGCCCTGAGCAGGTAGATTTCCTAGGAGTATCACTGGGGAGCATCCAAGGGGAGGAGTTATGATAAACAGATGATTAGCTCACAGAACCAAACAGAGAAGGTGCTCATCATAATCATTCAAGAAATAAAATAACAAAAGAAGTGGGAGGAGCCAAGCATATATTTGGAATGGCTTAGGTAATCCTAGCTTAGATGCAGGAGGCTAGACTAAATGAATTACTATTTGCTCCAACTTTCATCTAGAATACTATGAAAAAGCTTAAGAGTAGATATGATTTGGAAGCTATTTCTGCATATTCAAAATGATGGAGAAAACTCAGGTACTATCTCCAAAACCATTCTCACCTAAAACTTTGAAATGACTCAAGCAACCTTTGGAAGGAATGATGTCAAGTATTATCATAACCATTTTGTAGACTAGAACAGTGGTTCTCAATGTGTGGTCCCTGGAATTTGTTAGAGATACACGTTTTCAGACCCCACCCCAGTCCTACTGGATCAGAAACTCTGGGAGAGGGGCCCTGCAATCTGTGTTTTAACAGGTCCTCCAGGTAACACTGATACACCCACAAGTTTGAGAATCACAGCTCTAGTGAGCTCATTCAACTGACCCTCAAAGGAGTCATCATTTTTTCTTTTTTCACATCACTCAGTTTTCATCAAGGAGCCTGCCTATTTAGCCTCCATCACACCTCCTCATAACTGCGCTGGAAACTGCTGAGAAAAGTGCAGGACTGCAGTTAGGATTGGCAATGTGGCTAGTAGGAAATGCAAATGAGTGGGCCTCTAAACTGACACGGGCTTGTAAGTATGACCCTAGAAAGTCACCTAACATCTCTGACTCAAAATATGACACAAAACATGTACTCAATAAGTATTTATCTGAGTACCTGTAATCCAACGATAACAGTGCTGAAGGAGGCATGGTACAGGGAAGGGAGTAGGAGTGAGACATATCTGAGATCGGGTCCTTGTTCTGCCTTTAAATTAGCCTTTTGACCTGGAGCAAAGCACTTCCCACTTCAGCCTCAGTTTTTAAGCTATCAAATGGAGACAGATTCTGATTATAAGATCCCCAAGGGCTCTGTTGACATCAAAACTGTTTTGTTTAAAGATCTACACTGTGATACTGAATTTAGTGACTCAGAAAGTTTCTATAAAGATAGAGCCATATAAACACTAAATCTCCTATAGCCTCTGAATATGTTCCATGTACGTGATCAATTTCCAGCACCAGGTAAATAACCATCACTACTACTATGGAAAGTGGGTTAATTATTAATGCGTGGTAAGCCATCACCTGATTAAACACTGTACCAACCCATTTAATAGTTTTCCATTGTTTGGGTAATACACAGCAGTCTCTCTTTGTGGTTGGAAGCTGTCTAGAGTAGCTGGGAAACATGCATAAATGACTGGGGCAAGCTGCTTGAGCTCATTAGGGTCATAGGGCTGGGTGAACCCCTCAATTGCCCTTAATCATTATAAGGTGAAAAATACAGCACAGGGTCAAGGAAAACCCTCAACATGATCATCAAGAAGGAGTGCAAATAGTGAAAAAAAAAAAGTTACAGCAATGAAAAGAGGCCAGACCTAGTGCAAATCCCTGCGCCTGAGCAGCAGCAGTGTAGTGAACTTGGACGTACCATTTAATATCTCTGAGCCACAGACTCATCTGTGAAATGGAAATACCACCACCTGCCTCATAAGGTTGCTCTGAAGATTAAATAAAAGAATGGACTATGTGAAGAGCTCAGTACAAAACCCAGCACGATCTGAATTGATCAATCAATGAGAGAGGATATTATTATCCTGAATTTCATATCCTTTGTATATGAAAGCAAAGGGAATTATGAGATCCTGGTTGACTGCAACTTAATTGAACAAATGGGCTTGACAAGTACCTGCTACATACCGAGCTCTGTGAAGGGTACTGTGAAGCATAGCCAAAAAAATGGCAGGCAGAATCACAGAAAATTGTAAGATTTGACCATTTGCCTGACAAAATCACCAATATATGGTTCAACCTAATATATGAGCCTGTACCTCATTTCATTGTAATGTCTGATCCTGTCACAAAATGATTGATGCACAGGGAAACAATAGCAATCCCCAAATGTTTAACCAAGTGCTAACGTGGTTATGATACAAAATGTGCAGTTCAGGGAGGCAGAGTTGTTGGCCCTAGAGGCAGCCAAAGAGCTCTCCTTTGGGCTGTGTTACCTACTGAGATCCCCATACTTTCTTTTTCCAACTACCTTATTTTCAGCCACCCATCACACCCCACTCCCTTCCTTCCCGCCAGCTCATGGATATGATGATAGTGGAAGACTCAGCCCCCACTGGAGAAGGCCTCCCCTAGTAGGCTGAAGGCCAGGATGAGGAGCTCCCCTGTTCCAGGCAAAGGAGCTCAGCATAACCAAATTGAGGCTGAAGTGGATAACAGGCTTTGCTCTTGAGACCAGCGGAAACAAGCTGTTTCATAGAACTCATCTCTGCTGAGAAGAGGCAGTAGCAGCAAATGACTCTTTCCAAGCCATAATCATTATGATTCCTGTAACCTTTTCATTATAAAAAATACATGCATGTCCCCCAGAGCCCTGTCACTTCCACCTTATTAAATGGCTGCTGGGTTTCACACCCACCGGATTTGATTATATTTTGACTTGTTTAGGTACAGGCAGTTTAGGTCTCATGGTCCTGGATGCAACAAAATCAGCCAAGGGGATTAAGGCCCAGTAAATCTAAGGAGAAATTGGGGTGCTTTCCCAGGCAGAGGTTTCCCAAAGGCAGCTGCATCCCGGCTGATGATAGAATCAGACTCATCCTTTTCCCCACACAACCTCCTTAGATGTAGCCTGTCTTTTACCCTTGCCAAATTTGGGAGTGGGGGGTGGAATGACCCTGCTGTAGAGGATTAAGGCCACTCTATTTTCAGCCTGCATACTCCTCAAGCTCTCCTCTGAGGGAAGTGGGCAGCTGTCTGGCTGGCCCTCTCCCAGGCAGAAAGTTTGACTGCCAGACATCTCTGGTTCCACACTTATATCACATTTATGTTATGCTCACCATGTGTCAGGTGCTGTTATAGGCTGTCATGCAGGGCGTCCGGCAGGGTCTCTGGTCCCACTCCCCACACAAAAACACAGGACATGGTGAGGCCAAAAAGGAACACTCACGGAGCCATAGGTAGGGGAGTCACACCACTATACTCTCGCTGGCGGCTGGGTTGGAGACACAGGAAAAAGGAGCAACACAATTCTCAACCCTCACTGCGCCGCTTGCAGGCTCAGCCACCATCTTCTTGCTAGCTCCCCCTTTTTTTGCTAGCCTAGCCACGGCAGTTATATTCATGGCTAATGGCTCACTGGTTACAGCTGATGGCCAACTAGCCACAGCTGATGGCCATTTGATCACAGTCGATGGCCATTTACTATCTGAGCCAGCACCTTTCTATGTGAGGCCGAGAGCCTGGAAACTGCTTTTTGGGGCTCTGTCCCCACACTCCACCCCTACAGGGTCTCGCCTCACAATCTACGCGACAAGCGTCTTCTGCGAGGGGCCCTGTGCGAGGAGCCTGGAGGTGAATGCTATTTCCTGGACACAGCCAAGCTCTCTGGTCACAGCCAGGGTTTCTCAGGGCACCACCAGTACTTCTGGGCACAGCCAGACTTCCTGGACTTCTTAGGGTACCACTAGTCTCCCCGGGCACAGCCAGGGTTTCTCAGGGCACCACCAGTACTTCTGGGCACAGCCAGACTTCCTGGACTTCTTAGGGTACCACTAGTCTCCCCGGACACAGCCAGGGTTTCTCAGGGCACCACCAGTACTTCTGGGCACAGCCAGACTTCCTGGACTTCTTAGGGTACCACTAGTCTCCCCGGACACAGCCAGGGTTTCTCAGGGCACCACCAGTACTTCTGGGCACAGCCAGACTTCCTGGACTTCTTAGGGTACCACTAGTCTACCCGGGCACACGAGGGCCTCTCAGGGCACTGCCACTCTCTCTGGACACAGCCAGACTTCCTGGACACAGCCAGGGCTCTCAGGGCACTGCCACTCTCTCTGGACACAGCCAAACTTCCTGGACACAGCCAGGGCTCTCAGGGCACTGCCACTCTCTCTGGGCACAGCCAGACTTCCTAGGCACAGCCAGGGCTCTCAGGGCACTGCCACTCTCTCTGGGCCTCTCATGGCACTGTGCTGGAACAACAGCGGCTCACAGTCAAGGTGCTTACATATTCTCGATGGCGGCCTGTCAAGACACAAAAGCAAACATCTGCCAGTTCCTCTACATGGTGGTATGTTCCCAAACAGTCAAGTGGTCCATTAAATTAGGGATGGAAGGCAATTCCCCATAGTCCATAGTCATTCGCCAGGGCTGTCCTGGGGGTGAGGGATGACCTTGACCTCACCCTCAGCTGCCAGGGAGGACTCAGCAAGCGTTTCTTCCTGGGACTACAAGTACTGCATCCGGGCTGCCTCAGCAAGCACTTTCCAGCTCATAGGGCCGCAACAACCTTAGCTTTCTCTGGCCTCTGCTGGTTGGGGAACCATCCACGTCTTTCCACCCCTCCACGGGGTCCAGCTCTCCGGCAGCTGCTCCTCCTGGTCTTCCTGCAACTGAGTGTTCATACGCACAAACTGCTACACTGTCCTTTGCAGAGCTTTGGCCGGCACCGTACCCTGCTCGCTGCGCCATGTGTCATGCAGTGGATCCTGCCGACTACGCCATGTGTCATGCAGGGCGTCCGGCGGGGTCTCTGGTCCCACTCACCACACAAAAACACAGGACATGGTGAGGCCAAAAAGGAACACTCACGGAGCCATAGGTAGGGGAGTCACACCACTATACTCTCGCTGGCGGCTGGGTTGGAGACACAGGAAACAGGAGCAACACAATTCTCAACCCTCACTGCGCCGCTTGCAGGCTCAGCCACCATCTTCTTGCTAGCTCCCCCTTTTTTTGCTAGCCTAGCCACGGCAGTTATATTCATGGCTAATGGCTCACTGGTTACAGCTGACGGCCAACTAGCCACAGCTGATGGCCATTTGATCACAGTCGATGGCCATTTACTACCTGAGCCAGCACCTTTCTATGTGAGGCCGAGAGCCTGGAAACTGCTTTTTGGGGCTCTGTCCCCACATAGGCACTATACACATAGTAATTCATTTATTATTCCCATAACAACCCTGTGCAGTATGTATAGTTATCAAGCCCATGTTACAGATGAGGAACCTGAGGCACAGAATGATGAAGTAATTTGCCCAAGGTCACAGAGCTGGGAAGTGGGAGAGCTGTGATTTGACTGGCAGTCTGGCTCCAGAGACTGTTCTCCAAACTACTATAATATCCTGTCCCTTAAGTAAGACCTTTCTAAGGGATAGAGTGGGGCAGTACAGCCACATGCACCAGGGCTTGGATTGGGAGGCATTAAAGACCTCTGCTCTAAAATGTCTCCCCCTTGCCCTCCTGAGTCAGAATCCACACTCTGCTTTCTCTTCTGAGGCATCCAAGGTCCTTCCTGAATTGTGAATAAAACTTGGCAGTGGTAATCCAGTCATCATTGGTCATTAACACTCAGGCCCAAAACAAGTTATTATATTCAAACCAAGCAGAGTACTGAGAGTTTGGCTCCCTGAACAGGCAAACTATAAAAATGAGGAAGGGAGTTTAGGAAAGTCTGCAGCTAGCAGTTACCCAGGAGAGATAGGCCTGAGCAAGACGACCATGTTGAAGAACCCTAAGTAGCCAGGCATTTCATGAAAATACCGGGACCTGGGGGCAAGGCCCCCAAAAGAAAAATAAAACTGTGCTGAAGACAGACATTACCTTCTTCCAGATTTGGCTCCCCAATCTGACTTCTTAAACTAGCCCCAAGTCAAAACTGGTGGATGGCAGCAAGGTCCTCTTCTGCAGGACCAGAGGCTCCCAGGTAAATGAACAGGCCCCTGGTGATTGGGTGTCCAAACTCAAAGTTGCCCCCCACATGGCTGTGACATTCCTCAGTGAAGTCTGACCCCACCTCACCTGCCCTGTAGAAGCATTTCAGCATTTGAAAGAACAAAGCAAAAGCAAAGCATCCAGATCAGAAGGCACAAGAAAGCCTTATAATGGTCTGAATAAGCCAGGGTTATTGCCTGTTGCAGGAACAGACAGGTCCCCCTAGGACAGCTTACAATCCAGACTTTCATCTTGTGGTGGCTGCACAGCCCACACGCCCAAACCACTCAGCTTCTATCATTATGATTAAAATTATGATGAATCTTCCAGTTATCAAATATTTAACCTGTACCAGACACTGTTATAAGTGTTATACATGTATTAACTCATTTAATATTCATAGTAACTTTATTAAGTAATTATTATGAATAAAAAAAGCCTGAGGCTCTAGGAAGTTATACATCTGATTAAAGGTCACACAGCCAGTAAGGGAAAATTGGGGAGTATCTGTCTGTCTGCAAAGCTATTGTCTCTGTTTCTAAGATATAATGAGGTCCATGGAAAAGGAAGTGACTTCTGCATGAGGATCTATCAATATTTTATCTCATTTTTCATTACAAAGGATTCTGAGGTGTGTGGCAGTCCAATGACCTAGCAGTTGGGGTCAGGGAGGAGTTGGGCCAATGCCACTCATATCGTCCACTAAGGCACACATCTCCTCACATATGTCCAACCCAGGCCCTCCTCACCAGGGTAACTAACCTGTGAGCATGTGTTTAGTGGGTTTCACCTTGGATGGAGTAGAAGGCCTACTTTCTTTGTAGGATGCCATTTGGAGTAGAGGTGGACAATTCATGAGACAGAAGACAAGCAGGGAATAAATAGAAGAACATGGAATGGCTATTTGGTGAAATTCCTCTCCCCTTAGAACCCTCTATGACCCAGATGGTTAGGCCCTGATGAGTGGCCTCCTTCATTTTGATTCTTTAATATGGAGCTGTCCTAGCACAATGGACAAGGAGACCTGCCATGCTGCACCAGAACTGAAACCTCTCTGACTCCTGTGCATTCAGACTGTCCCTTTGTCAGAGTGACCTGTTTAAAGAGCAAGGCTACCTGCTGTGGAACCATTCAAAGACTCCCATATTGCACTAGGATCACCCAGAGTGCCTCTGTGTCTGTCCTAAGGGAAAGATTAAGGGGAATCAGGCCAAACTGTAAATCAAGGTAAGGAATATGTTACACTGCCGGACCCCCTTTTACTTGGAATGAACTTCAGGATCCTTGAACCTTCTTAGGCATGGAAGGAGGAAGCAGTTATTGCTGTGTGCTCTTTAACTCAAACCCATGTAAGGAACTCACTTTCTACTCCAAAGTAAGCATATTGAAGGAGAGTTTACTTTGCCTGCCTCTAGCTCCCAGGAACAAACTTACATAAATCTCTCTCTCTCTCTCTCTCTCTCTCTCTCTCTCTCTCTCTCTCTCTCTCTCTCTCTCTCTCTCTCTCGTTTCTCTCTCATAGCTCCATGGCTAAGAGAGAGACCAAGTCACTTACAGGACATTCATGCTCATCTAAACACCAAACATGCAGGTGGAACTACATAGGTTTCCAAAGCAAATTTATAAATTTCTCTCTCAGTTTAGCTCCTCTTCCTTATCCTTCCATTCAGTCATCCAGACTTTATCTCAGAGTTGTCACTTTATATGGGAAGTGACAGTGAGAAGAACATTCATGAAATCTGGTTAATTCTACTTTCCCAGTGAGGCCTGCATCCATCCCTTTTTTTCTAGCCTCATCACTACCTCAGCACCCAACCTTGTCCATACCCCTCCCCTACCACTCAATACCTTCTTGGCTGTCTTCCTGTCTCCAGGGCTGGCTTCATGGACATGCTATCTGTGCAGTCTCATGGCGACTCACACGTGGTTAAAACTCTGCTGTCACCCTCTTGAAAGTCTTAATTTTTGAGGAAAAGATCCTGCATTTTAGTTTTGCAGTGGGCCCCACAAATTATGTAGTCAGTCCTTCCTGTATTTCCCCAAATGGACCCATCTTACACATAATAGTGATTGCCAGAGCTTGTTTGCCAATGTCAGTAGTAATGTCCTGAGGTCTCTAATGGCTATCCAGTGCCTCCAGAATCAAACCCAAACTCTCCAGGCTGGCCTTTCATTACCTGGCTTCTATCTAATGTTCCATACATCCCATACAAGTTCCAACCATTCCAGAATTTGGGGTAGTTTTACCATTAACTAACTGCAGCAGAATGGTTGACAGTTCACATTTTGGAGTCAGACAGACTTGGCTTTAGGTACATTTACTGGTTGGGTGACTGTGGGCAAATTCCTTAACCTCTCTGAACCTCAGTTTCTTCATTTGAGGAAAGGTGATACCAACAGTGCCTCTCTCATTAAGGTGGTGTAAGAATTAAACAACATAATGGAAACAGACCATAGAAATCTCTAAGCACAGTGCCTGGCCCCTAGTAAATGCTCAATAAATATTAGCCACTAACATTGTTGTTGGTTGTTCAATTGTTACAGAGCTAAGTGGTTCTAGAAGTCTAATCAGCCACGTTGCTGGCTGGATTTCAGGTACCTCAGAGTGACCTGCTGTGTCTGTCTATTTCCATCTCATGAACACCTCAGTTACATTCTGGTTATAGATCATAGTTTGCTTGCTGTTGAGCTTCTCTCCCTCCCTTCTCTCTCTGCTAGTGTGCGAGCAACAAGATAGGCCCGCAAAAGCTGCAGAGGCAGACATGGAAAGGAGGCAGTACATTTGCCAATGAAGGCGTCTGAAGGAAGCAGCTCTGGGAACTGGCATTCAGGCTTTGAACACTGCTCTTTACCCCTGCCAAGGCATATCCATTGCCTTGGCAACCCCATGGTGGACCTTGGGGGATACACAGAGATTTCAGATGAGCTTTGTCTAGGTATCTGCATGCAATGGCTCTGGGAAACTCCCCTAAATCATATCAGATCAACTCCAATTTTACAGCAGAGTTTCATCCTGAGCTACTGAAGTCATTCACAAAGTAGTCAGGGAAGTGGCTCAGGCTACATGAAGAATAACAGCCCCGCTCAGACCTTCTTCATGGTTCCTTTGCCACAACACAGCTGTGGTAAGGAGACCAGCTTCAAGCAGTGTCCCTCCCTGTTCCTTCCCATCCACTTACACATGTGCTTTATCCTTCTCTTAGAACAGGGGTCCTCAATGCTGGCTGCATTTGAGAATCACCAGTGGAACTTCTGAAACATACCAACATTGGGCCACCATCAGACCAATTAAATCTGAAGGTCTGGGAGAGGGATCCTAGCATTGGTGACGTTCACAAGCTCCCTGTGATTCTAATGTGCAGCCAGGGCTGAGAATCACTGAACTGGCTGAGAACAGTAGGCTCTTAACCAATCTCCTGGTTTCCATGACTTTCTCCTCCTTGAACACTACTATGTCACCCACTACTTGAAATAGAAAGCCCAACAGCCTCCTGATATGACCCCTATTCACTTTCCTGCCTCCCTCACCCATGCACCCTACCCTCCAGTCACATCTGGTTCTTTCTCAATGCACAGAGGCACCACCTAGATTAATCTGATCGTAATTTTGCTCACACTTTTCTTGACGTAGAATGCCTCTGCTTCTTTGCCTAAAGCAATGGTTCTCAAATGTGAGGGCTTGTTACAACAGATTGCTGGGCTTCACCCCCAGAATTTCTGATTTAATAGGTCAAAGTGGGCCTGAGATTTGAAACTAACAAATCCCCAAGTGATGTTGATGCTGCTGGTCAAAAGACTGCATTTTGAGAATCACCTGCCTGGAAAAAGCACAGCCTTTAGGCTCAAATGCAGCCCTCATTACAAAGCCTTCCTTTACCCCCAACCTCCCAGGTGAGAGAGAGCATTTTTGCTCTGCAGTCCCCTGGTGTTTTAGTTGTGTTTCTGTTGATTACACTTGGTTGTATTTCTGTTTCCTCCATTAAATTATAAAGCCACTGAGGATGGATTTATGTTGCAGTCATATTTGTATCTGCTACAATGCTTAGTGCTGCATTTCATAGTGAAAGGGCCCTATAAATATGTCTTGAATGAAGCTGTTTCTTCTGACATGTAGAAGAAGCCTGGGTGTGTGGGCAGCTTCTGCAAACTGAAATTGAGTCACATAGGATAGCACCATTCTTCTTTGAACGTGTAGTGTAAGTCCAAAAGGCTTCAGCTTTAATTTATGATTCAGTAGAATCTGCTCTTCCCTTCCTGGATTTCCAAAAGGCCTCTTTCAAAATGACCCTGCAGTCCAGAAAGAAATGACTCTAGCAGGATCTGCCCTTGGCAAATTTTAAGAAAACAACATTTATCTTCAGCACCTTTCCATGTCTCTTCACTGATTTCTGATTTCTACTCTCCTGTTCCCAAGCATCAGGGTTTTCATACTGGTCTCTGGTTGTTCAAAAGGCTCCACAACAAAGATTCTTGTGCTCTAGCCAGACGTTTCTGCCTTCCTCACATACCCTTTGGTCTCTGGACTCTGCTAAGATGCTCTGTTGATAATATAACATCTAGATATAGCACTGTGGTTAAGAGCCTGGACTTCGGGGTAAAACAGATCCTATGGATTCCTGGATCTACCACTTAACTGCTGTGTAACATTAGGAAAGTCACTAAACTTCTCTTATGCTACATTTTCTTGTCTGTAATGTGGTGATATCATATTTGACAGGGTTATTACAAGGAACAAAATAAAATTATGTAAAGCACATATATTAAATGCTCAATAAATGGTTATTACAAATGCATTAAATCTATTACTATTAATATCTGGTAAGAGCTTGCCTAGTTATCCCATCCCAGGCAGCCTTTGCATTCTACTAACAACCTTGTGAGGGAGGGTCTCTGGGGGAAACCCTCCTTTTTTTGCTGCAACCAGACTGATGTTTGTTTGTTTTTGTTTATTTGTTTAAGGGAGTTTCTCCTCTTTTATTCCAAGAGTGTATCTGATTTAGATTTCATTTCCTACCTGCAGTACTCTGACAGTGACCCTTCTGGCCTTTCTTTGCTTTTTTATTTTTTTCATTTTCAATAGACTTTATTTTGTAGAGTAATTATAGATGCGGAGAAAAATTGGGAGAGAGGTACATAGAATCCTCATATACCCCCTGACCCTACACATACACTGCCTCCCCCACTATTAATATCCCCCACCAGAGGGACACATTTGTTATAATCAATGAAGCTACACTGACATGCCATAATCACCCAAAGTCCTTGGTTTACATTAGGGCTCACATATAGTGTTGTACATTATATGGGTTTGGACAAATGTATAATGACATGTATTTATCATTATATGATACACCATCTGTGTATCATACAGAGTAACACTGCTATAAAATATCCTCTGTGCTCCACTGATTCATCCCTCCCTCTCACCAACCTCAGGCAACCACTGATATTTTTATTGTCTCCATAGTTTTTTGGGGTTTTTTTCAGAATGTTATATAGTTGGAATCATACAGTTGTAGCCTTTCCAGCTTGGCTTCTTCTACTTAGTAATATGAATGTACAGAATTATCTTTTCAGGATATAAATTGGATCACTTTCCTCCTCTGCTTAAACTTTTTCCTATTGTTTCCCCCTTGCTTATAGGACAAAACCCTAACTCCTTAGATGGCCGAAAAGGTCCTGCATTTAATGGTTCTTAACTGGGGGGTATTTGGAAATTTAGGGGTTTTTGGTTGTCATAAATACCAAGGGGACAGTTTGGCATTTAGTGGACAGGGACCAGAGAGGCTAAACTTCTTGCAGCCTTACATATGCAAACTAACACCCCCAACCCCCACTGTAGAATTATCCTGCCCAAAAGCACCCCCTTTTAGAAACCATTGAACTCTCCAGCTTCATCTCCCACTACTCCCTTACTCTCTGGACTCCAGCCACCCTGGCCTTGTTTCTAGTCCTCAACAGCACCTTGGACCAGCTGTTCTTTCTGCTTGGAATACAATTCTTTTCTGATCAGTCAATTAACTCCAAATGATCTTTAAATCTCAGTGTAAATGATATTTCTTCATGGAGGCCTTAATTAACTTCCCATTATAGTATACATTTCCTTAGAACTGTCTTTCTTTCCTTCAGAATATTTATCTCAGTTTACCATTATAATCACTTGTAATTATTTGATTAATATCTGTCTCACCCATAAGATCAAAAGCTCTAAAAAATTAGGAATCGCATCTATTTTTGCTCACCATTGTATACCCAGAACCTAGCCCAGTGCTTGGCTAGTAGTAGTCTCTCTCTCTCTCTCTCTCTCTCTCTCTCTCTCGCACACACACACACACACACACACACACACACAAATGCCCACATAATTAGCTCCTATTCTTATTCAAGTCCTAAGGGAGAGGGAGCCACTATGAGCATGCTCTGCTTTCAGGGGTCTTAGAACAACTTGCTCCCACTTGACTCTTTGAGGTAGCCGGGGGAACCGGACAGAGTAGAAAGTCTCTTCTCTTTAATTATTCTGCTTGCATTCAAACTTATTAGAATGAAGTCACAATGATTGTTTCCAATTTCTTCCTGATTCCAAAATGCTGCACATAGACATTCTGATTGATTGCTTGCTCCCAAACCCAATTATATTAAAACAAATGATGGAGTGTGTAAAGAATATTGTCTCTTCACTTTTTGATGCTTTCAAGAGGTACACAATGCCTGTGAAATTTTTAGAAAATTTAGAAAACACCCTGTCAAGAGTCTAACAGTCTTGAAATATGGTACAAGTGGTAGAGCCACTTACACCTCAGTTCTCTAGTGAGCTCTGCATTGAAAACCAAGACAACAAGCTGCTGCAGCTCTAAATGGTTTAGAGGTGGTTTGTTTGTCTTTTTAATGCCATTGAAGGGCAGAAACACACTTCATAGGCATTGGACACAGGGAACAGTGGTGCCAGTCAGCAGAGATAATGGTGATGTATAGGGCACAGAGCGTCTCACCCTGACAACCTTGCTGGGTGCAGCGGAGGCTGAATCTGCATTATGGTATCGCTATTGGGATGTCTGTTATTTGAGGGCATTTTCTGGACCTCTAGGAAGTAGCATTCAGCTGAGGTAAGGGTTAGAAAAGTTGACTCTCACTTGCTTTCCCCATCCTCACCCCCAAGCCTGAAATTAGGGTGACTGCCTTGTCTCCATTTCCCAATCCTTAGGTTACAATTTGGGATAGAACCATAAATAGGTTAGAGCCTGTGTCCTGAAACATTCACTCTGGCAGCTTAGCATTGCTCCTCCCTGATAGTTAGCCAGCATGTACAAAACCCTAAGAAGTGGTTCAGAGAGTTCTGGTGGACCTTTACTTTGTAAAAGCAGAGAGCATTCTCCTCCTGCATCCCCCACCCCAAAGCTCATTGTGACTCATCTGATTATACGGATTTAACACAGATGGGAGAACCAGTCTTCCTAATTTTTAAACCCTCCACTCCAGAGCATAAATTTACAGCCCCAAGCAAAGATCTGTGAATCAAACATTTTATTTGGAACTGCAAGTTCAAAAATCTTAAATAATAAAAACCTTCAGTTACCTTGTTGACAACTTTTAGGTTTCTCCATTTTTCTACACTTGCCCACTGTAGTTTTTTATTTGAGTTGGAATATTATTTTTTAAAATAAGAAGAGTAGTCGTCAATTGTTATTTTCCAAGATTTTACTCACCAAAGGGGAGGGGGGAACCATAATAGAGATGCCACTTTTATTTAAAAAGTTAATTCTTGCTTCATGTAAAAGTAAATAATACAGAATTATATCAAAGTAAAAGTAAACTGTTCTCTTCTTTTGCTCCCATCTTGCTCTGCCAAAAACCTCACATTTCCCCGAAGACACTGTTAACAGTTTGAGCCTTTTGAAAGATATTATTTTATAAAAATAATAGAACAGACTCTTCAGAATGAATTTTAAATGCAGCCAGAGGGAGCTGGCCCTTAGTACTCACCACCTCAGGCTGGCAAGGTTTTGACCAGGTCCATACCATGGAGGAGTGATGCCACACAATGAGGCCACTGTCCCTCCAATTTTCATTCCCAAGGGCTTTTGTTAATATTTCCCCCCATAAGTCCTATGTTTTTCTATATTTTGCCTACCAAACTGATTTTATCAAGAAAAAATCATTTATCCCACTCTCCAATAATGAAAGACAAATATAATTGGCCTTGGAATGAGGTTATCATAGAATATAAGCTGTTCCTTAGAGTAAGAAGACTTTAGTGAGGGGCTTTACTCTTTTAAGATCATGTATTCATACATTCAACAAATAATTATTGAAGTATCAAAATATTCTAGGCACTATTTCAGGCACTGGGGATATAGCAGTGAACAAACCACCAAAGTCCCTGTCTTGGAGGAGATAACATTTTGGTGAGGTGAGACAGACAATGATAAACAAATAAAAAATATGTCAGGTGATGATAAATCAGGTGGAGAAAATCAAAGAAGACTAAGATGGTTAGGGACTGCTAGGGGTTGGGATGCTGTTTTATATGGAATGATCAGGAATGGTCTCACTAAGGCCAATATTTAAGTAGAGATCTGAAGAAAGTCAGAAAATGAACTTAAGGTATAACTGGAAGTAAAGCATTCCTAACAGAAGGAATGGCAAGTGCAAGGACTCCTGAGCCAGAAGTATGTAACTGGTATGTGTTTTAAAAAAATGCTATTCTATTCCAGTGTGACTGAAAAATAACAAGCAAAAGGAGAAAATAATAGAAGATGACATCCAAGAGATAGCTAATAGCAAATCAGGTAAAAATTTTGCCCTTTCCTATTAATGAGCTGGGAGTCATTAATAGGGGAGGGTTTTAAGCGAGGAGCAGAGTGATCTAACTTATGTTTTAAAAAGATAACTCTGAGTGCTATTTTGAAGAAAAGATTCTATGCAGGGAGGGGGGAGACAGGTTTCAAGGGGTAAAGGAAAGAAACAGCCAGGCCTGTTAGGATGCTGTTGTCATCATTCAAGCAAAAGGAGATAGAGGCTAATGATCAGATGGTAGCAGAGAAGGGAGTGAAAAACTGATGATATTCTAGATATATTTTGGAAATAAAACTAGCGATGTCATCAAAATGGTGGCGTGAGGTGAGCCTCTGGATATCTCCTCTGGTATTTACAACAAACTGAACAACAATAACTCCACAAAGGACTCCTTGCCCATCAGACAGGCAAGACAAAGAGGCCCAATACTAAATAAGTGTAAAGGTGGGCAAATTGCATGAGCAGGGGAAGAGGGAAGAGAGAAGGGTGGAGAAGGGGCTATGCAGGCTCAGGAGGCAGACCTAGCTCAGTGCTCCGAGGTCACTGCATCCTGGAACTACCACAGCTGCAGGAGTGGGAAGAACGCGGACTGCTAGGGCTCTGCTTATGGACCACAGGGCTGAGGGGACAGCATATAACATGGCTGAAACCAATGCTCACGGCAGAGACCTCGGAACAAAGACTGAGGGAAGAAGACTGAAAATGGTGGTTTAAGCCTTCCCTAACTAACAGAGAAAGGAAGCCTTAAAAACTGAGACTAGCCACCCCCTCTCTACACTCCCAGAGCTCACGCCGCCCCCACCTGCCCAGTGCTAGAAGCAGAACAGTAGCAGTGTCAGCTCTAAAGAACAGAATATTTGCAGATCTGAGAACTGTGGTCCCCAGACACAGATTCTGTTTGGATAGATCATCCAAACAGAAAATAAATAATGAAATAGCAGCCCTAAGTGACACATTAGATAAAACAGATAATTGATATTTATAGAGCACGTCATCCTAAAACATCAGACTATATATTTTTTTCTAGTGTACATGGAACATTCTCAAGGATAGACCATATATTGGGACATAAAACCAGCTTCAGCAAATTTAACAAGATTGAAATCATACCAACCTAATTCTCTGATCACAAGGCTTTGAAATTGGATATCAACTGCAAAAAGAAAGCAGGAAAAACCAAAAATACATGGAGATTAAACAACATACTTTTAAAGAACGACTGGGTCAAAGAAGAAATTAGAGGAGAGATCAAAAGACACATAGAAATGAATGAGAATGAAAATACATCCTACCAAAATTTTTGGGATGCAGCAAAAGCAGTTTTAAGAGGGAAATTTATATCATTACAGGCCTATCTCAAGAAACAAGAAAAATCCCAAATAAATAACCTCATGTTACATCTTAAAGAACTAGAAAAAGAAGAACAAATAAATGTAGGTTCAGCAGAAGAAAGGAAATAATAAAAATCAGAGCAGAACTAAATGAAATAGACAACAAAAAGACAATAGAAAAAAATTAATCTGAAAAAGAGCTGGTTCTTTGAAAAGATTAACAAAATTCACAAACTCTTGGCTAGGCTCACTAAGAGAAAAGAGAGAAGACACTAATTAACAAAATCAGAAATCAAAAAGGGGAAGTTATAATAGATGCCACAGAAATACAAAGGATCATCAAACAAAACTATGAAGGACTATATGCCACCAAATTCAATAACCTAGAAGAAATGGACAAGTTCTTAGAAACATATAGCGTTCCTAGGCTGAACAAGAAGAATTGAAAAATCTAGAGACCCATCACCAGAAACGTAATTGAATCAGTTATCCAAAACCTTCCCAAAAGCAAAAGTCCGTGACCAGATGGCTTCACTAATGAATTCTACCAAACCTTCAAAGAGGATCTGATACCAGTCCTGCTCAAACTCTTCCAAAAAATTGAAGAAGAGACAGTACCCCTTATTTTATGATGGCAACATTACCCTGATACAAAAACCAGGTAAGGACAACACAAAAAAAAGAAAGTTACAGACCAACATCTCTGATGAATACAGATGAAAAATCCTAAAAAAATTCTAGTAAATCGAAAGCAACAATGCATTAAAAAGGTTATTCATCACGACCAAGTGGGGTTCATCCCAGACGCACAAAGATGGTTCAACAAACGCAAATCCATCAATCTGATACATCACATAAACAAAAAAAAGACAAAAATCATATGATTATCTCAATTGATACAGAAAAAGCATTTGACAGGATACAACATCCATTTATGATTAAAACACTTAATAAAATAGGTACAGAAGGAAAATACCTTAACATAATAAAGGCTATGTATGACAAACCCTCAGCTAATCTCATAATTTACGGTGAAAAACGGAAGCCCTTTGCTCTACGTTCAGGAACAAGACAGGGCTGTCCCCTATCACCTCTGCTTTTCAACATAGTGTTGGAAGTCCTCGCCAGATCACTCACGCAAGAGAAAGAAATAAAAGGCATCCAAATTGGGAATGAAGAAGTTAAATTGTCACTCTTTGCAGATGACATGATGCTATATATAGAAAACCCTAAAGACTCCACCAAAGAGCTATTAGAAACAATCAACGAATACAGTAAAGTTGCCGTCTACAAAATCAACGTACAAAGTCCACTGCATTCCTATATACTAACAATGAAATCTCAGGAAAATAAATTAAAAAAAAAATTCCTTTTGTAATTGCAGCAAAAAGAATAAAATACCTAGGAATAAACTTAACCAAGGATGTGAAAGACCTGTATGCTGAAAACTACAAGACATTTTTAAAAGAAATTGAAGAAGACACAAAGAAATGGAAAGACATTCCATGCTCATTGATTGGAAGAATCAACATAGGTAAAATGGCCATATTACCCAACAATATACAGATTTAAAGCGATCCCCATCAAAATCCCAATGGCATTTTTTAAAGAAACAGAACAAAAAATCATCAGATTTGTTTGGAACCACAAAAGACCCAGAATTGCAAAAGCATTCTTAAGAAAAAAGAACAGTGCGGGAGGTATCACACTCCCTGACTTTAGATGGTACTACAGGACAACAATAATCAAAACAGCATGGTATTGGCAGAAAAACAGACACATAGACAAATGGAATAGAACTGAGAAACCAAAAATAAAACCACATAAATATGGAGAGATAATTTTTAACAAAGCAGCCAAAAACATACAATGAAGAAAAGACAGCCTCTTCAATAAATGGTGCTGGCAGAATTGGAAAGCCCCGTGCAAAAGAATGAAACTGGACTGCTATCTGTCACCATGTACCAAAATTAATTCAAAATGGATTAAAGACTTAAGCATAAGACCTTGAAAAATAAACTGCATAGAAGAAAGCATAGGTACTAAACTTATGGACCTTGGTTTCAAAGAGCATTTTATGAATTTGACTCCACAGGCAAGGGAAGTGAAAGCTAAAATAAATGAATGGGACTATATCAAGCTCAAAAGCTTCTGCACAGCAACAGAAACCATCGACAAAATAAAGAGGCAACCAACTGAATGGGAGAAGATCTTTGCAAACATTGCCTCCGATAAGGGGCTAATATCCAAAATATACAAGGAACTTATGCAACTCAACAACAACAAAAAAAACAACCCAATTGAAAAATGGGCAGAGGACTTCAAGAGACATTTCTCCAAAGAAGACATACAAATGTCAAATAGACATATGAAAAAATGCTCAATATCACTAATCATCAGAGAAATGCAAATAAAAACCACAATGAGATATCACCTCACCCCAGTTAGAATGGCTATCATCAACAAGACAAATAGTAACAAGTGTTGGAGAGGCTGCGAAGAAAAAGGTATCCTCAAAAACTGTTGGTGGGAATGCAGACTGTTGCTGCTGCTATGGAAAGCAGTGTGGAGGTCCCTCAAAAAATTACGAATAGAATTACCATGTGACCCAGCAATCCCTCTCCTGGGTATCTACCCAAAAGATCTGAAAACTTTTATCCACAAACACAAGTGTGCTCCAATGTTCATTGCAGCTTTATTTATGGTGGCCAAGACATGGAAACAACCAAAATGTCCTTCAGTAGTTGAATGGATAAACAAGTTGTGGTATATATACACAATGGAATACTATTCGTCGGTAAGAAAAGATGAAATAGGACCATTTGTTACAACATGGATGGATCTTGAGATTATAATGCTAAGCGAAATAAGTCAGACAGAAAAAGCAGAGAACCATATGATTTCACTGATATGTGGTATATAAACCCAAAACAACAAAAGAACAAGACAAACAAATGAGAAACAAAAACTCATAAACACAGACAATAGTTTAGTGGTTACCAGAGGGTAAGGGGGGAGGGGAATGGTAGGTGAGGGTAAGGGGGATCAAATATATGGTGATGGAAGGAGAACTGACTCTGGGTGTTGACCACACAATGGGATTTATAGATGATGTAATACAGAATTGTACACCTGAAATCTATGTAACTTTACTAACAATTATCACCCCAATAAACTTTAACTAGAAAAATAAAATAGAATTGATGTATTTAATATGATGTGTGAATGAAAGAGAAAATTTAAAGTTGCATTCATTTATTCAGTAGTTATTGTAGATATTTACTGAGCACTATGTACCAGGTACTCTTCTGTGTACTTGGGACATGGCAGTGAACAAAGCAAACAAAAATCCCTACCTTCATAGAGCTTACTGTCTAGTGGATAATATCTAACATTTATTAAGCACCTGCTATGTTCTAAGCTCTTTGTTTTTTTTTAACTCATTCAATCCTCACCACAACTCAATAAGATATGTATGTATGTGTATTATCTCCAGTTTTCACATGATTACCCTCATGTAGGTAATTAAGTTCTTTGAAGTCCCACAGCTGGTAAGTAGCAAAGCCTTGTTTCAAACTCAGGAAATTCTTCCCTCCAGAGTCTGAGTTCAAACCACTATACTCCACTGCCCCTCTACCAGGCCAGTTTTTTCACGTCAAGAGTCAAAGCTGGACCCCCACCCCAGGTGCAAACCAGGAATTCCAACAGCCAGATGACTCAAAGTTGTCTTGGCCTGAAAAGCTGTAAGAATATACTTACTATTTACTTGATTCTGAACATAAATTAGTAATCTGGTGCTATGGACTACGTTGTGTCGTCCCAAAATTCATATATTGAAACCCTAATCCCAATGTGATGGTATTTGGAGATGGGGTCTTTGAGAAGTAGATGAGGTTATGAGGGTGGAACCTTCATGATGGGACTAGTCTCCTTATAAGAGGAGACACCAGAGTGAGGACATGTGAGGATACAGTGAGGAGGCTGTCCACAAACCAGGAAGAGGGCCCTAACTAGGAATAGAATCAACCAGCACCTTGATCTTGGATTCTAGCCTCCAGAACTGTGAGAAATAAATTCCTGTTGTTTAAGCCACCCATTCTATGGTATTTTATTATTGCAGTCCAAACTGACTAATACTCCTGGGCATGGAAAGATTTGGGCCAGTGATTACTCTTTAAAATGTCCTGGATCAGTTTACATAAAATGTTGTGTCATAGGACTATGTAAGTGTTAGCTCTAATTATCAATTAGAACGGCTAAGTAGGATTCAAAAGGGCAGCGGTGGTCAGGCCTGCTGAGAACCTGATACACTGCCAGGCAAATCAGGACTCCTTCATCAATGAAACTACTCTGGGATTCTTCCTTTGAAATCTTCCATTATAAATGTGTGTGAACAAGAGTGAAAAAGAGATTTTCTAGTCAAGATGGCAAAGTAGGTAAATTCTGTGCTTACTTTCTCTCACAACCACATAAAAATTACAACTAAACTACAAAAGAACCATCATTGAGAATCACCTGAAGTCTTGCTGAACTAATGCCCTTCAACTACAGACATACAGAAGAAGCCACCTTGAGACTGGTGGGAGGGGCAGAGATGCAGAACAGTCTGGTCCCACACCAGCATGTGACCATTAAAAATTGGGAGGGATGTCTTGGCTGTAGAGGTTCCCTCAGGAGGAGCAAGGGGTCCCAGTGCTGCACCAATCTCCCCACCCAGGGTTCCAGTGCCAGAAAAAGAAGTCCCTATAATTTCCGGTTGTGAAAACTAGAAGAGATTGTGGCTGAGTGGGACAAAGGGCGGATACACTCCAAGGTGCTCCTCTTAGAGGGCCCACCCATGGATTTATTAGCTGATGGACTCACTCACTCTGAGCTCCAGCACTGAGACAGCAGCTTGAAAGATGAAAGGAACATATGAGGAGGAACTGAGTTGTCTGGATTTAGGATGAGGGCTGGAGGGGCAGCTTTCTCTGGGATGGAAGAATTGGCGGAAACCAGTTTCTTGTTGAGCCCTTCCCCATCCTGGCATGCAGATGCAGGTGGCCGCCATATCTGAGTCTCCATCAACCTAGCTAACAACGTTCATTCACCTGACCCCAGTGACTCTGAGACCACACCCCACCCAAATTTCAGGCACACCCAAGCTGCTTCCAGTGGTGTTTTCATAAAAACTGTCTGTCTTGGCTTATGCTGCAGACTTTCATAAAGTCTCTTAAAGCTTCACAAAACCCAAACAAGAAGCATCTGGCTCCAGAATGCCCTGTACCTCTGGCTGAGCAGCCTTAAGCCTGGCACTAGCTGCAGCCAGCCTTGGTTCATGGCTTGGCCTCTCAAGGGAACTCCTAGCAGAGCTTGGACAGTGGCCATCTGCTTATTGCTTTGTGGCTCCTGCCAGGTGGCCCAGGGCACTGCTCAGTCAGCTGAACTTAGCCTGCAGCAGCTCCCCTCCCAGATGGCCCAGGGGCTGGCATTCCCAGTGGCCAGCTTTGAACCAAGCTGGAGCATCACTTGGCCACATCCAATGAAGACACACCCAAAGGGCACACTGGGCAGGCACCAGAACCCTACTGAAGTGAATCCTGCTCCACATCTTCTTCACTGTATTCACAGCCGTGTCTTACAACCGATGACCCTGAGGGTCAATCCCTCCCATTGACATGCAAACAGCAACCAAGGCTAAACTATAACAATAGGACACACACAACCCAATGAAGCACCAAGCTCTAGTGATCAGGGAGATTGTGCCACTGGGCCACACAGGACAATGACTACATAAGGCCACTCTACTAAGACCAGCAGGAATAGGAGCCCTACCTAATACATACAAACAAACACAGGGAGGCAGCCAAAATGGGGAGACAAATAAACATGTCCCAAATAAAAGAACAGAACAAAGCTCCAGAAAAAGAATAAAATGGAGACAAGCAAACTACCAGATGCAGAGTTCAAAACACTGGATATGAGGATGCTCAATAATCTCAGGGAGAACTTCAACAAAGAGATAGGAAACAAAAATGGAGATAGAAAAACATAAAAAAAGAACCAGTCAGAAATAAAGAATACAATAATGGAAATGAAGACTGCATTAGAGGGCAACAACACTAAATTATATGAAGCAGAAGACCAAATCAGCAATTTAAAAGATAACGTAGTAGAAAACTAAACAGAACAGCAAAAGGAGGAGAGTTTAAGGGGCCTCTGGGACAATATCTAGAGTATCAACATTCACGTAATAGGGGTAACCAGAAGAAGAGAGAGAGAGCAAGGAATTGAAAACCTATTTGAAGAAATAATGACAGAAAACTTCCCTAACATGGGAAAGAAAATGGATATTCAAGCCCAGGAAGCACAGAGTCCCAAACAAGATTAACCTAAAGAGTACACATCAAATCACATCATAACTACAATGTCAAAGGTTAAAGACAAAGAAAGAGTCTTAAAAGCAGCAAGAGAAAAGCAGTTAGTTACCTACAAGGTAGCTCCATAAAACTGTCACTGATTTCTCAACAGAAACTTTGCAGGCCAGATGGGATTGGCAGGAAATATTCAAAGTGATGAAAAGTAAGGATCTACAACCAAGATTACTGTATCCAGCAAAGCTATTATTTAGAATCAAAGAACAAATATAGCGCTTCCCAGACAAGAAAAAGCTAAAGGAGTTCATCACCACCAAACCACTATCACAAGGAATTTTAGAGGGACTTCCTTAAAATGAAAAATATATATGAATAAAATGGAAATAGCTACATATCTATAAACAATTACTTTAAATGTGCATGGATTAAACACTGCTATCAAAATTACACTTCAAACATACATATATTTTTTTACACACTCATATATATAATTTTTTACACACTAATACACAAACACACACATATATATATTTATATCTATATCTATATCTATCTATACACACATACACACACACACACACACACACACAAAATGGAGGATTTAGACTTATATGTAAATTATAACATCTTTAAACTTCAATGTTAGTTTGGGGTTGTGGATGAAGGCTGGAAGGTTGGAGTCCGGATGTGGAAATTCCGTACTACCAGGCCTGGCGATTTCCCAGGTTTGTCACCAATTCGGAGTGACTTTACATGTATTAACTAAAGAAATCATCAAAGCTTGGCACAGCGGCCTTAGAAGTAACCAAATACTAAGCAAGTGGTGTAAACCGAATATTCCAGAATGGTTACATATTGCAGGGCGGGGTTTTTAATGTTTTGATCATGGCCAAATACCCTGACACAAAGTACGCGCTTTAGAGTTCAATTAACAGAACGGGGGGCTTAAACGCATTTTGAGGTTTGCATCCATTTTGGATGAATGCAATACTATGTCCAGAAAGTTTTCACAGATAAAATGCAACGACGACACTACAGAAATACTCGCCTCACAAGCCCATTAACAAAAACGAGAGAGAGAGAGAGAGAGAGAGAGAGAGAGAGAGAGAGAGAGAGAGAGAGAGAGAGAGACTAAAGAGAGCAAAAGAATGAAAGGTTTCGTCATAATGGAGAACCCTGGAGAGACGCCTAGACTTTCCCAGGGCATGCTGGCTCAAGATAGGAACCAATGGGACAAGTTCTCCAAGACTCACCGCCACAGCCCGGCGGACCGGACCCCCTTGCCCGGGATCCCGCCCGAGCCGGCAGCGAACTGCCTGCTGCGCCCCCAGCCCGGCCACGCCTGACTGGCGCTGCAGCCCGTTACTAACAGCTGGTTTCCGTGGCGTGGGCTGGGGGGGCGGGCAGGCGGGCTGCACTTACCCACCCCCAGCTCTTCCCGCAGCCAGGCAGCCCGGGCGGGAAGTGGGTTGCGGGGAGGAAGGGAGACGCGAGTTTAAACTGTGGGAAGGGGGGCATCCGTCTAGGCCTAGCACCGACCTGGGCATCCCGCCTTTCCCTCGCGCAACAGTGGTTCCTGGGCCGCGCGACTGAGAACTAGAACCGCCACGGTGCATGCCCTATTCCTGTTTTGCCTCTTCCCGCCCGATTTGCCTCCGGCTCATGCCCCTCCTCGCAACCCAAAAAATTCCTTCCAGCTGGAAAACGCCCCTTCCTCGCTCCCTCCCTGTGCGCGTGAAGGAGGTAGCCTTTAGTTCTCGAGAGATGTTTCTCCTCTCCCCCAGCTAGTGAGTGCGCCAACGGGAAAGGAGGAGGGCGCTCCAGGCGAAAGCGCTGCAGACGCCATTATTCTCTGTTTCTCTGCCTCACCAACCTCGACGTCTTGCCTATGACCCGCTTGTTTACGGCCTATAGGTAATTAGGGTTATAGGGGCTTCGGTATTAAGGATTCAGGCAGGGGATTGGTCTCCCTAAAGTCTGCGTTGCCTTTTTCAAAACCTATATATTTTTATTAACCATTGTCACTCTAATAAATTTAATAAATAAAGAAAAATGACGGTGATGAATAGATAAGAAAATAACACCCATATGTATACTGTCTACAAGAGAATCACTTCAGATAAAAAGACACACACACACACACACACACACACACACACACACACAGAGAAAGTAAAGGGATGGTAAAAGTTATTTCATGAAAATGGAAGGAAAAAAGAAAGATAAGGTAGCAATACTTATACTATATAAAACAGACTTTGAAACAGAACATATAACAAACGTCAAAGAAGGATCCAGTAATCCCATTTCTGGGTATTTATCCAAAGAAACCCAAAATGCTTCTTCGATGAGCCGTGTCCATCCAAACTTCCATTAAAGCATTATTTATAATAGCGAAGATATGAAGGCAACCTAGGTGTCTGTGAATGGATGAATGAATAAAGAAGAGGTGGTACATATATACAATGGAATATTTCTCAGCTGTTAAAAAGAATGAAATCTTGCCATCTGTGACAACATGGATGGACCTCGAGGGTATTGTGCTGAACGTAGTCAGACAGCAAAAGACAAATGTCATATGATTTCACTTATAAGTGGAATCTGAGGAACAAAATAAACAAACAAAAATAGAAATAAAGTCACAGATACAGAGAATGTTTTGATGGTTGCCAGTTTGGAAGGTGGTGAATAATGGGTGGGTGAACAGGGGGGAAAGATTAAGAACTACACATTTGTTGTTACACAGTAGTCATAAAAATCTAGGGTATAGCATAAGGAAAACAGTTAATAATATTGTAATACCTATATATGGTGTCAGATAGGTGGTGTCATCTATTGGAGTGATAGATGGGAGGGGGATTGAGGGCAAGGTGAAAGAGGTGAAGGGAATAAGAAGTACAAATTGGAAGTTACAAAATAATCATGGGTTTTAAAGTCATAGTAATAACTATGTATAGTGCCAGGTGGGTACTAGACTAGTTATGGGGATCACTTCTTAAATTATATAAATGTCTAACCACTATGTTGTACATCTGATGTAATGTACAGCATAGGAAATATAGTCAATAATATTGTGGTAGCATGGTATGGTGTCACATGGTTATAGTATAATTATATGGAATTATAGTGGAATTATATGGAATTATAGTGATCATTTCTTTAGGTATATAAATATTAAATAACTATGGTGTACACCTGAAACTAATATAATATTGTATGTTATCTCTATTTTAATAAAAATATTTTTAAAAGTGAAAAACAACCCTGAGATTTGGAAATATAGTGATAGCAACTGCTCGCATTTTGTTGAATGTTTACTATGTTGTAGGCTCTGTGATAAGTGTTGAAAATGCACTACCTTATCCAATCTTCACAATGACTCTAGGAGGAAGATATCATGAAACTGAGTTTCAGAAAGGCTCAGTGACTTGCCCAGGCTCTCCCAGTAATAAGTGGTGGGGGTGGAACTCAAACCCCATTTGCTTGACTGCAAACACGTACTGTTCCCTAGTATGGTGAACTCTCCTCCTGTGCTCTCCAGTGAGCCCTGCCCAAATTGCCTATTCACTATTACTTGTATTGTTTCTAGTACTTAAATCGGGACCTTTTTGTATGTTTCTATACATGCATTGGTACAATCTCATTCAAACACATTCCCCATCTCTCGCATTCATTTTATCAGCTTATTGAGGTCACAGTCTGATTTGCGTATCTTTTTACTTCCCAGCAGTTTCATTTATGGAGATCTGCCCACAATTGAGTATCTAATAAAGGTAGCTGATTGACCATAATCAATAACTGTTTTAGGAATCTGCAGGTAATTCTATGTGCTTTCACTCAAGACAAGATTAATATCACACTTACAGGTAAAATAATAGCTTCCATTTCTTTAAGGCTTAATTAGTGCTCAATACTTTGCTAAGTGCTTTCCATGCATTATCTCATTTAACCCTGAAAATATGAATCAGGTGCTTTCATTACAATCTCAATTTTTAAGATGGAAAATTGAGATCAGGGAGGTTTAAAAAAACCTTCCCAAAGCTACTAAGCTAGTAAATGACAGACCAACAGGTCTATCCATCTTCAAAGCCAGTTTTATTTTTATTTCTTTTTCTTTTTATTATTTTCAGGTGTACAAAACAATGCAATAGTTAGACATTTATACCCCTCACAAAGTGATAAACCCCTCCCCCAATATACTACCGCTCTGACATTGTATATAGCTGTTACAGTTCCACTGACTCTACTCCTTATGCTGTACTCCACATCCTGTGACTATATATATATTAAATTATAGTTGACATTTATTATTATTCAGCTTCAGCTTCAGGTGTACATTGCAGTGGTCAGGCATCTACACTGTCCATGAAGTGGTCTCTTTAATAAGACTAGTGTCCATCAGATACCCTATAAAATCTTTACAACATTATTTTGCTTGTTTGTTTTTTGTTTTGTTTTTGTTTTTAAGTGTTTGTTTTGAACTAATTTCACATTTACAAAAAAGTTGCAGAAATAGTACAAGAAGTTTCCCTATGTGCTTAAACCAATTTCTGAAACGCTAACATCTTATGTAACAATAAGTGTTAGAACAATTATAAAATCAGGAAATTAGCATTGATACAAGACTATTAACTAACCTATTGACCTTCTGCAGATGTCAACAGCCCTCCCACCAGTATTTGTTTTTGGGTCACTTGCATTGTAGCAGTCATGTCCCTTAGTGTGCTTTACTCTGGGGCAGTTCCTCAGTGTTTCTTTGTGTTCCAGGACTGTGATATTTTTGAATAGTACTGGCCAGTTATTTTGTAGAATGTCCCTCAGTTTGGTTTTATCCTTATGTTTCCTCATGATCTAATTTTAGGTTATGCATTTTTGGCAGGAATCTCACAGAAACAATGCTGTGCCCTCTGGGGACATCCCATCAGGAAGCATGTGATGGCACCTTGCCCTGTTATTGGCGACGTTCTCTTTGAACCCCATTGGAGGTGGTGTCTGCTGTGGTTCTCCACTGCAAAGTTACTATTTGTCTCTTTGTAACTAATAAGTATCTTGTGGGAAAGTACTTGACATAATGTAAATATTCTCTTTCCTCTCATTCTTTTCCCTCCTAATTTTAACATCCATTGATAATTTTTACCTGAAACAGCTATTACTGTGGTGTTTGCCAAATGGTGACTTTCTGTTTCCTTTGTTCCATCTTTATTAATTGGAATTTACTATAAGGAAGAACTTTCCTTTTTCTCCCATTTATTTCTTTATTTATTCCAACACGGACTCAGGATTTTGAGTTACACTCCATTTTTATCGTTTCTTATTTTGTTGCTCAAATTGTCCTGTATTTGGCCTTTGGGACCCCTTTCCAGATTAATAGCTACGTGTCTCGTCTATACCCCTACTTGCCCCTCTCCCCTACGTTATTTTGAACAAATCCCAGAAATCGTGTCACTTCATCTGTTCTGTGTGTCTCTAAGAGACAGGAATTCTTTTTAAAAAACATAGATAATGCCATTGTCGCATCTAAATAATACTAACAATAATTCCTTCATATCATCAAATATCGTCACTGTTCACATTTCCCTGATTGTCTTATAATTGTGTTGCTTACAATTTGTTGGAATCTGGATCCAAAGCAGGTCCTTGCATTGTGATTGGTCAGTGTGATTCTTAAGTGTTTTCGAATCTGTCAACTCCGACCTCCCTTTTGTTTTTCCTTGCAACGTTGTGAAGAAGAAACTAAGTTGTTGGTCCTGTATAGTGTCCCCCTGGGGTTTGTTGATTGTACCTCCTGACATCCTCTCCTGAGCTCCTCTGCCCGCTCTGTTTCCTGTGTATTGGTAGTTGGATCTAGAAGCTTGGTCAGAGTCTGGTTCAGTTTTTTAATGACTACTTTCTAGGTGGTGGTGTGTCCTCTATCAGGTGGCACAGAATGTCCAGTTGTCCCCTTCCGTGATGTTAGCAGCTACTAATGATCAGTGCCTAACTTTATTAATTTATTAAGGGCTGCAAGATGTGATATTTGAATTCTATCATTCCTCCTTCATTTTTTCCTCTGGATTACTTCTGTGTAGGAAAATTTCTCACCAACTATCTGTTACTCTGAGGTGTAGTTCACATAGGAAACCCCAGATAAATGTCTGTTTCTTTCCCATATTTATTAGTTTTCAAAACAATAAGTTGATTCTCTAATATCTTCCCAAGGTGACAAAGAAGATTTAAAAATACACATATTATTATAAATATATAAACATATTTTACATGTTTCAATCCATTGCAGTTATTATCTCATCAATGTTCAAAGTATTTCATCTGTGACCAGTGGACACCTTCAAGTTGGCATCTGACCTTTGACCTGACACTAGTGGTCTCAGGTTCTTTGCTCCCTGTTATGACAGGATGTTCCACGGCTGCCTTGCACACTTCCTGCCTAGGCCTGCCTAGGTTCCTCCACCATCCTTCCAGGGAACCACGCTTACCTTTACTGGGAAATTGTATTTAGAAACCATTGGGACATTAATGGTTCTCATTGCTACTGGGTTGGTCATCAATCGACAAGGCTCAGAAAAAATATATATCTTTAAACATGAAATGCCTCTTGAGTTCATTCTGAAACTTCTGATTCAGATTCGGTCTCCGGGTTTTTACTTGGTCTCATCAATCTTATATCTGTATTTCCTTTCTCCATGTCAAAAGTCCTGGCTCTCAAGAATACCAGCATAATCAGTCCACTTGCTTTACCCCACAATACACACAACAGTCTTGAATCTCAAAAACATGCTGTGTAAAAGAAGCCAGGCACAAAAGAGTGGGTATCAACCCCAGTCCTACCAGTGCCACCAAGGCTGGGACAGTACTGTATTGTTGTGCCAGGGGACTGGACTGTGGCACATAGTATCACTGATCACTAGTGACTGAGTATGAGAAGACTGGTGACAGGTCCTGGTTACAATTTCTTTCTTTCTTTTTTTTTTTTTGACAGTTCTTTTTCTGCTTTGAGTAGATCCTTCTAGAGAGTTACTGTATTTTAAAGCCCTCAAAATAGTTCCTCTCTGGGTGTATGCCACCAACAGGACCCCCTTTAAATTCACTTTACTTCTAATTTTTAGGGAATTGGTTTTTCAATATCTTTGTGTGTGTGTGTTTAAATTAGTTTCAGGTGTACAAAACAATGTAATAGACATTTATATCCATCACAAAGTGATAACCCCCCTCCTGAAATCTGCTGCCCCTCTGAAATTGCATATTTTCCACTGTCTCTATTCCTTATGCTGTACTCCTCTTCTTGAGAAGATATATATATATATATATATATATATATATATATATATATATATATATGAAATTATAGTTGACACTCATTATTATTCAGCTTCAGGTGTACAGCACAGTGATCAAGCATCTACACCATCCATGAAGTTGTCTCCCTAATAAGTCATGTGCCCATCTGACACTCTACAAAATCTTGACAACATTATTGATTATATTCCCCAAACTATCTTTCCTATCCCCGTGGCAATCTTGTGGTTATTGATTGTGCTTTCTAAACCCCTCACCTTGTCCCTCATCCCCCCTCCCCTCCGATCTAGCAACACTCAGTTTTTCCTCTATGTCTCTGAGACTGTTTCTGATTAGTTTGTTCATTTATTCTATTCTTTACATTCCACATATAGGTGAGATCATAGGGTATTTGTCTTTCTCCATGGGACTTATTTCACTTAGCATAATGCGTTCTAGGTCCATCCATATCGTTGCAAATGGTAAGATTTCATTATTCTTTATGGCCAAGTAATACTCCATTGTGTAAATGTACCACAGTTTCTTAATCCATTCATCTACGAATGGGCATTTCAGTTGTTTCCATGTCCTGGCTATTCTGAATAGCACTGCAATAAACATAGAGGTGTATACATTTTTTTGAATTAGTGTTTTGGATTTCTCTGGATAGATACCTAAGAGTGCAATTGCTGGGTCATAAGGTAGTTCTATTTCCAGTTTTTTGAGATACCTCCATACTGATTTCGAAAGTGGACATACCAATCTGCAATCCAACCAGCAGTACATAAAGGATCCCTTTTCTCCACATTCTCACCATCACTTGTTTTTGTTGATTTATTGATGATAGCCATTCTGACTGGGGTGAGGTGGTATCTCATTGTGGTTTTTATTTGCATTTCTCTAATGATTAGTGAGGTTGAGCATTTTTTCATATGTCTGTTTGTCATCTGTATGTCCTCTTTAGAAAAATGTCTCTTCATGTCCTCTGCCCATTTTTTAATTGGGTTGTTTGTTTTTTTAGAGTTGAATTGAATGAATTTTTAAATAAATTTGGGATACTAACCCCTTATCAGATATATCACTGACAAATATCTTCTCCCATTCAGTAGGCTCCCTTTTTGTTTTACTGATGTGAAAAAACTTTTTTTTTTCACTTTGCTGTGAAAAAACTTTTTAGTTTGATGTAATCTCATATGTTTATTTTTTCTCTTACTTCCCTTGCCAGGGGGAAATATCAGTAAAAATATTACTAAGAGTAATGTCTGCAAATTTTCTTCCTATATTTTCTTCTAGGAGTTTTATGGTTTCAGATCATACATTTAAGTCTTTAATCCACTTTGAATTTATTCTATATAGTGTAAGGAGGTGGTCCAGCTTCATTTTTTTGCATGTGACTGTCCAGGTTTCCCAGCACCATTTTTTGCACAGACTCTCTTTACCCCAATGTAAATTCTTGCTTCCATTGTCATAGATTAAATTACTATATAGGCATGGATTTATTTCTTGGCTCTCTAGTCTGTTCCACTGATCTAAGTGTCTGTTTTTATGCCAGTACCATGCTGTTTTGATTACTATAGCCTTGCAGTATGATTTGATGTCAAGTATCATGATACCTCTCACTTTGTTCTTCTTTCTCAAGATTTCCGAGGATATCCGGGGTCTTTTATGGTTCCATATAAATTTTACAATTATATGTTCTATTTCTGTGAAAAACGTCATTGGTAGTTTGATAGGAATTGCACTGAATCTATATATTGTCAAGCAATATGGACATTTTAACTATATTGATTCTTCCTATCCATGAGCATAATATGTGTTTACATTTATTTGTATCTTCTTTAATTTCTTTTTTCAGTGTCTTATAATTTTCTGAGTACAGATCTTTTACCTCTTTGGTTAATTTATTCCTAAGTATTCTATGTTTTTGAAGCAATTGTAAATGGGACTGTTTTCTTAATTATTCCTGATATTTTATTATTGGTGTATACAAATGCAACTGATTTCTGAATGTTAATTTTGTATCCTGCTACTTTACTAAATTCATTTATCAGTTCTTTTTTTTTGGTTATTCAATTTTTTATATAATTCATAATAAAGTATAACAAGAATATAATGTGACAACTTCAGAGCTAAATTATATATTCCATTGTAAATTCCTACATAATTTAAACAAATTTTTTTATTAGTTTCAGGTGCACAAGACAAAGTAATACTTAGACGTTTATCATCTATATCCCTCACACTGTGTGAACCCCTCTCCCCCCATCCACTAACCCTCTGACATCGCACAGAGCCATTACATTTCCACTGTCTCTATTGCTAATGCTGTACTCCACTTCTTGTAAGTAGATACATATACATACACACACACACAAACACACACACACACACACACACACATACATACAAACTTGTAGTTGACATTCATTATTGTTCAACTTCAGCTTCAGGTGTACAATGCAGTGATCAGGCATCTACATCATCCCTGAGGTGGTCTCCCTAATGAGACACGTGTCCATCGGATAGCTAACAAAATCTTTACAACATTGCTGATTACATTCCCCAATTTAATTTTCAAAACCACGTGGCCATCTTGTGGTTACTGACTGTTTTCTAATCCCCTCACCTTCCCCTTATCTCCATCCCTCCTCCCATCTAGCAACCCTCAGTTTTTCCTCTTTGTCTCCAAAACTGTTTCTGATTAGTTCATTCACTTATTATTTCCTTTAGATTCCACATATAAGTGAGATCATATGGTATTTGTCTTTCTCTGTCTGACTTATTTCACTTAACATAATGTTCCCTAGGTCCATCCATGTTGTTGCAAATGGTAAGATTTCTTTCTTCTTTATGGCTGAGTAATACTCCATTGTATAAATGTACCACAGATTCTTAATCCAGTCATCTACTGATGGGCATTTCGGTTGTTTCCATGTCTTGGCTATTGTGTATATAGTGCTGCAATAAACATAGGAGTACATAAAGTTTTTTGAATTAGAGTTTTGGATTTCTCCGGCTAGATACCTAGGAGTGGAATTGCTGGATCATAAGGTAGTAGCATTTTCAGATTTTTGAGATACCTCCATACTGTTTTCCATAGTGGCTGCACCAATCTGCAATCCCACCAACAGTGCACAAGGGTTCCCTCTTCTCCACATCTGCCCCAGCACTTTTTGTTTGTTGATATATTGATGATAGCCATTTTGACTGGGGTGAGGTGGTATCTCATTGTGGTTTTTATTTGCATTTCTCTGGTGATTAGTGAGATTGAGCATCTTTTCATCTATTTATTGGCCATCTGTATGTCCTTTTTAGAAAAATGTCTCTTCAAGTCCTCTGCCCATTTTTTAATTGGGTCGTTTGTTTTTTTGGAGTTGAGTTGAGTGAGTTTTTCATAGATTTGTGATATTAATCCCTTATCAGATATATCATTGGCAAATATCTTTTCCCATTCAGTAGGATCCCTTTTTGTTTTATTGATGGTTTCCTTTGCTGGGAAAAAATTTTTTAGTTTGATGTAATCCCACATGTTTATTTTTTCTCCTACTTCCCTTGCACGAGGGGATATATCAGTAAAAATCTTACTCTGGGTAATGTCTGTGAAGTTTCTTCCTATATTTTCTTCTAGGAATTTTATGGTTTCAGATCTCACATTTAAGTCTTTAAGACATTTTGAAGTTATTATTGTATATGGTGTAAGAAAGTGGTCCAGCTTCATTTTTTTGCATGTGTCTGTCCACGTTTCCCAGCATCATTTATTGAATGCACTGTCTTTACCCTACCCTACATTCTTGCTTCCATTGTCGTAGATTAAATGGCCATAAAGGCATGGATTTATTTCTGGACTCTCTATTCTGTTCCATTGATCTATGTGTCTGTTTTTATGCCAGTACCATGCTGTTTTGATTACTGTAGCCTTGTAGTATAATTTGAAGTCAGGTATTGTTATACCTCCCAATTTGTTCTTATTTCTCAAGATTGCTGAGGCTATACGGGGTCTTTTATGGTCCCATATAAATTTTAGGATTATATGTTCTATTTCTGTGAAAAACGACGTTGGTAGATTGATAGGAATTGCATTGAATATGTATATTGCCTTAGTCAGTATGGACATTTTGACGATATTAATTCTTCCTATCCATGAACACGGTGTGTATTTCCATCTATTTGTATCTTCTTTCATTTCTTTCTTCAGTGTCTTATACTTTAAGTACAGATCTTTTACTTCCTTGGTTAAATTTATTCCCAGGTATTTTATAGTCTTTGAAGCAATTGTAAAAAGGATTGTTTTTTTAATTTCTCCTCTGATGTTTTATTATGGGTATATACAAATGCAACTGATTTCTGAATATTAATTTTGTATCCTGCTACTTTACTAAATTCATTTATCAGCTCTAATATTTTCTTGGTGGTGTCTTTATGGTTCTCTATATATAGTATCATGTCATCTGCATATAATGACAATTTTACTTCCTCCTTACCGATTTGGATGCCTTTTATTTCTTTTTCTTGTCTCATTGCTGTGGCTAGAACTTCCAGCACTATGTTGAACAGAAGTGGAGAAAGTGGGCAACCATGCCTTGTTCCTGATCTTAATGGAAATGGTTTTAGCTTTTCCCCATTGAGTATGATGTTAGCTGTGGGTTTATCATATATTGCCTCTATTATGTTGAGATATGATCCCTCTATTCCCACTTTCTTAAGGTTTTTTTATCATAAATATCTGTTGGATTTTATCAAATGCTTTTTCTGCATCTATTGATATGATCATGTGATTTTTATTTTTCATTTTGTTAATATGGTATATCACATTAATTGATTTGCGGATGTTGAACCACGCTTGCATTGCAGGGATGAATCCCACTTGATCATGGTGTATGATCTTTTTAATGTATTGCTGAATTCTGTTCGCTAATATTTTGTTGAGGATTTTTGCATCTATGTTCATTAGAGATATCGGCCTGTAGTTTTCTTTTTTTGTGGTGTCTTTGTCTGATTTTGGGATCAGGGTGATAGTGGCTTTGTAAAAAGTGTTTGGGAGACTTCCCTCCTTCTGGATTTTTTGGAAGAGCTGGAGGAGAATAGGTGATAATTCTTTTTTGAACGTTTTGTAAAATTCACCTGTAAAGCCATCTAGTCCACTGCTTAGGTTTGTTGGGAGATTGTTGATTAGGGATTCAATTTCCCTGGTGGTAAACAGTCTATTCAGGTTTTCTGTTTCTTCTTGAGTTGGCCTTGGAAGGTTGTATGCCTCTAAAAAATTGTCCATTTCTTCCAGATTGTCAAATTTGTTGGCATATACTTGCTCATAGTAATTCTTAAAAATTTTTGTATTTCTGTGGTGTCTGTTGTCACTTCCCCTCTTTCATTTCTGATTTTATTAATTTGGGTCCTCTCTTTTTTTAAATGAGTTTGGGTAAAGGTTTGTCGATTTTGTTTATCTTCTCTAAGAATCAACTCTTGGATTCATTGATCTTTTGTATTGCTTTCCTGGTTTCTATTACATTTATTTCCGCTCTGATATTTATTATCTCCTTCCTTGTACTCCCTTTGGGTTTACTTTGCTGTTCTTTTTCCAGATCCCTTAAGTGTGATGATAAACTGTTGATTAGTGATTTTTCTTGTTTCTTCTGGCAGGCCTGCAATTCTTTGAATCTCCCTTTTAGGACTGCTTTCACTGCATCCCATATATTTTGGGTCATCGTGTTTTCATTTTCGTTTGTCTTGAGATATATTTTGATTTCTTCCTTGATCTCCTGGTTGACCCATGCATTATTTAGTAACATGTTATTCAGCCTCCGTGAATTAGTGTGGCTACCAGTTTTTTTCCTGTAGTTCATTTCTAATTTCATAGCACTGTGGTCAGAGAAGACAATTTGTATGATTCAATTTTCTTAAATTTATCAACACTTGTTTTGTGTCCTAACATATGGACTATCTTGGAAAATGTTCCATGTGCACTTGAGAAGAACGTGTATTCTGCAGGTTTGGGGTGAAATGTTCAGAAAATATCAATTAAATCCAAGTGGTCCAAAGTGTCATTTAAGGCCATTGTTTCCACATTGATTTTCTGTCTGGAAGACCTGTCCCTTGTTGTCAGAGGTGTGTTGAAGTCCCCTACTATGATAGAGTTACTGTTGATCTCTGTCTTTATGTCAGTCAATATCTGTTTTATATATTTAGGTGCTCCTATGTTGGGTGCATAGATGTTTACTAGGGTTATGTCCTCTTGTCAGATCGATCCCTTTATTATTATATAGTGCCCCTCTTTGTCTTTTATTATATTCTTCATTTTAAAGTCTATTTTGTCAGATATAAGTATTGCTACTTCAGCTATTTTCATTTCCATTCACATATTTTACTCCAACCATTTACTTTCAGAGTGTGTGTTTTGATCTGAGGTGAATCTCTTGTATACAGCATATGCAAGTGTCTTGTTTTCTTATGCACCCAGCCACCCCATGTCTTTTGATTGGAGTATTTAATCCAATTACATTTGAAATGATTATTGATAGTTACACTTATTGCCATTTTGTTATTTGTATTTCTGGTCTTCATTAGTTAGATTGTTTTCATCTTTCTTCTGTTTGAAGAAGCACTTTTAACATTTCCTTCAATGTTGGCTTGGTGGTAATGATTTTCTTTAGCTTATTCTTTTCTGGGAAGCTCTTTATGTCTCCTTCTATTTTAAATGATAGCCTTGCTGGATAAAGCAATCTAGGTTGTAGGCCTTTGTTTTTCATCGCTTCAAATACCTCCTGCGACTCCTTCCTGGCCTGCAAAGTTTCTGTAGAAAAGTCAGCTGACAGATTTATCGGAGCACCCTTGTAAGTAACTCGCTGTCTGTCTCTTGCTGCTTTTAGGATTCTCTCTTTATCTTTAACCTTTGCCATTTTAAATATGATGTGTCTTGGTGTGGACCTGTTTGGGTTCATCTTGGTTGTAACTCTCTGCACTTCCTGCGCTCATATGTCGATTTCCTTCACCAGGTTAAGGAAGTTTTCAGTCATTATTACATTAAATATGTTCTTGATCTCTTGCTCCCTTTTTTCTCCTTCTGGTATTCCTATGATGTGCATGTTGTGCACTTGATGTTATCCCATGGGTTTCTTAAACTATTTTCATTGTTTTTTATTCTTTTTTCTTTTTGTTGTTCTGCTTGGGTGATCTCTGCAACCTTGTCTTCTAAATTACTGATTCGATCTTCTGCTTCATCTAACCTCCTGGAATTCCTTTGAGTGTGTTCTTTATTTCAGTTATTGTATTCTTTAGTTCTAACTGGTTGTTTTTTATGATTTCTCTATCCTTTATGTTCTCACTCAGTTCCTTAAACATTCTTGTTATCAGTGTTCTAAACTCTGTCTCTGATAGGTTTGTTACCTTTATTCCATTTAGTTCCACTTCTGGAGGTTTCTTCTATTCTTTTGTTTGGGACATGTTTCTTTGTTTCCTCATTCTGACAGACTGTCTGTGTTTGCTTCAATGTATTAGGTAGATCCCCTAGGTCTCCTAGTCTTTGCATGGTGAACTTATGTAGTATGTGTCCTTTATATTTGAATTGCACAGTCTCCCTATTTTCCTGTGTATGAGTTTCAGAGGTGTCCCTCGTTTTGCATGTATTCTCCTCTTGAAGTTGAGCTTTAATTGCTTTTGGCTTGTCAGTAAGGGGGGTTGACTTCCAGGCTGACTAGCTGTGAGAATTGGCTATGCCCACAGTGTATGAACTGCTGTGTGAGGGTTGACCCCTCAGATGAGGCTTGGCCCCTATGGGGTCTTGTGGCTATAGACAATTCCCTCTGGATGTGTCAACTTGTAGGTCAAACCCAGTAATGCTCTGGTTTGGTCTGGAGTTGGCCTCTGGGTGTGTTGACTCCTGTGCCTCTTGGGTTGGGCTCTGGTGCAGGGCAATTTCAGAACAAAGCAAATCACCAAGCACAACAACAATAACAACAAAACCCAAATACACTCACATGTAAAAACAACTGATAAGCAACACTCAACACAAACAAAAATATCAAAAATGCAAAAAAAAATACAAAAGAAGCAAAACAAAAAATAGCAATACCACACCCCCAAAAAATTAACACAGAAAAATGAGAAGAAGGAGGAAAAGTAGAGCAAGGAGAAGAAAAAAGAAAAGGAGAGAGAAAATGGAATATTTATTCAAATAAAATAAACAATAAAACAGAACCTGTCTTGGCTTAAGCCCACTAAGCTACCTCCAGGTTGTCCTCTGCTTTACAAAATCTCCTCTGCTTCTTGTGGAGGCAGAGCCAGACACTTGGTGCCCAAAATGACCCTGGCAATGAAGTTCTAGATGGGTAAGGCTATGGGGTGTAGTTGGTAGTTTTTACAAAGTCAGTGCAGTTTCTGCTCTCGCCTGCATAAACGTGTGTTGAGAGCACCACAAGCAGCTAAAGGGAGGTGGGCTTCTTCCCTGTCCGTAGGTCTCCAGGGTCTTAGGGCACTTCTTCCATCAGGGTGTGTGGAGGGTATAGATTTCTGAGCTGCTGAAAGCCCAGGGCTACCTCTGCCACCCAATGCTGACACCTGTGTGTGTCTGAGCAGCTGTAATTTCCATGCCGGGAGCTTTCCAGAAAAGGTGGGGGCTGGGTAGGCAAGTTTCTTTGTCTCCCTAGCCAGCCAAGCAGTGTTGCACTCTTCCCAGCCTCTTCCCTAGGTCACACCTGCAAACCGGTTTTTTTTCCAGTTCTTGAGGGCTGCAGCTCCTCTGTAATCTGACACTACTCCTCTGTTCAAAGACTAGTTTACCACTCTGGAAGGGCTGGGTAGGATTGCTGTGGGAGAGTGGGGCAAGGGGCCCAGGTATGGAGTTTGATTTCTCTCTGTCCAAGAGAGCCCATCTGCCGTTCTCAGCTGAGGTTTCTTCCTCAAACACTGGGCACCACAGTCCTCTCTGCTGATTTCTCAGCAGGACTGTGGGGCTCAGAGAGGAAGCCCACTGACTGGCTGTTGTGATCTCTGGTCTGCGTCCTGGAGACCCGCGTCTCTGCAGTGGCGAATGCAGGCTGGGATTCCACATTTTTCCCTTTCCTCTTTCCGGCTCACACGGTTTGCCCACTTTCAGGTAATCCTCCTGCAAGTCTTTTAGCTGTTCTGTGTGATGAGCAGAGAATCCTTTGATAAGTTATAGATGTTCAATTTGTGGTAAGTTCCAGGGGAGAACTCAAGAAGCCCACCTCACTGCTGCAATTTCTATGAAGCCACTCTTGTCAAACAAAACCCAGTTTTCTTTTGACAGGAAAAAAACTGGAAATTATCCCCTACAAGAATTTGCTTCAATGAGGGAATGCAATTTTTTTAATGTGTATCTTCAAATTATTTTTAACAGCTGTATTTAAGTACAGTTAAAATGCAATAAACTTCACATATTTAAAGTGTAAAACTTGATTAGTTTTGACATATGTATGCACATATGAAACCATCACCACAATCAAGATAATTAACATATCCATCATATCCAAAAGTTTCCACGACTTTCTGTAAGCTGTCATTCTACCCCACTCTGTCCACCACCCTGTCTCCAAAAGGAGACTTTTTTTTAATTTTAATTTATTGGGTGACAATGGTTAGTAAAATTACATAGATTTCAGGTGTACAATTCTGTATTACATCATCTACAAATCACATTGTGTGTTCACCACCCGGAGTCAGTTCTCCTTCCATCACCATATATTTGATCCCCATTACCCTCATCTCCCACCCCCACCCCGCTTACACTTCGGTAACCACTAAACTATTGTCTGTGTCTATGAGTTCTTGTTTCTCATTTGTTTCTCTTGTTTTTTTGTTGTTTTTGGTTTATATACCACACATCAGTGAAATCATATGGTTCTCTGCTTTTTCTGTCTGACATATTTCACTTAGCATTATACTCTCAAGATCCATCCATGTTGTCACAAATGTTCCTATATCATCTTTTCTTACTGCCGAATAATCTTCCATTGTGTATATATACCACAACTTCTTTATCCATTCATCTATCAAAGGACATTTTGGTTGTTTCCATATCTTGGCCACCGTAAACAAAGCTGCAATGAACATTGGAGCACACATGTCTTCATGTGTAGATGTTTTCAGATTTTTTGGGTAGATACCCAGGAGAGGGATTGCTGGGTCATATGGTAATTCAATTGGTAATTTTTTGAGGAACCTCCACACTGCCTTCCATAAAGGCTGCACCAGTCTGCATTCCCACCAACAGTGTATGAGGGTTCCTTTTTCTCCACAGCCTCTCCAACACTTGTTACTAATTATATTGTTGATGATACCCATTCTGACTGGAGTGAGGTGATATCTCATTGTGGTTTTTCTTTGCATTTCTCTGATGATTAGTGATGTTGAGCATTTTTTCATATGTCTATTTGACATTTGTATGTCTTCTTTGGAGAAATGTCTCTTGAAGTCCTCTGCCCATTTTGCAATTGGGTTGTTTGTTTTTTTGTTGTTGAGTTTCATGAGTTCCTTGTATATTTTGGATATTAGCCCCTTACCGGAGACACTGCAAAAATCTTCTCCCATTCAGTTGGTTGCCTCTTTATTTTGTCGATGGTTTCTTTTGATGTGTAGAAGCTTTTAAGTTTCATATAGTCCCGTTCATTTATTAAAGCTTTTACTTCCATTGCCTTTGGAGTAAAATTCATAAAACGCTCTTTGAACCCAAGGTCCATAAGTTTAGTACCTATGTTTTCTTCTATGCAGTTTATTGTGTCAGGTCGTATGCTTAAGTCTTTGATCCATTTTGAATTAATTTTGGTCCATGGTGACAGATAGCAGTCCAGTTTCATTTTTTTTGCACGTGGCTTTCCAATTCTCCCAGCACCATTTATTGAAGAGGCTGTCTTTCCTCCATTGTATGTTTTTAGCTCATTTGTCAAAAATCATCTGTCCATATTTATGTGGTTTTATTTCTGGGTTTTCAATTCTATTCCATTGGTCTATGTGTCTGTTTTTCTGCCAATACCATGCTGTTTTGATTATTGTAGCCCTGTAGTACAAGCTAAAGTCAGGGAGTGTGATACCTCCATTATTGTTCTTTTTTTAAAAAATTGCTTTGGCTATTCGGGGTCTTTTGTGGTTCCAAACAAATCTGATGATTCTTTGTTCTATTTCTTTAAAAAATGCCATTGGGATTTTGATGGGGATTGCATTAAATCTGTATATTGCTTTGGGTAATATGGCCATTTTAACTATATTGATTCTTCCAATCCATGAGCACGGAATGTCTTTCCATTTCTTTGTGTCTTCTTTAATTTCTTTCAAAAATGTCTTATAGTTTTCAGCATATAGGTCCTTCACATCCTTGGTTAAGTTTATTCCTAGGTATTTTATTCTTTTTGCTGCAAATGAAAAGGAATTGTTTTTTGTATTTCTTTTTCTGAGATTTCATTGTTAGTATATAGGAAAGCAATGGACTTTTGTACGTTGATTTTGTAGCCAGCAACTTTATTATATTCGTTGATTGTTTCTAATAGCTTTTTGATGGAGTCTTTAGGGTTTTCTATATATAGCATCATGTCATCTGCAAAGAGTGATAAATTAACTTCTTCATTCCCAATGTGGATACATTTTATTTCTTTCTCTTGCCTGATTGCTCTGGCAAGGACTTCCAACACTATGTTGAAAAGCAGAGGTGATGGGGACAGCCCTGTCATGTTCCTGAACGTAGAGCAAAGGGCTTCAGTTTTTCACCATTAATTATGAGATTAGCTGAGGGCTTGTCATATATGGCCTTCATTATGTTAAGGTATTTTCCTTCTATACCTATTTTATTAAGTGTTTTAAACATAAATGGATGTTGTATCTTGTCAAATGCTTTTTCTGCATCAATTGATGTAATCATATGAGTTTTGTCCTTTATTTTGTTTATGTGATGTATCACATTGATGGATTTGAGGATGTTGAACCATATTTGTGCCCCAGGGATGAACCCCACTTGGTTGTGATGAATGATCTTTTTAATGCATTGTTGTATTCGATTTGCTAGAATTTTGTTTAGGATTTTTGAATCTGTATTCATCAGAGATATTGGTCTGTAGTTTTCTTTCTTTGTGTTGTCCTTACCAGGTTTTGGTATCAGGGTAATGTTGGCCTCATAAAATGAGTTAGGGAGTACTGTCTCTTCTTCAATTTTTTGGAAGAGTTTGAGCAGGATTGGTATTAGATCCTTTTTGAAGGTTTGGTAGAATTCACTAGTGAAGCCATCTGGTCCCAGACTTTTTCTTTTGGGACGGTTTTGGGTGACTGATTCAATTTCCTTACTGGTGATCGGTCTGTTTAGATTTTCCAGTTCTTCATCTTTCAGTCTTGGAAGGCTATATGTTTCTAATAACTTGTCCATTTCTTCTAGTTTATTGAATTTGGTGGCATAGGGTCCCTCATAGTATTCTTGGATGATCCTTTGTATTTCGGTGGTGTCCATGATAACTTCCCCTTTTTCATTTCTGATTTTGTTAATTAGTGTCTTCTCTCTTTTTATCTTAGTGAGTCTAGCCAAGGGTTTGTCAATTTTGTTAATCTTTTCAAAGAACCAGCTCTTTGTCACATTAATTTTTTCTGTTGTCTTTTTGTTCTCTATTTCATTTAGTTCTGCTCTGATTTTTGTCATTTCCTTTCTTCTACTGACCTTGGGTTTCACTTGTTCTTCTTTTTCTAGTTCTTTAAGGTGTAACATGAGGTTATTTATTTAGGATTTTTCTTATTTCTTGAGATAGGCCTGTTATGATTTCCCTCTTAAAATTGCTTTTTAATTTCCCTCTTAAAATTGCTTTCGCTGCATCCCAAAAGTTTTGGTATCATGTATTTTCATTGTCATTTGTTTCTATGTATCTTTTGATCTCTCCTCTAATTTCTTATTTGACCCAGTCATTCTTTAAAAGTATGTTGTTTAATCTCCATGTATTTGTGTTTTTTCCTGCTTTCTTTTTGCAGTTGATACCCAATTTCAAAGCCTTGTGATCAGAGAATATGCTTGGTATGATTTCAATCTTCTTACATTTGCTGAGGGTGATTTTATGTCCCAATATATGGTCTATCCTTGAGAATGTTCCATGTACACTAGAAAAGAGTGTATAGTGTGATGTTTTAGGATGAAGTGGTCTATATATGTCAGTTATGCCTATTTCATCTAATGTGTCATTTAGGGCTGCTATTTCTTTATTTATTTTCTGTTTGGATGATCTATCCATAGGTGTCAGTGATGTATTTAGGTCCCCTAGTATAATTGTGTTTTGGTCAATTTCTCCCTTTAGTTCTGTTTGTTGTTGCTTGGTATATTTCAGTGCTCCCTGATTGGGGGCATAAATATTGATGACTGTTATGTCTTCTTGTTGTATAGTCCCCTTTACCATTATGAAATGTCCATCTTTGTCTCTTGTTATCTTTTTCACCCTGAAGTCTGTTTCATCTGATGTCATTATGGCTACAGCTGATTTTCTCTGGGTACCATTCGCTTGGAGTGTCAATTTCCACCCTTTCACTTTGAATCTATGCTTGTCCTTGTAGCTGAGATGTGTCTCTTGGAGACAGCATAGGGTTGGGTTTAGTTTTGTGATCCAATATGCTACTCTGTGCCTTTTTATTGGTGAGTTCAGTCCATTTACATTTAAGGTGATTATTGATATGTGAGGATTTCCTGTCATTCTATCTTTAGTTTTCTGGTAAGGCTGTGTCTCCATGGTTTCTTTGCATTTTTGTTGTTGTCTATTATTTCTGTATGGTGGTATTCTATGATGTTTCCCTCTGTTTCTTCTTTTATTACAGTATGTGTTTCAGTTCTGGATTGTTTTTGAGTGGTTACCCTTACGTTTAAGTAAAAGAAAGTTTGATATTTAGAGTAACCAATTTTCTTTAGCATGCTTACTGTCTCCATTCCCATATTCCTTTTCAGGCCTTTACTCTCCCCCTTTTTATGTTTTTGTTGCCACAAATTGTCCTTGTTGATGGTGGACGAATAGCCTCCTTTAGTATTTCTTGTAGTGCAGCTCATGTATTAGAAAATTCCCTCAGCTTCTGTATGTCTGGAAAGGTCTTTATTCCTCCTTCCTATCTAAAGGATATCTTTCCTGGATATATTATACTTGGCTCATAATTTCTCTCCTTCAATAGTTTGAATATTTGGTTCCACTTCCTCCTGGGTTTTAGAGTTTCTGCTGATAAATCTGATGATAATCTAATGGGCTTTCCTTTGTAAGTTACCGTCTTCTTTTTCCCTGGCTACCTTGAGGAGTCTTTCTGTGTTGTTGATTTTAGACAGCTTCAATAAAATGTGCCTTGGAGAAGGCCTGTTGGGATTGAGGTAATTAGTTGTTCTATTTGCTTCTTGGATTCGAGGATCCAGTTCTGTCCACAAGTTTGGGAAGTTCTCATCAACAATTCGTTTGAATATATTCTCTGTTCCCTTCTCTCTTTCTTCTCCTTCTAGTATGCCCATTATTCTTATATTGCTCTTTCTGATGGAGTCAGAAAGTTCTTGTAGAGTTCTTTCATTTCTTTTAAGTCTCAAGTCTCTTTCTTCTTCCGTCTGTGTAATTTCCAGGTTTCTATCTTCGATGTCACTGATTCTTTCCTCCATCTGGTCAACTCTACTGCCTAAGCTGGTTATTTCATTCTTAATTTCTTCTATTGAGTTCATAATCTCCAGAAATTCTATTTTGTTCTTTTTTAAAATTTCAATCTCTTTTGTAAAATGCTCATGTTTTGCTTTGATTGTGTTTCTGAGTTCATTAAACTGCCTTTCTGTGTTTTCTTGCATCTCGTTGAGTTTTTTCTGAACTGCAATCTTGAATTCTCTGTCGTTTAAGTCACATATTTCCATATGTTTAAGTTCCTTTTCTGGAGACTTTTTACTTTCTTTATGAGCTGTCTTGTTGCCTTGGTTATTCATGGCAATTATTGGTTTATTATTTCTCTTCCTAGGCATCTACAGGTGTGGTTTCTGCAACAGATTAATAGGAAAAGGTCTTTCTTTTGTTTTCCAGTACTTGTTGGTAGAATGTTTCATTTTCTCTCTGACTGCAGCCTTTTCTTTCTATCACACAGTAGTGCTATGTTTTCTCTGCACTATTCCAGCTTCTCACACAATGGGGGGATTCCCTGGGAAATGGGCTTCTCCTCTGGTAATAGTTTGCTTTGGTCACAGGGCGCAGTGTCCATGTGGGTATGCGGAGAGCTTTTGAAGTTCCCAAGCTCTTCCTGCACCAGATTCAGAGCCCTTATGTTTCAGCAGTTCTGTTTACTCCTGCAGGGAACCTCCCAGATAAATGGGGCCAGAGGCGGGGTGAGTTGTGAGAGGTCGCCCAGAGCAATGGCGGTAACCACCACCACAGCCCGTCCTGCTTCCACAGCTCCCTCCCCTCTGTCAGAACTAGTTGGACTGCAAATCTGTGTCTGCGGTCCACATTTCTCAGAACAGCAAATATTCTGTTCTTTTGCTCTGACACCGCTACTTTTCCACTTCTAGCACTGGGTAGGTGGGAGCAAGGCGAGCTCTAGGAGGGTAGGGAGGGGGAGGCTAGTCTCAGTGCCTAAGGCTTCCGTTCTCTGCTCGGCAGTGAGGGCTTAAACCACCGTTTTCAGCCTTCTTCCCTCAGTCTTTTCTCCGAGATCTCTGCCGTGAGCGTTGGGTTCAGCTGTGTTATGTGCTGCCCCCTCAGCTCTGTGGGCCATAAACGGAGCCTTAGCAGTGCGAGTTCTTTCCTCTCCCGCAGCTGCAGTATTTCCGCAATGCAGCGAGCTTGGAGCACTGAGCCAGGTCTGCGTCCTGCGCCCGCCGGCGCGGCTCCCGCACAGCTCCGTCTGCACACTTCTCCCTTCCCCCCTCCCCCGCTCGCTCGAATCGCCCACCTTTTGTTGAATTCAGTAGTGGGCCTCTTGTCTTTCCTGTCTGCTGTGCAGGGAGTCCTTTGTGGAGTTATTGTTGTTCGATTATTTGTAAATTCCAGGGGAGCTTACAGAGGCTCACCTCACACCGCCATTTTGATGATGTCTCAAGGAGACTTTAATATATCTCATGGTGTGGGTCTTCTGGTTATGAATTATTTCAGATTTTGTGGTTTGAAAAACTATTTCACCTTGGTTTTGAAAGATATTTCTGGGTGTAGGATTTAACTGTATTTTTTTCTTTCACTATGTTAAAGATGCTTCCCCACGTTCTTCTAGCTTGCATTGTTTCTGAGGAGAAATCTGTTATAAACTTTGTTTGTGCCTCTGAACTTAAGTTTTCTTTTCCTCTGAAAACTTTTACAATTTTCTCTTTATCAATAATTTTGAGCAATTTTATTAAGATTTGTCTTGGCATAATTACCTTTATTTTCCTTGTAATTGAGGGTCGTAGAACTGTTGGTATACATGTTTAATCGAATTTGAGAAAATATTTCAGACATTATTTTTTAAATACTTTGTCATCCCCTTTCTCTCTTTTCCTGTGGGAACTACAATTACCCATATGATGACCCCCAAGAAATTGTCCTACAGTTCACTGATGCTCTGTTTTGTTTTCTTGGGTATCTCTGTGCCTCATTTTGGATAGTTTTATTGCTTTGTATTCACATTAACTAATTTTTTTCTTCTTCATCATCTAATCTCTCTTTTTTCTCCATTAATCTCATATGGTCTACTACTCATCTCAGATACTGTACTTCTCATCTCTAGAAGTTTAATTTGGTTCTTTTTTATATCTTTGATGAATCCATTTAATTTGTATCTTAAAACAGCTTTATTGGGATATAATTCATATATGGTATGTATACAAATCACCCACTTAATATATTCAAGTCATTCTTTTTTAGTATCTTCACAGATATGTGCAACTATCACTACAGGAAATTTTAGAACATTTTCTTTAACTCAAAAAGGAACCATATAACCTTTAGCTGTCATCTGCCAAGTTCCCTATCTCTCTCAGCCCTAAGCAACCACTAATCTACTTTCAGGGTCTATAGATTTGGCTTTTCTGAACATTTCATAAAAATGAAATGATATATTATGTGGTCTTTTTTTAAAAATTTATTGGGGTAACAATTGTTATTAAAATTACATAGATTTCAGGTGTGCAATTCTATATCACATCATCTATAAATTACATTGTGTGTTCACCACCCAGAGTCAGTTCTCCTTCCATCACCGTATATTTGATCCCCCTTACCCTCAACTCCCACCCCCAACCCCTTTACCCTCTGGTAACCACTAAATTACGTTCCCCAGATTAATTTTCAAACACCGTGGCCATCCTGTGGTCACCGACTGCCCTTCAATCCCTTCACCCATCCCCCCCCCCCGCCCATCTAGCAATCCTCAGTTTTTCCTCTTTGTCTCCAACACTGTTTCTGGTTAGTTCATTCACTTATTCTTTTCTTTAGATTCTGCAAATAAGTGAGATCATATGGTACTTATCTTTCTCTGTCTGACTTATTTCACTTAACATAATGTTCTCTAGGTCCATCCATGTTGTTGCAAATGGTAAGATTTCTTTCTTCTTTATGGCTGCGTAATACTCCATTGTATAAATGTACCACAGTTTCTTAATCCAGTCATCTACCGATGGGCATTTTGGTTGTTTCCATGTCTTGGCTATTGTGTATAGTGCTGCAATAAACATGGGAATGCATAAAGATTTTTGAATTGGACTTTTGGATTTCTCCGGATAGATACCTAGGAGTGGGATTACTGGATCATAGGGTAGTTCCATTTTCAGATTTTTGAGATACCTCCATACTGTTTTCCAAAGTGGCTGCACCAATCTGCAATCCCACCAACAGTGCACAAACGTTCCCTTTTCTCCACATCCGCGCCAGCACTTGTTGTTTGTTGATATATTGATGATAGCCATTTTGACTGGGGTGAGGTGGTATCTCATTGTGGTTTTTATTTGCATTTCTCTGATGGTTAGTGAGGTTGAGCATTTCTTCATATGTCTGTTTGCCATCTGTATGTCCTTTTTAGAAAAATGTCTCTTTAAGTCCTCTGCCCATTTTTTAATTGGGTCGTTTGTTTTTTGGAGTTGAGTTGAGTGAGTTTTTCATAGATTTGTGATATTAATCCCTTATCAGATATATCATTGGCAAATATCTTTTCCCATTCAGTAGGATCCCTTTTTGTTTTATTGATGGTTTCCTTTGCTGTGAAAAAACTTTTTAGTTTGATATAATCCCACATGTTTATTTTTTCTCTTACTTCCCTCAAGCGAGGAGATATATCAGTAAAAATCTTACTCCGGGTAATGTCTGAGAAGTTTCTTCCTATGTTTTCTTCTAGGTATTTTAAGGTTTCAGATCTTACATTTAAGTCTTTAAGCTATTTTGAATTTATTTTTGTATATGGTGTAAGGAGGTGGTCCAGCTTCATTTTTTTGCATGTGTCTGTCCAGGTTTCCCAGCACCATTTATTGAATAGACTGTCTTTACTCCATCGTACATTCTTGCTTCCATTGTCGTAGATTAAATGGCCATATAGGCATGGATTTATTTCTGGACTCTCTATTCTGTTCCATTGATCTATGTGTCTGTTTTTATGCCAGTACCATGCTGTTTTGATTACTGTAGCCTTGTAGTATAATTTGAAGTCAGGTATTGTTATACCTCCCACTTTGTTCTTATTTCTCAAGATTGCCTTTGCTATTCGGGGTCTTTTATGGTCCCATATAAATTTTAGGATTATATGTTCTATTTCTGTGAAAAACGACGTTGGTAGTTTGATAGGAATTGCATTGAATATGTATATTGCCTTAGGTAGTATGGACATTTTAACTATATTAATTCTTCCTATCCATGAACATTATATGTGTTTCCATCTATTTATATCTTCCTTCATTCCTTTCTTCAGTGTCTTATAATTTTCTGAGTACAGATCTTTTACTTCTTTGGTTAAATTTATTCCCAGGTATTTTATAGTCTTAGGAACGATTGTAAATGGGATTGTTTTTTTAATTTCTCCTTCTGATGTTTTATTATTGGTATATACAAATGCAACTGATTTCTGAATATTAATTTTGTATCCTGCTACTTTACTAAATTCATCTATCAGCTCTAATAGTTTCTTAGTGGAGTCTTTAGGGTACTCTATATATAGTATCATATCATCTGCATACAATGATAATTTTACTTCCTCCTTACCAATTTGAATGCCTTTTATTTCTTTTTCTTGTCTGATTGCTGTGGCCAGAACTTCCAGCACTATGTTGAATAGAAGCGGAGATAGTGGGCAACCTTGCCTTGTTCCTGATCTTAGGGGGAATGGTTTTAGCTTTTCCCCATTGAGTATGATGTTAGCTGTGGGTTTGTCATATATGGCCTTTATTATGTTGAGATATGATCCCTCTATTCCCACTTTCTTAAGGGTTTTTATCATAAATGGCTGTTGGATTTTATCAAATGCTTTTTCTGCATCTATTGATATGATCATGTGATTTTTATTTTTCATTTTGTTAATGTGGTGTATCACATTAATTGATTTGCGGATGTTGAACCACCCTTGCATATCAGAGATGAATCCCACTTGATCAGGGTGTATGATCTATTTAATATATTGCTGAATTCTGTTCGCTAATATTTTGTTGAGGATTTTTGCATCTATGTTCATTAGAGATATCGGCCTGTGGTTTTCTTTTTTTGTGGTGTCTTTGTCTGATTTTGGGATCAGGGTGATAGTGGCTTCGTAAAAAGTGTTTGGGAGTCTTCCTTCTTTCTGGATTTTTTGGAAGAGCTTGAGGAGAATAGGTGATAATTCTTTTTTGAACGTTTTGTAAAATTCACCTGTAAAGCCATCTGGTCCAGGGCTTTTGTTTGTTGGGAGACTGTTGATCACTGATTCAATTTCCGTGGTGGTATTCAGTCTATTCAGGTTTTCTGTTTCTTCTTGAGTTAGCCTTGGAAGGTTGTGCGCCTCTAGAAAATTGTCCATTTCTTCCAAATTGTCAAATTTGTTGGCATATAGTTGCTCATAGTAGCTTCTTAAAACTTTTTGTATTTCTGCAGTGTCCGTTGTCACTTCCCCTCTTTCATTTCTGATTTTATTAATTTGGGTCCTCTCTCTCTCTTTTTTAATGAGTCTGGCTAAAGGTTTGTCGATTTTGTTTATCTTCTCTAAGAACCAACTCTTGGATTCATTGATCTTTTGTATTGTTTTTCTGGTTACTATTTCATTTATTTCTGCTCTGATTTATTATCTCCTTCCTTGTGCTCCAATTGGGCTTATTTTGCTGTTCTTTTTCCAAATCCCTTAAATGTGAAGATAAACTGTTGATTAGTGATGTTTCTTGTTTCTTTAGGTAGGCCTGCAAAGCTATGAATTTCCCTCTTAGGACTGCTTTCACGGCATCCCATAGATTTTGGGTCGTCGTGTTTTCATTTTCGTTTGTCTCGAGATATCTTTTGACTTCTTCCTTGATCTCCTGCTTGACCCATTCATTATTTAGTAAAAAGTTATTCAGCCTCCATGAATTGGTGTGTCTTCCAGTTTTTTTTCCTGTAGTTCATTTCTAATTTCATAGCATTGTGATCAGAGAAGACAATTGGTATGATTTCAATTTTCTTAAATTTATCAAGACTTGTTTTGTGGCCTAACATGTGGTCTATCTTGGAAAATGTTCCATGTGCGCTTGAGAAAAACGTGTATTTTGCAGCATTGGGGTGAAATGTTCTGAAAATATCGATTAAATCCAAGTGGTCCAATGTATCATTTAAGGCTGTTGTTTCCATATTGATTTTCTGTCTGGAAGACCTGTCCCTTGTTGTCAGAGGTGTGTTGAAGTCTCCTACAATAATAGTGTTACTGTTCATCTCTGTCTTTATGTCAGTCAGTACCTGTTTTATATACTTAGGTGCTCCTATGTTGGGTGCATAGATGTTTACTAGGGTTATGTCCTCTTGTCGGATCGATCCCTTTATTATTATATAGTGTCCATCTTTATCTTTTAGTATGTTCTTCATTTTAAAGTCTATTTTGTCAGCTATAAGTATTGCAACTCCAGCTTTTTACTCGTTTCCATTTGCATGAAATATCTTACTCCAACCCTTCACTTTCAGCCTGTGTGTGTCTTTTCTTCTGAGGTGAGTCTCTTGTATACAGCATATACAAGGGTCTTGCTTTCTTATCCAGTCAGCCACCCTATGTCTTTTGATTGGAGCATTTAATCCATTTACATTTAAAGTGATTATTGATAGGTACATAGTTATTGCCATTTTTAAATTTGTAGTTAGGTTGTTTTGATCTTTCTTCTATTTATAGAAGTCCTTTTAGTATTTCTTGCAATGCTGGCTTGGTGGTAATAAATTCCTTTAGCTTATTTTTTTCTGGAAAGCTCTTTATCTCTCCATCAACTTTAAGTGATAGCCTTGCTGGATAAAGCAATCTAGGTTGTAGGCCTTTGTTTTCCATCACTTTGAGTATCTCCTGCCACTCCCTCCTGGCCTTCAATGTTTCTGTAGAAAAATCATTTGATAGTCTTATGGGAGTTCCCTTGTATGTAACCCTCCGTCTTTCTCTTGCTGCTTTTAGGACTCTCTCCTTGTCTTTAAGCTTTGCCGTTTTAACTATAATGTGTCTTGGTGTGGACCTGTTTGGGTTAATCTTGGTTGGAACTCTCTGCACTTCCTGGGCTTGTATGTTGGTTTCCTTCATCAGGTTGGGGAAGTTTTCAGACATTATTACTTCGAATATGTTCTCAATCCCTTGCTTACTCTCTTCACCTTCTGGTATTCCTATGATGCGCATGTTGTTGCACTTGATGTTATCCCAGAGGTCTCTTAAGCCATCCTCATTGTTTTTTATTCTTTTTTCTTTCTGTTGTTCCGTTTGGGTGAACTGTGCTACCTTGTCTTCTAAGTCGCTGATTCGATCCTCTGCTTCATCTAGCCTGCTGGTAATTCCTTCAAGTGAGTTCTTAATTTCGGTAATTGTGTTCTTTAGTTCTAACTGGTTGTTCGTTATGATTTCTACATCCTTCTTTATGTTTTCTCTGAGCTCGTTCGTTATGATTTCTACATCCTTCTTTATGTCTTCTCTAAGCTCCTTAAACATTCTTATCACCAGTGTTCTGAACTCTGTCTCTGAAAGGTTGGTTACGTCTGCTTCATTTGGTTCCAGATGTGGAGGCTTCTTCTGTTCTTTTATTTGGGACGTGTATCTTTGTTTCCCCATTCTGGCTGACTGTGTTTATTTTGATATATTAGGTAGATCCCCTAGAGTTCTTAGTTCTTGCTAGGTTATCTTATGTAGTATGTGTCCTTTATATTTGACTCACACCGCGTCGTCCTCCTCTGCGTGTGCTCCAAAGGTGACTCTTGTGTTGTGCACACTGTCCCGTTCAAGAAGATCTTTAATTGCTTTTTGCTTGTGAGTAGGTGGGGTTAACTCCTGGGCTGACTTGTTGTGAGACTTGGCTCTGCCCCCCGCAGGGCGCTCTGCTGCGTGAGGGTTGACCACCCAAATGTGGTTTGGCCTCTATGGGTTCCAGTGCCTGCAGAGATCCCCCTCTGGGTGTGTGACCTGGAGGTCAAACCCGGCAGCACTCCGGTTTGCTCTGGAGTTGGCCCCTGGATATGCTGAATCCCGTGCCTCTCAAGCTGGGCCCCAGCAGGACAGTTTCAGCACAAAGCCAATCACCAAGCACAACAGCAACGACAACAGCAAAGAAAAAAATCAAATACATTCACATGCAAAAAACAGCCGTTAACCCCCACTCGTCACAGGCAAAGATATCAAAGATATAAAGACAAAGCAAAACAACACAAAACAAAGCAAAACAAAAAGCAGCGACAGTCTCGGCCTGAGCCCACCAAGCAATGTCCAGGTTGTCCTCTGCTGTACCAAAGAGCCCCCTGCTTATTGCGCAGGCAGAGCCGGTCACCTGGTGCCCAGAGTGACTTTGGGACTGCAGACTTAAATGCGTGGGCCTGAGGGGTCTGGATGATAGTTTTTACAAAGTCAGTGCCGTTTCTGCCCTTGTCTGCACGTATGCACACTGAGAGTAGCCCCACCAGCCCCTTGTCCAGTACACCTGAGTCTCAGAGCACTTCTTCAGTGTGTGTGTGTATGGGTGCGGGCGGGAGATTTCCGATCTGCTGACCGTGCCTCACAAACTGAGCCCCGGCAGGGCAGTTTCAGAACAAAGCAAATCACCAAGCACAACAGCAACGACAACAACAAAGAAAAAAAATCAGATACATTCACATGCAAAACCACCTGATAACCCCTACTCGTCACAGGCAAAGATATCGAAGATATAAAGACAAAGCAAAACAAAACAAAACAAAGCAAAACAAGAAGCAGCGACAGTCCAGGCCTAAGCCCACCAAGCAATGTCCAGGTTGTCCTCTGCTGTACCAAAGAGCCCCCTGCTTATTGCGCAGTCAGAGCCGGTCACCTGGTGCCCAGAGAGACTTTGGGACTGCAGACTTAAATGCGTGGTCCCGAGGGGTCTGGATGACAGTTTTTACAAAATCAGTGCAGTTTCCGCCCTTGCCTGTACATATGCAAACTGAGAGAGGCACCACCGGCCCCGTGTCCAGAACTCCTGAGACTTAAGGCACTTCTTCAGTGTGTGTATGTGAGTGCGGGCGGGAGATTTCTGATCTGCTGAAAACCCAGAGCTGCGCCTGCCTCACTGCTGATCTCCGGGTGTGTCTCTGCAGCTGCACCCACCCCGCCCTAGGCAGGCCAGAAAGGGTAGGGGCTGGGGATGGAGGGGTCTTCACTCTCCCAACCCAGCCGCCCGTCGCCCTCTTCCCGCAGGCCAGAAAAGGTGGTGGTTGGGGGTGGAAGAGTCTCTTCTCTCCCAGCGCAGCCAAAATCACACACACTTACCAGTCTCCCAGAGTCTGAGCTTCACGGCTCCTCTGCAATCTGCCGCCACTGCTCAGTTCAGGGGCCGGCTCAAGTCTCTGGAAGGGCGGGTAGGACTGGAAGAGCGGGGCGGGGGAGGGGCCCAGGTTTGGAGACTGTGTTCTTTGTCTGCCCTCGGGCGACTCCGTCCGCCCTCCCGGCGGGAGAGATCAGCCGTGGGACGCAGGGAAAGAGCCCACCTCCTGGTCTCTGCGCTCTCCGCTCCGCCCTGGGCTCCAGTGCGTGCCCGGCCCAGCGGGTTCCGCCGCCGCGGCCGCCGCCGCGGTTTCCAGTCCAAGTCTCTGGAAGGGCGGGGTCTTGTCCTAGTCTGTTAGCATGGTCCTTTTGCTTTGGCCTCTCCTTGCTGTTAGTCAAATTCCTTGTATTCTGAGCAATCATTCAAATTCTCATGCTCACTCTGGCTTGACTTCAAGACTGCTCCTGGTTGTGCTGCAGATCTTGGAAATGTATTTTCGGGAAGGACTTCAGGCTTACGCCATGCTGGCTTGAAGAGGAGCTCTCTCCTCCAGGAGTACGGCAACTCCTCTATTTCCCAGGAATTCTCATGCCTTCTGGTTCTTGTGAAGACCAATAGAATTAATAAAACTCCAGCCAGATGATCTTTTTCAGCATGTTCCCACTCCCTGAGGCCGTTGAGAGGCAAACAGCTGGAACATCCTCGGGTTATTCTCAGATCTCCATCCTGGACTCACAGACTGACTTACAATTGATGATGCGGCCGGTCTTCAGTGATCCTGAAGCGCAGAGTTTTATGTGGTCTTTTTTGACTGAGTTATTTCACTTAGCATAATGTTTTCAAGGTTCATCCATGTTGTTGCATGTATCAGTACTTCATTTCCTTTATGACCAAATACTGTATTTTGCCATGTATGTGTTCCCATAAATAATGTGCACCCACGTTTTTGGCCCAAACTTTCAGGGATAAAAATCTTTCATTCTAATTTTTTAACTCAAATTTTTATTTGTTTACATTTAGGTACTTGTTCTTTTGTATTATAAAGGAATTTTAGCATTTATTTTTAACATATTATGGTACAAGAAATTTTATATAACAAATAATTACAAAACACAAGAACAGATACAAGGTACAATAAATTTTATGTACTAGTAAAAAATTTACTGGGCTGGCCCAGTGGCTCAGGCGGTTAGAGCTCCATGCTCCTAACTCCGAAGGCGGCCGGTTCAATTCCCACATGGGCCAGTGGGCTCTCAACCACAAGGTTGCCGGTTCAACTCCTGCAAGGGATGGTGGGCTGTGCCCCCTGCAACTAGCAATGGCAACTGGACCTGGAGCTGAGCTGCACCCTCCACAACTAAGACTGAAAGGACAACAACTTGAAGCTGAATGGTACCCTCCACAACTAAGATTGAAAGGACAACAACTTGACTTGGAAAAAAGTCCTGGAAGTACACACTGTTCCCCAATAAAGTCCTGTTCCCCTTCCCCAATAAAATCTTTAAAAAAAATTTACAATATTTACTCATCATAGAAGGCCAAGAACTCTTCATTGTTGCAAATTCATCATAAGTTCAACAAAACTGATTATCATATTCCAGGGTATTATTTTGCATATGGATATCGTTATTGATTTCTAGAGTTACAATTTTAACTCATTTGCATAAATAAAAGAATTGAAAACATTTATATAGATACAGAATTAGTACTACCCATGTATAATGTGCATCTTTATTTTTCCCTCACAAATTTGGGCAGAAAAGTGCACATTACACATGGCAAAATATGGTAATATTTATACTATGGATATAACTGTATTTTGTTTATCCACTAAGCAGTTGGACATGTAGGTGAATTCCACCTTTTAGCTATGATGAATAATCCTGCTTTGAACATTCATGTACATGTTTTTGTATGAACATGTTTTGATTTCCCTTGGATATATACCTAGGAGTGGAATTCCTGGATCATATAACTATTTTTTAACAATCTGAAGAATAGTCAGACTGTTTTCCAAAGTGGGTGCTCCATTTTACATTCCCAAGAGCAGTGTATGAAGGTTCTGATTTCTCTACATCCTCGTCAATACTTGTTATTACCTGACTTTTTGATTATAGCCATCATAGTGAGTGTGAAGTGGTATTTCATTGCTGTTTTGATTTGCATTTGTCTGATGACTAATGACACTGAGCATCTATTCATGTGCTTATTGTCCATTTGTATATCTTATTTGGAGAAATGTCTATTTAAGTCATTTATCCATTTTTAATTACCGTGTTTCCCTGAAAATAAGACCTAGCCGGACAATCAGCTCTACTGCGTTCTTTGGAGCAAACATTAATATTAATAAAATTAATATAGTAAAATAAGATGAGGTCTTTAATATAATATAATATAATATATATTATAATATATATTATAATATGTGAATTATAATATATATTATAATATATATTATATTATGATTGTCCAGCTAGGTCTTATTTTCAGGTAAACACAATGTGCTATTTGTCTTTTTATTGTTGGGTCATGGCTTCTACATATTCTAGATACAAAATCCTTATCAGATATATGATTTGTAAACATTTTCTTCCATTCTGTGGGTTATCTTTTCACTTCTTTGGTAGCATCGTTTGATATATGGAAGGTTTCAACTTTGACCAAGTATAATTTATCTATTTTTCCTGATGCTACTTGTACAACAATCCTTTGCCAAATCTGAGGCTGTGTAGATTTACCCCTATTTTTTTATTCTAAGAGTTTTACAGTTTTAGCTCTTACATTTAGGTCTTTGATTCATTGTGAGATAATTTTTTAAATTTTGCTTGTGGCTGTCCCACTGTCCCAGCACCATTTATTGAAAGCAACTATTCTAGCCGTATTGAATGGTCTTGACACCCTTGCCAAAACTCAGTTTACCATAGACACAATGTTTTATTTCTGGACTTCCAATTAATTGTTTTCTATTAATTTATATGCCCATCCTTTTTCAGTACCATACTTTTTTGATTGATTATTTTTGACTTGTAGGAAGTTTTAAAATAGAAAAGCGTGAGGCTTCAAACTTTGTTCTTTTTTCAAGATGTTTTGGGGTATTCTGGGTCCTTAAAATTCCACATGAATTTTAGGATATTTGTCAATTTCTACAAAAAACCCACTGGGATCTGGTAGGCAATGCACTGGATCTATAGATAAATTGGGGCATCATTGTCACCTTAACAATATTAAGTTTTCTAATCTATGAATATGATATATTTCCTTTTATTTAGATCTTTAACTTCTTTCATGAACATTTTGTAGTGTATGCTTCTTGAGGTTTTGTTAAATTTATTCCTAAATACAGAAGGTGCCAAAAAATGTATACACATTTTAAGAAAGGAAAACTGTATTTAAATTGTAATACTCAAAATATACCGATAAGAAAAGATGCATACAAGTCACATTTGACTTCTGCTATTGCAAGAGGTGCTCAAAGTGGTTACCATCAGCGTCCAGACACTTCTGATTATGGTGAACTACTACGTGAGTGATGTTGACCAAAGTGTCCACTTCTATACATTTTTTTGGCACCTCTGATATTTTATTCTTTTTGATGCTATTATAAGTGGAATTGCTTTCTTAATTTTATATTCTGAATGTTCATTGCTAACATAGAAATACAATTGATTTGTATATTTATCTTATATCCTGCAAACTGGCTGATTTTATTAGTTGTAATCATTTTTCATGTATAGATACCTTTTGATTTTTCTTTATGCAAGATCATACCATCTATGAAAAAAGATGGTTTTACAGTTTCCTTTATAATCTAGATGCCTTTTAAAATTTTTTTATTCAATTAATTTCCCTCGCTAGAACCATTGATATGATGTCAAATAAAAGTGGCAAAATGAATTTCCTTGTCTTGTTTCTGATCTTAGAGAGAAAGCATTTGACCTTTTACCATTAAATGTGATGCTAGCCATGATTTATTTGTTTGGTTTTGTAGATGTCGAATGTCAGAATGAGTAAGTTCCATTCTATTCCTAGTTTGTTGACTATTTTTATCATAAAAGTATGTTGATTATTGTTAAATGATATTTCTGCATTTAATGAGAGTTTCATGTGGCGTTTGACCTTTATTCTATTAATATGGCATATTACATATATTGATTTTCATATGTTAAACTAAACCTTACATTCTTGGGATAAATCCCATTTGGTCATGGTATATAATCCTTTTCATATATTACTAGGTTCACTTTCTTAGTATTTGTTAAGAGTTTTGCATTTGTATTCCTAAGGGATATTGGTATGTAGTGTCCTTTCTCGTGATGTCTTTGCCTGGTGTAGGTATCAGAGTAATATTCTAAAATGAGTTGAGAATGTTCCTTCCTCTTCTAATTTTGTGAAGAATTGGTGTTAATTATTCTTAAAAATGTTTCATAAAATTCACAGTGAAGCCATCAGTGCCTGAGTTTTTCTTTGTAAGACGTTTTAAAATTACTAATTCAGTCTCTTTACTTATATCAGTTGTGATCGAAAAATATGGTGAATGTTTAAATAGAAAAAATATTACAGTAAAAGACACATTGCCATTAATTCCCCTCAAAATACTCCCCCTGCTTTGAACACACTTATCCCATCGTTCGTGCCCCTTTCTGAAGCACTTATGGAAGTACTCTTTCGTGAGTGTCTTTATTTCATCCTCTATCATGACAATGCTCTGTGTTGCACATCTCTTCTAATATGGCAATTTCTGTCAAATAAAAACATTACAGTGTGTCCTCATCCACTTTATTCACTGGATCTGGCACCGTGTAACTTTTGGCTCTTCCCCAAAGTCAAAATGATTCAGTACATTGAGGCAGCCAGGACAGTGCAACTAAAAACATTCATGAAAGAGGACTTCCAGAACTGCTTCAAAAGTGGCAAGAATAATGGGATAAGTGTGTTTGAAGCAAAGGGGAGTATTTTTAGGGGGATTAATGGCCATGTGTCTTTTACTGTAACATTTTTTTAAAAAACTAAAACATTCACCATATTTTTTATCACACCTCGTAGGTCTTTTCAAATTTTTTACTTCTTCGTGGGCAAGTTTTGGTAATTTGTGTCTTTCTAGGACTTTGTCCATTTCATCTAGGTTATATGCCACCAAAACTAATCTATGGCAGTCATTTCTCGATTTACAGAAACAATTTTAGTTCATGGGGAGAATTTTCCCCATTTCAGGTGTTTTAGTCACAAATTAATCTTAATACATTTAGTGACTGCTGCTGGACAGCAAAACAAATGAACCTGTGGCAAAAGAACACCTAGGAAAAGCATATCAGGTTTTAATTTGTTCATTGTCACATACTTGTACCTGCACTTAAACTGCTAGTGAAAATTCCCTGTAGTCATATGATGGTATGAAATGTACTATCTCAATCTCACCTGTAGGACCCACTTCTCCAAGAGGTAAAATGGTAAGGAGGGACAGGAAATGCAAAACAAGACAATTATAATCTGAGGCAGAAAATTCTGAAAATAAGCCAAAGTTTGTGGCCAAGAAGAACACCGTTCACATCACCATTTAATCCAGATAGCAAGGTGAGAATAGGGTGGATAGCTGGGAGAATAGACAGCATGAGAAAACAGGGCTTGAGTTGAGGCAGGAGATGAAAGATTGGCTGGGCATAGCTTCTGTATGTGTTAGTATGCCGCTCTATTTACATGGTGCTCAGTACATATTGAAATAATGGATACAAATGCTCAAAGAAGTTGGATTAAACCTATAGCAATATTTTATATTGCACAGAGAGCATCCTGACTTCCAAGTGATCTGCTGTTCACATTTGAGAAGCAGTAAGGTTAAGTTGTGGATGACAGAACCATAGAAGGTCATTAATAGGCAACAGAGATACTCTGGTAATAGTCCTAATCCATGGAAGGGGCACAATGGAAAAAAACCATCTCTTCTAACAACACACTCCTCAGAGTCTCTATTAGAGACTTCTTCATCTTGAACTGGTTCCCCTTATGATGGAAGTCACTAGAATTCATTAAGATGGCTCTGGTTAGTATAACTGCTATTTTAGAAATCAGTACTCAAGAGATTGTAGACACAGGACTCACAAAATCAAAGCAACCCCATCTTTGGGTCCTATTATATTCTACCTTAGGAGTACAAGCATATAATGTTGGACTGACCCCACTGAAAAAGGGAAAGGTGACTTGATCTGAATTATCTAGTTTATTTCATCCATAAAAACAGCCCAAACCACTGAGTCTCAAACTTCATTTCTTTTATTGTGAATCATTCCTGTTTGCCTGTCTTTATGGAGTATCCACATGGCTAACTGAGAAAGTATCCCTCACTTGGTGCTGTATTTAACCCAGTGGTCTCTAAGTATTTATTGTTTTAATAAACAGCTGATTTTTAAGGCTGGCATTGATCTTAGCAATCACCTTTTGTATTATTTCACAGAAAAGGAAACAGAGACATAAAGAAGAGATAAAGTGACTTGCTTAAGTTCATATTTCAAAGTAGCGCAAGAGCTAAGACGAGAATCCAGGTCTCCAAATTCCCAGGATACTATTTTTTTAAATTGTACCATTTTATATATAGAGGTATGTACCAATATTTCTAGGTAAGTCCCCTGACAAATTTTTATCTTTTATTTCAAAACTGTACTATTGTAATATTTCAAGTCTTAATCTTATACGTTGGAGCAGGCAGGGAGGTGGGGTACTAACCAATTTGGCAGGAAATATATTTGGTATAAAAGTAAAACCCTCTCAGGAATAACAAGGGTGACTTGGTTTTATAGATCCCAGTATGCAAAATGAGAAAGCAACAAGAGTCACACTGAAGGAGATTGCATTATAAGGGAATACCCAGCAGAACTTCTTGAGTACATTTAAGCATTTAAGATCATTACTTGGCAGAACCCATTGGGACAGAGAAACAAAGTCAAAACGTTAAGAGCCTTTTGCATTTGCTACAACAGAAAAATAAAACACCCAAAAAACGGACTTAACAAAAGATGTGAAGGATCTCTACACTGAAAACTATAAGACATAATTAAAAGAAATTGAAGATGATGATTCTATATCTTTCTTTCAAAGAAATAGAAAGATATTACATGTTCATAGATTGGAAGAATCAACATAGTTAAAATGGCCATATTACCAAAAGCAATATGTATATTTAATGCAATCCTTATCAAAACCCCAATGACAATTTTTAAAGAATAAGAACAAAAAAATCATCAGATTTGTATGGAATTACAAAAGACCACAAATAGGCAAAGCAATCCTGCAAAAAAAATAACAAGGCTGGATGTATCACACTCTCTTGACTTCAATTTATACTGCAAAGTGACAATAATCAAAACAGCATGTTAATGGCAGAAAAACAGACACACAGACCAATGGAACAGAATTGAGAACCCAGAAATAAACCCATATATATATGGGGAGATAATTTTTGACAAAGAAGCCATAAACATACAATGGAGAAAAGAAAGCTTCTTCAATAAATGGTGCTGGAAAAATTGGAAAGCCACGTGCAAAAGAAGGAAACTATACTACTATCTGTCACCATATACTACAGTTAACTCAAAATGGATCAAAGACCTAAATGTAAGACCTGAAACAATAAATTGCATAGAAAAAGAATAGGTATTAAACGTATGGACCTTGGGTTCAGAGGGGATTTTATGAATTTGACCTCAAAGGCAGGGGAAGTAAAAGCAAAAGTAAATGAATGGAACTATATCAAACTAAAAAACTTTTGTACAGCAAAAGAAACCATCAATAAAACAAAGAGGCAACCAACTGAATAGGAGAAGATATTTGCAAACAACACCTCCAGTAAGGAGCTGATATCCAAAATATATAAAAAACTCATACAACTCAACAACAAAAAAAAAAAACCAAATAATCCAATTTAAAAAAGGGGCAGAGGATCTGAACAAACACTTCTCCCAAGAAGACATACAAATGGCCAACACATATATGAAAATATGCTCAACTTTGCTAGCTATTAGGGAAATGCAAATCAAACCTACCATGAGATACCACCTCACACATGTTAGAATGGGTATTATCTGCAAGACAAGTAATATCAAGTGTTGGAGAGGCTGTGGAGAAAAAGGAAACCTCATACACTGTTTATGGGAATGTAAATTGGCATAGCCACTATGGAAAACAGTATGGAGGTTCCTCAAAAATACAGAATAGAATTACCACCTGATCCAGCAATCCCTCTCCTAGGTATTTAGCCCCCCAAAATCTGAAAACATTTATCCATAAAGATACAGTATGTACCCCAATGTTCATTGCTGCATTATTCACAATGGCCAAACATGGAAACAATCAATGTGTCCTTTGATAGAAGATTGGATAAAGATGGGGTACATATATACAATGGAATATAACCCTGCCATAAGAAAAGATGAAACACTGTCATTTGCGACAACATGGATGGATCTTGAAATTATCATGCTAAGTGAAATAAGTCAGATAAAAAACGTTGAGAACCGTATTACTTCACTCATGTGGGAAATAAAACTGAAAGCAAGAAATGAACAAGACAAACAAAGAAAGAAACAAAAACTCATAGACACAGACAACAGTTGAGTGGTTACCAGAGGTTAAGGGTAGAGGAAGGTTGTAGAAGAGGGTAAAGGGGGTCAAATACATGGTGATGGAATTAGAACTGACTCTGGGTGGTGACCATACAATGCAATATATAGATGATGTATTATAGAAGTGTACACTTGAATCCCATATAAGTTTAATAACTAATGTCACCCCCAATAAAATAAACAAACAAACAAACAAATAAATAAATGCCTTTGCCGAATGAAGACCAAGAATAAGACAAAACAAGCATCTTTGAAGGAAAATGGAAGTCATGAAGAAATAGAATCTGGTTGCCAGAAATTCTCAGGGCCGTAGAAAGCAGCCTAGTGAAGAGCCTTTCTCAATCACGTAGATAGCAGAATTACCACTCTTTTAGTCACACAGGCTTAAATGTAATGTACAACATCAGGAAAACAGTCAATAATACCATAATAACTTTGTGTGGTGTCAGGTGGATAATAAACTTACTATGGAGATCACATAGTAAGGTACATAAGTGTCAAATCACTATGCTGTACACCTGAAACTAATAAATTATATGTCAATCTTTAGTAAATAATAAATTTTTTAAATAATAAAATAATTTTAAAACTTAGATGTTATCTTTCATTTTCTCAATACCTCACTCCCCATAGTGTATTGATTACCAAGTCCTGTTTTTTACCAAGTCCTGTTTTTCCTTCCTTTGAAATAACTCTAAAATTCTTGTCTGCTGTCTTCCTTTTAACTGCCAGCTAGCTAGCTGAGACTCCCTTCTCTAATGGCAAAAGTCCCATGCTGCTGGTTTTTGACATAGTAATGTGACTTCTGGGAAGCTATACTGAGAAAATAACCTTGAAATACTGTATAAAAAACCTTTATATACAAAAATTATCACAGCTTTATTTACAACAGTGGAGATAATTGGAAGAAACCCTAAATGTCCCCAAACTGGAGACCAGTTAAGTACATTATGGTAAACCTGAGCTGACCCAATAAAATATTATGTAGCCATTTAACATGATATTTTAACATATGATACATGAAACATACTGTCTCAATTTCACCTAGCAGAGCTACATCCCCACAAGGGAAATTGATGATTGGAAGGCAGGAGATTCAAAGAGTGTTATCAGAAATGGGTGGGAAATTCTTACAAAATAGTTAGTGAAGGAAACTAGATAGAAAAATATATATATATACAGGAACTTCAAAAATTGCATGGGGAAAAGGCTGGAAATATTTCTTTATTTTAAGCTACATTGTTTTATTTTTATGAGAATACATGATTTGATGGTTTAAGTAATTTTTTATAATTTTTATTGTAAAGTAATTTTAGACACATAGAAAAGTTGTAAGAACACTATAAAGAACTCCTGTGCACACTCATCCAGATTCCCTAATTCTTAGCAAAGACAAAACAAACAAACAAATAAACAAACAAAAACTTTTAAAGATGTCCTTTTGCCCCATTTAAGGAGTGTTTGGTCATTAAACTCCTATGTAAACACTGTCCCTTTAGATTCTACAGAGAGCATGGATGGACCTAGAGAATATTATGCTAAGTGAAATAAGTCAGACTGAGAAAGACAAATACCATATGATCTCACTTATATGTGCAATCTAAAAAACAAAATATATGAGCAAACAAAACAGATATAGACTCATAGATACAGAGAAAAAACTGATGGTTGCTGGGGGGGTGGGGATGGGGGAGAAGGTGAAGGGAGTAGAAAGTGCAAATTAGTAGATACAATATAGTCAGGGGGATATGAAACAGCATGGGGAATATAATCAATAATGTTGTAAAGATTATGTAGGGTACCAGATGGGCACTGGACTTGTCAAGGGGATCACTTCATAGACTGTAGATGCCTGACCAATGTGCTATACACCTGAAGCTGAAGTAGAATAATACGGAATGTCAACTATAATTTATATATATATATATATATATATATATATATATATATATATATATATATATTCACAGGATATGGAGTACAGCATAGGGAAGATAGCCAATGGTATTATAACAGCTATATACAATGTCAGAGAGGTAGTAGACGGGGGCGGGGGTTATTACTTTGGGAGGAGTGTAAATATCTAACTATTAGTTGCTTTGCAAACCTGAAACTAATAAAAAATATAAATAAATAAATAAATAAATAAATAAATAAATAAATAAATAAAGTGAAGGGGTAACAGAGAGAGGAGAGATGCTCATTTCTCTCATTGTTCATGGCCTGTGGGATCTGGGGTGAAAGCCAGCCCCAAGACTAATAATGAGATGCAAGATTTTTAACCAATTATACTGCCTACTATTTGCTGCAATCATTTTGCCTTTCTCTTGACTACTTCAAAAAACACCATGAAAAAAAAAAACAAAAACAAAACAAAACAAAAAAAAACCACCATGAGACAAAGTGATAATGAGCGTTGAACAATAGATTTAAATGTCCCTATGCAGCTGAGTGACTTAAGGGAGACAAATATATATTTTTCACTTACGTGTTCACTGTTGTGAAACTGGAAAGCATTGATCTAATCCAGCAGCCAGCAGTTCTACATAACTCTCTGGACATCAAATAAAGGTGAATAAAGAGTTAAAAACCTTACAAAAATAAAATGTCACATGTCCATAGCCATGAAAATGCATTATGCAAATGAAAGTATCCACATTTTAACATAGATATTGTATATTTCTTCCCTGATTTTAGAAGAGTCTTCTGTATTAGAGACATTTTAAAGGTGGAAGAGACATTTGGATAATCCAGCACTGTCCAACGGAACTTTCTGTAATGATTAAAACGTTCTATATCTGTGTTGCCCAATATGGCAGCCATAAGTCACCTGTGGTTATTAAGTGCTTGAAATGTGACTGGTGCAAATACAGAACTGAATTTCTTATTTTATTTCATTTTTATTCATTTACATTTAAACAGCCATCTATGGCTAGCGGCTGCTGCACTGGATAGCGGAGATCTAGACCCATCTCCACTCAAAGTAGCAATTTCCTCTCAGTTCCCCTGATCTCTTTGCACTCTCTCAGACGAGCACATCCACTCCCAACAGATCCAATTACCACTTACAATGATGGAATTCAATCTTGGATCCATATTGTATTCATTTGGGGAAGTGTTTTTAAATGACAATGTGAGGGAGGTATTTACTGTGACCCAAGCATGAGGTTTTTTTTTTTGTTGTTGTTCGTTTGTTTTGTTTTGTTTTATCAAACTGACCACTGTCAAGGGCAGCAGGTGGTGATCCCTTCTACTTTTTTTTATTAGTTTCAGGTGTACAAAACAATGTAATAGTTATACATTTCACCCCTTACAAAGTGATAACCCCACTCCCCCAATCTATTGCCCCTCTGATGTCATATATATCTATTACAATTCCATTGACTCTATTCCCTATACTGTACTCCATATCCCGTGACCATATATATATATATATATATATATATATATATATATATATATATATATATATGTAAAATAGTTGACATACAGTATTATTCACCTTCAGCTTCAGGTGTCCACTACAGGGTTCAGGCAACTATACCGTCCATGAAGTGGTCTCCCTATTAAAACATGTCCGCATCTGACACCCTACAAAATCTTTACAACGTTATTGATTATATTCCCCAAACTGTCTTCCATATGCCTGTGGCAATATTGAAGTCACCAATTTGTGCTTTCTAATCCCCTCCCTTTCTCCATCATCCCCACTCCCCTCCCCCCTCATCCCCATCCCCCTCCCTTCTAGCAATCATCAGTTTTTCCTCTATATCTCTGAAACTATATCTGTTTACTTTGCTCAATTATTCAGCTTTTTAGATTCCACATATAAATGAGATCATATGGTATTTGTCTTTCTCTGACTGACTTTTTTCATTTACCATAATGTTCTCAAAGTCTATCTATATCCTTGCAAATGGTAAGATTTCATTCTTTATAGCCGAGTAATACTCCATTGTATAAATGTACCACAGTTTCTTAATCCACTCATCTACCGATGGGCATTTTGGTTGTTTCCAAGTCTTGCCTATTGTGAATAGCACTCAATAAACATAGGGGTACATATATTTTTTTGAATTAGCGTCTTGGATTTCTCTGGATTAGATACCTAATAGTGGAATTGCTAGGTCATATGGTAGTTCCATTTCCAGTTTTTTGAGATACCTCCATACTGATTTCCACAGTGGCTGCACCAATCTGCAATCCCACCAACAGTGCACAAGGGTTCCCTTTTCTCCACAACCTTGCCAGCACTTGTTTGTTGATTTATTGATGATAGCTATTCTGACCGGAGTGAGGTAGTATCTCATTGTGGTTTTTATTTGTATTTCTCTAATGATTAGTGATGCTGAGCATTTTTTCATAAGTCTGTTGACCATCTGTATATCCTCTTTAGAGAAATGTCTCTTCATGTCCTCAAGTATGAGTATTTTTTAAAATCTCCTCAGGTGAGTCTAATGTGCAGTCATGATTGAGAACCTTTGATCAATATGCTGATGACTCCCAATTCTATATCACCAGATCTCAATGCTGTGCTCCACATGCTGACTGGATCTCTCCTTCCTGATGGCTCCAAAATCCCTAAAAACCCAACATATCCAAATAGAACATCATTATGTCCCATTGCCCTCACCCAAATCTTTCAAACTGTAGTTACTGGATTTACTTCTGCCATTTTACTACTAGTTTTCTACATGTCTTATATATATATTTTTTGTTCCTCAATTCCTTCATTACTGCCTTCTTTTGTGTTTAATTGATTTTTGTAGTGTATCATTTTGATTCACTTCTCATTTTCTATTCTATGTATTTTTAGTTATTTTCTTAGTTGTTACCATGGGGCTTACAGTTCATATCTTTAATTTACAGCAAGCTTGAATTATTAGTTTGAATTAATAATAACAGCTTCAATAGTATATAAAAAAACCTCTGTTCCTATATAGCTCAATCACTCCCCCTTTATGTTGTTATGGTCACAACTTACCTCTTTATATAACTTGTGTCCATTAGCATAGATTTATAATTTTGGTTCTATGCATTTATCTTTTCAATCACATAGGAAAAAAGAATACATACCAATCAAAAGTACAACAGTACTTGCTTTTTTATTTAGCTATGGAATACTTTAAAGGTAACTTTACTATTTCTTAACATGGTTTTGAATTACTATCTATCCTGAAGGAGCAGAACCATTAGAATTGTTGTAGGACAGGTTTACTGGCAATGAACTCCCTCAGCTTTTGTTTATCTGAGACTGTCTTAATTTCACCTTCATTTTTGAAGGACAGTTTTGCAGGATATATAATTTTGTTAAGCCCTTTCTCTCTCTCTCTCTCTCTCTCTCTCTCTCTCTCTCTTTCTTTTTTTCAATACTTTAAGTATTAGGTCGGTGCAAAAGTAACTGCTGTTTTTGCAGTTATTTTTAACCTTTTAAACCGCAGTTGCTTTTGCACCAACCTAATATATTACCAAACTGCCTTCTGGCCTCCATGGTTTCTGAAGAGAAATTGGCTGTTTATTTTATTGAGGACCCATTGAATGTGACAAGTCACTTCTCTTGCTGCTTTCAAGATCCCCTCTTTGTTTTTGTCTTTTAACACTTTGATATGTGCCAGTGAAGAATCTCTCTGAGTGTAGACTTCTTGGAGTTTCTGACCTTCTTGGATATTATAAATTCATGTTTCATCAAATTTTAGAATACTTTGGCATTATCTCCTCAAATATACCTTCTGCCACTTTCTCTTTCTAAGGTTTTTATTCTGCATCTGGTTAAACACTTGATAGTGTCTCACATATGTCTGAGTGCTATTAATTTCTCTTTATTCTTTTTTTACTTTATCCTCCTCAGACAAGATAATTTCAATTGATATCTCTTCTGTTTCGCTTATTTTTTCTTCTACCTACTCAAATACTGAATTTGGCAAATACTGCTGGGGAGGCTGCTTCAACTCAGAAAATCCATGTGAGTGGTTAAAACAATGGCAATCCCATAAGCTTATCCCTCTTTTTTCATACAGTAATTCAATACACATTAATTGAACACTCAAAATATACAATCACCATTTTTTGAGAATAAAATCCATATTGCCCCACAGCCTAGCACCAGCAAGCCACCCTAGGAATGTGGACCACTGTCCCCATGGCTATCTGTAAGCTAAGGAGTGGGGTGTGGACAGCAGTTTAGTAAAAATGACACAAAATTCTCTTACCAAAGCTTAGTAGCTTCGGTCATCAAAATGGCGGCGTGAGGTGAGCCTCTGTAAATCTCCCCTGGAATTTACAACAAATGAAACAACTATAACTCCACAAAGGACTCCCTACACAGCAGACAGGCAAGATGAAGAGGCCCACTACTGAAGTCACCTAAAGGTGGGCGAATCGCGCAAGCGGGGGAGGAGGCAAGGGAGAAGTGCAGGGATGGAGCCGCGCGGGCGCAGGACGCAGACCTAGCTAAGTGCTCCGAGCTCGCTGCATCCCAGAACTACAGGAGATGTGGGAGAGGAAAGAACTCGGACTGCCAGGGCTCCGTTTATGACCCACAAGGCTGAGGGGACAGCATATTACACGGCTGAACCCAACGCTCATGGCAGAGACCACTGAGAAAAGACTGAGAGAAGAAGGCTGAAAATAGAGGCTTAACCCCTCAGTACCACAGAAAACGGAAGCCTTAGGCACTGACACTAGCCACCCCCTCCCGATGCTCCCAGAGAACCCTCAAACCCACCTATCCGAGGCTAGAACTGGAAGAGTAGCAATGTCAGATCAAAAGAAAAGAATATTTGCTGTTCTTAGAACTGTGGACCGCAGACACAGATTCGCAGCCAAACTAGTTCTGGCACAGGGAAGGGAACTGTGGAAGCAGGACTAGCTGTGGTGGTGATTCCTGACATTGCTCTGGGCCACCGCTCACAACTCACCCCGCCCTTGGCCCCACCTATCTGGGCTGATCCCTGCAGGAGTAAAGAGAACTGCTGAAACATATGGGCTCTGAATCTATGCAGAAAGAGCTTTGGAACTTCAAAAGCTCTCGCATACCCACACGGACACTGCGCCTTGTGACCCAGGCGAACAATTAACACCCAAGCCCATCTCCCAGGATATCTCCCCATTGTGTGAGAAACTGGAATAGTGCAGAGAAAACATAGCACTCCCGTGTGAGAGAGTAAAAAAGACTGCAATCTGAGAGAAAATAAAACATTCTACCAACAAGTAATAGAAAACAAAAGAAAGACCTCTTCCTATCAACCTGTTGCAGAAGCCACTCCTGTAGATGTCTAGGAAGACAAATAATAAATCAGTAATTGCCATGAATAACCAAAGCAAGAAGACAGCTCAGAAAGAAAGTGAAAACTCTCCAGAAAAGAAACTTAAAGATATGGAAATACGTGACTAAAATGACACAGAATTCAAGATTGCAGTTCTGAAAAAACTCAATGAGATGCAAGAAAACACAGAAAGGCAGTTTAATGAACTCAGAAACACAATCAAATAACAACATGAGCATTTTAAGAAAGAGATTGAAACTTTAAAAAAAGAACCAAATAGAATTTCTGGAGATTAAGAACTCAGTAGAAGAAATTAAGAATGAAATAACCAGCTTAGGTAGTACAGTTGACCAGATGGAGGAAAGAATCAGTGACATCGAAGATAGAAACCTGGAAATGGATGGAAGAAGAAAGAGACTTGACATCTAAAAGAAATGAAGGAACTCTATAAGAACTTTCTGACTTCATCAGAAAGAGCAACATAAGAATAATAAGCATAACAGGAGGAGAAAAAACAGAGAAGGGAACAGAGAATATATTCAAACAAATTGTTGATGAGAACTTCCCAAACTTGCGGACAGAACTGGATCCTCGAATCCAAGAAGCAAATACAGCACCTAATTACCTCAATCCCAACAGGCCTTCTCCAAGACACATTGTATTGAAGCTGTCTAAAATCAACGACAAAGAAAGAATCCTCAAGGCAGCCAGGGAAAAGAAGACGTTGACCTACAAAGGAAAGCCCATTAGATTATCATCAGATTTCTCAGCAGAAACTCTATAACCCAGGAGGGTGTGGAAACAAATATTCAAACTATTGAAAGAGAGAAATTATGAGCCAAGAAAAATGTATCCAGCAAAGATATCCTTTAGATATGAAGGAGGAATAAAGACCTATTCAGACATACAGAAGCTGAGGGAACTTTCTAATACACGACCTACACTACAAGAAATATTAAAGGAGGTTATTCGACCACCATCAACAGGGACAATTGTGGAAACCAAAACATAAAAAGGGGGAGAGTAAAGGCCTGAACCTGAATAGGGTAATGGAGAAAATAAGCGTGCTGAAGAAAATGGAATACTCTAAATATCAAACTTTCTTTTACATAAACTTAAGGGTAACCACTCAAAAAAAAAATCCAGAACTGAAATATATACTTTAATAAAAGAAGAAACAGAGGGAAACCTCATAGAATACCACCACACAGAAATAATAGACAACAACTAAAAGGCAAAGAATCAATGGAGACACAGCCTTACCAGAAAACTAAAGATAGAATGACAAGAACTCTTCACATATCAATAACCACCCTAAATGTAAATGGACTGAACTCACCAATAAAAAGGCACAGAGTAGCAGACTGGATCAAAAAACTAAACCCAACCATATGCTGTCTCCAAGAGATACATCTCAGCTACAAGGACAAATATAGGCTCAAAGTGAAAGGGTGGAAATTGACACTCCAAACAAATGGTACCCAGAGAAAATCAGGTGTGGCCATAGTGATATCAGATGAAACAGACTTCAGGGTGAAAAACATAACAAGAGACAAAGACAGACATTTCATAATGGTAAAGGGGACTATAGGACAAGAAGGCACAACAGTAATCAATATTTATGCCCCCAATTAGGGAGCACCGAAATATACCAAGCAACTACTAACAGAGCTAAAGGGAGAAATTCACCAAAACACAATTATCCTAGGGGACATAATACATCATTGACGTCTATGGATAGATTATCTAAACAGAAAATAAATAACAAAATAGCAGCCATAAATGACACATTAGATGAAACGGACATAATTAACATTTATAGAGCACTTCATCCTAAAACATCAGACTGTACAATTTTTTCTAGTTTACATGGAATATTCTAAAGGACAGACCATATATTGGGACATAAAATCAGCCTCAGCAAATTTAACAAGATTGAAATCATACTAAGTATATTCTCTGATCACAAGGCTTTGAAATTGGATATCAACTGCAAAAAGAAAGCAGGAACAAAACACAAATACATGGAGATTACACAACATACTTTTAAAGAACGACGGGGTCAAAGAAGAAATTAGAGGAGAGATAAAAAAATACATAGAAACAAATGACAATGAAAATACATTCTACCAAAATTTTTGGGATGCAGAGAAAACAGTTTTAGGAGGGAAATTTATATCACTATAGGCCTATCTCAAGAAACAAGAAAAATCCCAAATAAATAACCTCACGTTACACCTTAAAACACTAGAAAAAGAAGAAGAAATGAAACCCAAGGTGAGCAGCAGAAAGGAAATAACAAAAATCAGAGCAGAGCTAAATGAAATAGACAACAAAAAGACAATAGAAAAAATTAATGTGACAAAGAGCTGGTTCTTTGAAAAGATTAGCAAAATTGACAAACCCTTGACTAGAGTCACTAAGATAAACAGAGAGAAGACACTAATGAACAAAATCAGAAATGAAAAAGGGGAAGTTATCACGGACACCACAGAAATACAAAGGATTATCCAAAAATATTATGAAGGACTATATGCCACCAAATTCAATAACCTAGAAGAAATGGACAAGTTCTTAGAAACATATAGCCATACTAGTCTGAACCATGAAGAACTGGGAATTCTAAACAGACCATTCACCAGTAAGGAAATTGAATCAGTCATCCAAAACCGTCCCAAAAGAAAAAGTCCGGGACCAGATGGCTTCACTAGTGAATTCTACCAAACCTTCAAAGAGGATCTAATACCAATCCTGCTCAAACTCTTCCAAAAAATTGAAGAAGAGATAGTACTCCCTAACTCATTTTATGAGGCCAACATTACCCTGATACCAAAACCTGTTAAGGACAACACAAAAAGAAAACTACAGACCAATATCTTTGATGAATACAAATGCAAAAATCCTAAACAAAATTCTAGCAAATCGAATGCAACAATGCATTAAAAAGATTATTCATCACGACCAAGTGGGGTTGATCCCTGGGGCACAAGGATGGTTCAACATCTGCAAATCCATTAATGTGATACATCACATAAACAAAGTAAAGGACAAAAATCATATGATTTTATCAATTGATGCAGAAAAAGCATTTGACAAGATACAACATCCATTTATGATTAAAACACTTAATAAAGTAGGTATAGAAGGAAAATACCTTAACATAATAAAGGCCATATATGACAAACCCTCAGCTAATCTCATAATTAATGGTGAAAAACTGAAGCCTTTTTGCTCTACGTTCAGGAACACGACAGGGCTCTCCCCTATCACCTCTGCTTTTCAACATAGTGTTGGAAGTACTCGCCAGAGACATCAGGGAAGAAAAAGAAGTAAAAGGAGTCCAAATTGTGAATGAAGAAGTTAAATTGTGACTCTTTGCAGATGACATGATCCTATATATAGAAAACCCTAAAGAATGCACCAAAAAGCTATTAGAAACAATCAATGAACACAGTAAAGTTGCTGGCTACAAAATCAACATACAAAAGACCTTTACATTCCTATATACTAACAATGAAATCTCAGAAAAACAAATACAAATAAGATTTCCCTTTGCAATTGCAGCAAAAAGAATAAAATACCTAGGAATAAACTTTAAAAAGGATGTTAAAGATCTATACGCTGAAAACTACAAGACATTTTTAAAAGAAATTGAAGAAGACAGAAAGAAATGGAAAGACATTCCGTGCTCATGGACTGGAAGAATCAACATAGTTAAAATGGCTATATTACCCAAAGCAATATAGATTTAATGCAATCCCCATCAAAATCCCAATGGCATTTTTTAAAGAAGTAGAACACAAAAATCATCAGGTTTGTTTGCAACCACAAAAGACCCCAAATAGCCAAAGCAATCTTAAGAAAAAAGAACAATACTGGAGGTATCACATTCCCTGACTTTAGTTTGTACTACAGGGCTACAATAATCAAAACAGCATGGTATTGGCAGAAAAACAGACACATAGATCAGTGGAATAGAATTCAGAATCCATAAATATACCTCCATAAATATGGACAGGTAATTTTTGACAAAGAGGCAAAAAACATACCATGGAGAAAAGACAGCCTCTCCAATAAATGGTGCTGGGAGAATTGGATAGCCATGTGCAAAAGAATGAAACTGGACTGCTATCTGTCACCATGGACCAAAATTAATTCAAAATTCATCAAAGACATAAGCATAAGTCCTAAAACAATAAACTGCATAGAAGAAAACATAGGTACTAAACTTATGGACCTTGGGTTCAAACAGCATTTTATGAATTTGAGTCCAAAGGCAAGGAAAGTAAAAGCTCAAATAAATGAATGGGACTATATGAAACTTAAAGATTCTGCACAGCAAAAGAAACCATCGACAAAATAAAGAGGTAACCAACCGAATGGGAGAAGATTTTTGCAAGCAGTGCCTCCGATAAAGGGCTAATATTCAAAGTATACAAGGAACACATGCAACTCAACAACCAAGAAACAAACAACCCAATTGAAAAATGGGCAGACCACCTGAGAAGACATTTCTCCAAAGAGGACATCCAAATGGCAAATAGACATATGAAAAATTGCTCAACATCACTAATCATCAGAGAAATGCAAATAAAAACCACAATGAGATATCACCTCACCCCAGTCAGAACGGCTACCTTTAACAAGACAAATAGTAACAAGTGTTGGAGAGGCTGTGGAGAAAAAGGAACCCTCATACACTGTTGGTGGGAATGCAGACTGGTGCAGCCATTATGGAAGGCAGTGTGGAGGTTCCTCAAACAATTACGAATAGAATTACCATATGACCCAGTATTAATAGTAATTAATACTATTAATTTTGTATCCTGCTACTTTACTAAATTCATCTATCAGCTCTAATAGCTTCTTGGTGGAGTCTTTAGGGTTCTCTATATATAGTATCATATCATCTACATATAATGATAATTTTACTTCCTCCTTACCAATTTGGATGCCTTTTATTTCTTTTTCTTGTCTGATTGCTGTGGCTAGAACTTCCAGCACTATGTTGAATAGAAGCGGAGATAGTGGGCAACCTAGCCTTGTTCCTGATCTTAGGGGGAATGGTTTTAGCTTTTCCACATTGAGTATGATGTTAGCTGTGGGTTTGTCATATATGGCCTTTATTATGTTGAGATATGATCCCTCTATTCCCACTTTCTTAAGGGTTTTTATCATAAATGGCTGTTGGATTTTATCAAATGCTTTTTCTGCATCTATTGATATGATCATGTGATTTTTATTTTTCATTTTGTTAATGTGGTGTATCACATTAATTGATTTGTGGATGTTGAACCACGCTTGCATTGCAGGGATGAATCCCACTTGATCATGGTGTATGATCTTTTTAATGTATTGCTGAATTCTGTTCGCTAATATTTTGTTGAGGATTTTTGCATCTATGTTCATTAGAGATATCGGCCTGTAGTTTTCTTTTTTTGTGGTGTCTTTGTCTGATTTTGGGATCAGGGTGATAGTGGCTTCGTAAAAAGTGTTTGGGAGTCTTCCTTCCTTCTGGATTTTTTGGAAGAGCTTGAGGAGAATTGGTGGTAATTCTTTTTTGAACGTTTTGTAGAATTCACCTGTAAAGCCATCTGGTCCAGGGTTTTGTTTGTTGGGAGATTGTTGATTACTGATTCAATTTCCCTGCTGGTAATCAGTCTATTCAGGTTTTCTGTTTCTTCTTGAGTTAGCCTTGGAAGGTTGTACGCCTCAAGAAATTGTCCATTTCTTCCAGATTGTCAAATTTGTTGGCATATAGTTGCTGATAGTAACTTCTTAAAACTTTTTGTATTTCTGCGGTGTCCGTTGTCACTTCTCCTCTTTCATTTCTGATTTTATTAATTTGGGTCCTCTCTCTCTTTTTTTTTAATGAGTCTGGCTAAAGGTTTGTCGATTTTGTTTATCTTCTCTAAGAACCAACTCTTGGATTCATTGATCTTTTGTGTTGTTTTTCTGGTTTCTATTTCATTTATTTCTGCTCTGATCTTTATTATCTTCTTCCTTTTGCTCCCTTTGGGCTTATTTTGCTGTTCTTTTTCCAGATCCCTTAAGTGTGAAGATAAACTGTTGATTAGTGATGTTTCTTGTTTCTTTAGGTAGGCCTGCAATGCTATGAATTTCCCTCTTAGGACTGCTTTTGCAGCATCTCATAGATTTTGGGTCGTCGTGTTTTCATTTTCGTTTGTCTCGAGATATCTTTTGATTTCTTCCTTGATCTCCTGCTTGACCCATTCATTATTTAGTAATAAGTTATTCAGCCTCCATGAATTGGTGTGTCTTCCAGCTTTTTTCCTGTAGTTCATTTCTAATTTCATAGCATTGTGATCAGAGAAGACAATTGGTATGATTTCAATTTTCTTAAATTTATCAAGACTTGTTTTGTGGCCTAACATATGGTCTATCTTGGAAAATGTTCCATGTGCGCTTGAGAAAAACGTGTATTTTGCAGCATTGGGTTGAAATGTTCTGAAAATATCGATTAAATCCAAATGGTCCGATGTATCATTTAAGGCTGTTTTTTCCATATTGATTTTCTGTCTGGAAGACCTGTCCCTTGTGGTCAGAGGTGTGTTGAAGTCCCCTACTATGATAGTGTTACTGTTGATCTCTGCCTTTATGTCAGTCAGTACCTGTTTTATATATTTAGGTGCTCCTATGTTGGGTGCATAGATGTTTACTAGGGTTATGTCCTCTTGTCGGATCGATCCCTTTATTATTATATAGTGTCCATCTTTATCTTTTAATATGTTCTTCATTTTAAAGTCTATTTTGTCAGATATAAGTATTGGAAGTCCAGCTTTTTTCTCATCACCATTTGCATGAAATATCTTACTCTAACTCTTCACTTTCAGCCTGCGTGTGTCTTTTGTTCTGAGGTGAGTCTCTTGTATATGGCATATACAAGGGTCTTGCTTTCTTATCCACTCCGCCACCCTATGTCTCTTGATTGGAGCATTTAATCCATTTACATTTAAAGTGATTATTGATAGGCACATAGTTATTGCCATTTTTAAATTTGTAGTTAGATTGTTTGCATCTGTCTTCTATTTACAGGTGTCCTTTTAGTATTTTTTGCAATGTTGGCTTGGTGGTAATAAACTCCTTTAACTTATTCTTTTCTGGGAAGCACTTTACCTCTCCATCAACTTTAAAATATAGCCTTGCTGAATAAAGCAATCTAGGTTGTAGGCCTTTGGTTTCCATCACTTTGAGTATCTCCTGCCACTCCCTCCTGGCCTTCAATGTTTCTGTAGAAAAGTCATTTGATAGTCTTATGGGAGTTCCCTTGTATGTAACCCTCCGTCTTTCTCTTGCTGCTTTTAGGATTCTCTCTTTGTCTTTAACCTTTGCCATTTTAACTAAAATGTGTCTTGGTGTGTACCTGTTTGGGTTTATCCTGGTTGGAACTCTCTGCACTTCCTGGGCTTGTATGTTGGCTTCCTTTTTCAGGTTAGGGTAGTTTTCAGACATTATTACTTCAAATATGTTCTTGACCCCTTGTTTCCTCTCTTTACCTTCTGGTATTCCTATGATGTGCATGTTGTTGCGTTTGATGTTATCCCAGAGGTCTCTTAAACCATCTTCATTGTTTTGTGTTCTTTTTTCTTTCTGTTGTTCTGTTTGGGTGATCTCTGCTACCTTGTCTTCTAAGTCACTGATTCGATCCTCTTCTTCATCTAACCTGCTGGTAATTCCTTCAAGTGAGTTCTTTATTTCAGTAATTCTGTTCTTTATTTCTAACTGGTTGTTCATTTTGATTTCTCTATCCTTCTTTATGTCGTCTCTAAGCTCCTTAAACATTCTTGTCATCAGTGTTCTGAACTCTGTCTCTGAAAGGTTGGTTACCTCTGTTTCATTTGGTTCCATTTCTGAAGGTTTCTTCTGTTCTTTTATTTGGGACATGTTTCTTTGTTTCCCCATTCTGGCTGACTCTCTGTGTTTGCTTTGATGTATTAGGTAGATCCCCTAGAGTTCTTAGTTCTTGCTGGGTTATTTTATATAGTACGTGTCCTTTATATTTGACTTGCACTACTTCATTCTTCTCCTCTGCGTGTGCTCCAAAGGTGACTCTTGTGTATGTTGTCCTGTTAAAGAAGATCTTTAATTGCTTTTCACTTGTAAGTAGGTGGGGATAACTCCCAGGCTGACTAGTTGTGAGACTTGGCTCTGCCTACTGCAGGGTGTTCTGCTGCATGACAGTTGACCACTTAAATGTGGTTTGGCCTCTATGGGCTCTTGTGCCTGTAGAGAATTCCGTCTGGGTGTGTCAAACCCAGTAGTACTCTGGTTTGGTCTGGAGTTGGCCTCTGGGTGTGTTGAATCTTGAGCCTCTTAAGCTGGGCCCTGGTAGGGCAATTTCAGAACAAAGCAAATCACCAAGCACAACAACAACAACAACAAAGAAAAAATCAAGTACGTTCACATGTAAAAACAACTAACAACCCACACTCAACACAGGAATAGATATCAAAAATATAAAGACAAAACAAAACAAAAAAAAAGAAAAAGGAAAGAAAAAAAGCAGCGCCAGTCTTGGCTTAATCCCACCAAGTAATCTCCAGGTTGTCCTCTGCTAAACCAAAGAGTCCTCTGTGTATTGTGCAGGCAGAGCCGGTCACCTGGTGCCCAGAGTGACCCTGGGACTGCAGATTTAATGTGTGGGGCTAAGGGGTTTGAATGGTAGTTTCTAGAAAGTCAGTGCAGTTTCTGCCCTTGCCTGCACATATGCGCACTGAGAGTAGCACCACCATAGCTGCATGCCCAGTTCTCCTGAGTCTTAGGGCACTTCTTCCGTGTGTGTGTGTGTGTGTGTGTGGCAGGCGGGAGATTTCTGAGCTGCTGAAATCCCATAGCTGCATCTGCCACCTACTGCTGATCCCTGGGAATGCCTCCACAGTTGTAATCGCCCTGCCCTAGGTAGGCCAGAAAGGGTGGGGGCTAGGAATGGAAGGGTCATCTCTCTCCCAGCCCAGCCGTGTCACACTCTTCCCGCAGGCCAGAAAAGATGGTGGCTGGGGGTGGAGGAGTCTCTTCTCTCCTAGCCCAGCAAAAATCACACTCTTCCTAGCCTCTTCCCTGGGTCAGAGCTGCACGCTGGTCTTCCCAGAGCCTGAGCACTAAGGCTCCTCTGTAATCTGAAACTACTCCTCAGTTCAGGGGCCAGTTTAAATCTCTGAAAAGGCGGGGGTAGGATTGGAAGAGTGGGGGGAGGGACCCATGTATGGAGTTTGTGTCCTTTGTTCGACCTAGGGCCCAACTGGCTGCCCCCTCGGTGGGAGAGATCAGCTGTGGGACACAGGGAAAGAGCCCAACTCCTGGCTTTTGTGTTCTCTGTTCCATCCTGGGATCCCCTGCATCTCTGCAGCTGTGGATTCCGGTGGCGTTTCCAGCGCCGCAGATGCGGGTCACGTCCCCATAGCTGCAGATGCGGGCCCTGTTTCCACTCTGCTCCCTTCCCTCTTCCCCTGCTAGCCCAATTTGCCCACCTTCAAGTAATCCTTGCACGAGTCTCTTAGCTGTTCTGCGTGATGAGCAGAGAGTGCTTTGATGGGTTATAGATGTCCTGTTTGTGATAAGATCTGGAGGAGAACTCAAAAAGTGTGCCAGGCTGCAGCATATTTCCATATCTTTAATTTCATTTTCTGGAGACTTTCTTTCTGAGCTTTCTTGTTGCCTTGGTTATTTATGGCAATTAATGATTTATTGTTTCTCTTCCTAGACATCTACAGGAGTGGGTTCTGCAACAGGATGATAGAAAGAGGTCTTTCTTTTGTTTTCCAATACGTGTTGATAGAATGTTTTATTTTCTCTGCGACTGCAGCCTTTTTTTCTCTCACACTGTAGTGTTATGTTTTCTCTGCAGTATTATAGCTTCTCACACAATGGGGTAATTCCCTGGAAGGCAGGCTTCACTGTTAACTGTTCGCCTGGGTCATAGGGCACTGCGTCCCTGTGGGGATGCGGAGAGCTTTGATGTTCCAAAGTTCTTCCTGCACCAGATTCAGAGCCCGTGTATTTCAGCAGTTCTGTTTACTCTTGCAGGGATCCGCCCAGATATGTGGGGACAGGGGCAGGGTGAGTTGTGAGAACTGGCTCAGAGCAATGGTGGCCACCATCAGCACAGCCGTTTCTGCTTCCACAGCTACCTCCTCTTTGCCGGAACTAGTTGGGCTTTGAATCTGTGTCTGCGGACCACAGTTCTCAGAACTGCAAATATTCTGTTGTTTTGATCTGACACTGCTACTGTTCTGCTTCTAGCACTGGGAAGGTGGGGGCGGGGCAAGCTCTAGGAGGGTGAGGAGGGGGTGGCTAGTCTCAGTGCCTAAGGCTTCTGTTTTCTGTGGTAGTGAGGGCTTAAACCACCGTTTTCAGCCTTATTCCCTCAGTCTTTGCTCCGAGGTCTCTGCCGTGAGTGTTGGGTTCAGCCGTGTTATATGCTGTCCTTTGAGCCCTGTGGGCCATAAACGGAGCCCTAGCAGTCCGAGTTAGTTCGGACTGCTGCGGTAGTTCCAAGATGCATCAAGGTCGGAGCACTGAGCTAGGTCTGCCTCCTGTGCCCATGCGGCTCTGTCTCTGCACTTCTCCCTTCCTTCCTCCCCTGCTCATGCAATTTGCCCACCTTTAGGTGAATTCAGTAGTGAGACTCTTCATCTTGCCTGTCTGCTGTGCAGGGAGTCCTTTGTGGAGTTATAGTTTTTCAATTTGTTGTAAATTCCAGGGGAGATTTCCAGAGGCTCACCTCACACCACCATTTTGATGACATCGCAATTCTGTTTACCTTTTCAAATAGCTAGCTCTTGGTTTCATTGATCTTTTGTATTGATTTATTTTTAATTTTTTTTTATCCTCTATTCCATCAATTTTCTCTTGGATCTTTCTTCTTGCCTTCCCTCTACTCACTTTGGGCTGTGTTTTCCTTTCCTTTTCTAGTTCCCTTAGGTGTAAGGTTAGATTGATTATTTGAGATTTTTATTTTGTCTTTAGGTAGGCCTGTGTTACTATGAATTTCCCTCTCGGGACTGCTTTCACTTTATCCCATAGTTTTGGGTTGTTTTGTTTTCATTTTCATTTGTATGTAAGTATCTTTGGAATTCTTCCTTGATCTCATTGTGAACCCATTCATTATTCAGTAGCATGTTACTTAGCCTCTACGTTGTGTGTTTTTTAAGGTTTCTTTGTAATCGATTTCTGGTTTCAGACCATCGTGGTCAGAGAGGACACTTGATATGATTTCAATCTTCTTGAATTTATTGAGACATGTTTTGTGGCCTAACACATGATCTAGCTTTGAAAATGTTTCAAGTGCACTTGAAAAGAATGCATATTGTGCTACTTTGGGGAGGAATTCTCTAAAAATATCGATAAATTCTACCTGGTCTAGTATGTCATTTAAGGCCAATGTTTCCTTACCGATTTTCTGTCCATTCATATCAGTGGGGTGTTAAAGTCACCTACTATGATTGTATTACTATGATTGTATTACTGATGATCTCACCTTTTATGTCCAGCAATATTTGCTTTATATATTTAGGTGCTTCTTTGTGGGGTGCATAGATGTTTACTAGGATTATATCGTCTTGTTCATTCGATCCCTTTATCATTATGTAATGTCCTTCTTTGTCTCTTATTATGGCCTTTGTTTTAAAGTCTGTTTTGTCCTGTATAACTATTGCTGCCCCAGGTTTTTGTTTGTTTGTTTCCATTTGCATGAAATATCTTTTTCCATCCCTTTACTTTCAGCCAATGTCTTTCGATCTGAAGTGGTTCTCTTGTAGACAGCATATGTATGGGTCTTGTTTTCCTATTTGTTTAGTTACACTGTGTTTTTGATTGGAATATGTAATCCACTTACATTTAAAGTGATTATTGATAGATCCATAGTTATTGCCTTTTTACTATTCATCTTTATGTTCTCCCCCCACCCCCTTCTTCTTCATCTAAAACAAGTCCCTTTAATATTTCTTGTAATATTGGTTTGGTTGTGATGAGCTCCTTTAGTGTTTTCCTGTCTGGAGAGCTCTTTATCTGTCCTTTGATTTTAAATGTTAGCCTTGCTGGGTAGAGTAGTCTTGACTGTAGGTCCTTGCTTTTCATCACTTTGAATATTCCATGCTAATTCCTTCTTGCCTGCAAACTTTCTGTTGAGAAATCAGCTGAGAATTTTATGGGAGCTCCCCTGTAAGTAACTAGTTGATGTTCTTTCACTGCTTTTAAGATTCTTTTTCTTTAACCTTTGCCATTTTAATTATAATGTGTCTTGGTGTGGGTCGTTTTGGGTTCAACTTGTTTATATCATTCCTGGACTTATTTTTCTATTTCCTTCACCAGGTTAGAAAACTTTATACTCATTATTTCTTTAAATAGGTTCTCAATCTCTTGAGTTTTTTCTTCTCCTTCTGGTATCCCTATGATGCAAAGTTTGTTATGTTTCATGTTGTCCCAGAGTTTTCTTAAAGTCTCCTAATTTATGTTTTTTTTTTCTTTTTTCTTTTTTCTTTCCCAGTTGAATATTGTCTGGTATCTTGTCTTCTAAATAGCTGATTCAATCCTCTGTTTCATCTAGTCTGATGGTGATTCTTTTTAGTCCATTCTTCATTTCAGTTTTTGTATGCTACATTTTTGACTGGTTCTTTTTTATGGTTTCTATGTCTGTTTTTATGCTTACTATTTCTTTGTTGAAGTTCTTCCTGAGTTCATCTATTCTACCCCTCAGTCGCTGAGCATCCTTATAACCATTGTTTTGAATTCTGTATCTGGTAGTCAGCTTGCCTTCATTTTGCTTAGCTCTTTTTCTGGAGTTTTCTCTTGTTCTCTCATTTGGGACATATTTCTTTGTTTTCTCATTTTTGCTGCTCTCTGTGTCCTTTTCTATGTATTTTGTAGATCTGCTACATCTCCCAGTTTTGGCTGGGTGGCTTTATACAGTAGGGTCCCTGTGGGACCCAGTGGCAGTCTCCCTGGTCTGCGCTGGGTGGTCCAGGAGTGTTGTGTGGGTTTTGTGTTCCTTCCTCTTGTAATTGAGCCTTGATTGATTTTGGCATATGAGTGGGTTTGGTTTGACACTCAGGCTCAGTGGATTGGGGATTGACCATGTCCACAACTTATGGGGTACTGTGGAGGGGGCTTATCCTGTGGAGTGGGATTCACACCCACAGGCTCTGGTTCCTGTCGAGACCACCCTTTCTGTATTTCACTTCTGGGGCTAATTGGATGGTGCTCTGCTGTGGTGTGATGCCGACCTCCAGGTATGTTGGTTCCAAGGCCTCTTGACAGGGCCTCTGGTTCAGGCCCAGGTAAACTACTGCCTGTGACTGGCTAGGGACTACTTGGTAGGACCTACAAAGCAACCTGTGGTTGGACCAGGAGATATGTGGGAGAGGCCACACTGTGAGCCAAGGATGGCTACCACCAGTGTTGGGCCTGGGGTAGCTCTGCAAAAAGTCCAGGAGACCCTGAGGCCTGCTGTTGCACATGGCTCCCATAAGGCTCAACCACTGATAAAACATTGTGTGGTATGAGACCTGAGTGAAGCAGTGTCTCAAGGACTTACCAGGGTGGGGGAGAAGTGGTGGTCACCAGGTTAACGTAGATTCTGGTTTGGTGCCAGTGCTGAACCTGGAGCTATTCAGCAAAAGTCTCAGAGCACATCAAGGTCAGCCGCCACCTGTCTGGCATCCATGGACCCCTGAGAGTTGTCCAAGAAAGAGTGTGATGCTGGTGGGACTGGCTGCTCTCCAAGTGTCTCTGGAATTGCACGAGTTGAGTGGAGTGGGGTCCTAGGGAGTCACCAGGGTGGAGTGAGTGGGTGTAGAAAGTAGAGTTCACCAGGCCAATGCAGATTCAGATTTGGCCATGTAGTGGAGGGTTCAACACAGGAATGACGATGCATGCCCACTGGCTGCATGGGAGGTGGATTCTATACAATGAAAACAGCAGTTTTCTCTCCAGTCCTTGTCATGAAATTATACAACTCAGTATCTCCCTGTATGTCTGGTGCCTCCTGAGTCACTGTCCCTCAGTCAGAGCCCAGCGTGAGTACCTGTGAGTCAATTAGTCTGTATGTGGGCCCTGTAAGAGGACATGTGGTGCCTCAGCCTTCCATCTCACCTCAACAGAATCCCCACTGTTTTTCACAGTCAGATGCTATGCGGGCTCCTTTTCCCAGCACCAGTACTACAGGCTGGGGAGCCAGCGAGGGTCTGTGGTCCCTTGCTCTTCCATGGGAGACATCCACAGCTGAGATTCTCAACCACCACTTGCAGATGTTGGGCCAGCCTGTTCTGCGTCTCTGCCCCTCCTACAGTTTCAATGTGGATTCTTTTTTATATTCTTAGTTATAGGCCTTATGTTCTGCTAGACTTCAGATGGTTCTCCAGGGTGATTGTTGTATAATTTAGTTGTAATTTTAATGTTGTCAAGGGAGGAGGCAAGTGCAGCATTCATGCACTCTGCCATCTCTAGTTACTCTTTGAATTGGACATCCAAGTTTCCTGTTTTAATGTAATTTTTTTCCCTATAAAATGTATTGCTTTAAGTCACTAGTCACTGTAATCAGTTTCTATCATAGTATCTGGTATATATTAATTAAATGTATTTATTATCTGCCATTTACACTTGAAATTGTACAAGTTTATTACATTTAATCTACTTGCCTTAAAGAGCTCTGAATAGATGGAGAAGTGGAAAGATAAGCTTGGATAAGGATGAGAGGTTACAAGGGTTTTGCCATTCAAGCACAATCCTCATGGCACAGGATGCAAACCACACACAAATACCATGTACCTCCAAAGACACTTTTTTTTTTTTTTGTTTTTTTTGTTTTTTTTGTTTAGTTAAGTGAAAAGCAGGGCTTTTCTCCTCACAAAGTCTTGAGCTGGGCAGTGATATAGGCTAGGATTTGGTAAGACCTCTTTGCTCCTGACCTTCTGCCCAGCCAATTGATCTTGCTCTTTAAATCACATCATTTAAGCCCAGATCCCATCATAGAAAAAGAAGCACAAAAAAGAAAGAAAATGATAAGCCCCCTGAGGCAGCCAGTTTGACCATTTCTAATCTTTCATCCTTGGGGGACTATATTGGGAGTGGGGTTCACTTGTAGAATGGTATTAAGTGCTGGCTAGTTTCATTTTGTTCAGTTAAGAGTACTCCTCAAGGCGAGTGTGTAATGAAGGGAAAGCCAACCTCATCTCTTGCCTTAGGTTAATGGCCGATGAATGCAATCTGCCAAGTATAAAGATAAAGGGTGATGGGGAGTGACCTTCCCAATAACATATCGTCAAGAGTTTGCAAACATTCTATTATTAGTTAATTATCCCAGAATAATGGCAGAAGAGGACTAACAGCAACAATATGGATAGTGGATTTGTCTCAGAGCCAGGAGTGAGGCTGAGGCTAACTTGGAAGAGGGCAGGGCACTATGCAAGTCACTGGACATCTACATAAGCCTACATGTAGACTGACAATCCAGGGAACCCATTTTACATCATTCAATGGATAGTGTAGAGGTGGGCATGGTTACATAGAAGAGATTTCCAAGGCTGGCTACCAGGACTACCTTTTGTCCTCTATCATATTTTCCCTGTCCTAGACACACATCTCTGTACTTCCAAGACCATTGTACTCCCAAGGCCACAGCAATTTTCCTCATTAAGTTGCTACTATCTGTTCAGCCATGTGATTCATTATTCCTTCCAGGGTTACTTTTAGAGATGTAGTGACCTAAAGCAAAGGAGTGACTCTCATAGTACAATCTCAGACAAACCTCTGGAAAAGATATTTTTCTCTACAAGGGAATACTATGAAGTTTCTCATAACACAACCCACTGGAAATGTAACAGGCCAGATTAACTTCAAATGCAAGAGATTAAAAGTAAAACTGGACTCTGAATTGACTATATATCATTAAATTATACTTACTTCCAGTCTCAAATCACCATGATTTACTGTCCTCTCTCTTCAATACTATAACCCATGCATCTGGCACATAGTGAGAATTTAACGAATGGTACTCCTTGTTGCTTTCATTATCATTACTATTTGAAGCAGTAGTAGTAACAGTATTGCCCCAGTACCTGGCACAGTACCTGAGACATTATATATTCAAAACTATAATACTTTTCCCATTTGGGAGACCACCTCAGGGAAGATGTAGATGCCTGATCACTGCACTGTACACCTGAAGCTAAACAATAATGAATGCCAACTATAATATTATATATATATATATATATATATATATATATATATATATATATATACACACACACACACACACATATATATATGTATATATATGTATGTATACACTTACAAGAGGTGGAGTAGAGCATTGGGAGTGGAGACAGTGGAAATGGGATGGCTCGGTGCGATGTCAGAGAGACAGTGGATGGGGGGAGGAGGGTCCACAGTGTGAGGAATATAAATGATAAACGTCTAAGTATTACTTTGTCTTGTGCACCTAAAACTAATAAAAAAAATTATTTAAAAAAAATTGAATGAACAAAGAGATTTATTTTCCATTACATCAATTTCTTTTTGATACAAACAATGGAAAAGGAGTTTTTATTATTCATTACTTAGAGTTTGCATTAATTTTTAATTATTAAAATTTTAATCAAAAAGCAAAAAAAAAAAAAAAAAAAAACTACCTATAATACTTTTTTTTATTGCACCAGCTCCTGGCCCAGTGGCTGAAACATAATAGAGCACTGAGTAAGTTAGTTCTCTCCATTCTCACCTTTCCCTGGGATACATTTGTCTTTAGTTTCCCACATAGCAGTGCCTTACTCAAGTGGACACAGATCTTCTTATAGCAATAATGTTTAGCCCAGCACCACCAGTGACACCATCTGAAAAGATATCCAGCCTTTCTTACCATGGTAGATTATTAAGTGGAAAATGGGCAGCAAATGTTTAAGATGATTTTTTTCAGATGAGGAAACTGAGGTTATGAGCTATTAACTTGGAATTTTAGCTCACCTCTAATCCCTGTATTTTATTATACAGGGATAATATAATAACCTAGAAAATTATAGCTATTATAATAGCTGTATTATAGCCTAGAAAATATGCCCCCCACCACTGTCTCCCAACTAGGCCATGATCAATCGCACCACCTTTGTTCTTGCACTCTGCAGTGCCTGGACTACCCGCACATTTTTACATTTAATTCATCCTCCAAGGACTGGATTAAGAGCTGTCTCCTCCATTAAACATTCTCTCAGACCTCCAGCCTTCCCTGTGCCCTTTCTGAAATCTGAAAGCTTCAAATCAGTACCACATAGTTTAGCACTTTATTCTATAACCTTGCCAATCCTTCTCAGCTAGATTGTATTTGTTCATTAGATAAACATATCCATTTGTTAGGCATCCATTGTGTGGCAGACCCTGTGTGAGTGCTTGGAAGACAGGAATCAAGGTACTCCTACCCTAGTGGCAGGAAGACAAGCATGCAGTTGGGTGACATTGGAAAATCGTGATCCAAGTGTTTATGGCAAACTCAGAGGAAGATTGGCTAACTTTATGAGGGTATTGGGAGAAGGCTTCATAGAGAAGGGGAATTATAAGCAAGATACTGAAGTAAAGAAGGATTTTGTTAAGTAGAGAAAGTAGGATGAAGCCATGTGCAAATGGTCATAAGATGGCAATTCAGAGAACATGGCTCAGTATGGTTTGAACTTAAGGTGGGATGGAGAGAGACGAGAAAATATCATGGAATATTTACTCATTCATTCATCAAATATGTATCAAGCATCCAGAGTGTGCTAGGAACTTGGTTAAGTACAGGTGCTAGAGAAACAGGCCAGATGCAATCTCTGCACTTAAGATTTATGGCTAATTGGACATACAAATAATTACCCAGTAAGACAGAGAAATATATAACTAAAAATTATGTTAATCATTAAGAAGGAAAATAGTACAATGGAGAGAAGACTATGAAAGAACTACTTTATAGAGGGTAGTTAGTGAGGGTTGCACTGAGCCAGTGAGTGACATGTTTTTGAGGTTGGAAAGATGAAAAACAGCTAGAGAAGAGTGTTCTAGGTGGTAATCAAAGGACTTATGGTGGAAAAAAGCTTGGCATGTTGGAAGAATTGAAATAAGTTTCACAAAGCTAAAGAATAGTCAAAGGGATGTAAAATACAGCATAGGGAATATAGTCCATAATATTGTAATAACTATGTATGGTGTCAGATGGGTACAAGACTTATTGGGGTGATCACTTCATAAGTTATATAAATGTCTGATCACTATGTTGTACACCTGAAACTAATATAATATTGTATGTCAACTATAATTTAAAAGAAATTTAAATAAAGAAAAAAATAGTGGATGAGGACGAGACAGTGGCTTAAGATGAAGTTGTAGAGGTAAACACAAGCCAAGACCTAGTAGACCTCAGACGGGAGTGTTAATTTTATCACATGAACAGCAGGAAATTAACCAAGGAGCAGTAAAATGGGATCAAGTTTATGTTTCATGAGATAATTTGGGGATGGTGTCATAGACAATCTGGAAGGAGAGAGAATGGGGTCAGGATGATAAATTCTAAGGCTGTGAAATGGTCCCGGTGAGAAATGATGAAAGCAGAGATCTGTTATTTCATAGCCTCCAAAATTGACTAGTATAGTGCTAGGGACGCAGAAGGCTTCTACCATGTTGACATTGATTAAATAAATATAAACTTAATTGGGTTGTTGAGTCTCTTTTCAGGAAATCACACTGTCTCTTCCTCCTCCTCCCTTTTTGTTTATAATGGAGACAGGGGGTCAGTCTACATTTAGTATTATTAAAGCAATTTGCTGTGTAGTGACAAATGTGTACTCTAAGTACTACTTTCCTTTAGTCACTGCTGAGTTACTTGAAAGTAGCACCGGAAAATATCAGTGCTTCTCAAGACAGCCAAACAGCACATTTGCTCTCCTGAGATTTGTCATTTAGGCCTATTCAGGACAAGAGGTAACATTCACCTTCAAATACTAACTTCCCAGAAGATCACAAGCACATAAATCACAAATGCCATTTGGTATAATATTTGCTTCTCTCTCTGCCAAGACAGGGATGTAATTACCTGGAAGAGTGAGGCAAATGTTTGTGGGAGCTTAATGTCTTCATCTCTCTTATATCGAGATGAGACAAGAGGCTCTTTATTACATTACCATTTCCTTTTGCTGGCAAAACACTTTCGTAATGAAAGACACTTAAATAAGTCCATCCAAACAGCCTCCAGAGGATCCTGGAGGCCTCAGGGATAGGAGGAAAGGAGAGCCAATCACCTAATGCATCTGAGCCTCATCTTCTCTCCTGGGGAGGATAGCCATTCCTGTCTCACAGGGCTAGTACAAGGAGTCAATGAACAATGTGCAATTTGATCTGTGAACTACAAGGCAGGAGCTTTATACTGTGATTCATTATATGCAATTGAAGGCAAAGACTGTCTTATTTTCTCCCAGAGAAAGTTAAACACATTGCAGGAACACAAAATAGGTTTTACTTTAAAATTAATTCTATGAAAATCTGGCTTTAGATGTGATACATGTAAAACAGACCATTCACTTCTCAGATTTGAATCAGATTCTCAGATCTGTCAGCTCCTTGGTTTGGAATTGTGGAGGGAAAAAAATCATGATTGGGTAGAATGGGTGCATGTTTTTCTTTTGCAGCTGGTGTTGGCCTATTGGAATCAATACCCTTTCCCCAGTGAGTAGCATCAAGAAGTGGGGTTTCAGGTAGCACTAAAATGAGATTGCAGTCCAGGATTTGCAACTGGGGCAGCTGCAAATGTAATCCTGAAAATCAACACAAGCCCACAATCCCAGAACGCAAGGGAAATTGGCCAAAGATGAGCTCCAGCTTTGCATCACCAACCAGAAGTATTATCACGAGTATTTTCAGGCAGCAGAAGGGAAGGAAGGAACTATTAATAGACTGTGCCATGTCTCAGGAGGTTTACCCTGAGCCAGTTGGTTTAATAATGCGTTATCTTCCTTAACTCTCGCAGTGGCTTTATGAGGCGAAAATCATTCTTGAGCACAGGTCCTGGAACACAGTGAGCAGTCATTAATGATAACTGCTATAAATGTTGTTAATATTGATAACCTTAATAAACTGAAACACGGAGGGCTTGCCTTGAGTAACTTATCCAAGGTCACAGAGCTGGTAGAGCCAGGATTTGAACCCAGGTCTTTCTGACCCAAATGCTTGGGTTTTTCAGCTATACTCCTTTGCAAGAAGAAAAAGATTATGACATTAAAAGAGTTTGGGATTGTCCAATCCCTTATTCAGTCTGCCTCCATAACTGGCCATTTGAGACCTTCAGGTACCTAAGAATGTCTTTGGTCTCCTTCTCTCTTCTCACTCAGGTTTCTAAATTGATATCAACCATGGCCCAACTATACTACAAAAAGGTCAACTACTCACCCTACAGAGATCGCATTCCCCTGCAAATTGTGAGGGCTGAAACAGAGCTCTCTGCAGAGGAGAAGGCCTTCCTCAATGCTGTAGAGAAGGGGGACTACGCCACTGTGAAGCAGGCCCTACAGGAGGCTGAGATCTACTACAATGTCAACATCAACTGCATGGATCCTTTGGGCCGGAGTGCCCTGCTCATTGCTATTGAGAATGAGAACTTGGAGATCATGGACCTACTGCTGAAGCACAACGTGTACGTAGGTGATGCCTTGCTCTACGCCATCCGAAAGGAGGTAGTGGGTGCTGTGGAGCTTCTGCTCAGCTATAGGCGGCCCAGTGGAGAGAAGCAGGTAAGAGAAGTCCCTATATGCTGGGAAATAGCCAAGGACATTAGGGCAGCAGGTTCAGAAGCCTTGGAACTAGAAACGTTAGGTAGGCTAGAGTTGAGAAGCCCTGTTGTGGCAACTGTTTACTCTCAGAAATAGCATCTCTGGTGGTATCCTGGAACCACCCTGCATGGCCCATGCTGAGTTTTCCTCATTTTCCTTTTCCTTATTAGTATTTGCATATATATATATATATATATATATATATATATATATATATATACACACACACACACACACACACACACACACACATATTCGTTAATTCAATACTTAACAAGCCAAAAGGCTCTCCGTTTCCAGAATATCCAAGTTCATTCCACCCTCCCTACCCTCTGCTCTCTATCTTCATTTTCTTCCTCTACTCAAAGGTTACATTCTCAAAAAGGAGAGGAGAAATCCTTCTCACCAGCCTCTCTCCTGAAGAAGGACAAGAGGCCTTTCAACAGAGTGCCACAATACAGATGCAGGATGGGTACAGGTACTCACATATTTTTCTAGTAGCTGACACATGACTGCATTCCACCCCTAGATGTTTCGGTTTTTGCCTTGGTGATTCCCCTATCCTCTGAGATACCTAGGTTTCACACTCTGGAGTCATCTTTGAGTCTTTCATCTCCCTTTCCTCCATATCTAATCCCTAAGCTCTGTGGTTTCTTCTTTCCCAATATATTTTACATATTTTCCTTTCCATCCCAGCTCCCACCACTCTGCCTCTGGTTCTCATCATCTCTCTCCAGGATGAGTGGTTCTCAAAGTGTAGTCCCTAGACCAGCAGCATTAGCATCACCAGAGGAACTTGCTAGAAATGCAAATGCAAATTTTCAGGCCCTACCACAGACTGAATCAGAAACTCTGGGGGTGGGACCCAGCAAGTTGTGTCTTAACAAGCCCTCCTGGGGATATTTATGCACACTCAGATTTGAGAATCAATGTCCTAGATTAACATGAAAATCTTCTAACTTGACTCTCTGCCTCTAGCCTCCTTCTTCCTCTCAAGACATTCTGAACAATGACACAGGCTAATGATTCCTAAAATAGTGTAACAATCCTATCATTATTGTCCTTCTTTTCAATAACTACAGTGTCTCCTCATTAGAAGAGAAACCAACCCATGAAGCCTAACACTCAATACACTTCATTAACAGTCTTTTATAGTACTGTCTCCCTTAGTCCCTTCTAAAGCTTTCAAGTCAAACAGGTCTCTTCATTGTCTCTCTTCCTTTGGAGCATAGCATTGGACACATAGCAGGAACAAACAAAATACAGAGTCACCAAACACGGAATACTGCAATACATTAAAAAGTAGAAATATTACAAATCAAAACCAAAATTGCAAAGTGCTTGGAAAACATTGGTAATGAAAACACTCAACATCAAATCTCATGAGATATGACCAAATCTGTGTTTAAAGGGAATTCATAGCTTTAATGCTTGCCTGGTTAAAAAGGAATGAAAATAAGCTAACTGAACTTGCAGACTAAGAATTAGAATTGATAGAGCAGAAAGTAAGATACTAGACTAAAGGTCCCTTGAGTAAGGGGCCTGAATCCCCTTCTTCCGCATCAGCATTTAACAGAGCGAAAAGAGAAGAGACACTGTCTCTCTTCTTCACTGCTATATCCTAGCGCTGGGAAAATGTCTGCAACATCACAAGCACTCGATAAATATTTATTTTATGAATGAATAGTATGCAACCAGCATTGAGCTAAGCGTCTTATACAACTTACCTCATTTAATCCTCCCAGCAACCCTATTAGGTAACATTACCATCCCCATTCTACCAATTACCATTATTACCATCCACATTCTACCAATGAGAAAAATTGACTCACAGGATAGTTAAGTCGCTTGTCCAAGATCACAATAAATGTCAGAGCCAGTGGAAGGCAGTGTGGAGGTTCCTGAAAAAATTACTAATAGAATTACCATATGACCCAGCAATCCCTCTCCTGGGTATCTACCCAAAAAATCTGAAAACATTTATAGGTAAAGACACATGTGCTCCAATGTTCATTGTAGCTTTGTTTATGGTGGCCAAGACATGGAAACAACCAAAATGTCCTTCGATAGATGAAGGATAAAGAAGTTGTGGTATATATACACAATGGAATACTATTTGGTGGTAAGAAAAGATGATATAGGAACATTTGTGACAACATGGATGGATCTTGAGAGTATAATGCTAAGCGAAATAAGTCAGACAGAAAAAGCAGAGAACGATAGGATTTCACTGATATGTGGTATATAAACCAAAAACAACAAAAGAACAAGACAAACAAATGAGAAACTAAAACTCATAGACACAGACAATAGTTTAGTGGTTACCAGAGGGTAAGGGGGGAGGGGAGTGGGAGATGCGGGTACGGGGGATCAAACATATGGTGATGGAAGGAGAATTGACTCTGGGTGGTGAACACACAATGGGATTTATAGATGATGTAATACAGAATTGTATGTCTGAAATCTATGTAATTTTACTAAAAATTGTCACCCCAATAAATTTAAAAAATAAAATAAAAAAATAAAATCTTTTGAGAACGATTAAAAAAAAGAAAAGAAAAGCAGAGGTGATAGGGGACAGACCTGTCGTGTTCCTGAACGTAGAGCAAAGGACTTCAGTATTTCACCATTAATTATGAGATTAGCTGAGGGTTTGTCATATATGGCCTTTATCATGTTAAGGTATTTTACTTCTATACCTATTTTATTAAGTGTTTTAATCATAAATGGATGTTGTATCTTGTCAAATGCTTTTTCTGCATCAATTGATATACTCATATGATTTTTGTCCTTTATTTTGTTTATGTGATGTATCACATTGATAGATTTGCAGATGTTGAACCATCCTTATGCCCCGGGATGAACCCCATTTGGTTGTGATGAATAATATTTTTAATGCATTGTTGTATTCGATTTGCTAGAATTTTGTTTAGGATTTTTGCATCTGTATTCATCAGAGATATTGGTCTGTAGTTTTCTTTTTTTGTGTTGTCCTTATCAGGTTTTGGTATCAGGGTAATGTTGGCCTCATAAAATGAGTTAGGGAGTACGATCTCTTCTTCAATTTTTTGGAAGAGTTTAAGCAGGATTGGTATTAGATCCTCTTTGAAGGTTTGGTAGAATTCACTAGTGAAGATATCTGGTCCAGGACTTTTGCTTTTGGGAAGGTTTTGGGTGACTGATTCGATTTCCTTACTGGTGATCGGTCTGTTTAGATTTTCCAGTTCTTCATGGTTCAGCCCAGGAAGGCTATATGTTTCTAAGAACTTGTCCATTTCTTCTAGGTTATTGAATTTGGTAGCATATAGTCCTTCATAGTATTCTTGGATGATCCTTTGTATTTCTGTGGTTTCCGTGATAACTTCCCTGTTTTCATTTCTGATTTAGTTAATTAGTGTCTTCTCTCTTTTTATCTTAGTGAGGCTAGCCAAGGGTTTGTCAATTTTGTTAATCTTTTCAAAGAACAACCGCTTTGTCACATTAATTTTTTCTATTGTCTTTTTGTTCTCTATTTCATTTAGTTCTGCTCTGATTTTTGTTATTTCCTTTCTTCTGCTAACCTTGGGTTTTAGTTGTTCTTCTTTTTCTAGTTCTTTAAGGTGTAACGTGAGGTTATTTATTTGGGATTTTTCTTGTTTCTTGAGATAGGCCTATAGTGATATAAATTTCCCTCCTAAAACTGTTTTCTCTGCATCCCAAAAATTTTGGTAGAATGTATTTTCATTGTCATTTGTTTCTATGTATCTTTTGATCTCTCCTCTAATTTCTTCTTGACCCAGTCATTCTTTAAAGGTATGTTGTTTAATCTCCTTGTATTTGTGCTTTTTCCTGATTTCTTTTTGCAGTTGATATCCAATTTCAAAGCCTTGTGATCACAGAATATACTTGGTATGATTTCAATCTTCTTAAATTTGCTGAGGCTGATTTTATGTCCCAATATATGGTCTATCCTTGAGAATGTTCCGTGTACACTAGAAAAAAATGTATTGTCTGATGTTTTAGGATGAAGTGTTCTATATATGTCAGGTATGTCTGTTTCACTTAATGTGTCATTTAGGGCTGCTATTTCGTTATTCATTTTCTGTTTGAATAATCTATCCATAGCTGTCAATGATGTATTTAAGTCCCCTAGTATAACTGTGTTTTGGTCAATTTCTCCCTTTAGTTCTGTTAGTAGTTGCTTGGTATATTTCGGTGCTCCCTGATTGGGGGCATAAATGTTGATGACTGTAGTGCAGTGGATCCTGCCGACTTCGCCATGTGTCATGTTGGGTGTCAGGCGGGGTCTCTGGTCCCACTCCCCACATAAGAACGCAGGACATGGTGAGGCCAAAAAGGAATACCCACGGAGCCATAGGTAGGGGAGTCATACCACTATACTCTCACTGGCGGCTGGGTTGGAGACACAGGAACCAGGAGCAACACAATTCTCAACCCTCACTGTGCCACTTGCAGACTCAGACACCATCTTCTTGCTAGCTCCCCCTTTTTTTGCTAGCCTAGCCACGGCAGTTATATTCATGGCTAATGGCTCACTGGTTACAGCTGACGGCAAACTAGCCACAGCTGCTGGCCATTTGATCACAGCCGATGGCCATTTACTACCTGAGCCAGCACCTTTCTATGTGACGCCGAGAGCCTGGAAACTGCTTTTCGGGGCTCTGTCCCCACAATGACTGTTATGACTTCTTGTTGTATAGTCTTCTTTACCATTATGAAATGTCCATCTTTGTCTCTTGTTACCTTTTTTACCCTAAAGTCTGTTTCATCTGATATAAGTATGTCTACACTTTATTTTCTCTGGAGATCATTGGCTTGGAGTGTCAATTTCCTCCCTTTCACTTTGAGTCTATGCTTGTCCTTGTAGCTCAGATGTGTCTCTTGGAGACAGCGTATGGTTGGGTTTCGTTTTTTGATCCAATCTGCTACTCTGTGCCTTTTTATTGGTGAGTTCAGTTTAACTTTAGTGTGATTATTGATATGTGAGGATTTTCTGTCATTCTATCTTTAGTTTTCTGGTAAGGCTGTGTCTCCATTGTTTCTCTGCCTTTTTGTTGTTGTCTATTATTTCTGTATGGTGGTATTTTATGATGTTTCCCTCTGTTTCTTCTTTTATTACAGTATATATTTCAGTTCTGGATTTTTTTTGAGTGGTTACCCTTAAGTTTATGTAAAAGAAAGTTTGATATTTAGAGTATTCTATTTTCTTCAGTACGCTTACTTTCTCCCTTCCCATATTCCGGTTAAGGCATTTACTCTCCCCCTTTTTATGTTTTGCTTGCCACAAACTGTCCCTGTTGATGGTAGTCGACTAGCCTCCTTTAGTATTTCTTGTAGTGCAGGTCGTGTATTAGAAAATTCCCTCAGCTTCTCTATGTCTGGAAAGGTCTTTATTCCTCCTTCATATCTAAAGGATATCTTTGCTGGATACATTATTCTTGGCTCATAATTTCTCTCTTTCAATACTTTGAATATTTGATTCCACTCCCTCCTGGCTTGTAGAATTTCAGCTGAAAAATCTGATGATAATCTAATGGGCTTTCCTTTGTAGGTCACCGTCTTCTTTTCCCTGGTTGCCTTGAGGATTCTTTCTTTGTCGTTGATTTTAGACAGCTTCAATACAATGTGTCTTGGAGAACGCCTTTTGGGATTGAGGTAATTACGTGTTCTATTTGCTTCTTGAATTCGAGGATCCAGTTCTGTCCACAAGTTTGGGAAGTTCTCATGGACAATTTGTTTGAATATATTCTCCGTTCTCTTATCTCTTTCTTTTCCTTCTGGTATGCCCATTATTCTTATATTGCTCTTTCTGATGAAGTCAGAAAGTTCTTGTAGAGTTCTTTCATTTCTTTTAAGTCTCAAGTCTCTTTCTTCTTCCTTCTGTGTAATTTCCAGGTTTCTATCTTAGATGTCATTGATTCTTTCCTTCAATTGGTCAACTCTACTGCCTAAGCTGTCTATTTCATTCTTAATTTCTTCTATTGAGTTCTTAATCTCCAGAAATTCTATTTGGTTCTTTTTAAAATTTCAATCTCTTTCGTAAGATGCTCATGTTTTTCTTTGATTGTGTTTCTGAGTTCATTAAACTGTCTTTCTGTGTTTTCTTGCATCTCGTTGAGTTTTTTCAGACTGCAATCTTGAATTCTCTGTCATTTAAGTCACATTATTTTCATATTGTTAATTTCGTTTTCTGGAGACTTTCTTCCTAGCAGTCTTGTTGCCTTGGTTATTCATGGAAATTAATGATTTATTATTTCACTTCCTAGACATCTACAGTAGTGGCTCCTGCAACAGGTTGATAGGAAGAGGTGTTTCTTTTGTTTTCCAGTACTTGTTCGTAGAATATTTTATTTTCTCTCCGACTGCAGCCTTTTTTTCTCTCTCACACAGTAGTGCTATGTTTTCTCTGCACTATTCCAGCTTCTCACACAATGGGGGAGTTCCCTGGGTGATGGGCTTTTCCTGTGTTAACAGTTCTCCTGGGTCACAGGGAGCTGTGTCCATGTGGGTATGCTTTTGAGGTTCCAAAGCTCTTCCTGCACCAGATTCAGAGCTCGTGTGTTTCAGCAGTTCTCTTTACTCTTGCAAGGATTCACCCAGATAGGTGGGGACAGGGGCGTGGTGAGTTGCGAGAATTGGCCCAGAGCAATGGCGGCCACCATCAGCACAGCCGTTTCTGCTTCCACAGCTACCTCCTCTTTGCCGGAACTAGTTGGGCTTTGAATCTGTGTCTGCGGACCACAGTTCTCAGAACTGCAAATATTCTGTTGTTTTGATCTGACACTGCTACTGTTCTGCTTCTAGCACTGGGAAGGTGGGGGCGGAGCAAGCTCTGGGAGGGTGAGGAGGGGGTGGCTCCACCACAGCCGGTCCTGTTTCCACAGCTCTCTCACCTTTGCTGGAACTAGTTGAACTGCAAATCTTTGTCTGTGGTCCACAGTTCTCAGAATAGCTAATGCTCTGTTCTTTTAATCTGACACTGCTATTGTTCCGCTTCCAGCACCGGGCAGGTGGGGGCGGGACATGCTCTGGGAGGGCAGAGATGGGGCAGCCAGTCTCAGTGTCTAAGGCTTCTGTTCTCTGCTCAGCTGTGAGGGCTTAACGCACCGTATGCAGCCTTCTTCCCTCAGTCATTTCTCCGAGGTCTCTGCCGTGAGTTTTGTGTTCAACCATGTTATATGCTGCCCCCTCAGCCCTTGGGCGATAAACAGAGCCCTAGCAGTCCGAGTTCTTCCATCTCCCGCAGCTGCAGTCGTTCCTGGATGCAGCGAGCTCGGTGGACTGAGCTAGGTCTGCATCCTCTGCCTGCGCGGCTCCGTCTCCACCCTTCTCCCTTCCCTCCTCCCCCTCTCGTGCCTTTCACCCACCTTTAGGTGAATTCAGTAGTGGGCCTCTTCGTCTTGCCTGTCTGCTGTGCAGGGAGTCCTTTGTCGAGTTATAGTTGTTCGATTAGTTGTAAATTCCAGGGGAGATTTAAAGAGACTCACCTCACACAACCATTTTGATGACGTCTCCGAGAATTATTATTTAACATTTGGCATAATGTGTGGCACATAGCATTCAATATATGATACTCTTAACATTAACATTAATACAAAATATTATTAGTATTATTAATTCTTTGTTACCTGAATTGCCCAATGTAACAGTAGGTATTTATGCCTCTAATAATCTGAGTAACAGCTTTAATTCTATGATTCTTATTCCAAAGTAAAAATTCTAAGCAAAATAAAAGTGAGTTGTGGCAATTAAGTCAAGAAAATAAATCAGATGGTTCATTGGAAGTAAAGGTCAGAATGACTGCATCGCATCATATTGGCCAAACTGATAAAGTGAGTTATCTCCTCTCATGTATTAGGTTGGTGCAAAAGTTATTGTGTTTTTTCCAATTATTTTTAACCTTTTAGCCTGCAATTACATTTGCACCAACCTAATATCTGTGGTGAATTTCAGTAAATATGGCCTACTTCACTCACAGAGCAGAATTGGAAAAAGTTTAAAGATTATTAGGTCTGAAGTGACATTTGCAATGTCACTCAACTGAGCCTGAACTGGCATAAATGCTTCCTATTTCCCAAGCCACTCTTTCTACTACCATACTTTGCCTCCAAGGAATCATCAGAAGTGGTAACATTTGCAACAAAGCTGAAAATAAAGAAAGCAACTACCAAGAGTGTCTATCTAGGTAACTCATTGATGACAGAGTTCCAGCAAATGATTAATTCTCTTCAGTTCTATTCAATTTTCTAAGCATTTTTGACTACTAATCATATGCCTCACAACAAATTTGAAAGACACAGTAAGTGCCCTCAAGATATTTATAGTTTCATGGGGTGAACAGATATACACATGCTATTCAAACAGTCCACACCTCTTAGTGGGCTTCTGTGTTCCAAGGGACACAAAAGATTTAAGACAGTAATGTTTGTCTTTCAGAAAGAAAAAAATAATAATTATTTAAACTTGGGCTCAAGTAGACCAAGGGAGCTGGCTACATAACACTTCACAAGGAAGAAACCATGAAGTAATCTCAAAAGCAAGTCACTAACTAGAAATACATGAGGTTTTTTAGCCATGACCTTCATCACCTCCCTTCAGGGTTAGCATCAACTCAGGGCTTTCTTTCTGTAGTCTCATAGTCTTGGTTATATATAGCCCTAACCCATATACACATCTCCAGTTAGGAAGTTACCTATTCTCTATTCTTCTTCACCTCACATGTACACTTACCTAGAGGGCAGCCATTTTCTATCTCCTTTTCAGTCCAGGTTCCTCATTGTTATTGGTATTTCCAGCTTATGGCTCTTGTTGTAAAATTCAGTTCAAGTGTGAAATATCAGTGCAAACCTCAGAGCTCTCCTTCCATCTCCCTTCCTGGCTGGCCTAGCCCATCACACCAAACACTACCTTGTACTGATTCTTTTCCATATGCCAACAACAAATATGGGGCAGAAATAAAACAGTACAAGGAAATGCATGTTACATTATCCAAAATGTGTAATGTGGACAATATAGGAGGCCACTCTGGATAGAAGTAGACAGAAAAGTTTCAAGGGAGAAACATTTCAGAAAAGAAATAGGCTTTGAACTGGAAAAGTAGAAAGAAGGGGATGGCACACTGGTCAGAAAGAAGTAAATGACCGGTGATGTGGGTAATGGGAATGATGGTGACTTGTTCGCAGTGGGTCCTGGAATGAAGGATTGGTGATAAAAGCAACGCTTGGGGTTCATGTTACCTTCATGAGATTAGCCTCATGGAGGAAAGTTCCAAATACCTCACCCACAGTCAGGACACTGGGCCAGGTGGGCCCTGAGTCTAATTACAAACATTAGTTGCTGGATTTCCTGTCATCATCTGCACTCCCTCTTTTTTTCTCTCATTCTAGTTGGAGTAAAGGATAATGAGTCTATGGCCATTGGTTGAGCCACTCCTTAGCTGTGACGTTGGTGAATAGTCACCACCATCCCAACAGGTTGTTACTGGTCTTCTGACTGGTAGAGGAGAGAGGGCTAGTGTGTATGAAAGAAGCTGGACCCACTGGTCACCCAGGGGCCTGGTTGGACACGGCTGCCCTTCCACAAATATTTATGAATAGCTGACCATATTTATCTTTGATGCTCCACTTTCATCCATATACTTGTCCAAATGACAGTCTCTCCTCCAACCCTGTCGTGTGGGGGACTCTGCTCGCTGGACCAGTTGTCATGCAGGGCGGCCTGCGGGATCTCTGGTCCCACTCCCCACACAAGAACGCAGGATATGGTTAGGCCAAAAAGGAACACCCACCCAGCCATAGGTAGGGAAGTCATACCACTATGGTCTCACTGGAGGCTGGGTTTACACGACGTGCAACCTGCTGTCCGCTTTGCTGCCAACCGACCAACTCTCCTCCACTCTCCTCCTCTCTCCTCCTCTCTCCTCCACTTCTCTCCGTAGCCGCGGCAGTTATATTAGTGGCCAATGGCTCAATGGTTACAGCTGACGGCCAACCAGCCACAGCTGATGGCTATCTACTACCTGAGCCAGCACCTTTCCACATGAGGCCAAGAGCCTGGAAACTGCTCTCTGGGGCTCTGTCCCCACAAACCCCTCCCCATAGACACAGGTCCAATGTCTGTGTCACATTTTAATGTCATGGGTTGACAACTCTCTTCACTTCCATGATATCATGCCTGTCTGGTTCCACCTCTCTCTCTGACCACTACTTCTTAATCTATTTTTCAGAATCCTTCAATATTGATGCTGCCCAGAGTTCTGTCACTTTTCCTTTTGTAACCCAATATCTATCATGAGCTCCATAATTTATTTTGGACATAGATGTACCCCAAACACTTAAAATTCACTATGTCTAATAATAGAAATAGCAAAGACTAATTTAGCATTTACTATGCTCCAGGCACCATTTTAAGTACACAACATACATTAACTTGAGACTTCACAACCATCTTATGATGCAGGATAATACTATTATCCATTCTTATAAATGGGGACATCAGGAGGTTAAATAAGGAACAAAGAGGTTAAATAACTTTCCCAAGCTCATAGGGCTAGTAAGTGCACAAACTAGGATTCAAACCTAGGAAGTCTTGCAGTATAGTCTGTGTTTTTATTCCCCTGCTGGCCTCATTTTGCCCTCTGAATCCTTCTCGTCGTCCGATGTGTCCTTTCAAGTGATGACACCTGTATCGTTCTAGTTATCCTTCCAGTTATCTAACTTGGAAAGTTTGAAGTTGTCTTCCTCTTCACCCACTCCTTCAGCCACCCACACTCAGTTGGTTACCAAGTACCTTGGAATAACTTGATTGAGATGAGGAGACAAAAACATAAACAATTAGTTGAAATATAAATGCTGTTAAAGATAAGAGACTCCTGTATATGTGGGCATATAGGTATTTGATCATGTCACTCAAATGACCACAGTTGTTCCTTACTTCCTATAGAATAAAGTTCAAAATACAGGCACAGGGTTGATAGTTTGAGAAAACAGTGTGTGGGGACAGAGCACCAGAGAGCAGTTTCCAGGCTCTCTGCCTCATGTGAAAAGGTGCTGGCTCAGGTAGTAGATGGCCATCAGCTGTGGCTAGTTGGCCGTCAGCTGTAGCCAGTTAGCCAGTTGGTCACTGATATAACTGCCACGGCTGTGGTGGAAAGAGTCGGTCCGTTGGCAGAAAAGTGGACATCAGGTCGCACGTCGTGTGAATCCAGCCTCCAGTGAGACTATAGTGGTATGACTCCCCTACCTATGGCTCCGTGGGTGTTCCTTTTTGGCCTCACCATATCCTGTGGTCTTGTGTGGGGAGCGGGAGCTGAGACCCTGCAGGCCGCCCCGCGTGACAAATGGCACAGCGAGCAGGGTATGGTGCCAGCCAAAACTCACCGAAGGATGGTGGAGCAGTTTATGCATACAAAAGTTCAGCTTCAGGAGGCCCGCGAGGAGTGATGCCGGGAGCGGGAGGCACGGTCTGCCTGGGAGACTCGAGACTCCAGATGGCGCACCTCCCACTTGGCCATGGAAGGCATTGTCCTCCTTTTGTTGAGCTGCTTCTGCTGAAGGCTCCGAGGATTGTGGACGTTATATACCGGAGTCCCCACCCACTCAGACACCTGGCACGGCAAGCAGGATTCCGGCCATGTAGGAATGGAGTCTGACTCTGGGCAGGAGGACGTGTGGCCCCACACAGTGTGTGGTGTCCAGTGGCCACTGTTCTCAGGAGTTGGATCCCCAAGGAGGGGTGGGAGGACATGGATGGCTCTCCGGCCAGTGTTGAGAGGGCCCTGCAGGCTCTGGCTGAGCAGTTGCCAGAGGAGGCAAAGGCTATAGCCGGCCGCATGGGCTGGATGTTCCTCACGGCCTTGAGTCTCAACATGGAAAATGTGCTTAATGAAATGGCCCAGGTGCTGGACTAGGTGTCCTGGTTGGAAGCGCTGGAAGCTCAGGTCTGCCTGTTAGAAGAGGGGCCCCATAGTGGAGACTCTGAGGCAGAGGCGAAGGAAGCATGTGGAGACAATGTAACTCCCAACCCCTACGCCCGGCCAATCTTGAAGCAAAGGGTAAAACATGAGCAAACTTTGGGCCCCGGGGGCGTTGCTGCAGGCAACCCAGTTGTGACTAAGTTCACAAGCTACACCCCTTACACTCCCACTGAGTTGCAGGAGCTGGGGAGGCGGTACAGACAGCGCCCTGGAGAGCCAGTCTCGGCTTGGCTACTATGTTTATGGTATGATTGACCAAACAACATTCTATGCTCCCCAGGCGAGATGGAAAAGCTAGCCTTTATGATAGTGCATCCGTCCCTGCAACAAAGGTTACAGAACTGCCATGGGCTGGCCCACGACCAGGGTAACCACACTGTAATGGAGTGGCTCACTGCTGAGGTACGCACAATATGGGGACAGGCTGGCAAGCTGCCAGACACTGTGAGTCAATGGCAGTCATATACAGAAGTTACTCATATCATCCGTGAAATGGGTATGAGACATGCTGTTTTCAACCCTAATATGCAGGGGCTGGATGACGAGCTTTTTACAGCCAGCATGAGAGCTCTGGTTTTGGATACTGCACCTGCGAGTGCTTTTGCACCCTTGGTTGCCATTCTTACACTCTATGTGGGGGGACGGATCCATGAAGTTACAACTGCCATGGCCACCCTGGGGGATGTTGAAAGCTGGAGGTGAAGGAAGTTAAGACAGGAGGTCCGCGCAGTTGAGACCTGGAAGCCCAAATCAAAAGTAAAGGAGCGAGGTCGTGGGCCTCAGAGAGTAACACACGCACAGATATGGCGTGATCTCGTGGCAGCAGGGGTTGATTGGGAGAAAATAAACTGACAACCCAATGCACTCCTGCTGGAACTTTGTTAACATTTGCGTCCGGAACAGCAATTCCGGAGAATCCTAAAGGAGAAGTCTGGGAAAGCGTGACCCGTGTCCCTCGAGGACTTCATGGGGCCGCTTGAGGCCGACTCCTTTCAACTTGATTAGGTGTGGGGCCAAGATACCCGGTTAGAGGGGACAAGTAGGGGAACGACAACAATGGACTTGGCCCTGGCAAGTCAAAAGCCCCCACTGTCCATGGTTGGGCCTGATAGTCCCATGGGGGGCCGGTTTGACAAGTGACGCCAGGGGTGGTGGCTAAGTGGCCAACACAAGTGACTGTAGTATACGAAGGACCTGATACTGGGATGATTTTGCGGGGAAACTACGTGCTTTCACTATGGCCTATTAAGGGATCCCCTGTTCTGTTACATGTTGAAAATATGCTAGGGACCCCAAGCACTGCGATAAAGGTCTGGTACCACAAACTGGGAAAGGTGCCAGTGGCGGCGACCTTCCTTTCCCAGGACAAAAAGCTAGGGTGTATCCTCCCAGATGGAAGGGATTTGCCATTGTTGGTTCCTAAGACTACTGTTTCTTTTCGTCCGTAGGTGCCGAAAGACTAATATGGCACAGGGACCCTCACGAAAGATGCTTGTCACATAGATTGTGAGGCGAGACCCTGTAGGGGTGGAGTGTGGGGACAGAGCCCCAGAGAGCAGTTTCCAGGCTCTCGGCCTCATATGGAAAGGTGCTGGCTCGGGTAGTAGATGGCCGTTGGCTGTGGCTAGTTGGCCATCAGCTGTAGCCAGTTAGCCAATTGGCCTGATATAACTGCCACAGCTGTGGTGGAGAGAGAGAGTCAGTCGGTTGGCAGAAAAGCGGACAGCAGGTCGCACGTTGTGTGAATCCAGCCTCCAGTGAGATTATAGTGGTATGACTCCCCTACCTATGGCTCCGTGGGTGTTCCTTTTTGGCCTCACCATATTCCTGTGTTCTTGTGTGGGGATCGGGAGCTGAGACCCCGCATGACACCCTGCATGACACAGTGCTAACAAATGGCCCCTCAAATCATGCTGAATTGTCACTGATAAATCCACCCCTACAATTTTTGGGCGTGGTTAGTTAGGCCAACAGACCAGACAGGATAAGGGAAGTGGTTTCTTCTATCAGCAGAAAGTTTCTGTAGACAGAAGAGCCACCTTTGTGAGGGTCATGCTGGATTCAGTGACAATGAATAAATACAAACCTTGTTGCCTCTGGCAGGATTGACTCCAATCCAGATACAGCTATTCCCTGTTCTAAGTATGTCAGCCTTCTGAAGTCCTTGCTACTGTGTTTCCCCGAAAATAAGACCAGGTCATATATTAATTTTTGCTCTAAAAGATGTATTAGAGCTTATGTTCAGGGGATGTCATCCTGAAAAATCATGCTAGGGCTTATTTTCCAGTTAGGTCTTATTTTCAGGGAAACACGGCAAAGGGAAAATAATCAGTACATGATTACCAAGAGCTGAATGAAGAAAATCTTGTTTCAGTAAATCATTATTTCCTTTCCTTTAATAAAGGAGGACTCTGAGCAGATAAGAAAAAGGCACTGATAAGAGCCATTCAAAGAAAGTGAAATCACAGAAGGGAGAGGAAGCTGGTCCCAGTGACAAATCTACTGTGAGTCTACCACCTTTACCACTTCCTCCAGAAAAGGGGGATGATGACCATAACAAGAACCCTGAAGCTGTAGAGTGGGATTGCTAAATCCCCCTCTGCTCTTCAAGGACAAGCTGAAGTGATTTGATGCTTGGAGCCACCATGAGCTGCATTAACCATATCAGAATTGTGGATAGAATTTGAGCTAAAAAATGACCTCTACAGATCCTCCAATGCACCCCTACCCCATCCTCAAATAGGCAGATAGTATCTCCCACCTTCCAGTGAGTCATCCCAGAGAAGGTTCCAATCCCCACTGAAACAGTCAGAGTTTAGAGCAGTTTGGACTTTGTCTACCCAACCAAAATGAAGATATGTCATTTACTCAAGCAATTGTCTCCCTCCCCACCCCTTGTTTTTTAACTCTCAAATTGAAGTGTGAAAATATTCACGTATCAGTGTCCTAGGTCGCCACCATTCTCTACATCCATTTGTCCATTTTGGAATTTTTGTTACTAAAGTAATACGTTAACTATAAGAATAAAAACAGTATAAAAGCATGTTAAGGAAAGCACCCTATTTCGCACTCTCACAACCAACTCTGTAGGAATCATCACTATGAACAATGTAGGTGTGACCTCCTAGGTATTTTCAATGCATATTCAAACAGAAACACACACACACACACACACACACACACACACACACACAAATTCTTTTCACAAATGTACCACAATTTGTTTCTTTTCCTTAATCATACATTATGGACATCTTTCCCAGTGAGGATATTTATTATTCCTGTATTTTTTTTAATGACAGTATTGTATTATATGAAACAAATGTGCTACATTTATTTAACAGTCCTCTTATTAATGAACATTTAAGTTGCTTCAAGGATATTTGGTTAAGAGTTTTTTGCTTTTTGCTTTTCTAAACAATTGCTGTGATGAATATCCTCATATATATGTCCTTGAACACTTGTGTGATTATCTCTGTAAGATAAAATCCTACTAATGGGAATATGGCATCACATGTTTTCACATCATAAGCAATTTCTTTTATTCTTCTATGAATCAACTATTCATTTTAACCCATTTTTCTACTAGAGTCTTCTTCTTACTGATTTGTCTAAACTTTGTATATTAAGGTCATTAGCACTTTGTTCATTCTTTTTTTAACATTTTTAAATTAGTTTCAGGTGCACAAAATAATGTAATAGTTAGACATTTATCATTTATATCCCTCACAGAGTGGCAAACCCCCTCTCCCCAACCACTACCCCTCTGATATCTCACACAGCCATTACATTTCCACTGTATTTATTCCTAATTATTCCTAATGCTGTACTCCACTTCTTGTAAAAATATATATATATGTGTATATATATATATGTATATGTATATATACACACATATATATTTTTGTATATGTATATGTATATGTATACGTATATGTATACGTATGTATATATATATATATGTATATATATAAAATTGCAGTAGACATTCATTATTATTCAGCTTCACCTTCAGGTGTACAGTGCAATGATCAGGCATCTATATCATCCCTGAGGTGGTCTCCCTAAAGAGACAAGTGTCCATCAGATCCCTACAAAATCTTTACAACATTATTGATTACATTCCCCAAATTGATTTTCATAACCCCTTGGCAATCTTGTGGTTACCGACTGCTTTCTAATCCCCTCACCTTCCCCCTTATCCCCACCCACCCCCATCTAACATCCCTCAATTCTTCCTTTATGTCTCTGAGACTATTTCTCATTAGTTCATTTATTTATTCTTTTCTTTAGATTCCACATATAAGTGAGATCATATGGTATTTGTCTTTCTTTGTCTGACTTATTTCACTAAGCATAATGTTCTCTAGGTCCATTCATGTTGTTGCAAATAATAAGATTTCATACTTCTTTATGGCTGCGCAACACTCCATTATATAAATATACCAGTTTCTTAATCCAGTTGTCTACCGATGGGCATTTCTGTTGTTTCCATGTCTTGGCTATTGTGTATATTGCTGCAATGAACATAGTGGTGCATGCATTTTTTTCAATTAGAGTTTTGGATTTCTCCGGATAGATACCTAGGAATGGAATTGCTGGATCATAAGTTAGTTCCATTTTCAGATTTTTGAGATACCTCCACATTGTTTTCCATAGTGGCTACACCAAACTGCACTCCCACCAACAGTGCACAAAGGTTCCCTTTTCTCCACATCCTCGCCAGAACTTGTTGTTTGTTGATTTATTGATGATAGCCATTTTGACTGGGGTGATGTGGTATCTCATTGTGGTCTTTATTTGCATTTCTCTAATGGTTAGTGAGGTTGAGCATTTTTTTCATATGTCTGTTTGCCATCTATATGTCCTTTTTAGAAAAACATCTCTTCATGTCCTCTGCCCATTTTTTAAATTAAAGTTTGGGGTGACAATTGTTAGTAAAATTACATAGATTTCAGGTGTACAATTCTGTATTACATCATCTATAAATCCCATTGTGTGTTCACCACCTGGAGTCAGTTCTCCTTCCATCACCATGTATTTGATCCCCCTTACCCTCATCTCCCAACCTCCACCCCCCTTACCCTCTGGTAATCACTAAACTATTGTCTGTGTCTATGAGTTTTTGTTTCTCATTTGTCTTGTTCTTTTGTTGTTTTTGGTTTATATACCACACATCAGTGAAATCATATGCTTCTCTGCTTTTTCTGTCTGACTTATTTCGCTTAGCATTATACTCTCAAGATCCATCCATGTTGTCACAAATGTTCCTATATCATCTTTTCTTACCGCCGAATAATAGTCCATTGTGTATATATACCACAACTTCTTTATCCATTCATCTATCAAAGGACATTTTGATTGTTTCCATGTCTTGGCCACCGTAAACAAAGCTGCAATGAACATTGTAGCACACATGTCTTTATGTGTAGATGTTTTCAGATTTTTTGGGTAGATACCCAGGAGAGGGATTGATGGGTCATATGGTAAATTCTCTTAGTAATTTTTTGAGGAACCTCCACACTGCCTTCCATAGTGGCTGCACCAGTCTGCATTCCCAACAACAGTGTATGAGGGTTCCTTTTTCTCCACAGCCTCTCCAACACTTGTTACTATTTGTCTTGTTGATGATAGCCATTCTGACTGGAGTGAGGTGATATCTTATTGTGGTTTTTATTTGCATTTCTCTGATGATAAGCGATGTTGAACATTTTTCCATATTTCTATTTGCCGTTTGTATGTCCTCTTTGGAGAAATGTCTCTTCAGGTCCTCTGCCCATTTATCAATTTGGTTGTTTTTTTTTTTTTTTTTTTTGTTATAGAGTTGCATGGGTTCCTTGTATATTGTGGATATTAGGCCCTTATCAGAGGCACTGTTTGCAAAAGTCTTCTCCCATTCACTTGGTTGCCTCTTCATTTTGTCGATGGTTTCTTTCGCTGTGCAGAAGCTTTTTAGTTTGATATAGTCCCATTCGTTTATTTTAGCTTTTTTCCCCCTTGCCTTTGGAGTCAAATTCATAAAATACTCTTTGAATCCAAGGTCCATAAGTTTAGTACCTATGGTTTCTTCTATGCAGTTTATTGTTTCAGGTCTTATCCTTATGTCTTTGATCCATTTTGAATTAATTTTCGTAATGATGACACATAGCAGTCCAGTTTCATTCTTTTTTTTTTATTAATTTATTTTTAATTTATTGGGGTGACAATGGTTAGTAAAATTACATAGATTTCAGGTGTGCAATTCTGTATCACATCATCCATAAATCACACTGTGTGTTCACCACCCAGAGTCAGCTCCCCTTCCATCACCATACATTTGATCCCCCTCACCCTCATCCCCCACCCCCCAACCCCCTTATGCTCTGGTAACGACCAAATTACGTTCCCCAGATTAATTTTAAAACCCCGTGGCCATCCTGTGGTCACCGACTGCCCTCCAATCCCCTCACGTGGCTTTCCAATTCTCCCTGCACCATTTATTGAAGAGGCTGTCTTTTCTCTATTGTATGTTTTTTGATTCTTTGTCAAAATTTACCTGTCCATATTTATGGGGGATTTTTTCTGGGTTTTCAATCCTATTCCATTTTGTCTACGTGTCTATTTTTCTGTCAATACCAAGCTGTTTTGATTATTGTTGCCCTGTAGTACAAGCTAAAGTCAGGGAGTGTGATACCTCCAGTACTGTTGTTTTTTCTTAAGAATGCTTTGGCTATTCGGGGTCTTTTGTGGTTCCAAACAAATCTGATGATTTTTTGTTATTTCTTTAAAAAATGCCTTGGGATTTTGAAGGGATCATTTTAAATCTGTATGTTGTTGGGTAATATGGCCATTTTAACTATGTTGATTCTTCCAATTTATGGGCACGGAATGTTTTTCCATTTCTTTGTGTCTTCTTCAATTTCTTTTAGAAATGTCTTGTACTTTTCAGCATATAAGTCTTTCACATCCTTGCTTAAGTTCATTCCTACGTATTTTATTCTTTTTCTTCAATTGTAAAAGGAATTGTTTTTTGTTTGTTTGTTTGTTTCTATTTCTGAGATTTCATTTTTAGTACATAGGAATGCAATGGACTTTTGTACGTTGATTTTGTAGCCGGCCACATTACTGTATTACTTGATTGTTTCTAATAGCTTTTTTTTGGGTCTTTAGGGTTTACTATATACAGCATCATGTCATCTGCAAAGAGTGACAATTTAACTTCTTCATTCCCAATTTAGATGCCTTTTATTTCTTTCTCTTGCCTGATTGTTCTGGCGAGGACTTCCAACACTATGTTGAAAAGTAGAGGTGATAGGGGACAGCCTGTCGTGTTCTTGAACATAGGGCAAAGGGCTTCAGTTTCTCACCGTTATCATGAGATTAGCTGAGTGTTTGTCATATATAGCTTTTATTATGTTAAGGTATTTTCCTTCTATGTGTATTTTATTAAGGGTTTTAATCATAAATGGATGTTGTATCTTGTCAAATGCTTTTTCTGCATCAATTGACATAGTCATATGATTTTAGTCCTTTACTTTGTTTATGTGATGGATCACATTGATGGATTTGCGGATGTTGAACCATCCTTGTGCCCCTGGGATGAACCCACTTGCTCGTGATGAATGATCTTTTTAATGCATTGTTGCATTCAATTTGCTAGAATTTTGTTTAGGATTTTTGCTCTGAGATATTGGTCTGTAGTTCTCTTTTTTTGTGTTGTCCTTGCCAGGTTTTGGTATCAGGGTAATGTTGGCCTCATAAAATTAGTTAGGGAGTAGTCTCTTCTTCAATTTTTTGGAAGAGTTTGAGCAGGATTGGCATTAGATCTTCTTTGGAGGTTCGGTAGAATTCACTAGTGATGCCATCTGGTCCTGGACTTTTGCTTTCAGGAAGGTTTTGGATGACTGATTCAATTTCATTACTGGTGATCGGTCTGTTTAGATTTTTCAGTTCATGGTTCAGCCTAGGAAGGCTATATGTTTCTAAGAACTTGTCCATTTCTTCTAGGTTATTGAATTTGGTGGCATATAGTCCTTGATAGTATTTTTGGATGATCCTTTGTATTTCTTTGGCATCAGTGATAACTTCCCCTTTTTCATTTCTGATTTTGTTTATTAGTGTCCTCACTCTTTTTATCTTAGTGAGCCTAGCCAAATGTTTGTCAATTTTGTTAATCTTTTCAAAGAACCAGCTCTTTGTCACATTAATTTTTTCCGTGGTCTTTTTGTTCTCTACTTCATTTAGTTCTGCTCTGATTTTTATTATTCCCTTTCTTCTGCTGATCTTACATTTCATTTGTTCTGTTTCTTTATTTCTTTAAGGTGTAACATGAGGTTGTTTATTTGGTATTTTTGTTGTTTCTTGAGATAGGCCTATAATGATATAAATTTCCCTCTTAAAAGTGCTTTCGGATCATCCTAAAAATTTTGGTAGGATGCATTTTCATTGTCATTTGTTTCTATGTATCTTTTGATCTCTCCTCTAATTTCTTCTTTGGTCCAGTCATTCTTTAAAAGTATGTTGTTTAATCTCCATGTATTTGTGTTTTTTCCTGCTTTCATTTGCAGTTGATATCCAATTTCAAAGTCTTGTTATCAGAGAATATGCTTGGTATGATTTCAGTCTTCTTAATTTGCTGAGGTTAGTTTTATTTCCCAATATATGGTCTATCCTTGAGAATGTTCATGTACACTAGAGAAAAATGTATAGTCTGATATTTTAGGATGAAGTGCTCTATAAATGTCAATTATGTCCATGTCATCTAATGTGTCAGTTAGGGCTGTAGACCACAGTTCTCAGAACTGCAAATATTGTGTTCTTTTGATCTGACACCACCACTATTCCACTTTTAGCACTGGGCAGGTTGTGGTGGGGCGAGTTCTGGGAGGGTAAGGAGGGGGCGGCTAGTCTCAGAGCCTAAGGCTACCGTTCTTTGCTTGGCAGGGAGGGCTTAAACCACTGTTTTCAGCCTTCTTCCCTCAGTCTTTGCTCCGAGGTCTCTGCCGTGAGCATTGGGTTCAGCCGTGTTATATGCTGCCCCCTCAGGCCTGTGGGCCATAAATGGAGACCTAATAGTCCGAGTTCTTCCCTCTCCCGCAGCTGTGGTCTTTGTGGGATGCAGTGAGTTCAGAGCACTGAGCTAGGTCTGTGTCCTGAGCCCCCATGGCTCCGTCTCCGCACTTCTCCCTTCCCCCCTCCCATGCTTGCGCAATTTGCCCACCTTTAGGTGAATTCAGTAATGAGAATCTTCGTCTTGCCTGTCTGCTGTTCGGGGTGTTCTTTGTGGAGTTATAGTTGTTCAATTTCTTGTAAATTCTAGGGGATATTTCCAAAGGCTTACCTCACTTACCTATGTTAGTACCTACGTTTTCTTCTATGCAGTTTATTGTTTCTGGTATTATGCTTAAGTCTTTTATCCATTTTGAATTAATTTTGGTACATGGTGACAGATAGCCGTCCAATTTCATTCTTTTGCACATCTCTGCCCATTTATTATTTGGGTTGTTTTTGAAGTTGAGTGAGTTTGTTATAAATTTGGGATATTAACCCCTTATCGGATATATCATTGGCAAACATCTTTTCCCATTCAGTAGGATCCATTTTTATTTTATTGATTTTCTCCTTTTCTGTGAAAAAACTTTTTAGTTTGATGTAATCCCACATGTAATTTTTTCTCTTACTTCCTTTACTTGAGGGGATATATCAGTAAAAATCTTACTCCGGGTAATGTCTGTGAAGTTTCTTCCAACATTTTCTTCTAGGAATTTTATGGATTTAGATCTTCCATTTAAGTCTTTAATCCATTTTGAATTTATTCTTTTATATAGTGTAAGGAGGTGGTCCACCTTGATTTTTTTGCATGTGTCTGTCCTGGTTTCCCAGCACAATTTATTGAATAGACTGTCTTTATCCCATATTAGATTCTTGCTTCCGTTTTCATAGATTAAATGGCCAGATAGGCATGGATTTATTTCTGGGCTCTCTATTCTGTTCCATTGATCTATGTGTCTGTTTTTATGCCAGTACCATGCTGTTTTGATTACTGTAGACTTGTAGTATAATTTGATGTCAGGTATTGTTATACCTCCCACTTTATTCTTATTTCTCAAGATTGCCGAGGCTATCCGGGGTCTTTAATGGTTCCATATAAATTTTAGCATTGTATGTTCTATTTCTTTGAAAACGTCCTGGGTAGGAATTGCGTTGAATATGTATATTGCCTTAGGCGGTATGGACATTTTAACCATATTAATTTTTCCTATGCATGAATATGGCATGTGTTTGTACCTTCTTTAATTTCTCTCTTCAGTGTCTTAAAATTTTCAGAGTACAGATCTTTTACTATTTTGGTTAAATTTATTCCCAGGTAATTTATAGTCTTTGAAGCAATTGTAAATGGGATTGTTTTCTTAATTTCTCCTTCTGAGATTTTATTATTGGTGTATACAAATGGAACTGATTTCTGAATATTAATTTTGTGTCCTGCTACTTTGCTAAATTCATTTATCAGCTCTAATAGTTTCTTGGTGGAGTCTTTAGGCTTCTCTATATATAGTATCATGTCATCTTAACATAAAGATAATTTTACATCCTCTTTACAAATTTGGATGCCTTTTATTTCTTTTTCTTGTCTGATTGCTGTGACTAGATCTTCTGGCACTACGTTGAATAGAAGTGGAGAAAGTGGGCAAACTTGCCTTGTTCCTGATCTTAAGGGGAATGGTTTTAGCTTTTCCCCATTGAGTATGATGTGAGCTATGGGTTTATCATATTTGGCCTTTATTATGTTAAGATATGATCCCTCTATTCCCACTTTCTAAGGGTTTTTATCATAAATGGCTGCTGGATTTTGTCAAATGAATTTTCAGCATCTATTGATATGATCATGTGATTTTTATTTTTCATTTTGTTTATGTGGTGTATCACATTAATTGATTTGCGGATGTTGAACCACCCTTGCATACCAGGGATGAATCCCACTTGATCATGGTGTATGATCTCTTAAATATATTGCCGAATTCTGTTTGCTAATATTTTGTTGAGAATTTTTGCATCTATCTTCACTAGAGATATTGGCCAGTAGTTTTCTTTATTGTAATGTCTTTGTCTGATTTTGGGATCACGGTGATAGTGGCCTCATAAAAAAGTGTTTGGGAGCCTTCCCTCCTTCTGGATTTTTTGGAAGAGCTCGAGGAGAATAGGTGATAACTATTTTGTGAATGTTTTGTAAAATTCACCTGTAAGTCATCTGGTCCAGTGCTTTTCTTTGTTGGAAGAGTGTTGATTACTGATTCAATTTCCCTGGTGTTATTCAATCTATTCAGGTTTTCTGTTTCTTCTTGAGTTAGCCTTGGAGGGTTTTATGCTTCTAGAAAATTGTCCATTTCTTCTAGGTTGTCAAATTTGTCAGCATATAATTGCTCATAGTAATTTCTTAATTTTTTTTGTATTTCTGTGGTGTCTGTTGTTACTTCTCTTTCATTTCTGATTTTATTACTTTGGGTCCTCTCTCTCTCTCTCTCTCTCTCTCTTTTTTTTTTTGTGTGTGTTTTTTGATGAGTCTGGCTAAAGTTTTGTTGATTTTGTTTATCTTCTCTAAAAAGCAACACTTGGATTCATTGATCTTTTTTATTGTTTTCTGGTTCCTATTTCACTTATTTCTGCTCCGATCTTTATTATCTCTTTCCTTGTACTCCCTTTGGACTTATTTTGCTGTTCTTTTTCCAGATCCCTTAAGTGTGAAGATAGACTGTTGATTATTGATGTTTCTTGCTTCTTTAGGTAGACCTGCAATGCTATGAATTTCCCTTTTAGTACTGCTTTTACTGCATCCCATAGACTTTGGGTCGTTGTGTTTTCACTTTTGTTTGTCTCGAAGTATCTTTTGATTTCTTCCTTGATCTCATTATTTAGTGACATGTTAGTCAGCCTCCATGAATTGGTGTGTCTTCCAGTTTTTTTCCTGTAGTTGATTTCTAATTTCATAGCACTGTGGTCAGAGAAGACAATTGGTATGATTTCAATTTTCTTAAATTTATCAAAAAAAGGGTCTTGTTTTGTGGCCTGACATGTGGTCTATCTTGCAAAATGTTTCATGTGTGCATGAGAAGAATGTGTATTCTGCAGCTTTGGGGTGAAACATTCTGAAAATAGAGATTAAATTGAAATGGTGCAATGTGTCATTTAAGGCCGTTGTTTCCATATTGATTTTCTGTCTGGAAGACCTATCCCTTGTTGTCAGAGGTGTGTTGAAGTCCCATACTATGATAGTGTTACTGTTGATCTCTGACTTTATGTCAGTCAATATCTGTTTTGTATATTTAGGTGCTCCTATGTTGGGTGCATATATGTTTGCTAGGGTTATGTCCTCTTGTCAGATTGATCCCTTTATATAGTGCCCATTTTTGTCTTTTAATATGTTCTTCATTTTAAAGTCTATTTTGTCAGATATAAGTATTGCAATTCCAGTTTTTTCCCATTTCCATTTGCATGAAACATCTTACTCGAACACTTCACTTTCAGCTTCTTTTGATCTGAGGTGAGTTTCTTGTATACAGCATATACAAGGGTCTTGCTTTCTTATCCACTCACCCACCCAATGTCTTTTAATTGGAAAATTTAATCCATTTATGTTTAAAATGATTATTGATAGGTACATAGTTATTGCCATTTTTTAAATTTGTAGTTAGATTATTTTCATCCTTCTTCTGTTTACAGAAGCCCTTTTAATATTTCCTGCAATGCTGGCTTAGTGGTAATAAATTCCTTTAGCTTATTCTTTTTTGGGAAGCTCTTTATGTCTCCTTCAATTTTAAATGATAGCCTTCATGGATAAATGTTGTAGGCCTTTGTTTTCCATCACTTTTGAGTATTTCCTGCCACTCCCTCCTTGCCTGCAATGTTTCTATACAAAAGTCATTTGTAGTCTTATAGGAGTTTTCTTGTATTTAACCTGCTATCTTTCTCTTGCTGCTTTTAGGATTCTCTCTTTGTCTTTAACCTTTGCCATTTTAACTATAATATGTCTTGCTGTGGACCTCTTTGGGTTCATCCTGGTTGGAACTCTCTGCACTTTCTGGGCTTGTATGTCGGTTTCCTTCACCAGGTTAGGGAAGTTTTTGGACATTATTACTTCAAATATGTTCGGATCCCTTGCTTCCTCTCTTCACCTTCTGGTATTCCTATGATGTTCATGTTGTTGTGTTTGATGTTCTCCCAGAGGTCTCTTAAACCACTCTCATTGTTTTTTTCTTTTTTTTCATTTTTCTTTTTGTTGTTCCATTTGGGTGAGCTCTGCTAACTTGTCTTCTAGGTTGCTGATTCGATCCTCTGCTTCTAACCTGCTGGTAATTCCTTCAAGTGTGTTCTTTATTTCAGTTATTGTATTCTTTATTTCTAACTGGTTATTCATTATGATTTCTCTATCCTTCTTTATGTTGTCACTAAGCTCCTTAAACATTTTTATTATCAGTGTTCTGAACTCTGTCTCTGATAGGCTGATTACCTCTATTTCATTTGGTTCCAATTCTGGAGGTTTCTTCTGTTCTTTTATTTTTGACCCATTTCTTTGTTTCTCCATTCTGGCTGACTGTCTGTGTTTGTTTCGATGTATTAGGAAGATCCCCTAGGATTCTTAGTTTTTGCTGCATTATCCTGTGTAGTATGTGACCTTTATATTTGACTTGCACCACTTCCTTCTTCTCCTGCGTGTGTGCTCCAAACATGACTCATGTGTTTATTGTCCTGTTAAAGTTGATCTCTAATTGCTTATGGCTTATCAGTAGGTGGGTTTGACTCCTAGGCTGACTAATTGTGAGACTTGGCTCTGCGCACAGTGGACGTTCTGCTGCATGAGGGTTGACACCTTAAATGAGGCTTGGCCCCTATGGGCTCTTGTGCCTGTAGAGAATTCCTTCTGGGTGTGTCACTTGTAGGTCAAACCCAGTGGTACTCTGGTTTGGTCAGGAGTTGGCCTCTGAGTGTGCTGAATCTTGTGCCTCTTGAACTGGGCCCTCGTGTAGGGCAATTTCAGAACAAAGCAACTCACCCAGCACAAGAACAACGACAAAGAAAAAACCAAATACATTCACATGTAAAAACAACCGATAACCCACACTCAACACAGGCAAAACTATCAAAGATACAAAAACAAAAGAAAACGAAAAAAGCAGTGCCAGTCTTGGCTTAAGCCCACCAACTATTCTCCAGGATTTCCTCTGCTATACCAGAGTCCTCTGTGTATTGTGCAGGAGAGCTGGTCACCTGATGCCCAGCGTGACCTCTGGACTGCAGTTTTAGATGAGTGGGGCTGTGGGGTCTGGATGGTAGTTTTTACAAAGTCAGCGCAGTTTCTGCTCTTGCCTGCACATATACGCACTGAGAGTAACACAACCAGTCCTGAGCGAAGGTCTCCTGAGTCTTAGGGCACTTCTTCCGTGTGTGTGTGTGTGTGTGTGTGTGTGTGTGTGTGTGTGTGTATGTGGAGGTTGGGAGATTTCTGAGCTGCTGAAAGCCTAGAACTGCATCTGCTTCGTACTGCTGATCCCTGGAGTGTCTCAGCAGTTGTAATTGCCCTGCCCTAGGTACGCAAGAAAGGGTGGGGGCTAGGGATGGAGCAGTCTTCTCTCTCCCAGCCCAGCAGTGTCACACTCTTCCTGCAGGCCAGAATAGGTGGGGGCTGGGTTTGGAGGAGACCTCTCTCTCCCAGCCCAGCAGTGTCACACTCTTCCCACAGGCCAGAAAAGGTGGGGGCTAGGGTGAGGGAGTCTTCTCTCTCCCAGCTTAGCAGTATCACACACTTCCCACCCCCTTCCCTGGGTCAAATCTGCAAGCCGGGTCTTCCCAGAAAAGCACTAGGGCTCTTCTGTAGTCTGACACTACTACTCAGTTCAGGGGTCAGCTTGAGTCTCTGGAAGGGTGAGGGGTGGATTGGGAGAGTGGGTGGAGGGGCCCAGGCATGTAGTTTACATCCTTTGTCCAACCTATGGCCCAGGTGGAGGTCTCAGCTGAGTTTACTGCCTCAAATGCTGGATATGCTGCTCTCTTGGCGGGAGTGATCAGCTGTGGGATGCAGGAAGAAAGCCCAAACTCCTGGCTTTTGTGGTCTCTGTTTTGTCCTGGGACCCCCTGTGCCTCTGAAGCCACGGATGCTGGTCACGTTGCCACTCCACTCCCTTCCCTCTTCCTCTGCTCTCCCAATTTGCCCTCCTTCAAGAAATCTTCATACGAGTCTCTTAGCTGTTCTGTGTGATGAGCAGAGAGTCCTTGATGGGTTATAGATGTTCAATTTATGGTAGGTTCCGGAGGAGAACTCAAGAAGTCCACCTCTCTGCCACCATTCCTATGACGTCCAGTGTACTCTCTCCTCTTTTATGTTTGTTTGTTTGTTTGTTTGTCACAAAGATTCCTGTTTGTGCTGAGAGTTGATTTCTGTGCTGTAGTAGCAAGTTGTCCCCCCACTTTTTCAAGTGTTATTTTTTTCTTCTTGACCCTGTATATTATGTTTAAATGTATAGTGTCTTATTTGGTGTATGGGTTGCCATTTCCTGCTTCTGTCTCTGTTCATAATAGTACTCAGAGTTTTGTATTCTTTTGGGGTTTTGTTATTTGTTTGTCTGTTTGTTTTCAGGTCGAATAGCCTCCTTCAGTATTTCTTGTAGTTCTGGTTGTGTGTTAGAAAATTCCCTTAGCTTCTTTATTCCTCCTTCATATCTAAAGGATATCTTTGTTAGATATATTATTCTTGGCTCATAATTTCTCTCTTTCAATAGTTTTAATATTTGAGTCCAGTTCCTCATGGCTTGTAGAGCTTCTGCTGAAAAACCTGATGTTAATCTAATGGGCTTTCCTTTGTAGGTTACCGTCTTCTTTTGCCTGGCTTCCTTGAGGATTCTTTCTTTCTCATTAATTTTTGACAGCTTCAATACAGTGTGTCTTGGAGAAGGCCTGTTGGGATTGAGGCAATTTGACTCTTGGATTCGAGGAACCAGTTCTTACCACAAGGTTGGGAAGTTCTCATTGACTGTCTGAATACATTCTCTGTTCCCTTCTGTCTTTCTTCTCCTTCTGGTATGCCCATTATTCTTATATTGCTCTTTCTGATGGACTCAGAAAGTTCTTGTAGGGTTCTTTCATTTCTTTTAAGTCTCGAGTCTCTCTTTTCTTCCATTTGTATCATTTCCAGATTTGTATCTTCGAAGTCACTGATTCTTTCCTCCATCTACTACCTAAACTGGATATTTCATTCTTCATTTCTTTAATGAGTTCTTAATCTCCAGAAATTCTATTTGGTTCTTTTTTAAAATTTCAATCTCTTTGGTAAAATGTTCAGTTTGGTGTTTGAATGTGTTTCTGAGTTCATTAAACTGCCTGTCTGTGTTTTCTTGCATCTTGTTGAGTTTTTTAAGAACTGCAATTTTGAATTCTCTGCCATTTAAGTCACATATTTCTATGTCTTTAAGTTAATTTTCTGGAAACTTTTTGTTTTCTTTCTGTGCTCCCTTGTTACCTTGGTTATTCATGGCAATTAATGAATTATTATTTCTCTTCCTAGGCATCTACCAGACTGCGTTCTGCAACAGGTTGATAGGAAGAGCTCTTTCTTTTGCTTTGCAGTAGGTGTTGGTGGAATGTTTTATTTTCTCTCCCACTGCAGCCTTTTATTCTCTCTCACAGTTTAGTGTTCTATTTTCTCTGCACTGTTCTGCGTTCTCACATAATGGGGGGATTCCCTGAAAGGTGGGCTTCTCCTCTGTAAACAGGTAGCCTTGGTCTCAGGGCACCACCTCCATGGGGGATGTGGAGTGCTTCTGAAGTCACAAAGCTCTTCCTGCACAAGCTTCAGGGCTTGTGTGTTTTAGTAGCTCTGTTTACCTGTGCAGGGATCCGCCCAGATAGATGGGGGCAAGGGTGGAATAAGTTGTGATAGGTGGCTCTGAGCAATGGCGGTGACCACCATCACAGCTAGTCCTGCATCCACGGCTCTCTCCCCTTCACTGGAACTAGCTTGGCTGCAAGTCTGTGGCTGCGGGGTGCAGTTCTCAGAACTGCAAATATTCTGTGCTTTTGATCTGACACTGCTACTGTTCTTCTTCTAGCCCTGGGCAGGTGGGGTTGGGGCAAGCTCTGGGAGCATGGGGTGGGGGCATCTAGGCTCCGTGCCTATGACTTTTGTCCCCTGGTTGGCAGTGAGGCCTGAAACCGCCATTTTCACCCTTCTTCTCCCATTCTTTACTCTGAGGTCTGCACCGTGAGTGTTGGGTTCAGCCGTGTTATATGCTGATCCCTCTGGCACGACTGTGGGCCATAAGCTGAGCGTTAGCAGTCTGAATTCTTCCCTCTCCCTAGTCTGTGGTATCTCCGGAATGCAGGGAGCTAGAAGCTCTGAGCTCTGTTCTGCCTTCTGTGTCCAGGCTGCCCATGTCTCTGCAGTTCCCTTTCCCTTCTCTACCACTTGCCCAATTTGCCCATTTTTAATGATTTCAGTTGCATGTCTCGTAGTCTTGCCTGTCTGCAGCACAGGGAGTCCTTTGTGGAATTACAGTTGTTCAATTTGTTGTAAACTGTAGGGGAGATTTCAAGAGGCTCAGCTCATGTAGCCATTTGTATGATGTCATCTCCTTTGCTCGTTTTTTTAATTGGATTTTTTGTTCGTTTGTTTTGGTGTTAAGTGGTATGAGTTCCTTATATTTTGGGGATATTAACCCCTTATGAGATGTCTCATTTGTGAATATCTTCTCCCATTCATTAGGTTGTCATTCCGTTTTACTTATCGTTTCCTTCTTGGTACAAAAAAAAATTCAGTTAACGTAGTCCCATTTATTTATTTTTTCTTTTGTTTGACCTGACCAAGGAGCAATATCCAAAAAGGTATTTGTGTGTGTGTGTGTTGCCTACAAAGTTAGTCTCTTGTAGGCAGCATATGTAAGGGTCTTATTTTCTTCTCAATTCGGACACCCTATCTTTTAATTGAAACATTTAATCCATTTACCTTTAAAGCATTTGTTGCTAGATATGCACTTATTGACATTTTATTATTAATATTTTGATTTTTATTTTTATCTTAAAGAAGTCCCTCTAAGATTCCTTATAATACTGGTTTGGTGGTGATAAACTTCTTTAGCTTTTCCTTGTCTGAGAAGCTCTTTATCAGTCCTTTGGTTCAAAGATAGCTTTGTTGGGTAATCTTCATTGTAGATCCTTGCTTTTCATCATTTTCAATATTTTGTGCCAATTCCTTCTGGGCTGCAAAGTTTCTGTTGAGAAATCAGCTGATGGTCTTATGGGAGCTGCCTTATAGGTAACTAACTGCTTTAATTGTGCTGCTTTTAAGATTGTCTTTAACCTTTTGCATTTTAATTATGATTATGTTTTCGTGTAGACCTGTTTGGGTTCATCTTTTTTGGGATTCTGCACTTCCTGAGCTTGTGTATCTATTTCCTTCATCAAGTTAGGGATGTTTTCTATCATTATTTCTCAAATAGGTTTTCAATTCCTTGATCTCTCTGTTTTTCTTCTGGTACCTCTATGATGTGAATGTTGGTACCCTTGGTGTTGTCCCAGAAACTCCTTAAACTATCCTCATTTTGGAGTTATTTTTTCTTTTTTTGTTGCTCTGAATGTTTTTTGCTACTTTATCTTCCAAATCACTGATTCAGTCCTCATCTTAATCTAATCCACTCTTGATTCCCTTTAATGCATTCTTCATTTCAGTTGTTGTATTCTTTATTTATGACTGGTTCTTTTTTTTATGTTTCCTGTCTCTGTTGAAGTTCTCTGTGAGATCATTTAGCATCTTTATAACCAGTGTTTTGAATTCTGCAACTGGTAGATTGCTGCATTTTGTTTAGTTCTTTTTCTGGAGCTTTATTCTGTTCTTTTATTTGGGACACGTTTCTTTGTCTCCCCATTTTGACTACTTCCTGTGTTTGTTTCTATGTATTAGGTAAAGCTGCTATGCCTCCCAGTCTTAGTAGAGCAGCGTGATGTAGTAGATGTCCTCTGGGGCCCAGTGGCACAGTCTTCATGGTAACCTGACCCAGGTACTGCAGGTGTCCCTTGTGTGAGTTATGTCCCCTCCTGCTGTAGTTGAGCCTTGGCTGCTGTTGGCACATCAATGGGTAGGATTAACCTTCGGGCTAACTGGTTGTAAGAACTGGCTGTCACTATAGTGGAGCAGCTATTGTGCAGCGGCTAACCTTACAGAGCAGGATTAGATTAAGCAGGGTTCTGGTGCCTGCCCAGTCTGCTCTTTGGGTATATCATCCTTGGAGGCAGCTGCATGGTGCTATGGCACTGAGCACCACCAAGAGTTCTGGCCACAAGGCCCCCTGGGAGAGGCCCTGCTGTAGGCCAAGTTCATTGGCAGCATGTGCCCTGCCCAGGGCCACCTGGCATGAGCCACAAACCAATCTGCATGCACCTGACCAGCACTCATGCCAGGCTTGGAAGTGCCTCAAGAGGCCAAGATGTGAACCGAGGCTGGCTGCACTTAGGGCTGCTTAGCATGAGATAGTGGAGCATGCTGAAGTCAGATACTGCTTGTTTTAGTCAAGTGAACCTTTGGGAGATTTTAGGAAAGTCAGCAGCATGAGGGAAGGCAGGCCATTTTTATGGAAAAGCCACTGGAAGCTGCTTGAGTGGGATTGCAAGTTGGGTGGGGTGGGGTCTCAGGGAATCACCAGGGCAGGGCAAACGAACAGCATTAATCAGGTTGATGGACACTCAGATTTGGTGGCCACCTGCAGCTGCATGCTGGGAGGAGGGAGAGCTCAATAAGGAAACAATGGTTTCCACCAGCTCCTCCCTTCAGGAGAAAGCTGCTCTTCCAGCCCTGGCTCTGAAGCCAGACAACTCAGTTCCTCTCTGTATGGCGTTGGCATATTTCAAGCTGCTGCTCCAGTGTTGGAGCTCAGAGCGAGTGAGTCCATCAGCAAGTCCATGCAGAGGCCCTTTACGTGGAGTGCCTGTGACCCCAGCCCCCCTTGACTCAGTCAAAGTCTCCTCTGGGTTTTACGGCCAGAAGTTATGGGGTCTGCTCTCCCTAGCAGTGAAACCCTGGGCTGAGGAGACGGGTGTGTGCCTGGGACCCCTCACTCCTCTGGTGGGGGAACCTCTGCAGCTGAGATACACCTCCCGATTTTTATTGGTCACATGCAAGTGTGGGACCAGCCTATTCTATGTCTCTGCCCCTCCTACCAGTATCAAGGTGGCTTCTTCTGTACGTGTTTAGTTGTCGGGCTTCAGACGATTCTCAACAGTGGTTCTGTAGTTTACTTGCCATTTTGATATGATCACAATAGCTAAGCACAGTGCTGTTGATTTTTTTTAAGGAGGGTTGTGGGGAAGATGTTAAGAAAATTTGCCTTCACTGGCTGGTGTTATCTTTTGTCTGTTAGCTGTTTGCCTGTTACTGCATGTGAGGTGAGGTTAGTTTAGGGTTAAAAGAATTCTGCGCTATGATTAGAGGGGTTGAGAGAATTCCCCCCTTGATCTCCTTCTCCTGAGTAGGGGAGATACGAGATCATGTTGCTTCCTGTCTGTTTTGCCTACATCAGCAGATGAAGTAAAGAAGTAACTAAGTTATATCAGGATGATGTGACAGGCATGTTGCCAGGCTTTGGAAGGCCTTGGGCTGATGGTCCCAAGCAGGAACAGTAGATGTTGCTTGTCCGGATAAATTAGTCCTTCAGCCGGATAAGCAATATTTTTATCACAATAACTGCTGGACCATCCTGGAACTGGCCATTCCCGGAGGGGGAGGCAGGAACAAGGAGCTTGGCTCTGGGGTGCATCTAAAAAGATATATAAAACAGACCTCAGGTGACATGAGGATGGATTGATTGCTGTCTCAAGAGACTGCTATTCAGATTTGCTGTTTTCAGAACTGCTTTTAAGGATTGGATTGTTTCAGAGTAAGAGATCGGAACCTGCCTCAATGGACAGTAAAGAACTCTCTTTGTTGGTGAATTGTCATCATTTTAGCATGCTTTGGAACTCGTATGCAGCTTACAGCTTACAGCATCAGGAGACTCAGACCTGGTGAGGTCTGGCTGGTTCCCGCCCTTTCCAGGGTTATTTCCCACAGTTCGGTGAGCTTCTTTGGTATAACATTGTTATTAAGGTGTGTGCAGTTTAACCTTACTGCCATTGCATATTCTTTTGATTGTATTTTTTGACTGCCTTGATTGCCTTTGACTTCTATTATTGATTGCATATTGCTAAATAAATTGACTAGTTATTGTTAAATAAATCAATAAATCCCTCTCTAGCATGTCCCTCCTCCTTCTTTCCCCCACTCGTCATTACAAGGGTGCAGCTCACAGTGGCCCATGCAGGGCTCGAACCGGCAACCTTGGTGCTACCAGCACCATGCTCTAACCAACTGAGCTAACCGGCCACCCCAAGCACAGTGTTTAAATACTCTGCTACCTTGACTGGAAATACACAATTTTTCTTGTGATGAAAACTTCTAACATCTACTTTCTTAGCAACTTTCAAATATACAATACAGTATTATTAACTTTAGTCACCATGTATTCCATCCCTGGGATTTACTTTTTTGTAACTGGAAGTTTGTACCTTCTGATCAGCTTCACCCATTTCTGCTATCGACCCACCTCTGGCAACCGCCAATCTCCAATCTCTTCTACATATCTATTAGTTCATTTTTACTTTATATCACACATATGTGAGGTCATATGGTACTTCTTTCTCTGATTTATTTTTAACAAAGAGTTCCATACTAGAGAGGGCAGCCTAACGGTGTTGAATAGGGTTTGATGGGGAAAAATGAAATGTGGCCACCCAATTTCCAAAATTATAATCTCAGCAGTGAAGTGAAATGGAATGCCATATCACAATGGGACATGTTTGAGCAGAAGCAGAATGACCATTGGGCAGGAAAGAGTGTTACCAAAAATGGTTAAACATCTATTATGAGGTTGGACTATGTCACCTTCAAAGTCTCTTCCAACCCTGCAATTTTGCAATGTGTGTATCAGCTGTGGCACATGATGTGATGAACAAAGTCTGAGGGTGGAGTTGTCATGTTGACTCCATCCCTCAACTGTTATGTAGCTTTAGGCAAACTACTCAACCTCTTCATAACTTAACCTTTTACCATTGCAAAGAAAAGGGATAATACTAAATAACCTCACAGGGATGCTGTGAGGAAATGAACAATGTATTCAAATTATTCTAAAATTACTTTATAAACCCACATTAAATAGGTACTGTGCCTGACAACTAATTGGTTTAGTAGATAAGCAAGAATACAAGGCTCTAGTATATATAAAAACCACAGGGGATTTCACTATTAATTCCACAGGTAGTGATGTCTTTGATACATTTCTAGAATAAACCCATAGAGTTTCTGGTGGATATGTTTGGCAGTGGTCCACTTATTCATAAAATCATCACGATTAAATGAAACATAGTAGCAATCTAGTCCATTCTTCTGTCACTGCAATCAATCCAAGATGTATTAACCTCTAGCCTCTGAAAGAGTTAAACACCCAATGTTAATTTGATGGAACAAAACCTTAGCAGGGTATGAAAACAGAAGCAAAGCAATTCTGTGTAAGTGTCAGTTGCCCCCAATTCTCAAATGTATGCCTGGGGCCTCCAGGAAGTCTCAAGTTTCTGAATCAATGGTATTATAAGACAATAGATGAAGAAGTGTTTGCTGGAAGCTAAGCCTCCTCCTTGCATACCTGGTCACTTTTGCTGCTTTTTTCTGGCAAGTGACAATCCCCTGCATCTATGGAGCCTTCCAATAGCTGGGTGTTGCTTCCTCCCCCAATAGAAATTGGGGGTGGAATAGTCAAACATATAGGGGCCTCAATCACTACCACTCTTGCAACTTTCCATCACTCTTTGAGATTCTTATCCACTAGTCAATGAATATGAAGGAGAAAATTAAGCGGTAGTGAATTTCATTTGGAACCCCAGTGCCTTCTAAAGCCTCCTTTATATTAGCCCTGGTATGCATTCCTGAAAAGGTACTGTAGAGTGAAAGGTTTCATTGAAGCTATAAGGTGTCTGGTTACATGTGTCTTTCAGAGAGAGGGGAATGTTTTGCAAGTGATTGAAAGGTCATCCTTACATATAAAATGTCTTTGCCTTTTCAAGTTTCAAATATGGAGCATGTGTGAGTTCAGGGAAATAAGAACAAGGCAGTTGATGTTTTCCTAATTCAGTAGTGATCAGAATCTAGCTTACCTTTCTCTAGGGATACAGCAGCCCACATCCTTAGCCTTGGAGCATACTGGGAGAAAGACAAGCAAGAGACAGTAGCAGTTGGGAGCAAAGCCCAAAGAAGTTCTCCCTTCTCCCATCTCCAGCCAAAGACAACCAAGCTCCTGCTTCTTTCCTGTAATACTTGGTGTGTTCTGACAAGAACAACAGGCATTCTGCTTGAGAAGGCACTATTGACAACACAGCTACCAGTTCAAAGCAATAAAATTAAAAGCAAGGTCAGAGAGTGGAAGAAATTATGGTAGGAAGGGACATTTTTCTTGAGTTTTTTCCTCTCAAAATGTGATAGACGGAAATGTATGAGCAAATGCAGTACATTATATGGATACCAGTAAACCTTTGCTTGTCAAAGACTGTTTGAAAAGAACTTGCTTGCCATTGATGATGTCAATATGACAGATATAGGTTCAATCACAAAATGCCTTACATTACCTTTCCTGTGAACCAAAAGTTAATTTTTTTTAAATGTGACCCATTTATTATTATGACCCAGTAATTTAATCCTGGCTATTGTGTACTGAAAAATCAACTGCTCATCATGATATATGCTATCATGGCCAGCAGAGATGTTTGAATCCTATTTTCTGGTAAAAAAGAAAGAAATCTTGAAATGAGTCCTGCTGAGATGTCTGTGCTAGATGAATTTAAGCTTCTTGGCACTGTCCAGATTCAAGCTTCTTTCCTCAAAGACTTCCCATCCCTAGCTAAGCCCTGCTGCAGAGTAAGGGGCTCCTTGTTGCACGGATGTTTCTGAGAGAAGCTACTCACAAATCCCAGGTTGGGAGTCAAACAGAAAGAACCAAAATACAAAATTTTCCCAGGTGCCTCCAGGAGGACCAACCAATAAAACATGTTTCCTGCCATATGTCAACAAAAATTCACTAAAATATATTAGGGGGGAAAGGAGAGACTTTATTCAAGCAGTTTGCAAACACACAGCCTCCAGTGAAAACACAAAGTGCCCTCCAGAGAGACAAAGGAGAGGCTGTCTTTTATGGAGAAACTTCCCACCCAGGTTCCCATTCAGGTCTGTTCATGCAAATGAGAACATCAAATTTCATCAATTCAGATCAGTTGATATAGATGCAAAAGAGGGGTACAATTTGTACAGTTCTGATTGGTCAGGGCTGGTCACTGTCTGTTGGTTAAGTGGTAGTATGGTGATGATGGGACAATGAACTTCTCTGCAGTGGTTAATTTGGACAGCATATATAGGGCATAGTGCAGGGGGTTAAAGTTCAGCCAGTGGTTCTTCCTGGATGCAGAGTACGTGAGAGGGAAGCAAAGGGCCACGAGACTCTAGTTTTGAATTTAGGCCCAGTTAACCACAGAAAGTCCATCTCAATGGATGAATTCCTTCTTGGGGTTCACAGAGGAATGGCAGTCATTGCAGGTTTGCCTCATGTTTGCCTAGAATATCCATAGTTCATGAAGTTTCCATTTCAATGATAAGCAAGGCCATAACTGTGGTATTGCCATGTGATGCATGCGCCCTGCCTTCTCAGTGTGGCTGAGGTTAATAGAATAATAGCATCATGCCATGAAAAGGTGATCTCCATAATGACCTGCTCAGTTTCCTGCCACTGTAGCCCTTCATTACTGCCACCCCCAGATGAAGACTCTTTATTCCCATGGGGTGACTCTTCTTTTACAGGCTCTGAAAGTAATCCTGTTCCTAGTCATGAGGAATTATAGAACTAGAGGCCAGCAGCTTAGCAGTTCAGCATCCAGTCTGCCAAGCTGCTGGTCCCCGCTGAATCTTGTATTTTGATAGCTATACCTGAGCCCTTGCCTTGTTGCCTCTGCTTTACATTCTTATTTAGCGGTATTAAACTGCAGGCAATTTTTTGCCCCAGGGGCACATTTAGCAATGTCTAGAGATGTTTTTGATTGTCACACTTGGGTAGGGAGTGCTACTGGTATCAAGAGGGTAGAGGCCAGGAATGCTGCTAAACATCCTACAATGAACAGGACTGTCCGCCACAACAAAAAATCACCTGTGCCAAAATGTCACAACTGCCAAGGTTGAGATACCCTGGACTAATTTCAGTAACTGAGTCCCTACATTATATCCTTCCCAATTCCCCCATTCATGTCGCCAGACCTCTACAATACCAACCATCTGAACTCCTAGACTTCTGCATACATCCATTCTCTCCAAATAGTGTTTCATCCACATATTGAGAAACCTCTCTCTTATCCACTACTAGCATGTCTGGGCTGCTTCTCATGCCAGACACCCATCATTCCACGTGAACATCTTGCGGCCATGTTGTATGCTGGTGAACAACCCAAGCTCTGGTTCCAAACTGTCTGGATTAAAGTCCTGGGTCCTCCATTTGGTAGCTGTATAACCTTAGACAAGTTACTTTACCTTTCTTAACCTCAGTTTTATTATCTATAAAATACAAATAGTGGCAGTTCCTATCTCTTAAATGACATAAGAGATACCGAGTGCTTAGCAAAGTCCTAGCATGTTTTTAAGTACAGCAGGTCCTCAAATGACCTGAATAATGTTAGTTTGTTCAACATTTTTCCATTACAATGTTGATGAGAAAAAAAAATAGATTCCTGGTGGGGCCACCGTCTGTGTGGAGTTTGCATGTTCTCCACATGTCTGCGTGGCTTTTCTACAGGTACTCCTGATTTCCTTCCAGATCCCAAAAATGTACATGTTAGGTGAACTGGAGTGTCTAAATTGTCCCTGTCTGCCTGAGTGTGGGTGTGGGTGTGAGTGCACCCTGGGATGGAAGGGTCTCCTGTCCAGGGTGGGTTCCCGCCTTGTACCCTAAGATGCCAGGACAGGCTTCATCCACCTGTGACCCTGAACTGGAATAAGTAGGTTGGAACATCATTACCTTAGTTGTTTTATTAATTGTTATTAAATTCATGTATAGTTCATACTTATTTCAATGTTTAATATTAGAAGTTTGGTGATGCTTTTGTGACCAGAAATATGCAACTACCGTAGAACTTAACTTTTGTTTATATCAATTAGCTTATGGTAAAATTGGTTTCTTTATACATTGTTTCACTTGCAGTTTGCAAGAATCTACTGAAGACCTTAAGTGAGGATTTACTATTTGTAAATTTTAGCTAAGGCATTGCTAAGGCATTTCTAGATTGCTGCAGCAGGTCTCTCTTGTCCAGTGATTATCAACCTTCTAAAGCTGCATTGTCCAACAGAATTTTCAGTCATGATGGACATATTTTCTATCTACGCTGTCCAATAAGGCAGCCACCGTATGGCCATTGAGTAGTTGAAATGTAGACAGTGTGACTGAGGAACTGAATTTTTAAAATATTACTTAATTTCAATTAATTTAAATAGCCAAATGTGGCTAGTGTTTATCATCATGTGCAACATACTTCTAGAGTTTTCAAACTTAATATTCCACCAAAAATAAAATTCCAATAAAAATCTTCCAGGGAAAGGAGGGATATTCCTATTCCCTCTCTTTCCAGACGTCGAGAATCATTGTCCTAGGGAGCCACTGTACTGAGGGGAGTGTGTTGCAATCCCCAGGTGGATTGGGACAGGAGAAGAGCCTTAGACTGCGTGACTAATTCTAGCTAGTTCTGCCTCTCCCTGTTCCAGTCAGCCCGCTGCCAAACAAGCCTCATACCTGAGAGCAGTGGTTCCCAACTAGGGTGATTTTGCCCCCAGGGGACATTTGGCAATGTCCGGAGATACTTTTGATTGTGAAAACTGGTGGATAAGAGAGCTAATACTGGTGTCTAGTGGATAGAGACAGGGATGTTTCTAAACACCCCACAATGCATGTAACAGCCCCGCACAACAAACTAATATCTGATCCCAAATGATGAGAAACTCTGCCGTGGAAGGAATTCTTATACAATCTCAGAGAGGGAAGCATCTATTCTGTTCTTAGAAGCCTCCAAAGACAGGAGGTCTCTAACCTCCCTGAATAATTCAGTGCAATGTTTACACTACCCCGTTTACTCATTTCAGATTACCTGGAAGGAAAATGTTCCTTTCCATATTAGGGGCAGTGTTTAAAAAACAAACAAACAATTCTTCAATCTGGAAAAATGCAAAGAGGAGAAATCTCTAAAATGATGGAGGCTATAGAGTAGAACTCTAGTTCACCAATTACTAGGGTATCAGAAGGAAGCGAGCCTTTGAACCTGCCAACGTTTTAGGATGAATGATAGTTATAATGTCCACAATGTACAATGAAATGGCTGATTTCATTACCTCAAAATGTGATGTAGCGTAAAAGGGTAAAGGCATTCTCAAAAGGGATTGGATTTAGATATATTTACAGCTTCTAAAAACATACAGGACTATTTAAAAGAGCTAGAACTATCAGGGCCATGTTTCTTTCTTTTTTTTTTAATTTATTTTTAATTTATTGGGGTGACAATTGTTAGTAAAATTACATAGATTTCAGGTGTGCAATTCCGTATCACATCATCCATAAATCACACCGTGTGTTCACCACCCAGAGTCAGTTCTTCCTGCTTTCCCTCAACACCTCCTCCTGTGCCTCAAAGACAGAAACCTGGGTTGTAAGGGCCATGGACCTTAGTCAGTCATTGGGCTAGATGTTATATTTTAACTCTCCTGAATTTCTCTATGCTGCAATTCAGGTACATTTTCTCATGTGTTGTCTTCAAGGGAAAAATTGAAATGCTACTATGTTTATCCCAGAAAACAAATCTGGATAATTCAGATTATAAACCCAGTTTTTCTCTTAACTCTGAGCTTGGGGAAACTAAATTATCCTACAGAATGGTCCCCTACTGTACTTTAACTATACACCAAATGCCTCTGTGTAACAGCAATCAGAAGGGCCAGATACACAAAATCCAACCCTGCAGGTGTTTTACCACTATCTGGAGATTTGGAAGATGGAATATAGTTGACAACCTTATAATATTTCCTTTGCTGAAGAGATCAAAGATAGTCATGTAAAGAGAAATTACCCTCTCCCCCACCTCAGGGACTATGCCCACATTTAAAGTAGCTGTTGAGCAGTAGTATTCTATCTCTGGAGATTGGTGCCAGATGCCAGGCTTGCCTCAGGTGTGGATAACTGAGAGAAGTAGGAATGTGGAGCTCAGTAATTGCTTGATAAATGTGACACATATTCCTCTCTCAAATCTTGTCCTCTAATCATATAACTTTTGGTCCAATCCCTGTATATGAACTGCACAGCTTTAAAACAAAACACTTTTTGGCATGTGTATGGAGCATGAAATGAAAATTATGATTGGCAAAGGAAGTACTCTTGACATTATTTAACATGAATTTTGCTTCTAGATTTCTGGTCTGATTTCCTTTATACCTTTTTTAAAAAATGTTTCTTACCTATCACAAGCTAATTTAAAGACAATTTTCTTTATTCAGGCTTATCACACACTGCTTTTGAGAGTAATAATGAGAATTACCCTTTTATACTTTTTCTTTACACTCTAAGAACCAACTGAGCTTAATGTTTATCACCCAAGGTTTTCTAGGCCTAAACTGGGACTCCTAATAATACCTACCAATTTTCAATGTATGGCAATGAACATACTTTTCAATTGTATGGCTATGAACTACTTGAAATAGAGGGTCTTGGCTCCTTTTTCTGCCTGAAGGATCCTCTTTTTGTTCATCCTGATTTTGTTTCGCTGGCAGATATGCTTCTATCAAAATCAGTGCCCACTGGAAAAATTATAAAATAACAAATGGTTATTTGTATTGAAGCCTATCATATAGTTGATGTCAGTCTGGTTATCTTGGCCCTCACACAGTCCTGTGCCCTGGTTGATCACCAAGGTTTCTGCATCTGGGTTTGGAGCCCTGGTCAGAAACCTTTATCATGGTACCTGAACTCACAGTAGTCATGTGATAAGTAGTGACATGGAAAACTCTAAGTCAGCTTGGCAGCATCCTCTTTCCAGCAATCTACAAGAGAAATTTAATTTAAAAATTACATGGTGACCTATAAAAAATGATCAAGTGTGCAACGGCTTTGCTAAAGAGCTGTTTGTATCAAGCTCCAGCATAGGGCTACCTGCAAAGGTAACTGCAATCACACTTGCAGACCCATGCTCCATTCTTCCGTGCAGTGTTAGAGATGCAATGACCACACCTTCACTTCTGACATTTTTCCTGTCTCCATAATAACCCACACCTTCTGATTTACTTTTACTTGTTGCATCATTTTCACAATTTCCTGAGATATGTCATATCTTCACTGCATGTAGAGTGCCTTCACAGAGGGTTGGTTCCCCAAAGACCACACACAGTGTATCCCCTTCTTGTCTTGGCTTCTTTTACCTCTTCTTTTATTTCTAATATCCATCCCAAAACTCACCTTATTTTGGGAGTTGATGGCCCCCACCATTCATTATAACCTATATTTTGCAAAGTAAAATGTATAGAATGGTTCATTTAACCATTTTTGACAATCTAGATTTGAAAAAAAATGCCATTTCAAGTTTCCTTGGCTAGAGCCCTGAAATTATAAACTCTTACAATCTAAGGAGTTAGCCATATATTATTTTCTCATAGACTTAGCTCCTGTCTTCTGAAAAATTAAGATCCTGCGTCTGAAGAGAAATCAGGAATGGTTCTATGGAATCACAAATCTTGACCAATGCTCTGTAGAGCTTACCTGGGTTTAAGGTAGAACGTTAGTTGATGAAGTTAAATACTACCCAATAAAACCTGCAATACTTAATTATGATATGTATGAATATTCAATATTATGATTATAGATTTGTTTATCGATATATAATAAATCAAATTGTTGGTCTTTCACTAGTTGGGAGTGAAGCAGCATAGTGGTTCACAGTGGAGGCTTTGGAGCCAAACTGCCTGGGTTCAAGTTCGGGTCACTACTTCCTAGATATGTGACCTCAGGCAAGGCACTTAGCTTCTCTATGGCTGAGTTTCCTCGGGTATAAGATGGGGGTAATTATTATATTTATAGCATAGAACCATGGTAAGGACTAAATGAGATACTCTAGTATGTTGCCTTGCATATGGGAAGTTCTCCATAACTAATAACCATCAGTGTTATTTTTATCCCTGTTACAAAGGGTAATGCTGGCCATTGTTATATACATTATTGAATTTTACATATTAATATTGATTAAAAAATCAGGTGTGTTTTGTGACATTATCCTTAAATAAATTTTGTCCATTTTAGTCTCCTAAATTATATATATTTTAGTTTTGAAATCAGCTGAGATGATCCAGCAAATCTTAATTCTAATGGTTCTGTTTTTACTGGAGTCCTGGAAACATTATTTCCCATCTGATGCCAATGGCTGCTCCAAAGTAAGCTCATCCATCACCACTACCAGCTAACTGATCTATTGGTAAGGCAGAGTGGGTACCTGGTAATGTGATGAGATTAGATGCAAGTGTTCTTCATTTCTGAGTAATATAGAGAAATGAAATTTTGTTTCCAACACTCCCTTGAACTGCTGAAAAGACTGAATATTAATTTTATCAGGCATGTTAGGATGGGGAGGAGGAGACCCAGCATGTAGAAAAAGAGGTATTGCAATTTCACTAAATTCAGGGACAAAATGGGAGATTCATTTCGACCATGATACTATCAGGCCAGTTGTGTGAGGAAACGCCAATTGGATCATTTAGCCCATGACCAGACGGCATTGGAGGTATGAATGAAGTGGCTCCCTTATAAGGGTCTCCCCACTAATTACAAATGTGGGGTTTATTTTCAGAAGTCTGTGATAAACTCCAGCAAGGAAACCTGCCTAAGGCTGGTAACAATAGGGTTCAGAAAACTTCCAATTAGCAGATTGTGTCCACTGATGAGGTTAATGGAAATGAATGTATCATTTGGGCCCCTTGAGAACAGTAACCAGTCAGTCCTGAGAGTGGGGAAAGGGGAGCATCATCTACTCCTCTGTTGTGTCCTCTGGCAATAGGATTTAACTGAAAAAACAAAGAATTGACTTTAGCTCACTCTGTGCACTCTGTTGTGTTTTATGTGATGAGCTCTGAGCCCAGTGACTCTGTCCCATGCTTATTTATCCAGAAGGATCCTAGAATATAATGCTAGCTTTGAAACAGGAAGACCTAGGGCAGAACCAGGAGGATTAATGATTTGCATTAAGGCCTGAATGCAAAGCCTCAGGGAGAAGCAGGCAATGTAACTTCTTTAGTGGCCATGCCCTAAGCCCACATCATTGCAAATGTTAAAATTCAATCAAGTCAGTTCATGCACGAGGTTTCTTTAGAAGTACAGTTGTAGATAATATGAACTAAATTTAATTTCTTGTTATGTTGATTTCCTTCCCTCTTCTCCATCCCCACCACAATTTTTTCATTTTAAAAAACATGAGTTTTAATGGGAAGCCTAGTATCATTCTGTATAATTTTGGAGTTCAAAGAGAAGGCAAAATTTGATAAGAACAAAATTGAATTTTCCACCTGACCTCAATCTGACACAAATGGCTGTTAAAGGATAATTTTTTAAAAGGGGATTAAATCATGATCCTCATGTAAATTCAAGTGAACATGTGTGAAAAATTTTGTTTAACTCACTAATTAGGGAGGGTACCAGGAGGCCAGGGGTTTGCAAACTGCGGGCTACAAACTCCAGCCTGTCACCTGTTTTGGCAAATAAATAGTTATGGAGTACAGCCATACCCAATCATTTACATATTGCCCATGGCTATTTTCCTGGTACAAAGGCAGAGTTGTATTGTCCACAAGACCTACCATATTCACTATCTATCCTTTTACAGAAAAAGTTTGCTGGCCCCTGATATAGGCCATCAGGAATGGCTGAAAGAAATTTACAAACAGATGCATAAAGTAGTAATCAATTGCATTGTGCCCAACAGGAAATATTTGCATTACAATTTATAGAGTTATAGAACAAGTCAAAGACAATCAGAGGCACAGGTAATCCAGAAAATATACTAGACCCAGGCAATTAGGCCCATTACAAGAACAGAAACTCAGACTAAGGACGCAGAGAGAATCTTGTTCTACAAATTAGGGCTGAGGTGGGGAAGAAACTGGGATTCAGAAACTAACAGAACAAGGAAAGTACCATAATGCAAATCCCCAATGATTGAAATTTGGAATGGAGGAGTCTGAGGCCAGCCACTTAACTGCTTCCTATTTCAAGGCTTGGTTGCTTTAGAAAGTAGGGCAGGACTGATTCCTTGGGGTAGATCAGCAGGCCCAGCTATGGGGGTGCTGGGGAAGGCAGAGGCTGATCCTATATCACTCTCTTAGTTTCAACTACTATAGGCTGAAGGCTTTCACATCTACATTTTCAGCCCTGACCTTTCCTTCAAGATTCACAGTAGAGTTATACAATTTCCCATTACTGTCCCAATAGGTACTTCAAACTCAACATGTCCAAAATTAAACTTTTTTTAAAACCCTAAACCTGCTCTTCCTCCCTTATTCACTGCACTATCTCTATTGGTGACACGACATTCAACCAGGTATGCAATCCAGAAACCTGACCTCCTTGATTTCTCCTCCCTTCAGTACTACCTGACACATCCAATGAACGTCTTAAATCTGTTTTTTCCTGTCCATCTCTAGAATCATTATTTAGTTTAAGATCTCACCATTTCTTCACTTGGACTACTGATATCTTATAACTAGTCTTATCCTTCTGAAACTCATCCAATGGTGCGCTAGAGCTGGCTTCCACCTGCTGGTGAGAAATGGTTGTGTGCATCTCTTACCACCTGTGTCCCCTGATGTCATACTGGGAGCTTGAAATTGGCCACAGTGGAAGTATTTATACCACAGAAATTGGCAAACACTACAAATCAAGATTTTTAATAGAAAGTTCCTTATTAAACATTAGCAGCACATTTACCACTGCCAATTCCCCACACTTTAGCCAAACTGATCTTTGTAAAACATTTGCTCAGCTATGTCCCTCTCTAATGAAAACTCTTCAGTGTTACATCATCTATAAATCACCTTTACCCTCATCTACCACTCCCCGTCCCACTTACACTCTGGTAACCACTAAACTATTGTGTGTGTCTATGAATTTTTGTTTCTCATTTGTTTGTCTTGTTCTTTTGTTGTTTTTGGTTTATATACCACATATCAGCAAAATCATGTTTCTCTGCTTTTTCTGTCTAACTTATTTCGCTTAATTGTACACCTGAAATCTATGTAACTTTACTAACAATTGTCACCCAATAAACTTTAATTTAAAAAAAGAAATATTATTCAGATAATGTATTACAGAATTGTACACCTGAAGTCTATGTAACTTGACTAAAAGTTTATACTTTAATTAAAAAGAATACACTTTAATTAAAAAAAAAAACTCTTCAGTGGTTCCCTATGGTCAACAGATAACATTAAGTTCCTTAATATGGCAAATGAGGCCTTTTATCATCTAACACCTGCCTAAATGTCCAGCTTCCTCTCTTATCTCTCCTTAGTCTCACAACTTATATGCTAACTCAAAGGTCACAAACTGGCTCACTCAAGCCTAAATTTCCTCATGTATGTATTTTGTTTGCCTGTATACTATTGCTAATTTTTTTTCAGCCAACACTTAAAGCTTTAAAAAAATTCTACCCCAAAATCCATAGTTTTGAATTCTACTGAAAAATTAAAACACTGGGCCCTCATTTGTGCTTATCATAAAAATTTTATAACAACAAGAAGTTGACCAGGCAGATATCCCTCTTGAGAAGGTATGTGCTCTACAGTTCACCAGTTCCTACCATTCACTCACCCAAATTATGCATATGCACCCACACTTAGCCTTCATTTTTGTCACCTATTGTATGTTTGGCCTGTTGTTGACCATATCATACAGTCCTGATTATTATCACAAACCTCTGACCCTCATTATAGAACCTCTCTTGCTTTACCATGGCTGTCCTGATGCCAGTCGATGGTCGCTACACGGTATAGAAAGGAAAAGCAGCAGGATGAAGAGAGGCAGAAAAAGAGGGTACAAGAAGAGTAGAAATCTATTCTTTGAGTGAGAGTCTCCATTTTGAAGAAATAGAATTGTGAAAATGACAAGTATTGTCTTAGGTTTTTGTGACTTCAGAATATTCCTTACAGAGCCCATCTGGTAACACTCCTTAGAGTCTTCGAACACGTACCTTCTCAGCTACATGTGGGAAGGAAAGACCCAAAAGAACTAGCTCACATTGTTTCAAATTGTGGGAATTAGGGTTGTAAATTAGAATCAATTTCTTAATTTGAGATTAGAAAACTTAATTCCTTTTTTCTGAGTGCCTGCTGTGTGTCTAGTACTGTGCTGCTGGATCTTTTGAGGAAAACGAGCAGACTAAGACAACTCCTTGTTGAGCACTAAGTCAAAGACAACAGAATCAGATGGCTTCAGAAACCATGTCGTATTTGTGGGGACAGAGCCGGGAGTGCAGTTTCCAGGCTCTCACCATCACATGGAAAGGGGCTGGCTCAGGTAGTAAATGGCCATCAACTGTGATTGGATGGCCATCAGCTGTGGCTAGTTGGCTGTCAGCTGTCACCAGTGAGCCACTGGCCACTAATATAACTGCCGTGGCTACGCTAACAGAAAAATGGGGGCTAGGAAGAAGATGGTGGCTGAGCTAGCAGGAGCGGATTGCAGTTAGCACGGTGGATTGTAGCTAGCAAGTGAGGTTGGTTGGCAGAGAAGCAGACGGCAGGCTGCGGATTGTGTGGCTCCTGCTCCCTGTGTCTCCAACCAAGCTGCCAACGAGAATATAGTGGTATGACTCCCCTATCTATGGCTCCGTGGGTGTTCCTTTTTGGCCTCACCATATCCTGTATTCTTATGTGGGGAGCGGAATGAGAGACCCCACATGGCACCCTGCATAACAATATTCTAAGTATAAAGGAGAAACTTCTCTGCTCCATGACAAAAGTGGGCTAGGCAATATTCACAAGTATCTCTGTGTGTCTTAGACAGCCCTGGCAGCACTGACATAGAAGGAAAGAAAGAAGAAAACAAAAGAGTAGGGAAAACAGAAAGAGCAAGAAAGTGGGGAGAAAGGACAGGAAGAGCACCATAGTAGGGAGTGTCGTGCAGGGAGGCCTGTGGGGTCTCTGCTCCCGCTCCCCACATAAGGACGCAGGATGTGGCTAGGCCAAAAAGGAACACCCACAGAAGGCCAAAAAGGAACACCCACAGAGCCATAGGTAGGGGAGTTATACCACTATAGTCTCACTGGAGGCTGGATTCACACGACGTGCGACCTGCTGTCTGCTTTTCTGCCTGCCGACCAACTCCCTCTCCCCAGCGCAGCCGCGGCAGTTATATCAGTAGCCAACTGGCTAACTGGCTACAGCTGACGGCCAACTAGCCACAGCCGACGGCCATCTACTACCCGAGCCAGCACCCCTCCACGTGAGGCTGAGAGCCTGGAAACTGCTCTCTGGGGCTTTGTCCCCACACTCCACCCCTACAGGGTCTCGCCTCACAATCTACATGACAAGCGTCTTCCGTGAGGGTCCTTGTGCCATATTAGCCTACAGGCACCGGACCACAAAACACCAAAAAACTTGACAGATAAGCCAGGGCCTTGGACCTTTTCCTCATTCAGCCACGTGACTTCAGGTGGTGGAGAAGAGAGGGAGTTGCTTGCTCTAAAAGAGAATCTGATGTTAATAAAATATCATCAACATAATGAAATAAGGCCACAGAGGACGGGCGATCACACTGTGCCAAATCCTGGGCCACGAGCCTGTGGCAAATAGTGGGGCTGTGCAAGTATCCATGAGGAAGGACTTGAAAAGTCCACTGCTGCCCGTCTCAAGTAAAAGCAAACTGCTCTTGACACTCAGGTGCAATGTCAATGGAGAAAAAAGCATTGGCCAAGTCCACTACATAATGATACGTTCCCAGGCGGACAGTCAGACGATCCATCAAATCGTGAATTGAAGGCACTGCAGCATGCAAAGGTGGCATCACCTTATTTAACTCCCTATAGTTCATAGTCATTCACCAGGTCCCATCTGGCTTCTTGACAGGCCATACTGGGGAGTTAAAGGGACTGTGCATTGGCCTCACAATATGTGCCTTCTCCAATTCCAATATTGTATGACCAATCTTCTCCTGCCCTTCTGGCAGGCGGTACTGTTGCACTGTAACCACACGCTAGGGCTGTGGCAACACTTGAGGAGGGTGGTGAGCATGCCCGCGTGTCACTGCTTTCACCACTCGGATCCGGAGATGGAACTCTCCTACTGACGTCTATAAACTGAGTCCATGTAGCACGTCCACCCCTAGAATATACTCCAGAACGGGGGAGACATACACCTCGTAGGTACGAGGAGGAAGCCTTCCTATACCCAGTGGTAAGGAAACAGATTTTACAGTCACAGTCTTTCCCCCATAGCCATCAATGCAGATTGCTGGTCCGGGGAAGAGTTCTGGGTTCCCATAAAATAGACTGCAGTCTGTGCCAGTGTCAACTAGGGCAAAACCCTCTGCACATTAGGAGGGGACCAATGTATGGACAGTTCCACGTGGGGCCTCCAGTCCCCACTCATCCCGTCTGACTGGGTGCCTTGCCCCATCCCTAATCAAGCTGAAAGGAGTCGGCCTCAAGCAGCCGCATCAAGTCCTGGAAGGACACGGGTCGCGTTTTCCCAGACTTCTCTTTTAGGCTCTCCGGAATTGCTGTTTTGGACTCAACTGTTTCCAAAGTTCCAACAACAGTGCATTGGGTTGTTGGTCTATTTTCTCCCGATCGACCCCTGTTGCCACGACATTACGCCACATCTGTGCGCGTGTTACTCTCTGAGGCCCGCGACATCGCCCCTTTACTTTTGATTTGGGCTTCCAGGTCTCAACTGCGCGGACCTTCTGTCTTAACTTCCTTCGCCTCCGGCTTTCAACATCCCCTAGGGTGGCCATGGCAGTTGTAACTTCATGGATCCGTCGCCCCACATAGGGTGTAAGGAATAGCAACCAAGGATCCAAAAGCACTCACAGGTGTAGTCTCCAAAACTAGATCTCTCATGCTGGCTGTAAAAAGCTCGTCATCCAGTCCCTGCATATTATGGTTGAAAATAGCATGTCTCATACCCATTTCACGGATGATTTGAGTAAGTTTCATATATGACTGCCATTGACTCCCAGTGTCTAGCAGCTCGCCAGCCTATCCCCATATTCTGAGTACCGCAGCAGTGAGCCACTGCATTAGAGAATGGTTGCCCTGGTTTTGGGCCAACCTATGGCAGTTCTGCAACCTTTGTCGCAAGGACGGATGCACTGTCACAAAGGCTAGCTTTTCCATCTCACCTGGGGAGCAGAGAATGTTGTCTGCTCCCTCATCCTATAAACGTAGTAGCCAAGCCGAGACTGGCTCTCCAGGGTGCTGGCTGTACCACCTCCCCAGCTCCTGCAACTCAGTGGGAGTGTAAGGGGTGTAGGTTGTGAACTCAGTCACAGCTTGGTTGCCTGCAGCAACGCCCCTGGGGCCCAAAGGTTGCTCACGTTTTACCCTTTGCTTCAAGATTGGCCAAGCTTGGGGGTTGGGAGCTACATTGTCTCCACTCGCTTCCCCCGCCTCTACCTCAGAGTCTCCACTGTGGGGCCCTTCTTCTAACAGGCGGACCCGGGCTTCCAGCACCTCCAACCGGGACACTTCGTCTGGAACCTGGGCCATTTCATTAAGCGCACTTTCCGTGTTGAGACTCAAGGCCGTGAGGAACATCCAGCCCACACGGCCAGCTGTAGCCTTCGCCTCCTCTGGCAACCGCTCAGCCAGAGCCTGCAGGGCCCTCTCCACGCTGGCCAGAGAGCCATCCGTGACCTCCCACCCCTCCTTGGGGGTCCAACTCCTGAGAACAGTGGCCACCGGACACCACACACTGTGTGGGGCCCACACATCCTCCTGCCCAGAGTCAGACTCCATTCCTACCTGGTCGGAATCTTGCTCGCCATGCCAGGTGTCTGAGTGGGTGGAGGCCTCCGTATAAGTTGTCCACAACCCTCGGATCCTATGGCCGCAGCAGATCACCAAAATGAATGCAACGCCTTCCATGGCCAAGAGGGTCGTGTGCCAGCTGGAGGCTTGAGTCTCCCAGGCAGACCGCGCCTCCTGTTCCCAGTGTCACTCCTCATGGGCCTCCCGAAGCTGAGCTCTCACACGCACAAACTGCTCCACCATGCTTTGATAGGTTTTGGCCGGCACCATACCCTGCTTACGAAACTGAGCTTTTATATGTATAAACTGCTACAGTACATTCCGGAGTTTTGGCCAACACCACACCCTGCTTGCTGCGCCATGTGTCCTGCAGGGAGGCCTGCAGGGTCTCTGATCCTGCTCCCCACATAAGGACACAGGATGTGGCTAGGCCAAAAAGGAACACCCACGGAGCCATAGGTAGGGGAATCATACCACTATAGTCTCACTGGAGGCTGGATTCACACGACGTGCGACCTGCTGTCTGCTTTTCTGTCTGCCGACAAACTCCCTCTCCCCAGCACAGCCACAGCAGTTATATCAGTAGCCAATTGGCTAACCGGCTACAGCTGACGGCCAACTAGCCTCAGCAGACGGCCATCTACTACCGGAGCCAGCACCCCTCCACGTGAGGCCGAGAGCCTGGGAACTGCTCTCCTTGGCTTTTTCCCCACAGAGAGCATACACATACTTCCCATCTAACCCAAGGAATCCTGTGCTACTGTCTATTTTCTCTCCACCTCCCCACCTCCTGCTTCTAGATCATGACAGAGATTGAGGAATACGACTGCCCACTGAGAAGGGGCAGATTCACAGATCTGAGATCCTTTCTTCCTGGGCCAACTGTGACACATTGATCACTTACCATCTCTTCCACCTTCAGGATTTACTTCGGTTGTGGTGTTTACGTTCATTACCAGTTCCACTCAACCTAGTTCTTCCTTAGCCTGTAGGCTTATGTTAATTTCTGAGATTATTCTCTCCTGTGTCCAATTTACTTTATGAGCCAGTTGCTCACTTCCTGCTGTCTTGTTTGTAGCTGCTCCCTCTAAATATTTAACAGTGTTTATTCGCTGCTCCATCCAATGTGACGACCAATGTGCAGCCAGCTCTCAACTATTCAGAGGCTGATGCAACCATTCCCTGAAGGAAACAGATTTCTGGCAGACTCCTATCCCCTTTCTCCTCCACCTTTTTCCCCACCCTGTTTTCTGGCCACTTCCTTGTTTGGGAATCTTTCATCCCAGGTGGGAAGGAGGCAAATATGATGGAAAACTAAATCATCCTTTTGTCAGTTCTCCAGCAAATGTGGGATTCTAAAAAAAAAATTAACTGAAGAGTAAAAAGAAACTATTGATTAAAACAATATTTGTCTATTCTGTGAGAATCCCAATTATGCATATTCTCCACAGTTAAAATAAGTATTTGGAACTGTTTTTTTAAGTGCGTTAAGATCACTATTTCATAACTTGGAATCCTATATACAAGGTCTGAAAATTAAGCTCGTGAACTTATCCTAGAAAAAGTGCTACATACCTCATTGCTAAATATCACTATGGTCACATCTGAAGTACTCCCTTTGGGAAGCTGTGCACCCATGCCAGTGCCTAGTCCAACCTTCAAAACAATTTTGGAACTTTTTTTCTGGAATGGCCATCAGAGCTATCACTGTATTACCCTTGATGTCCTGAATGTCATCAAAATGTCTTCCTTTCATTATTTCCTTTATATTCGGGTAAAGAAAGAAGTCATTGGAGGCCAGATCAGGTGACTAGGGAGGATGTTCCAAAACAGTTATTTGTTTACTGGCTAAAAACGCCCTCACAGATAGTACCATGTGAGCTGGTGCATTGTCGTGATGCAAGAGCTCCTTCGGGACCATTTTTGCACATACCTTTCTCATGCCAAGATTTTCAGTTAAGATTTTCTTGTTTCTCTATCAGTGCTTACTTGGTTTGCTATGCTTCTCACAGTCAGTCGATGATTTTGATGCACAATTCAATGAAGTTTTGCAATGTTTTCGTCAGTTCTGCTTATTACTGGCTGCCCTGACCTCTTTTCATCAGTAATGCATTGTCTCTCCTCAGAAAAACGTTAATCAATTTGTACACTGCCATTTTCTCCATGGCATTATCCCCATAAACTCGGACTAACATGTCCCTGATTTCACTTCCACTCTTGCCAAGTTTAACTAGAAATTTAATATTTGTTCGTTACTCTAATTCAAGCTTAGACATTCTCGCAACGACACACAAAAACAAGCAACGACAATAATGAACTCCACTCAGCAAGACACAGCCACATGTCAACACGAACACAGCTGTGAGACACTGATATACCAAGGTTATGAAACCTTACCGAGAGTTTGTACAGTGCTACCAATGTAAGTATACAGTGATAAGTTCGCGAACTTAATTGTCAGACCTCGTATGCTTTGAATACTCACCTCCACCCCTCCATGAGGCCTCCTGTGACTCTTCTGGTCCTCCTCATTCTCTAGCTCTAGACCCCACCACACTGAGACTCTTCTGTGGGTCTAGTGAGCTGCCTCAGTTTCTCTATTGGACTAAGAGCAGACTGGGTCCCAAAACACATATTAAAGATGAAAACTTGGAGGGTGTGGGGGAGGCAAGCTCTGGGGGCAGAGAGAGGCAACCAGGCTCCATTGCTTTGTTTTCTGCCTGGCAGTGAGGGCTGTGAGACCATAGTGTCACACTTCTGTATTTGGTCTCTGCCCCTATTACTGGGTTCAGCGGTATTATATGCTGAGCACCCAGGCAGGATTGCTGGGGCCACAGAAAGTGCACCTCCAGTCTCAATCCTCCCCTCCCTTGGGCCCACAGTAAGTTCTGGGTTTTGTCCCTTGGCCCCCATGTCTGCACTTCTTCCTTCCATTCACCTCTGTTCACACTGATTCGCCCACCTTCAGATTCTTCAATGCGCAGATCTCTCCGACATGTTTCTGTGTTCTGTAGGGAATCCTTTGTTGAATTAGAGCTGTTCAACTTGTTGTAACAACTTCAAGGGGAGAGATCAAGGGGGACCCCTCATGCTGTCATGTTTCTGATATCACTCCCAGTTCTCCCAAGAAGACAAATGGCCAACAGATGTATGAAATAAAATGCTCAACTTTACTAGCTATTAGGGAAATACAAATCAAAACCACAATGAGATACCACCTTACACATGTTAGAATGGCTATTATCAACAAAACAAGTAGTAACAAGTGTTGGAGAGGTTGTGGAGAAAAATGAACCCTCATACACTGCTGGTGGGAATATAAATTGCCACAGCCACTATGGAAAACATTATGGAGGTTCACCAAAAATATTCAGAATAAAATTATTATACGACCCAGCAATACCTCTTCTGGGTATCCATCTAAAAAATCTGAAAACATTTATCTGTAAAGATATATGTACCCCTATGTCCATTGCAGCATTATTCACAGTGGTCAAGACATGGAAATAACCAAAGTGTACTTTGATAGATAATTAGATTAAGAACTTGTGGTACATATATACCGTGTAATATTATTCAGCTGTAAGAAAAAGATGAAATACTGCCATTTGCAACAACATAGATGGATCCTGAGATTATCATGCTAAGCAAAATAAGTCAGACAGAAAAAGCTGAGAACCATATGATTTCACTCATCTGTGAGATATAAAACTGAAAGCAACAAATGAACAAGACAAACAAACAAAAACTCATAGACGCAGACAACAGATTAGTAGTTACCAGACAATAAGGGGGAGGGCAGTTATGGAAGAGGGAAAAGGGGGTCAAATATATGGTGATGGAAGGAGAACTGACTGGGTGGTGAACACACAGTGCAATAGAATGATGATGTATTATAGAAATGTACACTTGAAACCTATACAATTTTACTAACCAATATCATCCCAATAAATAAATTAAACAGTTGATATTTTTTTTTCATTGATCAGGTTCTGCACACTCACCCAGAGATACTCCTGAATACCCAAAGAACCCTGTACCTTTCACTTAAACCTACTTTTTACACCAAGCTGCATATCATTAAATAGCATTTTTATCAAAGGTCCTTTTGCTATTTGTAGCCCCTCCCTCAAGCGTAGAGGTCCTCATTTACAGAGTACTTCTTCCCGACAATAACAGATTCTCCCTACCTTGTTTGGACCTACAGAAAGTTGGGGGGAACATTGCCTGGCCTTGATCTTTGGTCCCCTGAAATCCTATACACATACAAAGTCAGTGTAACCATTTGAGGATATCTTCTCTTCAGCCTCCAGCACTTGATTTAGTGGCATGGTCTTTAAGATTACTGGTTGTCTTTAGTCTTTCAAACAAATATTCCTGCAATCTCTGCTGCTCATTTGGAACTGAACATATACTACTAGTTACTCCTACTTACTGATTTTGTATAATTCCGATCTAACCAACAAAGCTCCAAAATGTCAGGAAAATTTTTTTACTTCTCTGTATCCCCCATCGTGCCTCAGACAGAACTGGGCATGTTGTGGTTGCATAATTTTAAGAGCCAAGCTCTAGAGTCATGTTTCTTGGGTTTGAATCTTGGCTATGTTACTAAAAGCTGTGTAAACTTAGGTATGTTCTTTAATGTCTGTGTGCCTCAACTTCTTCATTTGAGGAAAATATTTACCTCAAAAGGTTGTTGTGGAGATTAAATGAGTAAATAGATGTAAGGTGCTTAGAACAGTGCCTGGCATACAGTAAGCATTCCACAACTAGCCATTATGTTAAGGAGAATAGACAAAAGAATGGTGACTCAGATTCCTGAATCACTAACATTTGATAGTCCCTGTGCTCCCTCTTTTTCTAAGCTTTAATTCTACTCTTTTATGTTTTGTTATTGTTGTTGTTTTATTGTATCTAGGTCCCCACTTTGATGATGGACACCCAGTTCTCTGAGTTCACACCGGACATCACTCCCATCATGCTGGCTGCCCACACCAACAACTATGAAATCATCAAATTGCTTGTCCAAAAACGGGTCACTATCCCACGGCCTCACCAAATCCGCTGCAACTGTGTGGAGTGTGTGTCCAGTTCAGAGGTAGACAGTCTGCGCCACTCCCGCTCCCGGCTGAACATCTATAAAGCTTTGGCAAGCCCCTCACTCATTGCCTTATCAAGCGAGGACCCCATCCTAACTGCTTTCCGCCTGGGCTGGGAGCTCAAGGAGCTCAGCAAGGTGGAGAATGAGTTCAAGGCTGAGTATGAGGAGCTCTCCCAACAGTGCAAGCTCTTTGCCAAAGACCTGCTGGACCAAGCTCGGAGCTCCCGAGAACTGGAGATCATCCTCAACCATCGAGATGATCACAGTGAAGAGCTTGACCCTCAGAAGTACCATGACCTGGCCAAGCTGAAGGTGGCAATCAAATACCACCAGAAAGAGGTAAGCTGAGCACTTCTCTGCTTCCAGGAAACTTAAGACCTCCAGAGTCAAGAGTAGCAGGGCAAGAGTCAGCATTTTTCTAAACAAATGATTAGACAGGCTTCAAAAAACAGGCCCATTTATCCAAGGCACATACAGCCTCTGCATATTTTCTTTATGGCCAGATAAGTAAGGAAAAATACTGATCATCTGATTCTTTGATGGAAAAGCATTCATTAATTCAACAACAAGTGTTTATTTGGCACTCTTCTAGGTATTTGGGATACAGAAAACAGGTACTCACCCTGCCTTCATGGTAGTGGTAGACATTAAATAAATGATAACATTAGTGAATTACATATTAACTAAGTGCTCTGCAGGGGAACTTTTATGACAGCACATAACAAAAAACCCCACCCTATATACTTGGACATGGTGGGCAATGATCATGGATCACTGTCTGGATACTGGTAATTGTCATCAGAACTAAGTCCCTAGCAGCCCCTCAACAAGAAAGCTGAGACATGCATTTGAAAGATGGATTCATACTCAGGGTGTGTAATTCTGTAGAAGGCTGGAGCAACGTCTGCTATGGTGTGACCTCCAAACTTTTAGGGTTCACCTCTTTGAGGGAGGTCAGTTCAAGCAGATCACAGGAGAGGCTTTGTTTTCCAGCTTGGCCACATTTACAATGTAGCCAGGGCTGTTCTATGCCATTGAATCAAACAATTTTGGGGAACCTCCTAGCAAGCCTAGTAGCCTAGTTTAGCTCATTAAGAAGGCAGCACGGTACAGTAGAAAGAGCAGGGACTTTGGAGCCAGAGAAATTCACCAGCTATATGCCCTTGAAATAAGTCACTCGAATTTTCAGGACATTATTTTTTTTTTCATTTTTAAATTGAAGATGACTATAGTTCCTCCATTTCATAGGACTATTATAGGAAATAAATGAGAAAATGCTAATGTGGCACAGGAAGTACTTTAATGTCCATTTTTATAGCTGTATCAATATTACCAGGAGTCAGATTCAAACAGGTTAAACCAAGATGCTTGCTTGCCATCTGAAGGGCAACAGGCAGACCCACCCCTTTCTGGGTCTGAGCTCTGAGGCAAATCACATTGTGTACTCACCAGGTTCCTTTCTCTCAGACAAGAAAAACAAATACTATGCCTCTGAAATGAGGCAAAAATGAGTACCAGGGGAAACTTTGAAGGGGATTTTAAAAAATGACAAAAGAACAACATGAAGACTGAAGGGGCTGTATGGGGGAGATAGATAGTAAATGGATAGTCCCACCCCTGAGCCTCCTTATCCTGTTTTTTCCTACTAATTGCTTTATTTCACTAAGCCTGAAGTTATTTAACCTCACTTTTCTCTTCTGAAAAATGGGGATAATAACAGGAGCATTTCCTCCCTGTAGAAATATAAAATTTAAATAAAACAGGTAATATACTTATGCATAGCACAATACTCAGCATATTTTAGGCCTTCAATAAGTATTAGCTGCTATTATTATTCATTTTCATTTTTACACATGGGGATCGATTCTGTGTACTAAAATTGTAGGTAATAGATATAGCAATGGCCCATCCCCTCCCATAATCCTCCCTCTCTCCCACTGCCCCACTGTTTATATATATAGTACCAGTTGTGTTACATAGTCTGTTGTAAGGTCTGATTGACTTTAATATTATGTGTATATTTCCATTATTACAGTTTCTTTGTTTTTCACTTTACATGAATTGATATAATACTGAGAGAGAGAAAACCACAGGTATTTTTAGAACACGAATGTCTTCCAGGTAACAAAGTGGTTAATAGGAATAGAAGTGTTAAAAAATAGATATTGCAGAATAAAACTAAAATTTGCATTAGTTACCTCACTAGATAGCAGATAAGCATCATAATTTTAGGTCCCCATCCCCCTGAAAATTGACAAAGCATTTATTTTCAAATAATTTCACTGCAATATTTCATCAATTTGGTAATAATAGATCATCTCCCAACTACTTTGTCACTTGACCCCTTCTGCTCATGTAATCTTCATTTGCAAATTTTATTTACTTCTCCATTTGGAAACCATTGTGATGACTTCCTTACTCTCATGGGAATATGCTTGGCATATGACCATGGACTCACCCTTGAGTTCTACATTCACTGCCCTCCAACCCTCATTAACCTTCTCATATTTTTCCCCTCATGTTTTAGTCCTTTACTTTCCTGAAACTCTGTTCCCTATTTCATAATTTCTCTTATTTTTATTACAGAATATCTCTATGTTACTGTATATTCATACAATATTTTCTCAGCTACCATTATACCAACCTGAATGTGCCACAGGGTTATACTACTTTCTGTTCTCTTAATTAAGCACCAGAGATTCCAACATTTTTTCAGGGTCTATTTGTTGTGTACATTCAAGTAGAAAAGGTCATTTGTTTTATTGTTGTAAAATATACATAACACAAAATTTACTATTTTAACCATTTTTAAGTTTACATTTCAGTGGCATTAAGTATATTCACATTGTTGGGCAACTATCACCATTAGGAGTCATTTTTTGAAGATGAACAAGTTTTGAGGTGTCCACTTTTGTTTTAATAGTAAGCCCATACAATTAGAATTTCAGATTTTACTGGAAAAGTAGCACCTTTCAACTATTCAAAATTATTGATATTCAGCAGTAATAGAAAATACAAAAAGCACTGTATTTATGCAAAGATCAACAATTTTAGGCCTGGTGGTGTTCACTCATCATTGTGAATCAAATCAATGAGAATTCTGGAATTTAATAGGCTGAATTGTTTCAATCAGAGCACATCAAATTCCAATTCCAGGATTGCAGCAAATGCAGCAAGGATAGTGAGTAACTCTCAAGTGCACTGTCAATAATTTCATGAAAAAGAAAAGAATATACTTTCACATAAACCCAAAAATGGCCCAAAGTTTAATCCAATGGTCAGAGACTTCAGATTTTGGGATTTATATATTTAGCTCCAAATTTTCCAATAAAATACCTTATCAATAGCTATCAATCAATTTTAATTTAGTTTGTCTTCAAACTAAGCCACACTGATTAGCAAGCAAGCTTGAGAATTCATATATACCTTAAGGTTTACATTCCAAAGACACTGCTTCCGGAATGTAGAACATGATTTATATTCATCAAAATCTATAAATCTCTTCTGAATTGTGATTTCATTTCCACTAAAAAAAACAAAACTCTGTAATCCTTCTCAATCTGTGAAATATAATTGAAAAAAAAATCTGTGGTTCCATTAAGTCTCAAGTTAGTGTACAGATAACTTTTGAACAAGATAGAGGTTAGGGGCACCAACCACCTGCACAGTTGAAAATCAACCTATAACTTTTGACTCCCCCAAAACTTAACTACTAATAGCCTACTATTGACCAGAAACCTTCCCATAACATAAACATCAATTAACACATATTTTGTATGTTATATGTATTACCTACTGTATTCTTACAATTAGCTAGAGAAAAGAAAATATTTTTAAGAAAATCATAAGAAAAACACATTTACAGTATTGTACATATTTATTGAAAAAAAATCCATGTATAACTGGACCCACTCAGTTCAAACCTATGTTGTTCAAGGGCCAAACTGCAGCCTCTAATTGCTCTCTATTCAATCCACATGTCTACTTTAAGACTGAATACTTCCACCTTGAATAAATCAGCAATGTCCTCATTTTGAGGGTGTTTTGTAATTTCAAATTTACTGTGTTTGAGTAAGAAACACAATGCTGTGAGCTACTGAGGTTGCAATAATTCAGGTGTCTGTCAGAACTTCATTCTCAGAAGTCCAGGATCAGAGGAAGCAGACTAACTCTCTGTTCAATAAATATCCATAATCTATTCTTTAAAAAAGTGAAACATACAGTACTTAAGGCCACAAAAAGGGTCACAGTCTTCTTGAGCACCAATTTTCACACTACAAACTCCCTACGTAGGATGTGATGGAACTAGGCAAACTAACCTTTTCTTTGGACACAAAAAATGAATCAAAATTAATTTTATCCTTCTATTATGAACTCAGCAAATGAACTCAACTTTTCTGTTAGATAAAATTTCTCAAATTCCTTCGAGGCATATAATTTATATCTGCTTACTCATCAAAAAGAAAAATATATTCACATCTTAAGTGAGTCATACCCCAGGGTCTGGTGGAACATATTTGGTTTGAGGGCTGCATGTTGGGAGCCCCTAAACAAGTTGGAGACATTTTTTTAAAGGCCAGCTTTTCCAGATGAGTTTCGGGTCCTGAAGGAGGCTGGACAAGAATTATCTCCCAGGACCAGAATTACTCAAAGGAAAAATAAACTCTAGATGGGAATGGGACAACTGAACTAAAGAAGAAAAACTGTCTTTGTTTTCACATGATTCCATACATAATTCCAGTTGGACCATGAGGTTCTATTTTCAAGATAGGTAGGTTACTTCCTCAGTGTCTATACTCAGAACAGGAAAGTACAGATGCACCACTTCTCCACTCTCTAGTGTCATTCCAGCTGAGACCCTTTTCAGTCTTCTTTTAAAGCACTCTGTGATTCCAACCAGGTAGAAATACCCAGTACACAAGGAGACTTTCTCAACAGATGGAGGTATTGTAAGAGAGGAGTATCAGAGACTCCTGCACTAGGGCAAAGTACCCAAAGTGAAGCCCACTCACATCTAAAAGTTTTAAACGGACAGCATGCCTCTACGTCACTTAAACTGTGAACTGAAAATCTGTATTCCACAAAAACAAACAAAACCCAGACAATACTTTTCTCTACAAAATGAGCTGCAACACAAATGATTTTCCAAAACTGCAAGTTAGGGGGTTGCCAACATTAAAAATTTAGAAGACTCAGTTTCAAGAAAGACCAGTATCTCTCCAAGTAACAATAAAACTATTTAATATGATCAATATTAAGAGAAGAAATAGAGAATATGTGAAGGTGAAAGCCGAGATTGGAGTTATGCAACTCCAAGGAACATCAAGCATTACCTATAAGCACTGAAAGCTAAAAAGACAAAATTGGATTCTCCTCTAGAGCCTTCAGAGAGAGCACTGCCCTGCCAACACCTTGATTTTGAACTTCTGGCTTCCAGAACTATGAGAAAATAAAATTCTGCAGGTCCAAGTTATAAAGAAAAATCAATATTGCCAGAATTTGTCATAATCTAAAAGCATGTGTATTTGTATGTTTTCAACAACCGATTTTGTTAATGGCATCTCTGATGAAAGAAATCCAAAACACGAAAGTTGTATTTCATAACTGTGGCTCCCTAGTCCACTTTACATGAATACTTGTGTTAAACTGAAAAATACCTCTTGAGATCCTTTCAGCATTCACTAGGCTCTTTCAGATGAAATTGTGACAAGGGTTAAAAAGCAGTGGTTTTCCTTACCTTGCTAAAATGCAGTTCCGTTCTTTGGGGGTATAAATGGAGATCATCTTCAACGTTTTTTTTATTACCCTCAAGAGATATGACAGTTGAGACTGGTGGATAGTTGTATCTGTCAATACAAATAACTCCCAAATAACTTAGGGAACTACGGGTTATTTTTTTTTTTCTTTTTAAAAGGTTTTTTTGGTTGGTTGGTTGGTTGGTTGGTGAGCTAAGGGTGATATATGAGTATGCAGAAGAAAAACAAGTTTTAAATAAGGACTGGAGGGATAAGGTCCTTGAATAAGTAATAATTAGGTCCAAGAGGAAATGACTAAGTACCTCTAGTCTATTAAGATAAGGCTATCAAGACAAGAATACAATAGTAAGCTTTGATATAAAAAATAATTGTAAAAGTGTAGTTGGATAATAGTGGGTTAATAATGTTTAGTTATGCAACCCGCTCAGGAACAAAATCTTAACTTTGAATAGAATATAATTCACTATTTCCTGAAAGGCTTTTTCATTGTTGTTTTTTCCTCATTACTACTCCTACTAGAACTAGAGTCCCAAAAAGAATTTAATTTGGTGTTAAAACAAACAAAAAAAAAGAGCCCAGAAGAATGAAACAAAAGCTGAGTCCAAACTATAACTTTGACATGGAGTAAATTAAAGAAGTGTTAATCTCTAATACAACAGGTATAAAACTACTACATAATCTTTACATGTCACATAGACTTGCAAATATTGTCCTCTATATTCATTTTTCAGATATTCCTAAAAAGCCGTAATTTCATATATTCTGTCCCATTGTCACATATATCATACCAAAGGCATTGAAAACTGTACCATTTTACTTAGTCCTCATTACCATTAAAAGTAGGCAGAAAAATTATTATAACTCTCATTTTACAAACAAGAAAAGACCATATTACAGAGATTTGTCCAAGGTTACCTGACAAAGCCAAAAGTAGAACTTCAGATTCCTGGTACAAAATTCTGAGTCTACTTCACCTGTTCAATGGGGTTCTCTTATGCCTGTTTGGTAGCTTCCAAATTCTCCACCAGGTAATTTAAGATGACCACAAGTTCTTTGATTTGTGTATGAAAGTTTATTAGTTAAAATCTGTTAAAACACGTAACAATAAAATGATGTGATTCAATAGCTAATAAGGATTATATTTCATTATAATCTAATAACTGGCAGTAATCATCACAAATAAAGATGCAACTGTGTAATCACAACTTCCTACACAGTTTAGCCAAAGCACACAGGATAAAGACTTGTGCTTCCTAATACACTGCCATCTACTGGCTTATCTCCCTCTGTTTTCACACCTTAAGTTTGTCTCAAAATGATAAGCCTGTCTCCCCATTTATCCCTCCATGCCATACAATGACTGGCTTTGGTTTTGGTATCAAGATCCAAAAAAAAAAGACAGTCTGGATAAATAACCAGCCACTCTGTCCATTCTCCTGGAGGCGAGATGCAGGATTCCAACCAGAGGTATCCAATCAGTGGACTGCCAAGTTAGTTAATATATCTCCTTCTAATTGAGTTTTTAAGTACATGACTTATGTCAATTGCCAACCAGCTATTTCTATCAGTATCAACAACTTAAGATTGGCTAATATGCATGTGAAAAAAAAAAAAACAGGGCTAGGTTTATAAACCTGCATAGGAACTAAATCTATGCCATGGCTTTCCACCATAAACAGCTGCATAACTGTTGACAAATTATTACTTTTCTTCTCTCTTCTGAAAATACCTTCCCCACTTACTCTTGTTCTTAACTATTTTTCTTACTTCCTAAACTTATTTCTTATCACTATTAACTCTACCTAGTCCTATTCCAAAACAGCAAACATACTTAATACAACAATTGCCTGAGCAGGATTACATCTTAACAATTCTTAAGCACACATAATCACACAATCAAAACAAACATTGCAATATATTTTATCTAATCCTGAGGTGCCGTTATAGTACAATCTTTCCAGGTGACCATTTTAGCCAAGTGGCTATCCAGCTCCACATATTACGACGTTGTGGCAAGTTCCTGCTTCAATACCTAAGGACCAGGTTGACCATTAGTTGTTTTATGGGCTGGTTCAAGCTTCATCTTGTTTCAGGTCTGGAATAGTCTCACAGATTCCTCTTGGTGTATTTGGATGGCCTGCTTGAGTTAGTATGGATGCTTGTATTCTCTCATTAATACTAACAGTTTTAACAAGCTCACACTACTCTGTAGTAGAATTGTTACAAAGTCCATATTCCAGAGTTCTACTTGGAGTAATAGCTACCCTCCAGTATCTATAATTTTTGAGGAGCACCAGATCTGTCAGTTTAGATTGCTCACCAAATAGAATTCGTAGCAGACTTACGGTCTCTCCTTGGAGATGTTCCCTGATCTTGCCCATTTATTTATGCTTTGAGTTTTATTTTGATACAAAATTATAGCCCAATTTCCTAAAGCCCAAATTCCTAATGGAGAGTTTACATCTTCCCTGGCTGTTTCTAAACCTTTAATTAAAGCATAGAGGGTATTATACTAAGTAAAATAAGCCAAACAGACAAAAACAAATGCTGTGTGATTTCACTTGTATGTGGAATCTAGAAAACCAAACAAACAAAAAAATGAACAAAACAAGACTCATAGAAACAGAACAGAGTAACGGTTGCCAGAGGGGGTGAGGGTGGAGGAATAGGTGAAAAAGGTGAAGGGGATTAAGAGGTACAAACTTCCAGTTAAATAAATAAGCCATGGAGACTTACCATACAGCAGAGGGAATACAGTCAGTAACTTTGTAATAACTTGGCATTGTGACTGATGGTTACTAGATTTAGTGTGCTGATTACATTGCAAGGTATATAAATGTCAAATCACCATGTTGTACACCTGAAATAAATATAGTATTGCATGCCAACTATGCTTTAATAAAAAAAACAAAACTTAGTTTTTAAAAAGCATAGACTCTATCAACTTATCTAATTCCTCTGTATTCTTCTTGGCTGCTATATATACAGATGTCCCTGTTTAACTGTTATCACTGATCTTCCTTGTAAAACCACTCCTATTGGAATGGTGGGATAAACATTCTTGCTTTCCCACTGCACTGTTTAGGTTAATTGAGCATAATCTCTTTGCATCACATCTACTATTTGCCGTTTTGGATATACTGTATATCTAGAGTCCCCTACACTAGAAAAGTAACGCTTAGTTTGTCCAGTTATTACAGCAGTAGTCCCTCAAGCTCCTGTGTGGTATGGACTGTAATTACCTGCAGTAATTGCTTGATGATAACTTTTATGTCTCCCCTTTGTGTCTTTGTAGACCCCCTCTAAGTCTCCTATATCTTCATCTACTATAGCAACCTTTCCACATAGCAGTCTATTGTGAAACTTTCTCATTCTAGTATGTTTGAGTAGCTCCGTAAGTCCTGACCTTTCAGCAGTGTCTTTGGTAGCTTTTCTGGATACTGCCGTCTCTGTCTTAAATTTGTTAAACTTATCCTGAAATTCAGTGGCAAAACTGACTTACATTTTTCCTGCTATTGCTCATCAAAATAAAACCTAGTTATATAGTCTATAATTTCCCCCACTTATCTTTAAAAGTAGCTAATTATCTGTGTATGCAGACCTCAGTATTAGATGCAGCGTCTGTCATGTTGGTTAGCTCTGAAGTTATCTGTATTAAATGTCTTTTAATCCTTTTGACTGTAATATTCTTTAGGACTCTATGCAAATTGGTATTGTCTGATTTCCACCAGTGTGGACTGACTTCTACATGTCACTTCTCCACAATTCACGTACACCACTTTGTCTAATGGTATACTTGTCATGTTTTTACCCAGTTGTTGCCCATGTCGTGAAATGAAAAGGCCATTTGTTCTCTAGGAAAGAGGACCATAGTGTCCATGGGCTTGTCTGAAGGGTAGCTATTCTTCCAAATGAAAGTGAGGGGACTGTATGGCATGGAATTCGTATGATCAGTGAATGTCCTGCACATTTATTTGGACCCTGTTTTGATATGGCAGTCCTCTAAGTATTCCATTTTCTCCTTCGAGTATTTGTAGAATTCCTGTAGCTAAATGCCAGTTCACACTATAAGTTCATATTATTTCATCTCTCAATAATTAAGATCTCTGTGTCAAGGCTGCAGCAAAACCATCATCTCTAAGCCTATATCATGTTTGACTTTCCATTGGTGAATAGTCCTTGTAGGGTTTTGTCTAGCCCTTCTAGTACTAGTACTTCTCTCTTGTTATTTGGTATAATTTGCATTTCCATTTGGGGAATAATATTGAAGAGTAGTTGCAATGTGGGTCAGCATTTGAGGAAATAGTCCACAATGGAACCTCTCAGCGTCAGCTTTTTCACAGGTTTCTCCCTGGCAAAAGTAACCTGAAAACTTTTCTGCAGTTTTATTATCTGGTAAATGCTGCTTTTACAGAATTCTTTCCCCTAGTGTGCTATAGCATGACATATAGGTTGACATATCCTTTCCTATATGCCTAGTATGGAGGCCTTTTTGAGTAAGGAGTTATATCTTCTTAAGTAAAAGTGTCCCAATATTGTCCTGTTAATGTGAATGTATTCCCTATGATGCCATCCTGGAGGATATTCCACTTTTGGTTACTATTCATTGTAGAACAGTGAAATTGAGTCTCAAGATATGATTGAGTTCATCAGGTCTTCACTCTATTGTTAGGTTTGCCATTGTTTGCTCCTGTTATCAGGAATCTTAGCAGGAGAACAAGTACATGTAAAGAAAGGACCACATGGCTAAAGTCAGAGTTTTTAAAATAAATGCAAAGAAGAAAAGAGACCAGCCCCTGCTGGAAGTAAATAAAATATTACTTGTTCTATAAGGTACTAGTAATAAAAATGTGCAGAACTAGGAGAAGAATCATATTGCTAATATTCAGAAAAATCAGAAAATATTTGAAACAGAGAAGTGATCAGTTCTCAAATGCTGGTGGGAACAAATTAGGTCTTATCCACTTAAGTCATCATTTATACCAGAGAGTGCATCTTCATAGAAGTTTTCTGTGTCTAACGTAGCTTGATCTATATCAAATATTAGGTCTTCATCTTCTCTTGGTGTAAGTATCAAATCTAAGTCTGAGAGATCAGGGAGGTCTGGTACTGAAGCTTCCTTGGAAGGACATGGATGTGCTTCTGTCTGTTCTGCCATATCATTTTGCTCTACACAATGAACTTGTTCATGTAAAATTATTTGTAAAACTTCTTCAGCTATTTTTATTAACTGGGCTACACAATCAACAGGTTTAGCAAGTAGTACAGGAGCTGACACAGCCTCTATGCCTCAATACTCTCCTCGGTAGATAAAATATTACTAAAAGCTGTAGCAAATGGGTTCTTGGTGACAATGTATTCTGTGGGGCTGGCAATGGTTCTGTGGTTGGTTGGTTGAGAAATTAGGTTGTTGATATGATTATGATGATGATCAAGTACAGAATGAGGTCAGTGGTCCTATAACACTTTTTGATAAAGTTGGAGAATTTCCCACAAAATCTACGTGTGGTACTCGTTTGTACTGGTAGTGGACTGCTATTATAATAACCATCAGACAGATTGTCACAGACAGCAAAACAGCAAAGCAGATCTAATAATACAAAAGAGAAATATAAAGATTAGTATCCTTGCACCTTCATCTATCCTACAGGTTCTGAAGTTGAGAGGGTATCCCTAGCTATTGCTGCTTCTTTTTTGTTGACTTCACGAGGATCTACTACTCATACTCTCCATGTCTCCTGGTCTTTATCTCTTCTTAGGGGATTTGAGAACAAAGTGAACACAGGTAGTTTGTTTATATTTCTTGAACATCTGTATTGAGGAAGATACATTCACTCAAGAGTCTTTCAACCTTTGCCTCATTGCCATTTATCTGTCGGGTACTACTAAATTCTTTCTGATTTTAGCAATCCATTCTTTAAAATTTCCAATTGCCTCTGCAGTCCAGGTAATTTATGGTAAATGAAAGTCCCACATTCTTTGTCTTTTGCCAAATTTTGGACAACTTCTGTTTTAAAATTAGTTTCTTGGTCATTTCCCATTACTGCTAACATTTCACGTGTAGCATATAGTTCCTCTAACTTTGTCTAAAGCCATGGTCATACTATTCTTATCTGTATGTCTGGTGTGTTTTGCAAACCCTCTTCCTGAGTAAGTTTATACTTCTGTAAGGCAATATTCTTTGTTTAAAAATCTAAGGATTGGCCCAATATAATCTACCTGTCACATTGGTCTGGTTTACCACCCCCCACTCCCTTTAAAAATGAGTAATAACACCCTTCAGAATCGTCCAAGTTGTTGTGTGTATCAATACTCTGTTCTTTGCTATTGCTTCATAGTACTCCATGATATGCATGTATCACTACTGGTTTAACCATTCACCTAGTAAGGGACATGCTGGTTACTTCCAGTTTGGGGCTATTACTAATAAAGCTGTTATGAATAATCATATACAGTTTTTTGTGTGGAAACAGGTTTTCATTCCTTGGGGATAAATGCCTGCCAGTGCAATTGCTGAGTCATATGGTAGGTGTATTTTGTTAGTTTTTCAAGAAACTCACAAAGTAGTTTTCAGAGTGGCTGTATCATTTTTACATTCCCATCGGAAGGGCATACCACAGCTTTCTGTTTTTGCAACTTCCTGCGCATTTATCATTATTTCAAAGTAAAAAGTTTTTTTAAAAAATGAGTTATATATAAAAGTCACAGAGATGTAATGTAGAGCATAGGGAAAATAGTCAATATTATAGTAATAACTTTGTATGGTGATAGATAGACTTATTGTGGTGACCACATCATAAAGAATATAAATGTCAAATCGTTGTACACCTGAAACTAATATAATATTGCATGTCAGCTATATTTTAATTTAAAAAGTCTGTGGAGGACACAAGTTTTTAGTAATTTGACACATATCATATTGCTTATTCACATGTTTGTTTGATTCATAGTTTGTTTTTTCACTCTTTCTCTTTCTGTTTACCATGTTCATATGCCCTGAGATTTCATGTGCCAAATTCTGCAACCTTAAATTGAACTGACAAGAAAAGTGACTTGGGATTTGGAGGCCCTAAGACTATAGATGCTACATGAGTTTTGGGGATCCAATTGTCTCCTCTTTGGTTTAAGTAGATTATTCTATCTTTCCATTCTGATGAGCTCATGCATGTCCTACATGGATTGCTAAATTCCTTTCATTGATTTCATTCATATCTCCCTTCACCAGATTGTTGTCCCTCCTATAGGCCAGTCTGTAATTCTGTATTACATTAAAGCATAAGAGGTATGATCAAACAATACAATGAATGTTTAAATTAAAAAAAAATACTACAGTAAAAAACACATTGCCATTAATCCCCCTCAAAATATCCCCCCTCACTTCAAACACACTTATCCCATCATTCTTGCTACTTTCTGAAGCAGTTCTGGAAGTCCTCACTTGTGAATGTCTTTAGGTGCACTGTTATGGCTGCCTTGATGTCCTAAATCATTTTTACTTTGGGGAAGAGCCAGAAGTCGCATCGTGCCAGATCTGGTGAATAAGGTGGATGAGGACACACCGTAATTTTTTTTAATTAAAGTTTATTGGGGTGACAATGATTAGTAAAGTAATATACGTTTCGGGTGTACAATTCTGTAATACATCATCTATATATCCTATTGTGTGCTTACCACCCAGAGTCAATGCTCTTTTTATTTGACAGAAATTGCCATATACCAGAAGTGATATACATGAAGCATTGTCATGATGGAAGATGATTTATGGCACACTTTAAAACATACCTTCCCTTAACCGTAGCTCACACCCACCTGACTGTACTGAACAAGTTGAAACTTATCACACACTGCTACTAAGGTTCGGCACACCCCTTCCCGTACTGAAGATCCCTGCCTTTCCATTGGATGGCACTCGACAGCAGCATTCACCATATTTCTTGATCATGATGGAACGGCTTCAGGTCACACATTGCCTCTGGTATGGCAATTTCCATCAAATAAAAACATTAAGGTGTGTCCTCATCCACCTTATTCACCAGATTTGGCACTGTGTGACTTCTGGCTCTTCCCCAAAGTCAAAATGACCATGAAAGGTAAATATTTTTAACCCATTTAGAACATCAAGGCAGCCACGACAGTGCAACTAAAGACACTCGCTTAAGAGGACTTCCAGAACTGCTTTGGAAAGTGGCAAGAATGATGGGATAAGTGTGTTCAAAGTGAGGGGGAGTATTTTGAGGGGGACTAATGGCAATGTGTCTTTTATTGTAATACATTTTTTTTTAATTTAAACATTCACTGTATTTTTTTCATCACACCTCGTATAGTTCCAGCCCATGACTAATCAAGTGTAGCTATATACCTTTGGCTAATTGTTTTCTTTGGCATGTATACACATCAAATGTCTAATTACCAGTCTTGCAAATTAGGCTTTTTTTTTTCTCTAGCCTCAGCCAAGCTTCTGCTAGTTGAGAGTATTAGAAGCAGCCATCCATCTCACTCCTTTAGGATAATGCCAAATCTATTATTGCCCTGTTCCGAGTGTGGCCCAGCTAATTGTACTCCTTAAACCTTTACTGGAATACAGATCATCAGCCAGATGGTCTGTGATTTTCACATGGAACTTGTTTGCCTCCAAAGGGCCTAGTTTGACCCATTCAGTTATAAACTATCTCCACTTAGCATAAATCCTGTCAAAACTACACTTTTTGGGGTCCAAAATCCTGACAGTAGAAATGGGTTTGCCCTATAATAATGGTCAAAACCATGATGACAAGAAGACATGATTTTGGTTATAGGCAACTTTCCATCTGAAATATGGGAGAATGAGTACTAAAGACATAGCAGTTTCTTTTATTAACTCAAAGGATCTCTTTTTTTTTATTATTAGAGGACAAAGCAGTCTAATGGGAGGAAATAATTGAAAGAAATCAAGCAAGGAATTTGGCATTAATGTAGAGCTGAATCAGCTCATCAGAAGGGAAATACACAAAAAAAGTATGTGTCAAATTTTACTAGAGAGTACCATCACATTTTTCAAAGGATACTCACTATGATGTCCATAGTCCAAGGGCAGAAGAGGGAGATAGGAACACACTCACATAAAACCTATTTAACGTCTGGCTTCCCTTTCACCCAGTTTTTTTTTTTTTCAGCTTCTCTACCTCCCTCTAGGATTCTTTTATTCTTCCTCTTGGTTGATATACCTCCATTTCTTCACCTACGAGGTGTGATCAAAGGATACGGTGAATGTTTAAATTAAAAAAAAATTATTACAGTAAAAGACACATTGCCATTAATCCCCCTCAAAATACTCCCCCTCGTTTCAAATACACTTGTCCCATAATTCTTGCCACTTTCTGAAGCAGTACTGGAAGTCCTCTCGAGAGGACTTCATCCTCCATCATGACAACACTCCCTGTCACACATCACTTCTGGTATGGCAATTTCTGTCATTCAAACATTACGGTGTGTCCTCATCCACCTTATTCACCTGATCTGGCATTGTGCGACTTCTGCCTCTTTCCCAAAGTCAAAACGACCATGAAAAGAAAACGTTTTGAATTGAGTCAGGACATTGAGGCAGCCACAACATTGCAACTAAAGATACTCACAAAAGAAGACTTCAAGAACTGTTTCAGAAAGTGGCAAGAATGATGGGATAAGTATGTTCAAAACGACGGGGAGTATTTTGAGGAGGATTAATGGCAATGTATCTTTTACTGCAATAATTTTTTTAAATTTAAATATTCACCATGTTGTTTTTTTTGTTACCACATTTCATATGTGTTTGAATCTGTTTCACTTTTTCTGTCTCCATCTTCTACTATCCCTTCCCATCATCTTTTCTTCCATCTCTCTCTAAACCGGGAAAACTTTAGAAATAAATTATATTCCATTTATCGAATTGATATTTTATATATAGTCTCACATTACACAATCTAAACATAAAAAGCAGAGATAGAACATTTCATATTTTGCTGTATTATAAAGACAAATGTAGCTACTTATTACTTATGCAACCCTGGATTTATTTTGTCTATCACTTGGTCACCTTTGATGGGGAAAAAAAATTCCTGATCTAGCCTGAACCCTGTTGACCACTGTGTTTGCTAATCCATAATTCCTATCTTCAAAGCATCTTGAGATCTAGGAGCTGGGAAGTGTGGGGAGGGCAGAGAAGATATTGAGAAACTGCTAAGTACTGCAGTACTAAGAAAAAGTAAGAGTATAACATTAGCTTATTCCAGTTATGGTAATTTCCAAAGCAACCAATCCCTAACACCTTAGTTTACCTAAAGGGATATTTTGTATAGATTGTGCTTAGCCCCAAATCATCTTAAGGGTTTTTTTATTAGCTGTTCCCTCTGCCTGGGATCCCTTTTCCCCAGGAAAAAAAATGGCTTCTTGTCATTCTGGTCTCAGCTTAAATATCGTCTCTTCAGATTTTTGACCCTCCAACCTGAAAAAGGCCCTGAATCATCCCTTTCTCATTATACATGGTACATTTTTGTATTATGGCACCTATAGGTACCTCATATTTTCTTGTTTACTTGTTTTTTTGTCTTCCACCCCACCCCCATGTACGTATAGACTAAAAGACAAGTACTATGAGATTAGGAAGCTTGTCTGTTTTGCTTTCTGCTGTATCCCCAAAATCATAGAAGATAGGCTGTCACATAGTAGGTAATCAGCAAGTATTGCTGAACAAGAAAGTAAGGCAAGGAGGGAGGGATGAATGACTTTCTGTTCTTTTACTCAGTAAATATCAAGTTTCAGCCAAGCATGGGGATAGCAGGAGGTACAAAGATAAACCAATTTATCAAAACATACAGTTAGTAAAATGAGCAGGTAATCTACAGATTGAGAGAAAACAATCACAAACCATACTCATATATCTGACAAAGTTGTAACCAGAATGCTACAACTTCTTTGTCAGAAGCTCCTACAATTCAAAAATAAAAAAGACAAACAAACCAATTTAAAAAATGGCCAAAAGATTTGAACAAACATTTTACAAAGGAAGAAAAATCAATACAGGCATACCTTGTTTTATTGTATTTCACTTTATTGTGATAGTGTGTTTTTTACAAATTAAAGGTTTGTGGAAACCCTGCGTCAAACAAGTATATTGATGCCATTTTCCCTACAGCATTTGCTCACTTCATCTCTGTGTCACATTTTGGTAATTCTCATAATATATCAAACTTTGTCATTGTTATTTTATCTGCTATGGTGATCTGTGATCTGTGATCTTTGAGAAATCGTTTGTGAAAGGAAGAGTCAATCAATATGCCAAACTTTCAACTGATGTGGCAAACATAATTGTTGCCTTATTTTTAAGAAATTCCCACAGCCACCCTGACCTTCAGCAACCACTACCCTGATCAGTCAGCAGTCATCAACATCAAGGAAAGACTCTCCACCACCAAAAATGTACAGCTCGCTTAAGGTTCAGATGATGCTTAGCATTTTTTAGCAATAAAGCATTTTTAATTAAGGTATGTATATTGTTTTTTAGACATAATGCTATTGAACACTTAATAGGCTACAGTATAATGTAACAAATTTTATATGTACTGATAAACCTAAAAAATGTGTGTGATTCGCTTTATTGCAATATTTGCTTTACTGCAGTGGTCTGGAACTGAACCTGCAATATCTCCAAGGTATGCCTGTAGCTAATAAGCACATGAAAATGTATTCAGCATCATTAGTCATCATGGTAATGCAAACTAACATCACAATAAGATACAACACGCTCATCAGACTGGCTAAAATTAAAGACTGACAACACTAAATGTTGGCAAAGATGCAGACAACCAGAATTCTCATACATTGCTGGTGGGAGTGTAAAATGGTACAACCTCTTTGAAAATATCTGGCAGTTTCTTCCAAAACTAGGCAAGCACCCATATAGTCCTAGCAAGTCTACTCCAAGGTATTTATCCAAGAAATGAAAGTTCACAAGAAAACTTTTACAAGGATGGTCATAGAAGCCTTATGCATAATACCCTCCCAAAAAAGTGGAGAGAGCCCAAGTGTCAATCAAAAGGAGAATGGACAATGGTATTGTAATAGCTACATAAGATGTCAGAGGTGTAGTAGCTTGGGGGAGAGGGGTTATCACTTTGTGAGGGGTGTAAATGTCTAATTATTACATTACTTTGTACACCTGAAACTAATAAAAAATAATAAGTCAATACAAATAAACACCAGTCGAGGCAGGGGGATAGTGAAAAAGGAAAAAAAATAAAAATAATGTATGACCACTTAAAAAAAAAGAGAATTAGATAAACACACTGGTATATTCTTACAACGTGATATTAATATTCAATAAAAAGAAAGCGACAATCATCAATAAATCAACAAACAACAAGTGCTGGCGCGGATGTGGAGAAAAGGGAACGCTTGTGCACTGTTGGTGGGATTGCAGATTGGTGCAGCCACTATGGAAAACAGTATGGAGGTATTTCAAAAATCTGAAAATGGAACTACCCTATGATCCAGTAATTCCACTCCTAGGTATCTATCCGGAGAAATCCAAAACTTCAATTCAAAAATCTTTATGCACTCCTATGTTTATTGCAGCACTATACACAATAGCTAAGACATGGAAACAACCAAAATGCCCATCGGTAGATGACTGGATTAAGAAACTGTGGTACATTTATACAATGGAGTATTATGCAGCCATAAAGAAGAAAGAAATCTTACCATTTGCAACAACATGGATGGATCTAGAGAACATTATGTTAAGTGAAATAAGTCAGACAGAGAAAGATAAGTACCATATGATCTCACTTATTTGCGGATTCTAAAGAAAAGAATAAGTGAATGAACTAATCAGAAACAGTTTTGGAGACAATGAGGAAAAACTGAGGGTTGCTAGATGGGCGGGAGGGGTGGGGGGTGGGGGGGAGGGTGAGGGGATTGAAGGGCAGTCGGTGACCACAGGATGGCCACGGGTTTGAAAATTAATCTGGGGAACGTAATTTGGTGGTTACCAGAAGGTAAAGGGGTTGGGGGGTGGGGGATGAGGGTGAGGGGGATCAAATGTATGGTGATGGAAGGGGAGCTGACTCTGGGTGGTGAACACACAGTGTGATTTATGGATGATGTGATACAGAATTGCACACCTGAAATCTATGTAATTTTACTAACAATTGTCACCCCAATAAATAATAAAAAAAAAAGAAAGCGACAACTCATAGGGACAACAAAAACATTATACTTCATGAAAGAAACCAGATACAAAAGCATATATACAGTATGATTCCATTCATATGCACTTCTCAAAAATGCAAAATGATCTTCAGTAGAAAAATGCAAAATAGTGGTTACATCTAGGGGAGTGGGAACTGACTGGGAAGAAGCAGAAGAGAACTTTCTGGGGTGATGGTAATGATCATGTTTTAGATAGAGTTTTGGGTTACACAGGAGTTTTATTCGTCAAAACTGATGGAATGGTATTTTTCTTTTTTTTGTCAAAAGCAAATCCTTTATTGAGGATAGAGGACTCAACTCAGGCCTCTTTAGAATTCCGACAGATAGATCCAAGAAAAACGTGAAATCACAATCCAAATTACAAAACAAATGAAGAAAAAAGCCATCATGTGCAAGAGGAAGCAGAGATAGAAAAAAATAAAAACAGCAGAATTAGATTCTAAATCTGAAAAAAGGATAGTTCAAGAAAAGAATAGGTCCATTTCACTTATGAACATAAATATAAAAATCCTAAGTAAAATATTAGCTAACAGAATCCAACATGCTTACTCCGGTGAACTAAAAATAAATCTTGTGATTCATTTCCCTGCCCTTAGTTTAGAATGCATCTATCTAGCTACTTATCTAGCCATCTATAATGTAAACATGATAAATCAAGCAGGGTTTATTCCAGAAAATAGAATATGGTTTAATATCAGAAGACCTAGCAATGTAATTCATCTTAAAAAGACAGAGAGAAAAGGCATTTGAGAAAGTACATTACTTATTAATAATAAAAACTTTTATAAAATTAGGAGTAGAAAATTTATTTAACTTTATAAAGGACCAAAATGTACAGCAAAAATATTACTTAATGGATTAACTTTAAACACATAAAATGGTACTGTTAATATCTGTACATCTCACTGTATGTAAGTTTTACTCCTTCCAAAAAAGTAACCAAGCATAATCCACAACCTCAAGAACTACGTATATATCAGATCTGATGTCATGCCCATAAAGATTCTAATAAATGCTCACATTTGTGGAAGACCTATTATGTTTCAAGCACTGTGAAACCCAATTTTCTAATATTAGTACATTTAATCCTCACAATAACACTATGAAGTTACAGATGGAAAAATTGAGGATCAGAAAAATTAAGTGAGTTGCCCACAGTCAAACGGTAAGTAAAGATATAGAACTGGAAATCAGCCCAGGTCTGACTCCTAAAGTCCTCTGCCAGAGGCACAAATTCAGGTGCCTACAGGAGTAAAATTTGCCTTATTTACACCAGTGCTGACATCTCATTCTAAGCAGGAATAGAACTGAGAATGTTAATCTAATTTGCCATCCTTAGAAACTGACTGAATTCCAAATTGTGAGTCCTAAAGCAGAAGGATGGAGATAGCCTGATCCAGGATCCACATCATTTGTTATAGGAATGTTGTGTCCATTTTATCTGCCCTTCCACTGACCTACTGAATTGACCCAAACACTATTCACCCGTGATAAAGACAAGATGGACGCGAGGGTCAAGGTTCTGCCTATTAAACGCTGTCCGCACTTTCGCTTTCAAGTGGGATGCTAACGCTCCCGTCCAACTAAACAACAACAACAACAACAACAACAAGGATAAACTGCAGAATTGATAGGTTTAAAAATATCTGCAATCGGTGGAAACAAGGACAATATGAACTACAATTTCAGAGAATGAAGAGTCCTTCCTAAGTGAGCTGATAATCACGAGACGTTCACTAATTCTGGGCACAAGTTGAAAATGAGGTTTGGCCCCAAGGCAGAGAGGGTCTCTACTAAGGAAAATGAGAAATCTGCATAAAGTTTGAGGCTAGCAAAATGGATTGTAAATTTAAGAAGCCTGGAATGCAGAGCAAATTTTCATTACCTGAAGTTAGCGTGGTTTCTAGGATGGTGCCTACAAATATAAGGCTGAGTAAAATCTCCCACAGTCTCACTGTATTTCAGAGATAAAGTCTCACTAGCAGGAGGGGAACTGTCCTAAACACACTGCCCACTGCCGGCCTCTCCCGCAAGGTGTTACATAGACTTTGAAGTTCGGAGGGCCGAGGGTGTATAATGAGTTAGTAAACTCAAAGTCATTGTTAAAACACACTTTGGAGAAAGTGATTCCAAAATGTAAAGATATTGAAAGGGCTTAGTATAGCCAATACATCTTAAAGAAGAACAAAATTGGACGACATATACTATAATATGTCAAGGCTAGTAATACAGCTACAGTAATTATGGCAGCATGGCAGTGGCACAAGAAGAGGCAAATAAATCACTGAATCATGATACCTCACACCAGATAACAAGGTGATAATAATAATAATAATAATAATAATAATAATAATAATAATAATTTGAAATGGATCACAGGTCTGAATATGACAGGTAAAACAATAAATCTAGATCAAACCATAGGAGACTATCTTCATGACTTTCAGTAGGCAAAGATTTCTTATTCGATACAAAAAGTATTAGCTATGAAAGAAGATTAATAAATTGGATTTCATTAAAATTAAGAACTTCCATTTGTCAAAAGACACCTTAAGAGGGTGAAAAGACTCACAGATTGGGAGAAAATATGCACAATACATATAACCAACAAAGGAATAGTATCCAGCATATACATATATTTTTAAACTCCTTCAAATCAATAAAAAACACAATATCCAATTTTTTTAAGTAGGAAAAAAATTAAATGCCACTTCACAGAAGAGAACATCTAAAAAGGCCTCCCAGCGTATGAATAGGTGTTCATTATTATTACTCATGAGTAAAATGCAAATTAAAGTGAGACGCACAAAACCCAACCAGAATAGCTAAAATTGAAAAAACTGACAATAACAAGCATTGAAAAGAACACAGAGCAACTGGGACTCTCATACATAGTTGGTAAAAGTGTTAACTGGTACAACTACTTTGGAAAACCATTTGGCAGCTCTACCAAAATTAAATATACCTCTACTGCATGACCTTACAATTCTACTAAGAATATATTTTGGTATATAACCAAAATAAAAGAGTACAATTGTCCACAAAAACACATGTACAAGAATGTTGAAACTGGGCAGCCGGTTGGCTCAATTGGTTAGAGCGCAGTGCTCATAACACCCAGGTCGCTGTTCGATTCCCACATGGGCCAGTGAGCTGCGCCCTCCACAACTACATTGAAAAACAACAACAACAATGGCTTGACTTGGAGCTGATGGGTCCTGGAAAAACACACTGTTCCCCAATAAAAATTTTTTTAAAAAATGTTGAAACAAACAAGATGCATATAAGTGCATGCTATATAATTCCATTTTTATGAGATTTAAGAACAGGCAAATGAATCTATAGAACAGAACTAAATGCAGTAGTTACCTTTGAGTGGGGGGATACTCCCTAGAAAAGGATATGAGGAAGCCTTCTAGGGTCCTGGAAATGTTCTATGTCTTCATATGATTACACATTTTTTTTAAAAGAGGCATTCAATTATACTCTTATAATTTGTATACGTCACCATATGTGTATCTCAAAAAATATTTTATTTTTAATTTTGGGTCTCTGTCCTATGAAACCAGTAAGGACAGTGAGACAGTGATGGAGAGTCTTTCCAGGGTTGGGCAAGCCAGTCATCACAGGCAGTAAAAATGGAATGAAGTCTTAAGGATAGAGAAGGGTTCCTTTGGCCCCTGTGGCTCTCTATTTCTTTACAGTGCTAAGTAAAGCAAGAGGTCCTTATAGCTAGATGGAGTTGTAAACTGATGTAAGATGAGATAACCCACATCTTACAACAAGCTCAGAAAGACAACTGGGGCAGAGGCCATGCTATCCACCTGATATCTAGAATCTTTAACCCCATAGATTTTTAGTAATCTCATTCTTATGATATTTTTGTCAGCACAACTAATCAAAAGCCATTATTTTTCTTTTAGCCATAGTCCTACCCTGCTATTTTATGATGCCCAAAGCAAACAAACTGGCAGTAAACATTTAACAAACAGTAGAATGGGAAAGGAGCAGAGAAATCCAAATCCTCTTGTCTATGCTTATAGTCGATAAGCTTCTCTACATCAGGCAAGGTCAGTTACTTCACAGCCAAAGGGAACGGAGACAGTTGTGGAAGAAATTAAAATGTGCCTTTGGCGAGTTATAGGTGCCAGTTTCCTATTTACAATCTAATTTTTTTTTCCATAATGCTCCCTTCTCTAGTGCTGCAGCACCATTTGGATACATGCATTCAATGCAGATTTTTTAAAAACATCTCCAGACATTACTTCTCATTGCCCTCATTGCCCTCAAGAAGTCCTCATCCCCAAAGGGCAAATTTTATAATTCTTACATAGCAGGAGCTCTGGGGCGTGGGCAACAGTGAACAAAGCAGGGAGATTTACCCTTTAAAATCTTTTTTAAAGCTAAAAATCTTTACCTTAAAAAATAAACTATCTGCGATAAGGAATTTGCTTGTTATAGGATCTGACATTTAAATTCCCCATGAACCATTTTTAATTTATCAAGAAAGGCAGGAAAGAATTGTGTGGCTGAGGAGCTAAACATGGCCCCTTCTTGAAAATATATGAAAAATTCAAAGCAGAAACTGAAAAAAGGAGGAATAGGAAATGTCCTTATGGTCAATTTAAATCAAATTCTACTGAATTTCTTTCCTCCTCCTCTAAATTTGCTCACTGCTGCAGAGAGAATCACAGATTCTTGCTTACCCTTCAGAAAAACAACTTAGTCACTGGAGAAAGACAACCACATTTGAAAAAATATATATTTCTTCATTATTTTCCTAGACAAATAGTTTTCTCAAAACACTATCTACCAACAGGGCACTAGAGTTCCTTTTTCTTCACATCCTCACCAACACTTGTTGTTTGTTGATTTATTGATGATAGCCATTCTGACAGGAGTTTGATGGTATCTCATTGTGGTTTTTATTTGCATTTTTCTAATGATTAATGATGTTGAGCATTTTTTCATAGTATGTCTGTTGGCTATCTATATGTTCCTTTTAGAGAAATGTCCCTTCATATCCTCTACCCATTTTTAAATAGGGTTGTTTGTTTTTTTGGTATGGAGTGGTATGAGTTTTTAATAAATTTTGGATATTAACCCCTTATCAGATGTATCATTGGCAAATATCTTCTCCTACTCTGTAGGATGCCTTTTTGTTTTATTGATGGTTTCCTTTCCTGTGAAAAAGCTTTTTAGTTTGATGTAGCCCCACAGGTTTTTGTTTTCTTTTTTCTTTTTCAAAGTTTATTGGGGTGACACTTGTTAGTAAAGTTATACAGATTTCAGGTATACAATTCTGTATTACACCACCTATAAATCACATTGTATGTTCACCACCCAGAATCAACTCTCCTTCCATCACCATATATTTGATCCCCTTTACCCTCATCTACCACCTCCTGCCTCCCTTACCCTCTGGTAACCATTAAACTATTGTCTGTGTCTATGAGTTTTTGTTTCTCATTTGTTTGTCTTGTTCTTTTGTTGTTTTGGGTTTATATACCACATATCAGTGAAATCATATGGTTCTCTACTTTTTCTGTCTGACTTATTTCACTTAGCATTATAATCTCAAGATCCATCAGAGAAATGCAAATAAAAACCACAATGAGGTATCACCTCACCCCAGTTAAAATGGCTATCATCAACAAGACAAATAGTAACAAGTGTTGGAGAGGCTGTGGAGAAAAAGGAACCCTTATACACTGTTGGTGGGAATGCAGATTGGTGCAGCCGCTATGGAAAGCAGTGTGGAGGTTCCACACGTTTATTTTTTCTTTTCCTTCCCATGCCCAAGGAGATATATCAGTAAAAATATTACCAAAGGTAATGTCTGCGAATTTCCCTCCTATATTTTCTTCCAGGAGTTTCATGGTTTCAGGTCTTACATTTAAGTCTTTAATCCATTTTGAATTTATTCTTGTATATGGTGTAAGAAGGTGGTCCACCTTCATTTTTTTGCATGGATCTGTCCAGTTTCCCCAGCACCATTTATTAAATAGACTGTCTTTACCCCAATATTAATTCTTGCTTTCATTGTCATAGATTAAATGACCATATAGGCATGGATTTATTTCTGAGCTCTCTATTCTTTTCCATTGATCTATGTGTCTGCTTTTATGCCAGTACCATGCTGTTTTGATTACTATAGCCTTGTAGTGTGATTTGATGTCAGGTAGCATGATACCTCCCACTTTGTTCTTATTTATCAAGATTGCCATGGCTAATTGGGGTCTTTTCTGGTTCCATACAAATTTTAGGATTATTTGTTCTAGCTCTGTGAAAAGTGTCATTGGTAATTTGATAGGGATTGTGGTGAATTTAGTGCGTTAGGTAGTATGGACATTTTAACTATATTAATTATTCCTATCCATGAGCATGGCATATGTTTCCATTTATTTCTGTCTTCTTTAATTTCTCTCTTGAATGTTTTACAATGTTCTCAGGACAGGTCTCTTACTTCCTTGGTTAAATTTATTCCTAAGTATTTAATTGTTTTTGAGACAATTGTAAATGGGATTATTTTCTTAATTTCTCCTTCTGATAGTTTGTTATTGGTGTATACAAATGCAACTGATTTCTGAATATTAATTCTGTATCCTGCTACTTTACTAAGTTTGTTTATCAGTTCTAATATTTTTTTGGTGGAATCCTTGCAATTCTCTATATATAGTATCATGTAATCTGCATATAATGATAATTTTACTTCTTCCTTTCAAATATGGATGCCTTTTATTTCTTTTTATTGCCTGATTGCTGTGGCTAGAACTTCCAGTACTACGTTGAATAAAAGTGGTGAAAGTGGGCATCCTTGTTCTATTGGTAGAGTTGCAGATTGGTGCAACCACTATGGAAAATAGTATGAAAGTACCTCAAAAAATTGAAAATGGAACTACCTTATGACCAAGCAATTCTACTCTTGGATATCTATCCAAAGAAACCCAAAACACTAATTTGAAAAAAATATATGCACCCCTATGTTTATTGCAGCACTATTCACAATAGCCAAGATATGGAAACAACTGAAATGCCCATCCATAGACAACTGGATAAAGAAACTGTGGTATATTTATACAATGGAGTATTACTCAGCCATAAAAAGAATGAAACTTTACCATTTGCAACAACATGGATAGACCTTGAGAATACTATCCTAAGTGAAATAAGTCAGACTGAGAAACACAGATACCACATGATCTCACTTGTATGTGGATTCTAAAGAACAGAATAAACGAGCAAACTAAACACAAATAGACTTAGAGAAACAGAGGAAAAAACTGATGGATGCTAGATGGGAGGGGAAGGGGATGGGGGAGAAGGTGAAGGAATTAGAAAGTGAAAATTGGTAGACACAATACAGTCATGGGGATATGAAATACAGTATGGGGAAATAATCAACAATGTTGTAAATATTACGTATTATGTCAGATGGTCACTGGACTTATTGGGGGTTCCCTTAATAGACTGTGTACATGCATGACCAATGCGCTGTACACCTAAAGCTGAAATAGAATAATATTGTATGCTAACTATAACTAAATATATATATATATAGATAGATAGATAGATCTAGATATATATAGATATAGTCACGGAATGTGGAATATAGCATAAGGAAGATAACTATATAAGATGTCAGAGATGTAGTAGCTTGGGGAGGGGGTTATAAAAAAACACTATCTAAACATGAGCACAGCCACCCCATCTTGATTTGGTAGGACCCTGCGCAGGTTTGTCCCTGACTCTTGGCTGTTGTGAGAAGACCACAGACCCCAGAGTGCCTGAAAAGAACTGTAATAGTTCTAGAAAGAATCTCAGCTTTTAAATGTTACCAGTGCAGAGGACAGGGTCTAAAATAAGGGAAATAAAAACATAACTTGGAGGTAACAGGAAAAGGGATTCTATTCCCAAGTCTTTCCTCAGGAAAATTGTTTTTCTTTATATACTTTCCTTGGGAGAGACAGTAAAATGATGCTAGTGGTTGTGAGGGTAGGATCTGTGTCACAGATTTCAACTTTTCCACTTACTAACTGGAAGTTTGCTAAACTACTCTTTTCCTAAGTTTCCTCATCTGTATAATGAAGATAATAACAGTTGTGAGAATTACATGAGTTAATACATGCAACAAGTTTAGAATGGTGCCTGGTATATAGTAAGCTCTTAATAAAAGCTAGCTAACATAATTGTTCTGGAGAAATCCCAGGACCCAGGGACTAGGATGTGGTGCATCCTGGGTACTGACAGGTGACCCATGGAAAGTAGGAGGTGAGACAGCTGCAGACATTACAAAAACTGGAAGGAAGTACTAGAGATACAATTCAACTCATATTTATAAACAACATGACTTTGAATTTGGGTAAAAATGTGCAGAGCAGATCTGTCATGTCGCTCTAGTTTACACATAACACTTTCAGGAGACCTGAGATCAATCAGGTATGGAATCCTTGAGGATTAGTGGATCTTCCTAGCCTAACTTTGCTCACTCTGGCTTTGAGCTCTGGAAGGAGAAAGCTGACTACACTTTGGACTGCTCATTAGCTGTTCTTCCAATACATTGCTAGCTGTGTGGAGAAGGCCCTCCACTTGGTATTGTGACAGTGAATCTTTCAAAACATTAACTAGCTATGCCTTGGAAACATCTACTTGGAAAGTAATAGGCAAAGTCATTGAGCAAGATAATAAGGTTATTACCCTGTGTCTAGCATGAGTTTACCTGAACCAGCCCAGATTCAGACCTTCCTATCTGAATCATTTGGGTTAGAAAGGGAGCATCATACAAATATATTTGTATCCTTTTTATCCCTTACCATGCTAGCCTGGATTTAGTCCTGAGCTTTAAGAATACCTCTTAGAAATTTGACAAGATAGTTTCCTCTTTCTGCTAATGATGTCCTCAAGTACTTTCATCTACATTAACTTATTTAATCCTTATCACAATCCTGTGCAGCAAGGATTATTCCTATTTTACAACTGAGGAAGTGAAGACCTAAAGAGGGTAAGTGATTTGGCGCAATTACATAGCTCGTTAGTAGCAGAGCAAGAGTAAGAATCTGATTCTTTCATCTCTTGGTCCTCTGTGCTGTCCTTTACACTGTGATCTTCCTAGTGGTGCTCTGGTGAGATCCAAATCGCCAGCAGAATAAGAAGCATTGTTAAGATGTGAACAAGAACACAATATAGCTGTGGAAGATGTCTTACCAAGTGGGTCATAGGCCACAAATCCCCTTGAGGATAACCATTTCATTGTCTTCATCCCTACAATGTTTCCCCCGAAAATAAATATAATGGCCACTCCACCTAAGTACCCTTGTCAAAGTCATCAGTGACTTCCACACTCCCAAATTCAACAGTCAATTCCCATTCCTCATCTCACTTGTACTAAAAGCAGCATTAGACATTGTTGATCCCTCCCAAAGTCCTCATCTTATTCATCTATATTTATTTCTTTGGTGATCTCATACAGGCTGTAAATAATAGCTATATGGATGACTCTCAAATTTATTTAGCCAGCTCAAACCTTTCTCCAGAATCCCATATTTTTGTATCTAATGGCCTTCACATTGATTTCTAATATTTAAAACTTATATATCCAAAACTGGGTCCTTGGTCTTCCCTCCAAAACCTACCCCACCTATGGCCTTCTCCATCTCAGTAGATGGCAAATCTATCCTTCCAATTGCTCAGGCTAACTTGAGTTTATCTTTGACTTTTCTTTTTCTCACAATCCACAGCCAATACATCAGGATATTCTATTGGCTCTGTCTTCAAAATATATCCAAAATCTGCAGACAAGTTGTCATTGTAAGCCACCGTCATTCACCTCTCAATTTGATTATTTCAACAGACTCCTAACAAGATTCCCTTTGCCTCACTCCAGTCTCTTCTCAACACAACAGCCAAAGTGATCCCTTCAAAATGTAAGTCAGATCATATCACTCCTCCTCTAATGACTGCATTTCTTTCAAAGCAAATCCCAAATATTTATAATGGCCTACATGGCCCTCCATGATATAATCTGCAACTTCATCTTCTACTTCTCTCCCCTTCCTTCTGTTCCAGCCACTGTGGCCTCTTTGCCACTCACCAAACTCACCAAGCACACTTCCTCTTTAGGCACATTGCATTGGCTGTTCCTTCTACCTGGAATGTTTTTTACTGAGATATCTGAATGGCTAAATCCCTCACCGCCTTCAAAACCTTTGTTTACATCTCACCTTCTTGATGAGAGCTACACTTACCATACTTTAAAAAAATGTACACCTGAATCTAATTAAGAAAGTGAGAGAGAAAAAAATATTGAAACTCCCCCCTGCAACCTGGCACTCCTGAGTCTTTCTTATTCTGCTCTCTTATTAAAATTGTCTTAAACTTATCACCTTCTGTACATATTGTATAGTTTACTTATTTTTGTGCTTATTATTTATTTTATGACTCCCCTCTCTAGAAAGTAAGCTCCACGAAGGCAATGACCTCTGTTTTGTTCAAGTGCAAGAACAGTGTCTGGCATGTAGCGGGTACTCAATAAATGTTTGTTGATTGAATAATAGGACTGATAATTCCTTACATTTTTAATGATGCTTTATACTTTTTCTAGTGTTTTCACATCACATCTCATTCGATCTTCACAATTACCATATAACATGGACAGGGCAATATAGAGTTTATTATCTCCATTTTACATTTAGGAAAATTGGCATGCAGAGAAGCAAAATGATCTACCCAAAGTCATATAGCTGGAATGTGATAGAACCAGGAACCCAGTTCTGTGCTGTCTTCACATGACTTCCAACATTTTATTGAAAAGCCCCAGTCCCTAAGGAAAGGCTTTCCAGCTTTTTTGTTAGAACGGAGACATGCCCTGCTTATGCCATTAACCCAATGCCTTGAAGCTGAATGTGTTTCACCAGCTCATGGAAATACACATACATGAAGTCATCTGAAGACCTGAGTTTATGTATAGGAATCACCATGTGGATGTCACAGGAAATGATGCCATTCCCAAATGGTGCTCTCTCCAAAAAAGAAAGCATCATTTGAATATACCAGCTGCTCAGTAGAATAAATCATTAGTTTCTTCTTAACCAGCTCTGCCTTCCTCTTGCATTACACATTAAACCAAACAGTTCTTTAAAGCAATTTAACAGAACAAAGGGATACATTACAGTCCAAAAGGCATCTGCTACCTAAAGTGCATCCTAGTGGCCTCTTCCACCGTGCCATCATCTAAGCCACTGACTGTCCAGGTTGAAAGCTCTACCCCACTGTCAAAGCCACACAAGAAAAGTGGAAACTGCTCCTTTAACTGTATCACTGAAGAGGAACTGGTGTTTAGTTGGCAGGGGGGAACAGGATACTTCATGCTTGGCATACTGCTACCATTGGTACCCAATCTAGAAGCTGCTACATTCTGCAGGGGTGGCAACTATTTTGTCTTCAGGATAACATAGTGGAACATACAGCTATATTTACATACAGGCTTTTTAACAGCGACACTTGTCACCCCTGGTAAGCTCACAGAAGGCGACAGAAATGGCACAGCCAGGAAAAGGCAAGCCAAGTCTTCTGTGCCTTCTGTCAGTTGAATCCACAGTACCAGAGAGGGTGGCCTGATCTCTTTCCCTGGTCCTCAGAATGTCATTATAACAAGGAGGTATGTATCAAGTAACCCTCCCAAAAATTACTAAGGAGACCAGGTTTGTCTTCAGTGCCCTTGTGCTTTGATCACAGAAAATCAAGAGGTTGAGGCTTGACTCTACTAACAAGTCAGTTCTGCTGCCAGGCTCAACAAATATCACCTAATGAATCAGTTCATCAGTTCAATAAATAAATCTCAGGCTGAAAACAGAAGTGTCAACACAAGTACAGTCTACCAAATGCTTGATGGACTTCAGATAACACATATAAACAAACATCACTGAAACATGAAGTCTTATACAACAACCTCAGCCACAAAGACATGCATATCATGCAGGGACTCTAGTCCCGCTTCCCGCACAAGAACACAGGATATGGTGAGGCCAAAAAGAAACACCAACGGAGCCATGGATAAGGGGATTCATACCACTGTATTCTCGATGGTGACTGGGTTGGAGACACAGGAAGCAGGAACCACACAATCCGCAACCTACCGCCCACTTCTCTGCCAATCAACCTCACTTGCTAACTGCAATCCGCCATACTAACTGCAATCCGCCATCCACTTCTCTGCCAACCAATCAGCAACCAACCCCCTAGCATAGTCATGGCAGTTATATCAGTGGCCAATGGCTAACTGGTTACAGCTGATGGCCAACTAGTCACAGACGATGGCCATCTACTAGCTGAGCCAGCACCTTTCCACGTAAGATTGAAAGCCTGGAAACTGCTCTCTGGGACTCTGACCCCACACTCCACCCCTCCAGGGTCTCACCTCACAATCTATGTGACAAGCATCTTCCGCGAGGGGCCCTGTGTCAGGAACCCAGCTCAGGAGAAAAAGTTTTAGTCCAGTTCAAGTAATGTCCCAGGGGATGTCCCTCGATGTCCACCTACTTTCTGGAAACAGCCAGGGTTTCTCAGGGCACCGCTAGTCCTTCTGGGCAGAGCCTGACCTCCTGGGCACAGACAGAGTTTCTCAGGGAACCATCAGCCTTTAAGGGCACAGCCAGGGTGCTTACATATTCTCAGCAGCGGCTCGTTGAGAAACAGGAAGCAAACATCTGCCTGCACCCCAACAAGGAGTCTTTCTGTGCCTAGTGGTAAGGAAACAGCTTTTACAGTCACAGTCTTTCCCCTATAGCCATCAATACAGATTGCTGGTCCGGGAAACAGTTCTGGGTTCCCATAAACAAGACTGCAGTCTATGCCGGTGTCAACTAGGACCAAAACCCTCTGCACAGTAGAAGGGGACCAATGTATGTACAGTTCCAAGCGGGGCCTCCAGTCCCCGCTTGTCCTCTCTGACCCGGTACCTTGGCCCCTCCCCTAATCAAGCTGAAAGGAGTCGGCCTCAAGCAGCCACATGAAGTCCTGGAGGAAAACAGCTCGCGCTTTCCCAGACTTCTCCTTTACGCTTTGCCGGAATTGCTGTTCCAAAGTTCCAACAAGAGTGCCTTGGGTTAGCAGTCTATTTTTTCCTGATCAACCCCTGCTGCCACGAGATCATGACATATCTGCATGCATGTTACTCTCTGAGGCCCACGACCTCGCCCCCTTACTTTTGATTTGGGCTTCCAGGTCTTCACTTCTCAGACCTCCTGTCTTAATTTCCTTTGCCACCAGCTTTCAACATCCCCCAGGGTGGCCATGGCGATAGTGACTTCATGGATCCGCCACCCCACATAGGAAGTAAGAATAGGATCCAAAAGCACTTGCAGGGGCAGTATCCAACCAGATCTCTCATGCTGGTTGTAAAATGCTCGTCATCTGACCCCCGCATATTAGGGTTGAACACCTATCTCAAATGGTTGCTATAATAATGAAATGAAATTAACATACTAATTATGTTACTAATTATGCTATAATAATTAAATGAAATTAACATAACCTAAACTATAAACTCCATGCTAAAGAAAAGTTTTCTTTAAAAGGCCTTGACTAGAATGACCAACCAATCTGGTTGCCAGGGACCAAGGGATTTTCCAAGATCCAGGACTTCCAATGCTAAATATGGAAAGTCTTGGACAAATTGAAATAATTTGGTTACCCTAGTCTTTACTAGTCCTTAAAAAAGTTGGGGTCTGAATAGACCTTAACTGGTATGGTTAGGCCTTAACTAGACTTAGGCCCTGGCTTTGCCTTAACTATACTCTGACTAAGCATTAACTAGGCTTAAGCCCTGGCTAGGCCTTAATTACACTCTCACTAGGACGTAACTAAGTTTAGCCTCTTCTGGACGTTAACTGAATGTCATGCAGGGTGTCACGCAGGGTCTCAGCTCCTGCTCCCCACATAAGAACACAGGATATGGTGAGGCCAAAAAGGAACACCCACGGAGCCATAGATAGGGAGTCATACCACTATATTCTTGCTGGCAGCCGGGCAAGACACACGAAGTAGGATACACACTATCCACAATCTGCCATTCACTTTTCTGCCTGGCAACCAGCCAACCAACCAGCACAGTCTTGGCAGTTATATCAGTGGCCAATTGGCCAACTGGTTACAGCCGACAGCCAACTAGTCCCAGCCAATGACCATCCAATCACAGTTGATGGTCATTTACTACCTGAGCCAGCACCTTTCCACGTGAGGCCAAGAGCCTGGAAACTGCTCTCTGGGACTCTGTTCCCACACTGAGCTAAACAAGCCTTAAAATCAGCTCAGGCCCTTGCTACACTTTAAATGAGACTGACTATGCCTTCTGTAGACTTAGGTCCTGGCTAGGCCTTAATTGGACTCTGACCAGATGTTAACCAGGCTTAATCCTTGGCTGGGCTAAATGGGCTCTGACTAGGAATTAACTAGGCTTAGACCTGGCTAGACCTTAACTCAACTGGCTAAACCTTAACTAGGATGACTAGGTCTTAAGTAGGCTTAGGCCCTGGCTAGGCCTTAACTAGAGTCTGACCAAACTTTTACTAGGTTGAGGCTCTGAATAGGCCTTAACTAGGCCTAGGCTGTGTCTTAACTAAACTCTGAGTAGGCCTTCTCTATAATTACACCTTACATAAACCTTAACCACAATTTGAGTAGATTTTAAATAGGCTTAGTCTATGGGTAGACCTTAACTGGGATTCAAACAGAACTTAACTAGCATTGGGGCCTGACTAGACCTGTTAAGGCCTCGCCTTAACTCAGATTTATCCTGACTAGGCCATAACTAGGCTGATTAGGCCTTAACAGGTCTAAGTCCTTAATTGGCTTAGGGACTTGGTGCCCCTTAACTTAGATGAGTAGGACTTAACTGAGATGACTAGGCCTTAATTAGATTTAGCCTTTGACTTCACCTTAACTCATTTGTGACAAGTACTTAACTAGGTTTAGTCACTGGCTGGGCTTTAATTAGACCTAGTTATATGATATGGCCTATTGCTCCTAGGCTACAAGTCTGTACAGCATGTTACTCTACAAAACAACATGAGATTAAATCAAGCACAAGAGAAAAATCAAGAGACAGAATAAACATGATGTGTATGAGGTTGCTGCCAGTATCATATGTCATACTGTTTTACAGCAAACATTTTTTGTAAGTAGAAAGAATACACTCTAAAATAATGACTAAAAGTATAGTATAGTATATACATAAACCAGTAATATAGTCTCTTATTATCAAGTATTATATACTGTGCGTGAATGTGCTATACTTTTATATGACTAGCAGTGCAGTGGGTTTGTTTACACCAGCATCACCACAAACATGTGAGTAATGTGTTGTGCTATGATATTAGGATGGCTATGATGTCACTAGGCAGTTGAAAATTTTCAGCTCCATTATAATCTTATGGACCACTGTCATATATGTGGTCCATCCTTGACTGAAACATCGTTATGTGGCACATAACTGTATATTCACTTTTTAGTAAAATACATTTGATTCATTTCTAACTGAGTGTTCACTTCAACTCAACTAATCGTTTTTGTCATCCTTATCAAGTTCTAATTTGATAGTTGTTAATAGGTTCTGATAATCCCTCTGATTATCAAGTTCTTAAATAGGTTTGTACAGTCCTATTAATTCCTTCAAGTACAGGGTAACTCAGTATCAGCCCTGAATGAAGTAACTGGAATTGGTAGGTACTATCCAGGGCAAAGTGGGTAAGTAGCCCTGTTTACACAGCGTAGTGCCGGGCCTGTTCCAGTAGGATGTAACCACACCTTACATTAGGCTGTGTGTAGAAGTAGGTCAAAGAGACAAATCTCAGCACCAGGATCAGGGAGTTTGTGCATTCATTCATTCATTCATTCATCCCCCAAATATTATTTAAAACCTATGTGCAAGAAATGGTCCTAGGGACTGGGAATATGATGGTGCAGGGACGGAGTTCTAGAGAGCAGTTTCCAGGCTCTCAGCCTCATGTGGAAAGGTGCTGGCTCGGGTAGTAGATGGCCATCAGCTGTGACTAGTTGGCCATCAGTTGTTGCCGGTTAGCCATTGGCCACTGATATAACTGTCGTAGCTAAGCTAGCAAGCGCAGATTGCAGTTAGCAAGTGGGATTGTTTGGCAGAGAAGAGGACGGCAGGTTGGGGATCGTGTGGATCCTGCTTCCTGTGTCTGCAACCCAGCCACCACTGAGACAATAGTGGTATGAACCCCCCCATCCATAGCTCCATTGGTGTTCCTTTTTGGCCTCACCATATCCTATGTTCTTGTGTGAGGAGCGGGAGCTGAGACCCTGCATGACACCCCGCGTGACACATTATGGCTATCGCAGGGCAAAGTCAAATGGGATGGGCAAAGCTCAAAATGACAGAATAGCTGTAGGAATTAGGAGGAAAGACCTGGGCCAATGGCCATGTGGTCATAAAAGCAGCAGTAACAAATGAGTATTATACTCACTTTATAAATGTGGAAACAGAGAGTTACTGAAGATCAACTGGGTAGTAAGCAGTAGAGACAGGATTCCAACCCAGAACTGACTAACATCAGAGCCCACATGCTTTCCAGTGCCACTCCACTACTGGACTGATGTCTGGCACTAAAAATCTCAGGAAATGAAGCAAAGAACTTTAAGGATCCTCACATTTCTTTACCAAAGTCACTAATCACCAGCTTAGTCCTTCTTGCTTAGTTCTGCCTGCTTCTTCATTATGGGGCAAGGATACGGTTTTGAGATTATATATTTGATATATATATATGTGTATATATATATATATATGTATCTATATATATATACATATATGTGTGTGTATATATATATATGTATATATATATATATATATATATATATATATATATATATATATATATATATCATTGTGTGTTCTATATATTGCATTGTGTGTTCACTACCCAGAGTCAGTTCAGGGATATGGTTTTGATGGGGAGGGAGAAGTGAAAATCTTTTGACGGGCTTCCAGGAGTGTGGTATGGATCATGGCTGAGAAGAAAGAGATGGTTACAATTATATAAAACCTCTGGGATATAACCACTTTAGTGGGAAAAAACAAACAAAAAGGGATACTTCATGAGGATATTTTTTATAGTAAGTTATTGAGAGAGGGTGAAAATAACCAGAAGATTTGTGACTATCCAATGCAAGAAAATTCTCTGAGGATTTACAGTAATTCCTAGGGTTGTAAGGAATGATAATGCCTAATCATCCACATTCTGCCAACAAAAAAGCTAATTCTTGAATGTATATATGCTTCCTATATTAAGCAAAAATAAAAATTTAGTCTCTTGGAAGCAAGAGACTAGCCCCATTCTTCTGATTCAATCACTTTGATCCAATGATGGGAGGAAGTTTATTGCATAGGACTACTTGTATATAGGGGAATTCCAGTTGAGAATAGGAAACCAAACTGCTTCAAGGACAAAGAATCCCCAAGGTTGTTTAGAACTTCCAACTGTCACTCAGTTAAATCTTGGAAGATGCCAACTGGTTCTGCATCTTTCCTCCATTCCCCTCCTCCAAGTAACTCAGATGCAATTGCGTAATGCTATAGCAAACCTCTCAGTTTGTGGCAGCTAGATATTCTAGCCCAGTTCCCTGGTCAAAGTGTGTAGTATATTCTTTGGTCTCCTCAATTCCCCTGGAAAATCCTGCAGGGACACAATGTACTCTCCACGCAAAGCCTGCTGGCAGGCTAAGTATAGTTAATGACCTCCAACGTCCACTGAGAAAGAAAATGCCTCCATCATTTGATTTGTCAGTGCCACAGAATTCAGAAATTCAATATCACACAGTTGATGACAGATTACCTTTTCTAGTTCTTTAATTATTTCCAAGAATGAGAGGTGTCACCTTCTGAACTAGAAAAAATGTGGTAGGTAGAAAAAGCACTCACAGTATGAAGAAGAACACATGTTTTCTACCTTTTCCTTCTGCTCCTCCCCCTTCCATCACCACCACTACCACCACATCATCCTGGTCAGTTCATTTATACTTTCTGATCATAAGGTTTTCCTTCTATAAAATGCAATAGCTTATCCAATTGAAAAAATGGAGGGAAAGTAGACTAGATAAATAAATAATATTAGCATAGTGGATAGGTGCACAAACTTTGGAGCTGTACAGGTTGGGGTTTGAATCACAGCTCTGTAGCTACATGCCCTTGGCATGTGATTTAACCTTTTTGAGCTTCACATTCCCTTCTCTGCAACAAGAGGATAGATATAAATAGTACCTATTTCATGGATTTGTCATAGGGCCAAAATCAGAGACTATATGGAAAATGCTTTAGTCAATAAATTAACATGCTCCATTAAGAACCAGGAAGAATGAGCTATGCCTTGTACAACCTCACTCCTTTTATTCACATCACTTTGTGGTGTCTTAAGAGTATTAATCAGGCACTCAATATAAATGTACTGACTGGTTTATTGGACTTTCCCGTAGAGGAGTGGGAAGATTCACAGGGCAAAACCATGGAACTTCAGAAGCCTGGAAAAAGGTGATAGAACAGGGCAAGATAGAGTTTTTGTTTATCATCACCCTCAGTCCAGCTCAACTCACATTTATTCATTCCTTGTGACCATAAAAAGAAATGTCTTGCTGGAACCACAGTCCCCACGGGGATGCTACATAATATTGTCCGGGAGACACTTCAGGTTTAACTGAAGAATGAGAGCCAAGAGGGGCTGCTGGTTAGCTCAGTTGGTTAGAATACAATGCTCGTGACACCAGGGTTGCCGGTTCAATCCCCACATGGGCCAGTGTGAGCTGCGCCCCCCCTACTCAATCTACTCAAGTAGATTGAAATAACTACTTGAGTTAGAGCTGATGGGTCCTGAAAAAACACACTTAAAATAAATAAAAGTTTAAAGAATGAGAGCCAAGGACTCCTGGGTTCTCTGATCTACCTGGGCACCAAAACCTTCTGTACCTTTATTATATAAGTTCCCTCTTTCTCTGATTTCCCCTACCTCTGGCCAGTCTCTGAGGAGGCTACAGGCAGAGTTACAACATAATATTTGAAAGAAACTTTAAAAAGGAAAAGCATTATTAACTACTAGTTACATTTTGTGAACAAATTAACAAACGCTTCCCTTACAATTCCAGAAAAAATATAGAACAAGGTGATAAATAAGTTTAGCCCAGCTAAACTAGAGCGGTGGGTTTCAACTGAGTTGATTCTCACACCCAATGACCCAGGGGACATTAGGTAATGTCTGGAAACAGTTTTCTTGTCACAACTGTAGGAAGAGGAGAGGAAGGTGCCACTGGCAATTCGTAGGTAGAGGTCAGGGATACTACTACACATCCTACAATGCACAGGACAGTCTACCAGAACAAAGACTTATCCAGCTCAAGAGGGCAATAGTGTCAAGGTTGAAAAAATATGACCTAGAGAATATTTCCCTCCTTCCCATCTTATGAACTAGCAAATATTCTTGAAGATCTTTTTTGTAGGCACTGTCAGAGATACAAGCCATCGCCTCTGCCTTAAGGAAACTTACAGTCTAATAGAGAGACCAACCAAGCACATAGGAGCTACCAGAAAATAAAGAAGCACATCACATAAGGTATTTTCCCCCTATATAGTGTGGTATAACCCCTGAGTGCTATAGGAACTTTGAGAAGGAGGAGACCAGCAGCTATTGCAATCGTTCAGAAAAAATTTTTAGAAGAGTTAGATCCTGAGCTGGTATTTGAAAGAGAAACTACCCTCACTCTCCATGCATCCTTTCTTCCTTCTTCCCATTCTTTATTTAATCAGCATCTTGTAATCTGATTTCAGAACTCCACAGACTCTAGGATTCCACAGAAAATGTCCTCCTGTAGATGAGCAGTGACAGTAATCACCAGAGCCAGTCACCTGCCCTCAATGTTAATCTTCCTCAACCCCCACCTTTTTTGAAATTCTCTTCCTCCTTGACTTTTATGACATCATCATCTGTTCTGATTCCCTTTAGCTCTCTTATGGCTCAGACTCAGGTTTCTTTCCAAAGGCAACCTGTACAGGTAGGTAGGTGTGCCTCAAACGCTGACCTGAAGCATTTTTCTCAGTCACCTTATTCTCTTTTTTTTTATTAAAGTTTATTGGGGTGACAATTGTTAATAAAGTTACATAGATTTCAGGTGTACAATTCTGTATTACATCATCTATAAATCCCATTGTGTGATCACCACCCAGAGTCAGTGCTCCTTCCATCACCATATATTTGTTCCCCTTTACCCTCATCTACCACCCCCCTACCCCCTTACCCTCTGGTAACCACTAAACTATTTTCTGTGTCTATGAGGTTTTGTTTCTCATTTGTTTGTCTTGTTCTTTTTTTGTTTTTGGTTTATATACCACATATCAATGAAATCATATGGTTCTCTGCTTTTTCTGTATGACTTATTTCACTTAGGATTATATTCTCAATATCCATCCTTGTTGTCACAAATGGTCCTATTTCATCTTTTCTTACCGCCAAATAGTATTCCATTGTGTATATATGCCACAACTTTTTTATCCATTCATATATTGAAGGACATTTTGGTTGTTTCCATGTCTTGGCCACCGTAAATAAAGCTGCAATGAACATTGGAGCACACGTGTCTTTATGGATAAATGTTTTCACATTTTTTGGGTAGATACCCAGAAGAGGGATTGCTGGGTCATACGGTAATTCTATTTTTAATTTGTTCGAGAACCTCTACACTGCCTTCCATAGCAGCTACACCAGTCTGCATTCCCAACAATAGTGTATGAGGGTTCCTTTTTCTCCACAGCCTCTCCAACACTTGTTACTATTTGTCTTGTTGATGATAGATATTCTAACTGGAGTGAGGTGACATCTCATTGTGGTTTCTATTTGCATTTCTCTGATGATTAGTGATGTTGAACATTTTTTCATATGTCTACTTGCCATTTGTATGTCATCTTTGGAGAAATGTCTCTTCAGGGCCTCTGCCCATTTTTCAATTGGGTTGCCTTTGTTTTTTGGTTGTTGAGTTGCATGAATTCCTTGTATATTTTGAATATTAACCCCTTATCAGAGGCACTGTTGGCAAAAATCTTCTCCCATTCAGTTGGTTGCATTTTTATTTGGTCGATGGTTTCTTTTGTTGTGCAGAAGCTTCTAAGTTTGATATAGTCTCATTCATTTATTTCTGCTTTTACTTTTCTTGCCTTTGGAGTCAAATTCATAAAATGCTCTTTGAACCCAAGGTCCATAAGTTTAGTACCTATGTTTTCTTCTATGCAGTTTATTGTTTCAGGTCTTATACTTAAGTCTTTGATGCATTTTGAATTAATTTTGGTACATGGTGAGAGATAGCAGTCCAGTTTCATTCTTTTGCACGTGGCTTTCCAATTCTGCCAGCACCATTTATTGAAGAGGCTGTCTTTTCTCCATTGTATGTTTTTGGCTTCTTTGTCAAAAATTATCTGTCCATATTTATGTGGTTTTATTTCTGAGTTCTTAGTTCCATTCCATTGGTCTACGTGTCTGTTTTTCTGCCAATACCATGCTGTTTTGATTATTGTTGCCCTGTAGTAAAAGATAAACTCAGGGAGTGTGATACCTCAAGTATTGTTCTTTTTCTTAAGATTGCTTTAGCTATTCGGGGTCTTTAGTGGTTCCAAACTAATCTGATGATTTTTTGTTCTATTTCTCTAAAAAATGTCATTGGGATTTTGATGGGGATTGCATTAAATCTGTATATTGCTTTGGGTAATATGGCCATTTTAACTATGTTGATTCTTCCAATCCATAACCACAGAATGTTTTCCATTTCTTTGTGTCTTCTTCAATTTCTTTCAAAAATGTCTTACAGTTTTCAGCATATAGGTCTTTCACATACTTGGTTAAGTTTATTCCTAGGTATTTTATTCTTTTTGCTGCAATGGCAAAAGGAATTTTTTTTTAATTTCTTTTTCTGAGATTTCATTGTTAGTGTATAGGAATGCAATGGACTTTTGTACGTTGATTTTGTAGCCGGCCACATTAATGTATTCATTGATTGTTTCTAATAGTTTTTTGGTGGAGTCTTTAGAGTTTTCTATACACAGTGTCATGTCATCTGCATAGAGTGACAATTTAACTTCTTAATTCCCAATTGGATGCCTTTTATTTCTTTCTCTTGCCTGATTGCTCTGGCGAAAACTTCCAACACTATCTTAAAAAGCAGAGGTGATAGGGGACAGCCCTGTCATGTTCCTGAACGTAGAGCAACGGGCTTCAGTTTTTCACCATTAATTAGGAGATTAGCTGAGGGTTTGTCATATATGGCCTTTATTATGTTAAGGTATTTTCCTTCCATACCTATTTTATTAAGTGTTTTAATCATAAATGGATGTTGTATCTTGTCAAATGCTTTTTCCGTATCAATTGATATAATCATATGATTTTTGTCCTTTATTTTGTTTATGTGATATATCACAATGATAGATTTGCGTATATTGAACCATCCTTGTGCCCCTGGGATGAACCCCATTTGGTCATGATGAATAATCTTTGTAATGCATTGTTGTATTCGATTTGCTAGAATTTTGTTTAGGATTTTTGCATCTGTATTCATCAGAGATATTGGTCTGTAGTTCTCTTTTTTGTGTGTGTGTTGTCCTTACCAGATTTTGGTATCAGGGTAATGTTGGCCTCATAAAATGAGTTAGGGAGTAGTGTCTCTTCTTCAATTTTTTGGAAGAGTTTGAGCAGGATTGGTATTAGATCCTCTTTGAAGGTTTGGTAGAATTCACTAGTGAAGCCATCTGGTACCGGACTTTTGCTTTTTGGTAGGTTTTGGGATGACTGATTTAATTTCTTTACTGGTGATCGGTCTTTTTAGATTTTCCAGTTCTTTATGGTTCAGCCTAGGAAGGCTATATGTTTCTAAGAACTTGTCCATTTCTTCTAGGTTATTGAATTTGGTGGCATATAGTTCTTCATAGTATTCTTGGATGATCCCTTGTATTTCTGTGACATCCTTGATAACTTCCCCATGATAATTTCTGGTGTTTTTTTATTATTATTATTAGTGTCTTCTCTCTTTTTCTCTTAGTGAGCCTAACCAAGGATTTGTCAATTTTGTTAATCTTTTCAAAGAACCAGCTCTTTGTCATATTGATTTTTTCTATTGTGTTTTTGTTCTCTATTTCATTCAGTTCTGCTCTGATTTTTATTATTTCCTTTCTTCTGCTGACCTTGCATTTTATTTGTTCTTCTTTTTCTAGTTCTTTAAGGTGTAACATGAGGTTATTTATTTGGGATTTTTCTTGCTTCTTGAGATAGGCCTGTAATGATATAAATTTCCCTCTTAAAACTGCTTTCACTGCATTCCAAAAATTTCGGTAGGATGTATTTTCATTGTCATTTGTTTCTATGTATCTTTTGATCTCTCCTCTAATTTCTTCTTTGACCCAGTCGTTCTTTAAAGTATGTTGTTTAATCTCCATATATTTGTGTTTTTCCCTGCTTTCTTTTTGCAGTTGATATCCAATTTCAAAGACTTGTGATCAGAGAATATGCTTGGTATGATTTCAATCTTCTTACATTTGCTGAGGCTGATTTTATGTCCCAATAGATGGTCTATCCTTGAGAATGTTCCATGTACACTAGAAAAGAATGTATAGTCTGATATTTTAGGATGAAGTGCTCTATATATGTCCATTATATCCATTTCATCTAATGTGTCACTTAGGGCTGCTGTTTCATTTTTTATTTTCTCTTTGGATGATCTATCCATAGCTGTCAATGATGTATTTAGGTTTCCTAGTATAATTTTGTTTTGGTCAATTTCTCCCTTTAGTTCTGTTAGTAGTTGCTTGGTATATTTTGGTGCTCCCTGATTGGGGGCATAAATATTGATGACTGTGATATCTTCTTGTTGTTTGGTCCCCTTTACCATTATGAAATGTCCATCTTTGTCTATTACCTTTTTCACCCTGAAGTCTGTTTCATCTGATATCAGTATGGCTACAACTGATTTTCTCTGGATACCATTTATTTGGAATGTCAATTTCCACCATTTCACTTTGAGTCTATGCGTGTCCTTGTAGCTGAGATGTGTCTCTTGGAGACAGCATATGGTTGGGTTTAGTTTTTTGATCCAATCTGGTACTCTGTGCCTTTTTATTGGTGAGTTCAATCCATTTACATTTCGGTTGGTTACTGATATGTGAGGATTTCCTATCATTCTATGTTTAGTTTTCTGGTAAGATTGTGTCTCCATGGTTTCTTTGCCTTTTTGTTGTTGGCTATTATTTCTGTGTGATGGCATTCTATGATGTTTCCCTCTGTTTCTTCTTTTATTACAGTATATATTTCAATTCTGGATTTTTTTTTGAGTGGTTACCCTTAACTTTATGTAAAAGGAAGTTTGATATTTAGAGCATTCCATTTTCTTCAGCATGCCTACTTTCTCCATTCCCATATTCCGGTTCAGGCCTTTACTCTCCCCCTTTTTATGTCTTGGTTGCCACAAATATTCCCTGTTGATGGTGGTCGAATAGCTTCTGTTAGTATTTCTTTCTTTTTGTGTGTCTGTGCGTTTGTTATTTTTTTTTTAATTTATTGGGGTGACAATTGTTAGTGAAATTACACAGATATCAGGTGTACAATTCTGTATTACATCATCTATAAATCCCATTGTGTGTTCACCACCTACCCAAAAAAATCTGAAAACATTTATACCTAAAGATACGTGTGCTCCAATATTCATTGCAGCTTTGTTTACGGTGGCCAAGACATGGAAACAAGCAAAGTGTCCTTCGATAGATGAATGGATAAAGAAGTTGTGGTATATATACGCAATAGAATACTATTTGGTGATAAGAAAAGATGATATAGGAACATTTGTGACAACATGGATGGATCTTGAGAAAATAATGCTAAGCGAAATAAGTCAGACAGAAAAAACAGAGAACCATATGATTTCACTGATATGTGGTATATAATCCTTTACTATTTCTTATAGTGCAGGTCGTGTATTAGAAAATTTCCTCAGCTTCTGTATGTCTGGAAAGGTCTTTATTCCTCCTTCATATCTAAAGGATATCTTTGCTGGGTATGTTATTCTTGGCTCATAATTTCTCTCTTTCAATAGTTTGAATATTTGATTCCACTCCCTCCTGGGTTGTAGAGTTTTTGCTGAGAAATCTGATGATAATTTAATGGGCTTTCCTTTATAGGTCACCGTCTTCTTTTCCCTGGCTGTCTTGAGGATTCTTTCTTTGTCATTGATTTTAGACTGCTTCAATACAATGTGCCTTGGAGAAGGCCTGTTGGGGTTGAGGTAATTAGGTGTTCTATTTGCTTCTTGGATTCGAGGATCCAGTCCTTTCCACAAGTTTGGGAAGTTCTCAATGACTATCTGTTTCAATATACTCTCTGTTCCCTACTCTCTTTCTTCTCCTTCTGGTATGCCCATGATTCTTATATTGCTCTTTCTGATGGAGTCAGAAAGTTCTTGTAGAGTTCTTTCATTTCTTTTAAGTCTGAAGTCGCTTTCTTCTTCCATCTGTGTCATTTTCAGGTTTCTATCTTCGATGTCACTGATTCTTTCCTCCATCTGGTCAACTCTACTTGCTAAGCTCGCTATTTCATTTTTAATTTCTTCTATTGAGTTCTTAATCTCCAGAAATTCTATTTGGTTCCTTTTTAAAGTTTCAATCTCTTTGGTAAAATGCTCATGCTGTTCTTTGATTGTGTTTCTGAGTTCATTAAACTGCCTTTCTGTATTTTCTTGCATCTCGTTGAGTTTTTTCAGAACTGCAATCTTGAATTCTCTGTCATTTAAGTCACAGATTTCCATATATTTAACTTCATTTTCTGAAGACTTTTCACTTTGTTTCTGAGCTGTCTTGTTACCTTGGTTATTCATGGCCATTAGTGATTTATTATTTCTCTTCCTAGATATCTACAGGAGTTGGTTCTGCAACAGATTGATAGGAAGAGGTCTTTCTTTTGTTTTCCAGTATGTGTTGGTAGAATGTTTTATTTTCTCTCCGACTGCAGCCCCTTTTTCTCTCTCACACTGTAGTGTTATGTTTTCTGTGCACTATTCTAGTGTCTCACACAATGGTGGGATTCCCTGGAAGGCAGGCTTCTTCTCTGTTAACAGTTCACCTGGGTCATAGGGTGCCGTGTCCCTGTGGGTATGCGGAGAGCTTTTGAAATTCCAAAGCTCTTCCTGCACCAGATTCAGAGCCCATGTGTTCCAGCAGTTCTGGTTACTCCTTCAGGGAGCTGCCCAGATAGGTGCGGACAGGGGACAGGGGCGTGGTGAGTTGTGACAGGTGGTCCAGAGCAATGGCGGCGACCACCACCACAGCTAGTCCTGCCTCCACAGCTCCCTCCCCTCTGCTGGAACTAGTTGGGCTGCGAATCTGCGTCTGCCGATCACAGTTCTCAGAACTGCATATATTCTGTTCTTTTGATCTGATACTGTTACTGTTCTGCTTCTAGTACTGGGCAGGTGGGGGCAGGGGGAGCTCTGGGAGGGTAGGGAAGGGGCGGCTAGCCTCAGTGCTCACGGCTTTCATTCACTATTGCGCAGTGAGTGCTTAAACCACTGTTTTCAGCCTTCCTCCCTCAGTCTTTACTCCGAGTTCTCTGCCGTGAGCGTTGGGTTCTGCCGTGTTATATGCTGTCCCCTCAGCCCTGTGGGCCATAAGTGGAGTCCTAGCAATCCGAGTTCTTCCCTCTCCTGCAGCTGCGGTGGTTCCAGGATGCAGCGAGCTCGGAGCACTGAGCTAGGTCTCTTTCCTACGCCCAGGCGGCTCTGTCTCCATTCTTCTCCCTTCCCTCCTCCCTCGTTCGTGTGATTCGCCCACCTTTAGGTGAATTCAGTAGTGGGCCTCTTCATCTTGCCTGTCTGCTGTGCAGGGAGTCCTTTGTGGAGTTATAGCTGTTTAATTTGTTGTAAATTCCAGGGGGGATTTCCAGAGGCTCACCTCCTGCTGCCATTTTGATGACGCTTCTCACCTTATTCTCTTTACTAATTATTTTATTCATTAATTTGTATCCACAAGGATATATAATGCCACAAAGGATGTGATGTATTTATAATTTCATGCTATTCATTCTCTCTTAATTATCATACACTCTCCTGAGGTTTTACCCATCATCTCTATATAGGCAACTCTCCAAAGTCTGTCTCTGACTCTGATATCCTGTCTAAACACCATTTCCTACCTGCCCAATCACCTGCTGGATACTGCCCACAGGCACCTTAAATCGAACATATTCTAAACTTAGAGTGACCAACTCATAGTTTGCCCAGGATTTTCTCAGTTTTAGCACTGCAAGTTCCATGTCCTGGGAATCCCCCTAATAGCAGAGAAACTGGGACAGTAAGTTATCATACCTAAAATGAACTAATCAGTGTCTTTCCCAAACCCAGTCCTCCTTTTCATCTCCTGATTCCCCTATATCATTTAATAGCACAGATAACCTCAACTTCTCATTACCTTCCATCCCTTCATGCAATTGATTGCCAAATACAGACCAGTTATGGTCTTGATATTCCTCTGAAACAGAATCAACTGGAAGTTACATTATGCAGAAATAGGAGGGCTTGAGAAAGAATCCACTTGCTCCTTTTGTTAAGTCTTAACTTAAACCTGTGACCCTACTCCCAAATCACCTTTGTTACAAGAGCCATAGGCTTCCCATCCCAGGCTGGTAAGAAAAAAGAGAATTTGCTTGAATTATGTTTATATCAATGACAGGAAATACGTATCCTATTTGAATAATGGGGGGACTCCAAATATAGATTATGAGAAGTGAAAACTGCCAGATCAAGAAGGCAAGTGATTTCCCTATTCGGGAGAGAGAGAGAGCTCATTCCTTCCTTTCTCAGCAAAACATATCTATTCTGTCTGCTCTCAGACACTTGCAAGTGGTGAATTGTTTATGAAGGAACTCACCTTGGTAATGAAGGAATAACCTTCACAGAAACATTAGAAAAAGAGATAGCTATCAAAAATAGTAACGCCATAACCCAATGGCTTATCTCTGTAATGGTAGGAATATCCATCACATTGTAGGTGACTTCCTTTTCCATCTGTGTATAAAGAAATGTAGCCATCTAGCAGAAGGCTTCCCCAGCTAGTGTTCTGCCTTATTTTTTTTCCATGTTCATTTTTCTAGTTTTTTTTCTGTTGCAAAAAGGACAGTGAAGTATTTCATTCCCAAAAAACTTGCTTCTGAAATTCTTTCTCCATTCTCTATCAGGGACCTCCCCATTGTAGCACATGCACGGGCGTGCATGCATTCTCTCTCTCTCTCTCTCTCTCTCTCTCTCTCTCTCTCTCTCTCTCTCTCTCACACACACACACACACACACAAACACACACACACACACACACACACACACACGTACATGTATCTCACTTTGGTCATATAATATGATTCAGGCTTTTTCAGGATTAAAGCATTAAGTAGCTTATTCCAGAGCAAATTCTCAGCTGTCCACCCCCCCTCCCCAGGTTACAACCACTGTGTTCACTTCCCTGTCCTGCTAATCCCCACGTCTCTAGTTCCAGCCCTAAACTTTAGTCTTTTCTTCAACACTAGAAGGCCCCAGAGAAGTCAGCAAGAATAAGACACATACAAATAATTGGTATTTAAGTGAATATTCACTATATTCTGAGCACAGAGCTACATTCTATCTGTTGTCATTATACTATTCCAAATAATTTAACTACCATTTTTAAGAGTTTACTATGTGCCAGGAATCCAGACATTGTGCTAAAAACTTTACATACATAGTATCTTATTTAATCCTCACAACAAGCATAAGAAATAGGCAATATTATTATTCCCTTTTTACAGATGATGAAGCTGAGGCACAAAGGAAGTAAAATAACTTGTTCAAGGACACGCTGTTAATAAATGGCAAAGCCAGAGTTTGACCTCAGCTCTACCTCCAAAGTCTACATACCAGAGACTGTGTAGGATGGTGGTTAGAACTGGTTAGCAAACTTTCTCTGTAAAGGGCATATAGCAAATATTTTAGGCCATATGGTCTCTGTTGTAATTACACAACAGTGCCACTATAGTGAGAAGAAAAAAAACAGCCATAGATAATATGTAAACAAATGAGAGTGGCTGTATTCCAATAAAACATTATTTACAACAACAGGTAACAGGTTGGATTTGGCCCCCTGACTGTAGTCTGATGACCCCTGGGTCAGAACATCAGATGTATACTCAGATAGACCTGGATTCAAGACCTGGCTCTCACCACTTACTAGACAAGTTCTTTAGTCTCTCTGTGTCTCAGTTTCTTCATCTGTAGAACAGCAGTAATACCTCCCTCGTGGAGTCATTGTGAGGATTAAGAATTAAAGAAAGAAAGAAAGAAAAGGTACGTGGCACATCGTAAAGTGCTCAATAAGTCATTAATAAAAGCACACCACAAGGCTTGTCCCTAGAAGGAAGGACAAAGGACAGGGATTAGGATAGGTACCACTTTCTTTAAAATCAAGACATCAGGCCCCAATGGTCTTGATACTCATCAGAAGTAATTACTCCCTCAGGATTCCAACTTATTTTGTTCTCCTTCAGCCACACAAACCTTGTGGGGCTTTTTTGTGAGTTTACATTCCTGTTTTATTCCTTAGTGAAAAAGTCTCCTGGTTTCATTGTAGCTTTTGTCAGGCCCTGGAAACCCTGTCATGGAAGGGCAGGGATATGATTTTGTCATTATTTCTTAGGTGTTTCCTTCAGGAATAAGATTCTGACTGCTGGAGTCATACCTGTGTCTCAAGTACCTGGCACAGAGCAGGTGCTCAGTAAATGTTGCTGGTTTAACTGAACTAGCTTCAAAGTGATCCTGTCTGGAAGCAGAAGGAAAGTGACTTCTTAAAAGCCCTCCAAGCATTGAGGATCCCTGTTTTGTCTGAAGAGAGAGAGAGAGAGAGAGAGAGAGAGAGAGAGAGAGAGAATGAGAATGTGGGGGAAGAGGGGGGGGTAAGAGTGTGAGGGATAGTTGGGAAGGCAGGGAAGTGTAGAGCATCCTGTTCTTGAGTTATATAAAGCACACGAGAGCCATGCTGCATTGGTGTCTCTAGGCCATGCCCCTGAATAATCACCCAGTGAAAGCCACTTGGAACAAGTATTTTGCTTTGAGCTAAAATCATACTCATGGCTCTTCCATCTCAGCTTTAAAGAATCCCCTGAGATACCTCAGCTTGTCAGCCAGTCCTGAAAAAGCCATCCTTCCTGCAATCCTGACTTGCCAATCTTTCTAAAAGAAAAATGCTCTCCTTTTCTAGCAGGTTGCCTCCCTTCCTCTAAAATGTGTCTTGCATAATAATCCAGTTTTCATTCTGGGATTTGTTAGAGTTATTTATAAGATCTGACTATACAATCAGGACTGTACTGATTCCAATTGGATGTAATTCTCCAACGCACTATTCTTTCCCACCTTACCATCCCTAACCCTACTTCCACCATCAGTCCTTTACAGGATTCTGAGCCAGTAATTGGCACGACAGAACACAGCCTCAGAACATTCAGAGGAACTGATAATGGAAGCAAGGCTGATGCATGCAAATTATTTAGACAAGGTCTATGTCAAATCACATATATAGTCATTTCAAAACTGTCTATCCAAAAAGCAATGATTTTCCATCTCATAATAATAATAGCCATAATGATGAAAATAGCTAACATTTATTGATTCCTTGTTCATCTAATGCTCACAATAATTAACTCCCTTAATCTTCATAATGACATATAGCATGGGTTACTAGTAAAATCATCATTTTACAGATGGGGAAACTGAGGGCCAGAGAGATTAAACAACTTTTCCAAGGTCACCCAGCCAGGGAGTGGTGGAGCTGGAATTTGAACCCCAGGTCTTTCTGTTGACTACAAAGACCATGCTACTACTCTACCTTATTATAAATATATTTGTGTATATAGCCTACATTGCACTATTAAGCTAACAAAGATGTATAAGGAATGCCATCTTCAATTCTGAGAATGTTCCAAAGCACTTTGTCACCCATGATCCATTTGATCATCATGGCAGCCCTATGAGTAAGGCAACATGGGTGGCAGGACCATCATTGCACAGATAAAGACCCAAACACAAAGACTTGCCCCAAGTCTCTCCACAAATCAGAGGCCAAACCAGAGTCAGAGTTCAAAATACATGTTTTCAAAATGTGTTCTTTATTATAGTAAGGGGTTAAGTTTCCTCCACCTCTTTTTTTCTAATTTCATGCTGAAGATTTGAAAGGAAGTAGGCAGCCCACAGCAGGTCATGAAACCTCCAGCCAACCCTTCTTATCAGTGTGAAAACTACTTGGGCATACCTGACTGAGTCTCCCATTCACCCCAATCCTTCAGAATCTGGAATACCTGAACACATCCTGTGATCTAAAAAAATGGGTGGGGGGACCTTGGCCCCTAAGAACTAGATACACTGAAGGCATTAACACATCTCACCGTAGATCTCTCCATTGTTTTATTTATTGAACAATTACAGGTCCACAATTCCAAAATCTACCAAGTTCTGGAAACCCAAAGAAAAAAATATTTTTACTAAATGCTCTATCAAAACTCACATATGGTAGCAAACCCTTAGATGAACTGATGTGAGAAAATTTATGGTCTTGATTTGTCCCATGGAGTCTAAGCAGTCATAGGTTTCACTATGAATATTAATATGTTTGATTATAGTAGGGTTGCCAGATAAATTAGAGGACATCCAATTAAATTGTAAGAGACATACTGATACTAAAACATTATTCATTGTTTATCTGAAACTCAAATGTATTTTTATTTGCTAAATTTGGCAACCCTAAATATGAGCACTGTCTCAAACCCCACTGGAGGCACAGACAGCATATTACTGTTCTAAAATCTGACAAATTTAGAATTCCAAAACACATCTGGCCCCGAGGGTTTTGGAATAGGGACTATGGGTCTGAGGACTTGTAGCATTGCCCCAGCAGTGCGCTTGGTATTGCTAAGGCACCAAGCTCTCAAACACTTAGCCATCAGAATCAGTTGCCTCCTTGGCTCTCATACAGAGGGTGCCAAAACAATGTATACACATTTTAAGAAAGGAAAAAATTGTATTAAAATTGTAATACAATGAATGACACTAGCATTCATTTGATTAACGCCATCTTTTGAACGAATATCATACTACACATTGCTACCATAATTCAACTCAACTTCGAAAAGTAATACATAGATAACATCTCTTTAAAATTTGTACATTTTTTTTGGCACCCTCGGAATATCCCTTGTTCTGTTCCATGTGTCACTAGCTTGATCAACGGTTTATTGCTCTCAGTTTTTCCAATACAGGCTCCCCTTTTCTTCTAGAACTAACCCCACTGCCCTCTTCTGCCATCTCATGGCTAGAATAAGCCATTGCACTAGATGTAATTCAGCGGCACTAGATGCTCTCAACGCCCATCACCTCCTACACAGGAGAATTATAACATTTGTCAGAAAACTCCATTTAGCTAATTCTGACTGCTGTGTATACTTGCAAATAGAAATTTATATATTTTAAAATATGTGTTCTAAAACAGAGTTTTCAGCATCTAGCTTTACCTTCCTCCATTTAGTTCAAATTAGTGAGGCTTAGCTCTAGTTTGAAATTAGAGCTGTGACTGCTGTTTGACTTATTTGGTGAGTTTGCACTTGGGTTGCCAGTAATATTGGTAGCCCAGATCGGGAACCAAGTCTGCTAGCTAATTGCAACAGCAGCCTGCTGAATACAAAATGTCTTAGTAATCCTTGCGTAAGCATGCATCTCCTTTTCTAAAAAAAAAAAAAATTCCCCATGGATTAGTGATCTGAGTGGATAAATACCAAATTATGCTAGATAGAGACAACATGTAAAATGTAGAGGCTACTCCCAATCATAATCTGGGCCTAAACTACTTGCCAAAACGTGTTCTCCAATTTCTGCTGCAGTGTTAAAAAGCTGAATCATTTACTGAAAGTATGCCTCAGCAAGATCAGTGCAATGGTGAGGGAAGGAAGGTGTTTTGAATATTTCTCTCTCTTCAGGAAATTTTGCATTGCTACCAATTTCCTTTTTGAGCATTTTTCTCCTCATCGGAACCCAGCCTGAGTAACAACTACAAAACAAACCAAAAAAACTCATTCTATCTCGGGTCATTTCTGCTGGCTGGCTTTTTTTTTTTTTTTTTTTCCTGAACCTAATAATGGAAATTCTTTTCTTTTTCTTTTTCTTTTTTTTTTTACGTTTACTGTTAGCAAAGTTACATAGATTTCAGGTGTACAATACTGTAATACATCATCTATATATATCACATTGGCTGGCTTTTTAAATACACCCTTATACACCCGGCTTAAATACACCCGGCTATCTTTTGAAGAACTGACATCTGATGCAATGAAAATTGGCCTATTCCAATGTGCACCCATTCATTGAGGGAGAAGAAGGAGGTTCTTGAAAGATCAGTAGACCTTTTCAAACTACCAAGAAAGGGCCTCATCTCAGATCCTGCCATAGCCCAGAACGGAAGTTTTCTTTCTGATCCTCACATTCTCCCCTGGGGTGGGGGGGCAACTCATTTTCACCTTTCGGATGTTTTCCTCCAAATTAACTAAAAGGAAGAAGTGTTTACAGCTGTTAAGTTCCCCAGCTAGAAGTCAGCTGATCTCTTTCAGGAAACACACACAGATAACTCATTGCCAATTATTTCAGAAAACAGGCCTGTACTGGTTTATACCTCTGAATGTTAAACATGTCAAGGTGACCTTTCTTCCAGTCTCACCTACTGCACTTTTGTTAAACATGTCAAGGTGACCTTTCTTCCAGTCTCACCTACTGCACTTTTGTTAAACATGTCAAGGTGACCTTTCTTCCAGTCTCACCTACTGCACTTTTGTACACACCCAACAATTTAAAATCATCTCAAAATAGCCAGTTAGGTGATTCAATGTGGGACCGACTTGTTTTTATCCTAATCTATTTTTTTTTCTTGCCGACAGCTTTCATGGCAGGGAATAGGGTAGATTGTGGGAGTTAAGAAAGATTTTCCTCCTCTGACCATTGCCCATTCCTAATGGAGCCACTGGAAGCTCACTGCCTCTCAGCCTGGCTTACTTCTCAAAAGCCCACCCCCACCCTCAGATCCTCTTCTCCTATCAGGAGGCTTTCCCTCATTTTCCATTGCCTCCTCAGAAAGTGGGGACTCAATAACCAGGGAAGTCTATCACTAGCTCACTGCTCCTAAATGAGCACTTACTACAGTACTTGAACAAGTGTTAATTGCTATTATTACAATTTATCCTCTGTGAACCTCAGTTTTCTCGTCTGTAAAATGGCTGTAAATACAGTACTGATCTCCTGGGTTTTTAGTACATATAAAGTGCGTTTAAAGCACCCAAAACATAGGAAGTTCTAAATACATTTAATTTGTGACTATTGTGACTACTGCTAGAGAAATGCTCTGAAGACACACAGAATGGTAGGTGAAAAGAGAAACGTGCATGTGTGTGCATGTTTTGGGGGGCTTTGGGGGAAACAGTTCTGTTTGGGTTATTCCAAACAGTTCTGTTTGAAATGCCCCCTGGGCACTTAAACATTCAGGTCTGAAGTTTAGCAGAGAGACAGAGAGGAGAATTTTCTCACTTTAACAAGTTCAGTGAATGCCTGCAAAACCCTTTGAAGTATGAAATGTCATACAACAGACAAAACTGACCCTCCCCTTCAGAAGCTTACCTTTGTAATAAGGCCAAGTCATGGGTTCTACATGTAAGTGTAACACGAGGCAGGCTCTAAGAGGTACCACAAGGAAAAAGCAAAGTGGTCTGGGATCAAGGAGGAGGGATCACCTCCATCTAGGGCAATCAGGGAAGGCTTCCAGAAGGAAGTGAGGTTCTCTGATTTAACGATTCTCTGCATTTTCCTTCTGATGCTAATGCCTGCTGATTTGTCCCATCTCTGAATGCCATGAGTTCCTAAATTGGGATGCCTCATAATGAAGTAGTGAACATTCCCTAACACTACATGGATCCAGTTTGAAAGACTGGATTTTATTCTGACCTTGCTTTTTATAAAATGGTGGTAACAGGAGATGGAAGTGGTGTTTTTTGTTGTTGTTGTTTTGTTTTCTGTTTTTGTTTTTTAATATCCTTATTGGCAAAATCTTCTGGTTTGGAGGGGAGTGGCCTTCACCAGTGTGTGACAGCCAACCATTTTGGGAACCTGATACTTTTACCATCTGTACTGCTTGTACAGGCGCGTCTGAACACCAACATTATTGTCCTGTTACTTGTTTCATGTGAGTTTGGCTGGTCTCTCAATGAGTCCTGTAGGCCAGAATCAGTCTCTCTTGTTGTGATCCTTTCCCCATGTGCCACACAGAACTGGGCACAGAGCAGCTGTACAGAAATTCAGGGTCTTATATTAATTTTTGCTCCAAAAGACGCATTAGAGCTGATTATCCGGCTAGGTCTTATTTTCAGGGAAACACAGTAGTTGTCTGGGGGAGGAGTTGGCTCTTTCCAGTACAACCTAACATTATTCCTATTAAGACTTATTCTTTGGAGGGGCAAAGAGCTATTGAGCCACTCCATTTAAAACACAGCTTTATGTCAAAGAAAAAAAAAAGCCAGGGCTTTTCAAAAAGTCCTATGCAGTAAGGAAAAAAGAGTAATTTTCAGCCCTTGCCTAGGAGCACTGGAGAATGAAGCACTGCAAAGAAAAAATAAACTGCAGTGAGAGCCCTAGGAGATTTATGAAGAAAAAATTTAGACAGGTTGAAAAAGTGGATCCCATAAAGATCTCGCATGGGGCTCAACCAGGCAGCTAAGATCTTCACGGAATCCCCCATTGTGACGAGCCAGCCGCCACAAATCGAACAGTACTTGAATGGGGGAGTGGGAATGAAAAAAGACACTCACACATGTAATGATGCGATCGATCGGACTCCAGTGATGCTGAAGCACCGCGTTTACTATTCTTCATCAATATAAACCATCTGTGTACGTGCAGCTTAACAATCACGAGTGTGCATTATCTCATTGAGAGTAAATTTTTAACTTCTACATAGAAACTACAAAATCACTGAAACTTCCCCAAAGTTATTTTCTCAATGACAAAGCCCACCAATTACCCTGATAATCATCAGTGATCTGTGTCCGGGAACCGGCCACTCCCACCTCATTCCTCAGCAGCTTGCAAGCACCCTCCAGGTGTAGGCAGAAACAATGTCTTAGGAGTTAAAACAAGTTAACCATAAACTGAGCCAGTCTGCAAGGCTACAGAATAACAAGAAATTATGGCTCCCCTCACCCCATGTCTTTAGCTATGCATGGCTCTTCCTGTCTTTCCTAGCTTCTACTCAGGAGCCCAGACCTGGAAGGGCCCCTTCACTTCTGGGCTTTGCTGGCAGGCAGATCCCTTATAGCTAGATAACTGGCTAATATGATATACTCACTTTAAACTCTTAAGGGTAGTTAGTAGTTTCAAATATTACTACTTCCTAAAAACATAAATATGACTTCAATGACTTAACCCAAAGCAGTAAGTGATATGGCCATTTCAATCATTGTGGCAAGGCCAATGGGGAAGATACTGAGAAATTCAGCTTTCGGCAGGCATCAGATCATACCATCCATGCATTGCCAGTGTGCCGTATTTAAGAGCTTGGTCTATGGTCAGCTAAGCTAGGGCTCCAGTCCTGGTTCCACCATTTACCAAGAATGTAAGCTTGGGTTCAGTCCCATCATCTGTAAAATGGGTATAATCTGCCTTTAGGGTGGCTGTGAGATGATGCTTGTGAAAATCTGGTACAGTGCCTGGCACACTATTAGAGCTCAATAGATCATAGTTAATCTGACTATGTTAAGAATAGTTCCTAGTTGAAATTCCTAAGAGAATTGACTTAGTTACCAGACTTCACCCCCTACATACACTAAAGAAAGAAGCCTTTAGAAAGAGAGTGTTCCACCAACATTCATCCAACACAGATTTATTCATTCAATAACACATTCAACAAATATTTATTCAGTGTTTATCTTAGGTCAGGCATTTAGCAAAATATTAGGATTAAAATAAAGACTAAGAACGCTGCCAGTCCTTAAGCAACAGCCAGTCTTCTGGCTTTTAAGAGCTCCGATAACTGCTCAAACTTTGTTTTCTTTTTGAAGACCCTAAGAAGGGAATGGGGGAAAGGACTCTATTTGCACTAACCCACAAACAAATGCATCACTTTGGAAAATTGAGAAGCAGGAGTCTTCCAAATTTGTTCTTCTTTTTCAGAATTGACTTGGCTATTCTGCCTCCATTGCGTTTCTATATGAATTTTCTGATCATCTTGTCAATTTATGCAAACAAAACAAAACAAAACAGAAAACTCTGGGGTTTTGATAGGGATTGCATTGAACCTGTAGAACAGTTTGGGAAGTATTGCCGTCTTAACAATATTGTCTTCCAGGATTTAATGATCCCTTACTATATGCTAAGCATAGTTCTAAGTGCTTCATATGTAGTAACTGATCTTAATCCTCATACCAACCCTATATGGTAGATGCTATTATATCCATTCTTCAGATGAAGATGTTGAAGAACAGAAAGAACCAATGCAATCTAGCTCCAGAGGCTATACGACACTCATGAAAGAGGACTTCCAGGACTGTTTCATAAAGTGGCAAGAAAGATGGGATAAGCGTGTTCAAAGCTAGGGGAAGTATTTTGAGGGGGATTAATAACATCGTGTCTTTTACTGTAATAGTTTTCTTTTAATTTAAACATTCACCATATTTGTTAATCACACCTCGTAGTCTTAGCTACTCTACTATGTTGCTTTAAACACACACGCATGCGTACACACACACACAATTCACTTATGGATCCGCATTGCTTTTAAAATTGGTCATGCTATTTATAATAGCCTAAGACTCTTAGTTTGATCTTCTGTAACCCCTGCCTACCTCTCCAGCCTCAACTCTTGCCATTCTCAGTTTTGCAGTTCAAGCTATATCCACCCCAGACTGCTTTAGTTCCCCGTACAAGTCATGCTCTTTTCACCTCTATGCCTGTAGTCATGTTTCTGAGGCGAGACCCTGGAGGAGTGGAGTGTAGGGATGGAGTCCCAGAGAGCAGTTTCCAGGCTCTCAGCCTCACGTGGAAAGGTGTTGGCTTGGTAATTAGACGACCATCAGCTGTAATCAGATGGCCATCAGCTGTAACCTGTTAACCATTCGCCACTAATATTACTGCCATGGCTACACTGGCAAGGTTGGTTGGCAGAGAAGCGGACGGTGGATTTTACAGATTGTGTGGATCCTGCTTCTTGTAACTCCAACCCAGCCACCAGCGAGAATATTGTGGTACGAACCCCCTATCCATGGCTCTGTTGGTGTTCCTTTTTGGCCTCACCATATTTTGTGTCCACCCACCCAAGACCGGGACCAGAGACCCTGCATTACACTTGGTGAAGCTAGCAGGGTCTCAACCAGCACGAGGAACAGGAAACGCGATCTGCTTGGGAGAAACATGACCCCTCGGTAAATTGGTGTTTCTCTTGAGCCTCCGGATGGCATACCATCCTCTTGGCCATAGCAAGCATCACCTGCCATTTGGTAATCCGCTGCTGCTGTATGCTCCTAGAGTTGTGGACAGCTTACACCGGGACCACCACCCACTCAGAAACCTGGTGCAGCACGCAAGATTCCGGCCAGGTAAGAATGATGTCTGTCTCTGGGCAGGAGGACATGTGGCCCCGTACCAGTGTGTGGTACCCGGTAGCCACTGTTCTCAGGAGTTGGACCCCCATGGAGGAGTGAGAAGACATGGATGGCTCTCCGGTCAGCATAGAAAGGGCCCTGTAGGTTTTAACTGAGCAGATGCCAGAGAAGATGAAACGTACAGCCAGCCGTGTGGGCTGGATGTTCCTTACCATGTTGCATTGTAACATGGAAGAAGCACTTATTGTAGCACCTCAGGTACGGGACCAGCAGGCCATGTGGGAGGTGCTGGAAGCTCGGGTCTGCCAGTTAGAGGAGGTGCTCCATGGTGGAGACTGTGAGGCAGAGGCAGACGATGCGAGTGGAAGCAATGTAGCTCCTCACCTCCATGACCTGCCCATCCTGCAGCAAAAGGTGAAGCATGAGCAACCTTTAGGCCCCTGGGGCGTTGCTACCAGCAACCCAGCGGTGACTGAGTTCACAACCTACACCCCTTACACTCTCATTGAGCTGCAGGAGCTGGGGAGGCGATGCCGACAGCACCCTGGAGACCCAGTCTCGGCTTGGCTGCTGCATTTATGGGATGAGGGGGCAGACAGCATTCTCTGCTCCCCAGGCAAAATGGAAAAGCTAGCCTCCGTGACAGTGCATCCGTCCCTGGGACAAAGGTTACAGAACTGCCATAGGTTGGCCCAAGACCAGGGCAACCATTCTCTAGTGGAGTGGCTCACCGCTGTGGTATGCACAGTATGGGGACAGGCTGGTGAGCTGCCAGACACTGTGAGTAAATGGCAATCGTATGCCGAACTTGCTCAAATCATCCTTGAAATGAGTATGAGACATGCTATGTTCAACCCTAATATGCGGGGGGCAGGATGACGAGCATTTTACAACCAGCATGAAAGATCTGGTTTTAGATACTGCCCCTGTAAGTGCTCTTGGATCCTTGGTTGCCATTCTTACGCCCTATGTGGAGCAGCAGATCCATGAAGTTACCATTGCCATGGCCAGCCTGGGGGATGTTGAAAGCCGGCGGCAAGGGAAGTTAGGACATGAGGTCCAAGAAGGTAAGGCCTGGAAGCCCAAATCAAAAGTAAGGGGGCAAGCTTGCAGGCCTCAGAAGGTAACAAGCGCACACATGTGGCATGATCTCCTGGCAGCGGGGGTTGATCAGGAAAAAAAAGACCGACAACCCAATGTACTCTTGTTGGAAATTTGGAAACAGCTTTATCCAGAACAGCAATTCTGGCGAAGCTTAAAGAAGTCCAGAAAAGTGCAACCTGTGTCCCTCCAGGACTTCATGAGGCAGCTTGAGGCCGACTCCTTTCAGCTTGATTGGGGACAGGGGTAAGGTACCTGGTCAGAGGGGACAAGCGGGGACTTGGAAGCCCCATGTGGATCTGTCCATACATTGGTCCCCTTCTAATGTGCAGAGGCTTTTGGAGCGGGTTGACACTGGCACAGACTGCAGTCTTGTTTATGGGAACCCAGAACTGTTCCCCAGACAAGCAATCTGCATTGATGGCTCCAGGGGAAAGACGGTGACGGTAAAAGCTGTTTCCTTACCACTGGGTATAGGAAGGCTTCCCCCACCCCGTACCTACAAGGTGTATGTCTCCCCCATTCCGGAGTATATTCTAGGGGTGGACGTGCTACATAGCCTCAGTTTACAGATGTCGGTAGGAGAGTTCCGTCTCCGGATCCAGGTGGTGAAAGCGGTGACATGTGGGCATGCTCACCACCCTCCTTAAGTGTTGCCACAGCCTCGGCGTGTGGTTACAGTGAGACAGTACCACCTGCCAGGAGGGCAGGAGGAGATTGGTCGTACAATTTTAGAATTGGAGAAGGCACACATTGTGAGGCCGGCACACAGTCCCTTTAATTCCCCAGTATGGCCTGTCAAGAAGCCAGATGGGACCGGGCAAATGATTGTGGACTATAGGGTGAATAAGATGATGCCAAATTTGCATGCTGCAGTGCCTTCAATTCATGATTTGATGGATCGTCTGACTGTCTGCCTGGGAACGTACCACTGTGTAGTGGACTTGGAAAATGCTTTTTTCTCCATTGACATTGCACTCGAGTGTCAAGAGCAGTTTGCTTTTACTTGGGACGGGCAGCAATGGACTTTTCAAGTACTTCTTCAAGCATACTTGCACAGCCCCACTATCTGCCATGGGTTTGTAGCCCAGGACTTCGCACAGTGGGATCACCCATCCTCTATGGTCCTGTTTCACTTTGTTGATGATATTTTACTAACATGATTCTCTTTCAGATTTAGAGCAAGCAGCTCCCTCTCTTCTCCGCCACCTGAAGTCATCTGGCCTGGCGGTGAACGAGGAAAAGGTCCAAGGCCCTGGCTTATCTGTCAGTTTTTGGGTGTTGTGTGGTCGGGTAAGACAAAGGTCATACCTGAAGCAATTATTGATAAGATATAAACATTTCCCCGGCCGGCCAAGGTCTCCCAACTGCAGATGTATTTGGGTCTGCTGGGTTATTGGCAGGTGTTTGTACCCCATTTAGCATAAATAGCAAGGCCCTTGTATTCCATGATAAAAAAGGGGCCTCATGGGATTGGACAGAGGCTATAGAGCAAGGTTTTGTTGCCACAAAACAGGCATTACTGCAGGCACAGGCTCTGCAAATAGTAGACCCTGGTCGCCCATTTGAACTTGATGTTCTCGTAACCCACGAAGCGTATGGTTGGGGCCTCTGGCAACGACAACAGTGTCTCCTGTCACCTGTGGGATTTTGGTCCCAATTGTGGAAAGGAGCTGAAGTCTGCTACTCTCTAATAGAGAAACAACTGGCTGTTGTGTACGCAGCCCTAGTGGCCACAGAAGCAATCACAGGAACGGCATGGGTATTGGTTCAAATAATCTATCCCATCCAGGGGTGGGTCCATACCTGGACCAAAGGACCCAAAACAGGGGTGGCACAGACCAACCCCCTTGCCAAGTGGGGTGCCTACTTAGAGCAATGTAGCACCCTTAGTTCAAGCCCTTTGAGCACAGAGCTACAGAAAATCTTGGGGCCTGTGGAGCCTGTAGCCCAGGCTGAGCCAAACATTCTGCCTAGGGGGGAGGACTTGGAGCCTTCGTCCTACAGAGTAGGATATCCCCAGTACCTGAAGATGCCTGGTATACTGATAGTTCTAGCTGGAAAGCTGAAGCCATTTGGACGGCTATTGGTGTGCAGTCCCAAATAGACACCATTTGGTTTGATACCGGGACGGGCCAGAGTAGCCAGTAGGCTGAGCTATGGGATGTGTGTATGATAATCAGCCACGAGCCTGGGCCCCTAGTTACTTGTACTGACAGTTGGGCGGTGTTCCGGGGCCTAACGTTGTGGCTCCCTATGTGGAAACACCAAAACTGGTTGGTAGGACACTGTCCACTGTGGTGTCAAGCCATGTGGCAGGACTTCTGGGACCTAGGGCAGGGAAAGGAGGTGACCTTAATGCAAGTCACAGGTCACTCCACCTTAGTGTCCCCAGGTAGTGATGAAGCAGATGCCCTAGCACGGGTCCAATGGTTAGAACGGGCCCCTGCCACTGGTGTGGCCCATTGACTGCATAGGAAATTGCAGCACGCTGGAAGCTGAACCATGTGGCAGGTGAGTAGATGCTAGGATCTGCCTTTGAAATGGCAGGAGATAGCAGATGCCTGCTATGACTGTCCCATCTGTGCCCAGGATGGCCCCCAACGGCAGAGGCTCTCTTGGGAAACACAGCAGATTATGCGATGGAGGGTGCCCCTCCCTTGCTAGCAAGTGGATTACATTGGACCCCTGCCTAAGACCTGCAAAGCGATATATGTGTTCACAGCAGTGGACACTGCTATGGGATTGGTGTTTGCTTGGTGGTGTTCAGCTGCAGATCAGCGGTGTACACTGGTTGCTCTTACATTGCTGTGCACCCTCTATGGGGGCCCCGAAGTCATTGAAAGTGACAGGGGTACCCTTTTTATGGGACAAGAAGTGCCCATGAAATGCCTGGCTGGGCTGCCAAGATGGACATACAATGGTTGTTTCATACCCTGTACAATCCACAAGCAGCTGGCATGATTGAACGTTACAACGGCCTTTTGAAGCAAGGCCTCCGAGTATCAAAACACCCTCCTATGATGCGTGACTGGGCCTCGCGTCTGTGGGACGTCTTGAGAATCCTGAATGAGGGACCACGGAAAGGAGGGCCCGCACCAGTAGAAGCTCTGCTACATCGAACGGCCTCTCCCATTCAGTTACAGGTTACCACAAGTGAGACTCTGTTAAAGCCAGGCTATGGCAGAAATGGACACATTTTGCTGCCAGCACCCACATGCTTGAAAGTAGGGGAACAGCAGCAATGGACTTGGCCCTGGTGGGTCAAAAGCCCCCACTGTTGGTGGTTGGGCCTGATAGCCTTATGGGGGGGCTGGTTTGACCTACAATTTGCAAGTGACGCCAGGGATGGTGGCTGAGTGGCCACCACAAGTGACTGGTATATGGAGGTCCCAATGTTGAGATGATTTTGTGGGGAATCTATGTACTCTCGCTATGGCCTAAAATGGGGACCCCTGTTCTGCTTCTTGTTGAAAATACACAAGGGACCCCAAGCACTGCCATAAAAGTCTGGTACCACAAACCAGGAAAGGTGCTGGTGGCAGCAACCCTCCTTTCCCAGGACAAAAAGCTAGCATGTATCCTCCCAGATGGAAGGGATTTGCCATTGTTGGTTCCTATGACTACTATTTCTTTCTGTCTGTAGGTGCCTATGGGCTATTACGATAGTGGATTGGGCCCACACTTTCAATGGTGTGGCGAATCAGTCATCTTACCAGATTCGCTCGGCACTGCCCATTAGTTCAGACCCAGGTTGCCACGGAAAATTTGCCGTTCCAGGTGGCAATGGCTGTATAAGTAGACATTGAGGGACACCCCCTGGGACATTACTTGAACTGGACTGAAACTTTTTCTTGTGAGCTGGGTTCCTGGCACAGGGCCCTTTACAAAGGATGCGGGTTGTGTGGGGTGTGAGGCAAGAACCTGGAGGGGTGGAGTATAGGGACAGAGTCCCAGAGAGCAGTTTCCAGGCTCTCGGCCTCATGTGGAAAGGTGCTGGCTTGGTTATTAGTCAGCTGTAATCAGATAGCCATCATCTGTAAGTAGCTGGCCATCAGCTGTAACCGGTTAACCTTGCCTACGCTGGCAAGGTTGGTTGGCAGAGAAACGGACATTGGATTTTACGGATTGTGTGGATCCTGCTTCTTGTAACTCCAACCCAGCCACCAGTGAGAATATAGTTGTGTGAACCCCCTATCCCTGGCTCTGTCGGTGTTCCTTTTTGGCCTCACCATATTTTGTGTCCACCCGCCGAGAGCGGGACCACAGACCCTGCATTACAGGGTGTCTTGGCTCTTTTCTCCCTTTCTTTCTCTCCCCTATACCTAACTAACTTCTATATACCTTTAATGGTCCACTCAGATATTGCCTCTTCCAAAAAGCCTTTGCTGAGCAGTACAGATTTGTCACTCCTTTGTGCCCTATTATGCTTTGTTCATATCCATTTTAGTGCCCTTACTGGACTGTTTTATAACTGTCTTTTTATACATCTGTCTCCCTCAGTAAGCTGTGTGCTCCCAGTGCTTTTCCCTTCTGCACCCAAATATCTTGCTTTACCCTTTTACTTCTGTGTATGTTTTTCTAGAACTTTTGCATTCCAGCCTTTGGCATATGCTATAATGTCAAGAAGAACAGAAAGGGACTATAAGATTTTGTCTCTTTGTGTGTGACTGTGTGAAAAGGAGATATGAGGACATACTGGGGATCATGAACATCTTTGAAGAAATTGAGATCACATGGCAAAAAGATTTCAGAGCTTAGTTATGATAGTTTGGTAAGAGTAAACTTCTTTAGGGTAGGCTAGACCTCCAAATATATAATGGCTCAAATATAGTCATGTAACATTCCAAGACAGGTATTCATGGTGAGCAGAATAGTTCTCCTCCACATGGTCAGTGAGGGACACAGGCTGACAGAAGTCCCTAAGTCATCCTGGGTTACCACATCCCAGTCAGCCAGAAAAAGAGAACATGGAGGAGCACACATGGGAGACCTCTATAGGCCAAGCCTGGAAGTACCACTCATCATTTCTCTGAACATTCCATTATGAAGAATTTAGCCGTGGCCAAACCTCACTACAAGGGAGACTGGGAGATGGAGTCCAGTCGTGGGCTCAAGGAGGAAAAGAATGGTGTTGGTGGGGAAGCTAGTGACCTTCCTAGATATATTAACAGTAAATTTGGGCTAGTAAGATATATGATACATATCTGTTTAACCTTTTCCATGGGAAGCTGGAGTAGTCAAATATAGGCAGTATTTAAAACCATGGCTGACAGCTGAGCTCCATATTGAAGTTGCTTACCAGGAAAGAGCAGCTGTAGGATGACTTGCAATGCTGATGATTCCTTAACCATTAATCACTGACACTTTGTAGTTTGCTTTTAGTAAAATCCCAGCTAAGTTAATATACAATTTTATAATATAAACTTTTCCTCTTTTGTATGTCTAGACTACAAATGGTGTTAAATGGATGGCAAAATAGCAACCTGATTCATTGCTAGCCAACCAAGAGGTGATTAGAAACCAAGGGGGAAAAAGACAAAATCAAAAAGGAACTCATTTCCATTCCAAACCATAGCCATAGGCATGAGATGATACCCTGCCAGTTTGTGATTGCCCAAAGTGCACATTTGTTGATGATTTCATGTAGGCCAGAAGAATGAGTAAATGTGAATCAATTTGAAATGAAATATCCCCACAATTCTCTGCTAAGAGGTGTGTAAATTCCCAGGATAATTTTGTAAAACAGCTACCCAGGCTCTACCCCCAAGAGAGGCTCATTTAGTCAGCCTGTGGTGCCACCTGGGAATCTGGATATTTTAAATGTCCCCTGGATAATTCTGGTGCAGTGCCCAGTTTTGGAAATCATTTATCTAGCATGATGGGAAGGGAATAGGGAAGCATGCCAAAGCACAAACCAGAATGATTTTGTTTAATATACAAAACGAATAAGCCTAAGCAAGATCTAGTCTCATAGCTTGACATGTAGAGCTGTCTCTGGGTTAGACCCATTCATGGGAACCCAGAAATCAGGCCTCTTTTGGGGTCTGGCCATGCAGCTGGCTGTAAACTAGGAAAGGTATTATGAATGTAGACTTTCTCCTGGTCATCTCAGATGCCTAACTTGTTCTTTTCTTTTCCCAGTTTGTTGCACAGCCCAATTGCCAACAGTTGCTCGCCACTCTCTGGTATGACGGCTTTCCTGGATGGCGGCGGAAACACTGGGTAGTCAAGCTTCTGACCTGCATGACCATTGGATTCCTGTTTCCCATGCTGTCTATAGCTTATCTGATCTCACCCAGGAGCAACCTTGGTCTGTTCATCAAGAAACCCTTTATCAAGTTTATCTGCCATACAGCATCATATCTGACCTTTCTCTTCATGCTTCTCCTGGCTTCTCAGCATATCGTCAGGACTGACCTCCATGTACAGGGACCTCCCCCAACTGTTGTGGAATGGATGATATTGCCTTGGGTTCTCGGTGAGTCAAAGAGACCAGGAGATATGGCCAGACTGACTGCTGGTCCTGTCTAAAGAAACTACTGGAATAGACAGTTGTACTGGCCCTGAACTAGGGCACCTTGCTTCTGTGCAGTGGGGTAGTCCTCTGTTGGGAGTCTCAGAAATGTGATTCTTTCTTCCTCAAGCCCTAGTCACTCAGTATTGACTGGTTCACAGTGAGATTGGCAGTGCACCCAGCGTTTGTGTCTGCCAACTTAACATCATCAAGGACAAGGAAGGTGTGTCTGTCAGTTGGTTTAGAGGGAAAGCCAAGTGGGCGTAGGTGAGCTAGACAGGGTATAGCTGGTAAGTCTATTCGATGCCCTCTTGCCCATAACTGGGGAAGGGGACACTTGGATCTACTGCTTTCTCATGACTATTCCACACAATCCCAGTACTTATTCAGGGTAGACATTCTATTTGGATACAGATTTCGCAATCAGGAGGGGAACCTGGGAAATACATACAATTCATGGTAAAAGCAGGCTTATCAGCAGTGTCCAGGCATAATAAGATTGCACTGGACCCTCCAATGCATTGCCATCCTCCAAGTCCTTGCTACTCAAACTGTGGTCCTCCATCCAGCAATGTCAGCATCATCTGGACACTTGTTAGATATACAGAATATCAAGTCCCACCCTGGAAATATGGAATCAGAATCTGTATTTTGACATCATCCCCAGATGATCCACATGCACTTCTGCTTTCCATATTCTAAGGCTAAAGAAACATCTATGTTATTGGACACAATTCCATGAAACCTCCACACAATGAGAGGAAAAAGGGGAAAAGATGATTATTTTGGGTCCCACTGCCTGGCTTCAGCACCAACATCTGGTAATTTGGTCCATGGTCAGCTTCCTCACCTTAAAACTCATTGAGAAGTTTTCCCTCTAGCACATAGTGGAATCTGAGGACTATGGGATAATACTGATCTCATTAATTTACTGAAGAAATTATTCCTACTTTAAAATGGGAAGAGGGTAGAATCAAGAACCCAAAATTATAGCAGCATTCCAGTAGTTATAGTAACAATGCTAAAAGTGAGTATTAGCCAGAAAAGTATAATACATGTGCATCTTCAGGTAATACCTATCAGGTTTGGCAAGTTCCAGATGGGGAGGTGAGATAGGAAAAAGTGACTGCAGTCCACTGACCCCAATTAATTCATTAATTTTATCTTTCTTTACTTAGGGGAATCTGACTGAATATGATGATTATTCTGACCCTGTGAAGAAATTAACCTTTTGCCTCCATTCTTCAGGTTTCATTTGGGGGGAGATTAAGGAAATGTGGGATGGTGGAATTACTGAATACATCCATGACTGGTGGAATTTGATGGACTTTGCAATGAACTCACTCTACCTGGCAACTATTTCCTTGAAGATTGTGGCCTATGTCAAGGTAATTTGGAATGTCTACCATTTTTCTTAAGCAATGATTTTGGTTACATTAAGCTTTAGCACTGGGAACCTAAAGAGTTTAGGGGGAAAGTGCTGATGACAGCCCAATCTATGCAGGGAAGTACAATATAAACAGACATTCTTTCAATGGTTTGTAAGCAGTGTCCACCCAAACAAAGAAAGTGGAGAATGGAGCAATTTGCAAATGAATCCTTAGCCTCTTAAACTCAGAGAGTAAAAGGGTCTTCAGCCACCCATCCACCCAGTCATTGTTTCAATCTTCCCTACAATATCTTTCCCAAGAAGATGGCCCACCAATGCTTGCATAGGACAGGAACAGAAAATTCACTGAATTCACTACTCGAAAAGCCCCTCTGAACCCTTGTTACTCCACTAAAAAGTGCTAACTTTATATTTTTGTATTATTGTTCTCCTTGTGACATATTAATTAGTAATCCTCCCCTGCGGGGTCAAACAGAACAAGGCTGTTCCTTCTCCATAATAGTGCTTCCAATGTGAAGTCATCTCTCCCTAACCTGCTGAGTTGTCTCTTCTCAAAGCTAAATATTCATACTTCCCTCAAGTGTTCTTCATATGACAAATAGCAGAACACTAGAAATTTCACAGCAGGAGACAGAGATCTTTAATAGTGTCTGCCTCCCTCACCACTTACACCACCAGGATGATCATTCAACCTGTTAGGAATCCAGCTTTTTGAGTATCACCCAGCCCATGCTTCTCTACCAACTAAGATAATGTACGTACACACACACTCACACACACACATACACACAATCACACCACCTTGATGTTTTTCCTGCACAATGAGTTATCCTGAAAAATCATTTCATGTCCAGCCCCTCACATTGGGTAGACACAGGTTCCAAATTTAGATTTGGTGCTCATTAGATAATGGAATGGCCGTCCTCCTTCCACACTGAGTTGAACTTATCCAGCATGAGGAAAAGCTGACAATTCAGTCTCCAGTATTATCTAGTCAACCATGCTTTTTGGCACTGAATTCCACATTAAAAAAAAATTAAAATGAGAATATGGCTGTCCCCCAAATCTCCAACAACTTGGTTTATTTTTATCTCCCTAATATGCATATTGCATAAATTTTAAGACATTAGGAGTTAGTCATACGGATCATGAATATCAAATGTGGTCATAAAACCTTTTTAAAGAAGCCTAAGAGTATGCCTTATACTTGTGGTGATCATTTAACACAAACTTACAACTTCCTTACAAGAGAAAGCTCGTGGGGAAAATGTTTGAACCTCTGGTTAATGTGCCTGCATGAAATCCATGTCATTCTGGCAATCTGCTGACTAAGTAACACTGTTTGCCTAAAAATAAACACATTTCTTCCTTTAGAAGTATATTTATATACTGGAAAGACAATAAATTATCAATCTAGAAATTGGTGGGTTTTGCTTAAATAGGAAAGTTTAGAATAAGTGATCAAGAAAAGGATAACTCTTGGGGGTGTGAAAATGTGTCTATAGATGCCCAACATTAGCTAATTACATAACTTGTCCAACTTCACTGGTAAGGCTTCCAAGGAGCTAGACACTTCCCCACCACAGACTGTACTGAGCTGAGTAAATGTCCTTCAACTGACAAACACTTAACTCAAAGGAGACATTTGCCAAGAAGTTGGAGTCCTTCTCCAAAAGGGAAGATTTACACAGCAAGACATGTCACATGCAGACTTTGGATTTCCAATGAGAAATTATAAATGGACAGTCTGGTCCATTCATCCACAGAGCACACCAGCCTGAGATGAACTTCTCCAAGTAGGATGAGCCAACCTCTATGAGGTAAAGCCACAAGAACTGGTCACCAAACCCCTTGAAACATTTCAGATCACTGTTGTACTGAGAAAGTACAGAAGCACCATGGGCTGGCCTTAAAGAGGATCCTTCATGAGAGCAAAAAAACTAGCTATATAGATATGTAGATATCTATATCTATATACAGATTCTGTTGGTCTACAACAGAAACCAAAAGGCACACATCAAAGTAATCAAAGGGAACAAATACACCTAAAGTTGGCCCTCAGTGCCCCAGATAACTCTACAAATGGAGAATAATTGTCCTTTTGTCACCTAGGATAGAACCACCTAGATTTATCCCACCACCATCTTACTTCCTTATATACAGACTAAATCTGAACTTTGATGCCTATTGAGTTGTAGTTCTTTCTTCAGCAAGTATTTGGCTGCACGCAAACACACACCCACTCTTGTTATGATTGAGTCCCCACATTAGACTGTCCCTCTTCCTTACTTTTGAGTTGACAGAGTGCAATTCACACCCCTTTGAAAGTCATGGAGGCCACTTTTCAAGGTGTATTACATCTCAAAGAATATAAGAAAAATCACTTGCCTCCCAATAGCACTAACTCAAGAGTCAGGAAACCTGAGTTTAATCCCTTCTCTGATGATCACAAACTGGATTACATAGGTCATCCTTCTACCTCCCTTAGCCTTAGATTATGCCTCTGAAAATATGATTGGGCTAAGTCAGTGACTTTCAACTTTTTAATTTTTTCCATGGGACCACATCTTGAAGTTAAAACTTACACAGAACTTCAATATATTAAAGAGATTAAAAGATTGAATTTGGATAAGGAATGGGTCTTCTAGGCCTCCTCTTTGGCTCCCACAGTGGCCAGCAGATGCCTCCAATGAACCCTCAGGCTTCAAGGAACACAGTTGGAAAACCACTTGTGTTAGATCAGAGATCAGCAAACTATGGTTTGCAGGGAAAATTTGGCTTTCTACCACAACCATGTGTTTACATATTGTCTATTAGTTCTATAAGAAAAGAGTTGAGTAGTGGCTATAGGGCCCATATGGCCCACAGAACCAAAAACTATGTACTATGTGGCCCTTGACAGAAAATATTTGCTGACCTCCATGCGAAATGAGCTCCAAAGTTATTCCCAACTCTCATATTCTACAATATCTTTCTGCAAAGTATATACAAAGCATAAATTTGCCATAAGAATCATCTTTCACACTTCTGAGTGTTCTGCAAATCCAGACTTTTCATCCCATGGGCAGCAGAGTTCCCTGTGGTTATAGTTGTGGCTGTGGAGAGAGAAAGCCATAAATTATGAGCTCTACATGTTCCAGTTGATAATTTCTAGTTTTAAAATATAGGTCTGTTTTGTTATCAGCAAAGAATCTCCATCTTTCACATATACCTCAAACCTTTAAAGGCCTATTTAACATATGTGCTGTGATATCAATTATAATATAAGTAACACTTAATAGAAATAGTGCTGGACTGAGTATTTAGAGACCTGAGTTTTAGTCCTGGCTCTGCCATCAACTTGCTGTGTGATCTTAAGCCAGTCACTCTGCCTCTCTATATTTCAGTTCCTCCACTTTCAAAACAGGCATAATAACGCCCACCCTCTCACAGCAATGCTTCTTGGAAGGAAAAATGTAGAGATACCAGATTTGGCTAAGAATGTATAAAACTGATTGACCACATAAAGTCTATCTGAAACAGAAGCAGAAGTGTGGCAAGGATTCTCCAAATTCATCTTTGACAGTAAAGAATATTGCATACACGCAAATGATTTTAATACCAGTTTCCTCAATTGTTGGAACTGAAGCACATTTTAGAAATGCTAACAATATAATTTGGCTCCCAGCACAACTTTTTTTCTCAGAAAAGTTGTTTACATTTAGCCCTGAGAAATTGTGATATTTAGGTGAGAGCTCAAGGCAATATGCTTCAGATTGAATTCCAGGCAAAATCTACTTCTGTCTTGGGAAGGTAATAAGGAATTTCTTGTATTTCCATAACATCCCCCCTTATGAAGTAAAGAAACTTTCACATATGGATACATAATCACAAACGTGTGTAGTGGGTAGGAATAGATATTGTCCCCATTCTATGGTGAAGTTGAGAGATAGAGGCAGTTTCAAATGACAAAGTCCAATTGGACCTTAGGTCTCACAATAAAGCCATCATTCTACATGGCGACACCCAATGTTCCAGGAGCTGGAAGTCCAGGACAGGGCTGAAAAATCCCAGAAATGCTGGGTCTTCCCCTCCTTTAATCCCCAGGTTCTTCATTTGTGCTAGAGGAACATTTGAACTTTGTAGGGCTATCAAAGGAACAATAAAAAATAACCATACACCACTGTGTGGGCAATACTAAATTCACTACGTGGAAGATTAACATGCCATTTGTAATAGTATGGAATACAATACACACTGCTAAAAATTCAGCAGGAAACTGAGCAACGACCCTCTAAGGATGTTCAATCAGCCCCAAACTGTAGTCGATAAGGAAGTCAGGATGAGCACTGTACACTAAGGAGGCTGAACCTATTCCTTCAGTAACAATTTGTCTGTGGTGCTCAGAATAAAATGGGAGACTGAGAAGGTAAATCTGATTTGAAATCTCATTAGGAAGCAGAGCAGTTTGTTCCCACTACCTTGGGCATATGAGTGGCTCAGTTCCAGTGATATTTCCCAACAGTCTGGCAAACTCACATTTAGAAAATGTCTGTGGTTAAACTGCAGGTGGTAGCTGCGATATTCATTTTTCTATGTCTGTATGCTGGGTATATATTTGGATGGGAGTCGGAAGAAGAGTTATTAGCATCATGTATTGGTTGGATGGGGAAATAAAATAGTGCCATGCATGGGGTCTATTGTACAAATGAATGCTTGATGCTTACTTTGGAGGCTTTATTTAGGTGCAGAAGAAAAGAGGGAAAGTTTAACAAATGCTCACTGTACCTCTCATCTTATACACTTGTTTCTTTCAGTATAATGGTTCTCGTCCAAGGGAAGAATGGGAAATGTGGCACCCGACTCTGATTGCAGAAGCACTCTTTGCGATATCCAACATTTTAAGTTCGTTGCGGCTCATATCCCTGTTCACAGCCAACTCCCATTTAGGGCCTCTGCAGATCTCTCTGGGGCGTATGCTGCTTGATATCCTCAAATTCCTCTTTATCTACTGCCTGGTCCTGCTGGCTTTTGCCAATGGATTGAACCAGCTTTACTTTTATTATGAGACCAGAGCAATTGATGAGCCGAACAACTGCAAGGGAATCCGATGTGAGAAACAGAACAATGCTTTCTCCACGTAAGACCCCTCCCCCCACTCTTGTGCCTTTTTTCTGCCTTCTCCTTCTTTGCCCTATTTTTGGTCCACAGCTTCATCACTGCCTCTTGACAGTATCCACAAAGCTCATTCATGGAAAACCCAAAAGGTCTGAGGTGGAGGAAGGTCCTTCCCACTTTACAGGGGACTAGGAGAGGAGGTGAAGTTAGGTTTGGGAGAAAAGAGACAAACGCATAACTGGGTGACAGTAACTCACCCAAAGAGTTAGTTCCAAACTATTTTGGTGTCATCCCATATTTTTAAAGGCATTAATGGAGAGGGGGTAAATAATTCCTCACTCAAAAAAGCATCACTCACCAAGGAAATGAAATAGCAAAGGCTATTCCTCTGACTACCAAAGCTAACTTCATTATCCTGAATCAAGAACAAAGAAAAAAGAAGGATGCAAAAATATCTTACTTCACCATGTGATATTGTGATTTATAATAAGACGTATGTATTTGGTCTCTATCCCCCATTTCTGGCACAGAGCTTCTAAAAGCCTTGGGATTTCCTAAGTGATGAGAGCGATAAATGTGTCTTTTGCTGTGTTACTGAGGTGACCTTTAGAAAGTACCCAAGGAAGGGAGCTGGTAGCCAGTGGAGCCAACCAAGTGATTAGAGGGCTGGAACTTTCAGTCCCATCCTCCTGGGGGAGAGAGGCTAGAGATTGTGCTCAATCACCAATGGCCAATGAATTTAATATATCATGCCTATGTGATGAAGCCTTCATAAAAACCCAAAAGGATGAGTTTCTGAGAGCCTCTGGGTTGGTGGAGATTTGAGGAGAGTCTAATGTACTTAAAGGCGGCATGGAAGCCCTGAGCCTTTTCTTCATACCTGGCCATCTAGCTGTTCCTAGGTTATATTCTTTCATAATAAATTGGTGGTCTAATAAGTAAAATGTTTCTCTGAGTTCTGTGAACCACTCTAGAAAATCAATCAAACCCAAGTTGGGGGTCCTTGGAACTTTGTCTGTCAGTCACAACCTGGACTTGCAATTGGGATCTGAAGTCTGTCAGGGGAGGAGGGGAAGAGGGTAATGGGGCAATCTTGTGGAACTGAGCCCCTAACTCATGGAATCTGACACTATCACCCAGCTGTGTCAGCATTGAGTTGAAATGTAAGACACCCATCTGGTGTCGGAAAATTGGTGGTGTCCGGGGAAACCTCCCCATACCTACATGTTGGAATTGAGTTCAGTGTTCCAAAGTTGGTGTCAAAGAAATGGAATTTGCTAGAATAGCCCTGGCTCACAGAAACACGTAGTGGTTTGGGAAGATATAGGATAAAAAGGCAAGGGATTATGAACCTTTGATCCCTGAATGGTGACCTAGTCACCCATGGTACGAAACTGCAGTTGTGCTGTGATAAGTCACTAAAGGTAAAAGTTACCAATGGAATTTACAAATGGTAGTAAACCTGACTCTGAGTTGGTTCATTGGACTTATAAGGAAATGTAAAATAATAAGAAGCATGCTAAACATACAATCCCTTGGTTATTGTTATCTGTAATAGCTAAAATGAAACTAAAAGAAAGTGCTGGGTTCGGCCTTAATACTAAACCAAGCTCAGATTTGGATCAGTCTGAGCTTGGGCCACCAGCTTCAAAGTTGTCCCACCAAGGGAAAAATTATGCAGTGACAATAGGAAATACCTCTAAGACCTCTGGTCAGCAAGAATGTTGTCAATGTAGGCGGAGGGTATCACCAAGGAACTATTGAAACTGGGGAGTATAGAGTGAAGGAGTTGTTTCATTTTGTAGTTCAATATCATCAGCTTCCTGAGGAACTTATACTGAAATGGACTACGAGAGTGACTAATTGGGGAGCTATGTCTTTGGTTTTGAATGCTGCAGAATGGAAGAGCATGTTTAGGTTGATGCAGGACACATAGCTCACTATGGAACAATCATGGATGGCTCTATGTGATCCAGACACACAGGAGGCCATTCCTGAGGGAACAGCCAGCCGGGTGGACTGGATAAAAGCCACTAACATCTACTTACCCTGAGAAAGGGGACTGTCCATCTCCCCTTATGAATGCCAAGTGGAGTACCCAAGATGAAGCAGCTGGTATGCTTCATATGCAAGCCATATGAGACTGGCTTTATGATGACTGGGATATTTATTGCTGAATATGCCTATTACTCAAGTCATGGTAAATGCTCCAGTGAAGGGGGCCTCTTTCACCTTACTGCTGCCAAATCCAAGGGCAGTTGGGGAGGTCTAACTGAATTTTCTGTCTCAGCTTGCAGGCCTGAGTCTCACACATGCTAATAAAAAAAAATAGGTTAATTAACAAAAGAATAACAAGAAGCCAAAAGAGTGGAAAATGTTGAACGATTATTAAGAAATAAGGTGAATAAAGAAAATATTGATCGGAGCAAAACAAAGAGGAAACAGAAAGGGGAGAGTCACAGGACTCATCCCAGCAGGATGGAAATCTTTAGATAGCTATTAAGAAATAATATGAATAAAATGGGCATGGATGGGGTTAAAAGTTTTAATACAGTATGACCAAATGTTGGATGGGACAAAGGGACCCTGTGCTGGTCCGCCAACATTAAAGGGCCTCAAAAAAGCCCACCCTACCCCAGTTTGAAGAAATTTTGAAAGCCAGAGGGCAAAAAGTACAACAAGAAACATGACCAGCAATCACTTGGGGCAGTGGTTAGGCAGATTAATCAAGATATATTGACAAAAGGGCCAGAGTCCCTTGGCTCCACCTCTCGCACAGGACCCCAAGCCTTTTGCACAGGGTGTCTAAAATGGTCAGGGGTGGAAAAGAGAAATTTCCAGGACTCATTAATACAGGAGTCCCACATACTGTGGTACCAAAACCCATTGGTGAAACCTTGATTCAGGCTATAATTAGATTGAGAGAATATAAAATTATAAGGATTGATAGGATTATGAAAATTGGAGTGTTTGAGCAGGCTTTATGTAAAGAAGTTGTGTCTCCTTTGCCTGAATGTTTTATGGGAATGGATATTATGTCTGGTGGTGGAATACTTCTCCTACCCAGGATTGTAAAACCAAAACCTGTTGATGAAATCCTAGTAGAAGCTACAGTTAAGAACGTAAGACTTGATGGAATTAAGGTAAACATTTGTAGAAGAATTGGTATGTTTGGACAGGCTTTAAGTGAAGTGGTTGCATCTCTTTCAATTGATTGTATTACGGGGATGAACATTGTATCTGACTGGAGAATGTTCCCCCTACCAAGGATTGTAAAACAAAAGGCATGTAACTCCACCCTTCATGCAATGTTAATTGGACATGCTAAATGGGAACCAGTAAGATTGCCTGAGGTAAAAATCCAAGGTGGCGGACTAGATAAATGCTGTGCTTGCCTCCTCCCATGAACACATTAAAATTACAACTAAATTATAAACAATCAACCCAGAGACCCATCTGAAGTCTAGCTGAACAGAAGTTTTATAACTAAGGATATAAAGAAGAAGCCATGTTGAGACTGGTAGGAGGGCAGACACATGGAATGGGCTGGCCCCACAGCTGCATGTGGCAGCTGAGAATTGGGAGGGGTATCTTGGCCGTGGAGGTTCCCTCAAGAGGAGTAAGGGACCCCAGCCCCACACTAGGCTCCCCAACCCAGAGTACTGGTGCTGGGAAGAGGAGGCCACACATCTAGCTATGAGAAACAGCAGGGATTCTGAACATCTGGGTGGGACGGACGGCTACAGGAAACCCAAACATCCTCTTAAAGGACTGCATACAGCCTGGCTCACTCACAGACACTCATCCTGGGCTCCGGCAGAGGGACAGTGACTCGGAGTATGTCGGAGGCATAGTGAGAAGCAGACTGAAGTGTGTGGCTTCAGAGCGAGGACTGGAGGGATAGTCGCCATTTTCCCTGTGTGGGGCCTTGCTTCATTGCAGCTAGCAGGTGGACGCCATCTTTCCTGTGTTGAGCCCTCCCTCAATGCCCATGGCCAAATCCGAATCTGAATTGGTCTGCTGTTTCCCTGGAACCCTGCCCTACCCAACCCCCAAGCCAGAGGCACTTTCTTGGCAAGCAGCCAGCCCCACCCCCATTGCACTCTTTCTTGGAAAATTATCGGGGTCCATGGGTCCCAGGCAGGCAGCAACTGGCCTCAGTATGCTCTGTGACTTTTGCTGAGTAGCTCCAGGCTCAGCACTGGCACCAAACCAGAATCTACATTAACCTGGTAAAAACAACTTTTCCCACACTAGTGACTTCTTAAGACCCTGCCTCACACAACTTACTTACCACAAGAGGCTTTATCAGTGGCTTAACCTTAAGGGAGCGAGCAGAGCAGGTGGCAGCAGGCCTCAGGGTATCCTGGCTTTTTGTGGAGCTACCCCAAGCCTATTACTGGTGGCAAGCGTCCTCAGTTCGGAGGTGGCCTTTCCCATGTGCCTCCAGGTTTAGCACAGGCAATGAACAACTGCGGATCACTTTATAGCTCCTGTCAGGTTATCCCTGGCCGGTCACAGGCAGTAGACAATCAAAGCCTGCAACACAGCCCCTCCCTAGAGGCCCCAGAGCCAATATACTTAGAGGTTAGCTTCAGACCACACAGACTACCACCCAATTTGTTCCACAAGTGGCACACAAAAAAGGTGGTCTCAACAGGCACCAGAGCCTGCTGGGGCAAATCCCACTCAGTCCAGTAAGACCCCCGCACAGCATCCCATACACTGTGTATATGGCCAAACCCCACAGTCAATCAGCGTGAAGGCCAATCCCACACCCACTAACGTGACAATAACAATCAAGTCTCAACTCTAATTGGAGGGTATACATAACACACACAAGTAACACTCCTGGAGCACCTGGTGCAGGTGGACTGTGCCACTGAGACCCACAGGGCACCTACTACATAAGGCCACCTGGCCAAGACTGGGAGACATAGCATATCTACCTAATACATAGAAACAAATTCAGAGAGGCAATCAAAATTAGGAAACAAAGAAATACATCCCACATAATAGAACAGAAGAAAACTCCGGAAAAAAATTGAACAAAATGGAGGCAGGCAACCTACCAGATACAGAATTCAAAACAATGGTTATAAGGATGCTCAAGGAACTTAGTGAAAACTTCAACAAAGAGAGAGCAAGCATAAAAAAGTACACAGAAACCATTAAAAAAAGTCACAAGTGAAGAATACAATAACTGAAATAAAGAATGCTCTAGAAGGAATCACCAGCATACTACATCAAACAGAGCATCGAATCAGAGTTTTGGAAGACAAAGTAGCAGAAAACACCCAATTGAAACAGCAAAAAATAATTTTAAAATGAGGATAGTTTAAGAGACCTCTGGGACAATACCAGTCATAACGAAGTTCGCATCATAGGGGTACCAGAAGGAGAAGAGAGAAAGCAAGGGATTGAGACCATATTTGAAGAAATAATGACCAAAAACTTTTCTAACCTAACAAGGGAAATAGACATACAAGCCCAGGAAGCACAGAGAGTCCCAGATAAGACGAACCCAAACAGGCCCACATCAAGACACAATATAATTAAAATATCATAAGGTAAAGACAAAGAGAATCCTAAAAGCAGCAAGAGAATGGAAACTAGTTACTTATAAGGGAGCTCCCATAAGATTGTCACCTGATTTCTCAACAGAAACTTTGCAGGCCAGAAGGGATTGGCATGAAATATTCAAAGTGATGAAAACCAAGGACCTACAACCAAGATTACTCTACCCAGCAAGGCTATCATTTAAAATCGAAGGACAGAAAAGGAGCTTCAGTGATAAGAAAAAGCTAATGGAATTCCTCATCAGCAAACCAATATTACAAGGAATCTTAAAGGGACTTTTTTAAAGTGAAAAAAAGATCAAATATATAAATAATGGAGGACTTGACGTCATCAAAATGGTGGCGTGAGGTGAGCCTCTGTAAAGCTTCCCTGGAATTTACAACTAATCGAAGAACAATAACTCCACAAAGGACTCCCTGTACAGCAGACAGGCAAGACAAAGAGGCCCACTACTGAATTCACCTAAAGGTGGGCGAATCCCGCGAGCGGGGGAGGAGGGAAGGGAGAAGTGCGGAAACAGAGCCTCACGGGAGCAGGACAAACACCTAGCTCAGTGCTCCAAGTTCACTGCATCTGGGAACTACCGCAGCTGCGGGAGAGGGAAGAACTCGCATTGCTAGGGCTTCGCTTATGTCCCACAGGGCTGAGGGGGCAGCATATAACATAGCTGAACCCAACGCTCACAGCAGAGACCTCGGAGAAAAGACTGAGGGAAGAAGGCTGAAAACGGTCATTTAAGACTTCACTGCCGAGCAGAGAATGGAAGCCTTAGGCACTGAGAATAGCCGCCCCCTCCCTACCCTCCCAGAGCTCACCCTGCCCCCACCTGCCTGGTGCTAGAAGCGGAACAGTAGCAGTGTCAGATCAAAAGAACCCAATATTTGCTGTTCTGAGAACTGCGGACCGCAGACACAGATTTGCAGCCGAACTAGTTCTGGCAAAAGGGAGGGAGCTGTGGAAGCAGGACTGGCTGTGGTGGTGGTCGCCGCCATTGCTCTGGGCAACCTCTCACAACTCACCCCGCCTCTGGCCCCACCTATCTGGGAGGATCCCTGCAGGAGTAAACAGAACTGCTGAAACATACAGGCTCTTAATCTGGTGCAGGAAGAGCTTTGGAACTTCAAAAGTTCTCCGCATGTCCACACGGACACTGTGCCCTGTGACCCAGGCAAACTATTAACAGAGGAGAAGCCCATCTCCCAGTGAATCCCCCCATTGTGTGAGAAGCTGGAATAGTGCAGAGAAAACATAGAACTACCATGTGAGAGAAATAAAAGGCTGCAGTCGGAAAATAAAACATTCTACCAACAAATACTGGAAAACAAAAGAAAGACCTCTTCCTATCAACCTGTTGCACAACTCACTCTTGTAGATGTCTAGGAAGAGAAATAATAAATCAGTAATTGCCATGAATAAACAAGGCAACAAGACAGCTCAGAAAGAAAGTGAAAAGTCTCCAGAAAAGGAACTTAAAGATATGGAAATATGTGACTTAAATGACAGAGAATTCAAGATTGCTGTTCTGAAAAAACTCAACGAGATGCAAGAAAACACAGAAAGGCAGTTTAATGAACTCAGAAACGCAATCAGAGCACAACATGAGCATTTTACAAAAGAGATTGAAATTTTAAAAAATAGAATTTCTGGAGATTAAGAACTCAGTAGAAGAAATTAAGAATGAAATAACCAGCTTAGGTAGTACAGTTGACCAGATGGAGGAAAGAATCAGTGACATCGAAGATAGAAAACTGGAAATTACAAAGATAGAAGAAGAAAGAGACTTGAGACTTAAAAGAAATGAAAGAACTTTACAAGAATTTTCTGACTCCATCAGAAAGAGCAATATAAGAATAATGGGCATACCAGAAGAAGAAAGGGAGAAGGGAACAGAGAATATATTCAAACAAATTGTTGATGAGAACTTCCCAAACTTGTGGACAGAACTGGACCCTCGAATCCAAGAAGCAAATAGAACACCTAATTACATCAATCCCAACAGGCCTTCTCCAAGACACATTGTATTGAAGCTGTCTAAAATCAACGACAAAGAAAGCATCCTCAAGGAAGCCAGGGAAAAGAAGACAGTAACCTACAAAGGAAAGCCCTTTAGATTATCATCAGATTTTTCAGCAGAAACTCTACAAGCCAGGAGGGAGTGGTACCAAATATTCAAACTATTGAAAGAGAGAAATTATGAGCCAAGAATAATATATCCAGCAAAGATATCCTTTAGATATGAAGGAGGAATAAAGATCTTTCCAGACATACAGAAGCTGAGGGAATTTTCTAATACATGAGCTGCACTACAAGAAATACTAAAGGAGGCTATTCGACCACCATCAACAGGGACAATTTGTGGCAACCAAAACATAAAAAGGGGGAGAGTAAATGCCTGAACCAGATTATGGGAATGGAGAAAGCAAGCATGCTGAAGAATATGGAATACTCTAAATATCAAACTTCCCTTTATATAAACTTAAGGGTAACCACTCAAAAAAATCGAGAACTGAAATATATACTGTAATAAAAGAAGAAACAGAGGGAAACATCATGAATACCACCACACAGAAATAATAGACAACAACAAAAAGGCAAAGAAACAATGGAGACACAGCCTTACCAGAAAACAAAAGATAGAATCTTAGGAAATCCTCACATATCAATAATCACCCTAAATGTAAATGGACTGAACTCTCCAATAAAAAGGCACAGAGTACCAGATTGGATCTAAAAACAAAACCCAACCATATGCTGTCTCCAAGAGACACATCTCAGCTATAAGGACAAGCATAGACTCAAAGTGAATGGGTGGAAATTGACACTCCAAACAAATGGTATCCGGAGAAAATCAGGTGTAGCCATAATGATACCAGATGAAACAGACTTTAGGGTGAAAAAGAATACAAGAGACAAAGAAGGACATTTCATAATGGTAAAGGGGACTATACAGCAAGAAGACATAACAGTCATCAATATTTATGACCCCAATCAGGGAGCCCCAAAAGATACCAAGCAACTACTAACAGAACTAAAGGGAGAAATTGACCAAAACACAATTATACTAGGGACCGAAATACATCACTGACAGCTATGGATAGATCATCCAAACAGAAAATAAATAACAAAATAGCAGCCCTAAATGACACATTAGATGAAATGGACATAATTGACATATATAGAGCACTTCATCCTAAAACATCAGAGTATACATTCTTTTCTAGTGTACATGGAACAGTCTCAAGGACAGACCATCTATTGGGACATAAAATCAGCCTCAGCAAATTTAAGAAGATTGAAATCATACCAAGCATATTCTTTGATCACAAGGCTTTGAAATCGGATATTAACTGCAAAAAGAAAGCAGGAAAAAACACAAATACATGGAGATTAAACAACATACTTTTAAAGAACGACTGGGTCAAAGAAGAAATTAGAGGAGAGATCAAAAGAAACATAGAAAAATTGAGAATGAAAATACATCCTACCAAAAGTTTTGGGATGCAGTGAAAGCAGTTTTAAGAGGGACATTTATATCATTACAGGCCTATCTCAAGAAACAAGAAAAATCCCAAATAAATAACCTCATGTTACACCTTAAAGAACTAGAAAAAGAAGCACAAGTGAAACCCAAAGTCAGCAGAAAAAAGGAAATAACAAAAATCAGAGGAGAACTAAATGAAATATAGAACAAAAAGAGAATAGAAAAAATTAATGACAAAGATCTGGTTCTTTGAAAAGATTAACAAAATCAACAAATCCTTGGCTAGACTCACTAAGATAAAAAGAGAGAAGACACTAATTAACAAAATCAGAAATGAAAAAGAGGAAGTTATCACGGACACCACAGAAATACAAAGGATCATCCAAGAATACTTTGAAAGACTATATACCACCAAATTCAATAACCTAGAAGAAATGGACAAGTTCTTAGAAACATATAGCCTTCCAAGGCTGAACCATGAAGAAGTGGAAAATCTAAACGGACCGATCACCAGTAATGAAATTGAATCAGTCATCCAAAACCTTTCCAAAAGGAAAAGTCTGTGACGAGATGGCTTCACTAGTGAATTCTACCAAACCTTCAAAGAGGATCTAATACCAATCCTGCTCAAACTCTCCCAAAAAATTGAAGAAGAGACAGTACTCCCTAACTCATTTTATGAGGCCAACATTACCCTGATACCAAAACCTGGTAGGACAACACAAAAAAAGAAAACTACAGACCAATATCTCTGATGAATACAGATGCAAAAATCCTAAACAAAATTCTAGCAAATCGAATACAACAATGCATTAAAAAGATTATTAATCACGACCAAGTGGGGTTCATCCCCGGGGCGCAAGGATGGTTCAACATCCTCAAATCCATCAATGTGATACATCACATAAACAAAATAAAGGACAAAATTCATATGATTATATCAATTAATACAGAAAAGCATTTGACAAGATGCAACATACATTTATGATTAAAACGCTTAATAAAATAGGTATAGAATGAAAATACCTTAACATAATAAAGGCCATCTATGACAAACCCTCAGCTAATCTCATAATTAATAGTGAAAAGCTGAAGCCCTTTGCTCTACATTCAGGAACACGACAGGGCTTTCCCCTATCACCTATGCTTTTCAACGTAGTGTTGGAAGTCCTCGCCAGAGCAATCAGGCAAGACAAAGAAATAAAAGGCATCTAAATTGGGAATGAAGAAGTTAAATTATCACTCTTTGCAGATGACATGATGCTATATATAGAAAACCCTAAAGACTCCACGAAAAAGCTATTAGAAACAATCAATGAATACAGTAAAGTTGTTGGCTACAAAATCAACGTACAAAAGTCCATTGCATTCCTATATACTAACAATGAAATCTCAGAAAATGAAATACAAAAAACAATTCCTTTTGCAATTGCAGCAAAAAGAATAAAGTACCTAGGAATAAACTTAACCAAGGATGTGAAGGACCTATATGCTGAAAACTATAAGAGATTTTTAAAAGAAATTGAAGAAGACACAAAGAAATGGAAAGACATTCCGTGCTCATGGATTGGAAGAATCAACATAGTTAAAATGGCCGTATTACCCAAAGAAATATACAGATTTAATGCAATCCCCATCGAAATTCCAATGGCCTTTTTTAAAGAAATAGAACAAAAAATCATCAGATTTGTTTGGAACCACAAAAGACCCCGATTAGCCAAAAAAATCTTAAGAAAAAAGAACAGTACTGGAGGCATCTCACTCCCTGATTTTAGCTCGTACTACAGGGATACAATAATCAAAAGAGCATGGTATTGGCAGATAAACTGAGACATAGTCCAATGTAATAGAGTTGAGAACCCAGAAATAAAACCACATAAATATGGACAGATTATTTTTGACAAAGAAGCTAAAAACATACAATGGAGGAAAGACAGCCTCTTCAATAAATAGTGCTGGGAGAATTGGATAGCCACGTGCAAAAGAATGAAACTGGACTGCTATCTGTCACCATGTATCAAAATTAATTCAAAATGGATCAAAGACTTAAGCATAAGACCTGACACAGTAAACTGCATAGAAGAAAACATAGGTACTAAACTTATGGACCTTGGGTTCAAAGAGCATTTTATGAATTTGACTCCAAAGGCCATGGAAGTAAAAGCTAAAATAAACGAATGGGACTATATGAAACTTAAAAGCTTCTGCACAGCAAAGGAAACCATCGACAAAATAAAGAGGCAACCAACTGAATGGGAGAAGATTTTTGCCAACAGTGCCTCTGATAAGGGGCTAATATCCAAAATATACAAGGAACTCATGAAACTCAACAACAAAAGAACAAACAACCCAATTGAAAAATGGGCAGAGGACCTGAAGAAACATTTCTCCAAAGAGGACATACAAATGGCAAATAGACATATGAAAAAATGCTCAACATCACTAATCATCAGAGAAATGCAAATAAAAACCACAATGAGATATCACCTCACTTCAGTCAGAATGGCTATCATCAACAAGACAAATATTAACAAGTGTTGGAGAGGCTGTGGAGAAAAAGGAACCCTCATACACCGTTGGTGGGAATGCAGAGTGGTGCAGCCGATATTGAAGGCAGTGTGGAAGTTCCTCAAAAAATTACGAATAGAATTACCATATGACCCAGCAATCCCTCTCCTGGGTATCTACCCAAAAAGTCTGAAAGCATTTATACATAAAGACACGTGTGCTCCAATGTTCATTGCAGCTTTGTTTACAATCTCCAAGACATGGAAACAACCAAAATGTCCTTCGATAGATGAATGGATAAGGAAGTTGTGGTATATATACACAATAGAATACTATTCGGCGGTAAGAAAAGATGATATAGGAACATAGGTGAAATAAGACCATTTGTTACAATATGGATGGATCTTGAGATTATAACAATTACTTTCAATGTAAATGAATTAAATGCCCCAATGAAAAGAAATAGGGTGGCTGAATGGATAAGAAAACAAAACCCTTACATATGCTGCATACAAGAGACTCACATAAGATTCAAAGACACATACAGACAAAGTAAAAAGATGGAAAAATATATTTAATGAAAATGGAAACAAACAAACCAAAAAATATGGGGTAGCAATACTTACACCAGACAAAATAAACTATAAAACAAAGGCTATAACAAGATAAAGAAGGACCCAGTAATCCCACTTCTGGGTATTTACCAAAGAAATCCAGAATGCTACTTAGAGGGGATGTGTGCATCCATATGTTCACTGCAGCATTGTTTACAATGGCTAAGATGTGGAGGCAGCCTGGGCGTCCATTGACAGTTGAATGGATAAAACAGAGGTGGTACATATATACAATGGAATATTGCTCGGCCATGGAAGGGAAAGGGTTATTGCCATCTGTGGTGGCATGAATGGACCTAGAGGGTATTATGCTGAGTGGAGTACATCAGACAGAGAACGACAGATGCAATGTGATTTCGCTCACGTATGGAATCTAAAGAACAAACTAAACAATCAAACAAAACAGAAACGAATTCATAGATACCGAAAACAATTTTGATGGTTACTGGGTGGGAAGGGTGTTGTGGGGATAGGTGAAAAGAGGAAGGTGTTAAGAACTACAAATTGGTTGTTACACAGTAGTCATAGGGATGTAGGTTACAGCATAAGGAATACAGTCAATAATATTGTAATAAGTATGTTTGGTGTCAGATGGGTACTAGATTTGTCGGGGTGATAGATGGGAGGGGTTTGAGGGGCAGGGTGAAGGGCTTAAGTACAAATTGGTAGTTACAAAATAGTCATGGGGATGTAAAGCATAGGGAATATAGTCAATGATATGGTAATAAATATGTATAGTGTCAGGTTGGTACTAGACTAGTCAAGGGGATCATTTCTTAATTATATAAATTTCTAATCAGTATGCTGTACACGTGATATAATGTACAGCATAGAAAATATAGTCAATGATATTGTGATAGTGTGGTATGGTGTCAGATGGTTCCTGGGTTATCATGGTGATCACTTCTTTAGGTATATAAATTTTGAATAACTATGGCATACACCTGAAACCAATATAATATTTGTATGTTTGCTACATTTTTAATAACAATCTTAAAAAAATAAACTAAAAAAATTTTACAAAAACGATTGCCTGAGCCCACCCAGTGTGGAATATAAGCTGGAGTGCTGACAGGGACAAATGCTCTGTGCCATAGTCCTATGTGTAGCGTAGACTGGGGTTTACAGCAAAAGCCTGTGAGCACCTCCCAGTGACAACTGCACCCCTTGCACAGGAGTAAGCTAGAGAGAGGGGACAGTCTGAAGGCAAGATTAAGTCAGTTTACCATCTGGGATTAATTTAAAGTTTTCGGTGGGCCAAAGGTTACCAAGCACACTGATAGGAAATGTTTCCCATTCTGACTTGGGACATAGGAGACAGATCATGACTGTCTATCCATGAGTCCACTGCATTCAGACACATGGAACTCCTGAACCTTTCTTTGTAAAGTCAACATCTGCTTCTTCAGCATGTTCAAGCCTAAAGAGTGGCTTTTATTTTTGGACGAACACTATCAGAGAAATAGGCAAGAGAAAGAAAATAAGCACATGGCAGGAAATTTGTTAGGTTCCAGGAGTGGTCCTGGGGTTGCCCTGGTCTCATTGTACTATAGCTTGTCCATCTCCTCTCCACTTTTGGAGAGTTCCACTCACCACTGGTATCACAGCAATGACCCCAATGTTTTGAGACATTCTTAATTATTAAACTAAAGTACATTTTCTCCCTTTTACTCTATAAACTAAGGCACTTAGACATTGGTGGACTCAGACATTTTAGAAATATGTTCATTAACAAAGGTCGGGGGAAAAAAAACACAACACAACAGCAGTGTTTCTGCTTGACCCCAAGTTGTACAAATAGAGAGGGGAAAAAAACAATGCTACCTAGCCTACCCCCATTATTTGCCTCTAGCAGCATTTCCGAAAATTAGTTTCAAATAACCACAGTTCAGGGAAATGATAACAGACATGAAAATGGGACCTATGATTGAATGAGTTTTGAAAATACTAGGAAAAATTTAAAAAGCTTCTTCACTGGACGACTTCTCAGAGACTTTCCATTGTGAATGTACGATTAGGGAGAGGTTTTCTCAAATGTATTGGCCAGGATGAGGTTCCAGTGAACAGAGTTTGGAAAATGTTGGCTTACTCCTTTGCCCATTTTGCAGCACCCACCTCCCTCCACCAGGCCACACCCCTGCCTCTCTTCCCAGAACTCAGGGCAAAATTTTGGATGGGGAAACAAGACTCACGTGAAAAGAAAAAGAGGACAAAATGGGTTGACAAAAAATAGTGCTCTTTCGGTTAAGGCAACCCTGAGTGTGTAATGACAACTGGTCACCTTGCTAGTGCCTCTAGACTAAGAACTGCTTCCCTTCCTGCACAACTCTAGAGACAGAATTCACATCAACCGGTTTTCAATATAAAGAACAATTTTGTAGTGGCTTAAGCACCAGGAGGCTGCATTTGTTCCCATCAAAGTCTTCAACAGAATTGAACACGTGAATGCTAGGTGCCTTTCAGGAGGTCAGGTCCCTGCCAATTACCCTTTCGTGTGAACTGATGAAGTTTATGAAATGCATCCTTGCAAGTCTGTAATGACTATTAACATCCCTGTTGCCAACTGACATTTTGCTACCATCACTTGCCCAGCAGGGAAAATTGACAAGAATGGGTACCTGTCACACATGAAATTATATAGTGGGACATCATGTATGAAGAAGTATCATCGTGCTGGGGCCAAATCAGCAGTAATGTTAGCTCAGCTTTCCTCTAGGTGCTGATTTTTTTTCCCTCCATAGAGGTCTGACTCTGATTTATGCTTTCTTTTACTCAACTCAAGCATTTATGAAACATTAAAACACACAGTACTCAGAGCATCAGAAAGACTCAGCTTTTAGAGAAGGAGGAAGTGAGCTTGTTTGTATACCTGCCACAAAGTATAGCATCTGTTTATTGTCATCTTTTCCTTCTAATTCTCCAGAGATGCCATTGCTATTCTTCAGCTTAAAAGACGAAAAATATTTTTTTCCTGGGCACACAATTCAAACACACTTTATTGTCCTTGCTAACAACCACATGACACTACCTACTATTGATGGTTCAGTGTTCCATACTGGGAGTACCTGGCCTTCAATTACTGTGGAGAGAAGCAACTGGGAGGGTATCACCATTCTGAAGGCACAGGATTTGTGAGAGAAAAATGGTGGAACTTGCAAGAAGCTAACTCGCCAGTCCAGCATCTCCTTCTGAGGTCTTGGCTCTTGTCTCCAAATGCCTCCTGAATATACCCGGCTGTGCCACAGGCCTCTCAAACAAAAAATGTGCACAGCCAAATTCCTCATCTCCATGTCCCCACCCCAAACCTATTTCCCTTTAATTCCTTATCTTATTAAGTCACACCAGCCAGAATCCTAGAAGTCATCTGGGACTTTCATGCAAGAGTCTCACCACATCCAGTCTCTCACACAGCCTTTCAGCCCTGTCCGTTCTACTTCCTAAATATCTCTTGAATCCACCCTTTGTGTGCGCACGCGCGTGTGCACACACACACACACACACACACACACACACACACACCGTCTTGGTGTCTTGGTTCAGGCGTAAATCATCTCCCCTAAGACCTTCTGCACGCTTAACTGGTCTCTGAGCCTTCAGTCTTATCTACCCCCAAACAATTACCCACCTGCCATGGGGAAGTTTCATTCTAAATACCATTGTTATCCTGTCACTCGCCTGGCTCTATGCTCACCAAGTATCTGAATCTTCTCCAGTATAAAATCCACCTCTTTACTATAGCACATAGGGTTTGGTTATCTGGACCCCACCTCTCCACACTCTCACTCCTCTCCTCCATAGTCAATATCTTGCTCATCCTCAACTACAGGAAAGCATCTCAGCCCTACAAGACCTTTGCACATCACATGCCAATCCCTCTTCCTGAAATGCCAATCTGCATCTGGCCAGCCTGGAAATTTCTTCCCATCCTTTAAGCCTCTGCCAAAGAATTACCTGCTCTTTTAAGCCTTTTCTTACTTATTCTGACCCTGCTCTCAGTAACAGGATCTTTTTGTGGTTCCCATGGCATTCTAAGCACATATACATTACAATAGATAACCTGTTGTATTTTAGTCATTTGTCTCTCTCACCCACCAGACTGGGACCCCCGCCTTAGTAAGACTTGTACCTATCATAGAGGAAACTGAGACATAAAGGTGTTCAACATGCCAACTGAACCATTAAGTGAGTAAAAATGGATGAAGTCCAGTAGCAATCCTAACTTTAATTCCAGAAGACCTACTTCTGCTTCTGCCCCCCAGGGCCATATGTCTGAAGTATCTGGCCAGCTCTGTCACTCTGCTGATCCACTTTGAACTTGCTGTCAGTGAAAACTCTTAGCCTTTCTCCTGCTTCCCTCATCCTGTACTTGGGCACTTGGCTTGAGAGCATAGCTCTATATTGACCCCTATTAAACTTCACCTTGTTAATTCTAGCACATTGCTCCAGGCTGTTATAATCTTTCTGAAACTTGTCCTGTCACCTAATCTATTAGCTAACCCTCCCAGTCTTGTGCCATCTAAAAAGCTAAGGAGCTTGCCATCTATTCTCATCAAAAGCATTGATAAAACTGTCAGACAGGCTTGATATTCACTGGGTGGAATATTGGGCAGCTACCTAGTAAAATGATACCTATGAAAACTGTATACATGCAAAATGTGTAAGTTTAAAAAGCACAAAAATTGTATACACTATGATTGTTAATATGTACAATTAGATAGGCAAATGGAGGACAATCTATAAAGATAATAAAGAAAGGTAAAACAAGTTGTATTTCGGTGGAAGGTTAATAATATTCATAAAAACAACTAATATTTATTGAGTGCTACAACTAACCTTTAATGATTGCTAGGCCCAGGCACTATTACAAAATGAGCTTTACATGAATTAACTCATTTAATCCTCACAACCATGCCATCAGGTAGGCACTATTATTATTACACATTTTACAAATGGATAAATTAGGGTACAAAGCAGTTAAACAGGTTGCTCCCAGTCACATAAATGATTAGTGGCAGAGTCAGGATTTCAATCCAGGTATACAAGCTCCAGTTTGAGCTTTTATCCAGAGATGCAGGTATAAGACCGGTTTAGTAGTCTTGTAAAATGTGCTGTGTAAAGATGCAATAATCACAAATATATGTAAAGCTAAATAGCACAGAGCCATGACCTAGCATGTCACTTGGGACCTTCTTGTAGACTATCACCATTCATTTGAAGCTATTCCTGCTTAATCAGTGGTGATTTCTCTACCTAACATTCAGTCCATATTTTCCCATCTTATTTACATGCATACAAACTCAGTCCTCATCAAAGGCTCATCTTTTTGTTTCTCTGACAAGATATTAAACATCGTTATTGATTGTCTCCAGCTTTCCCCACTGATTTTGGTTCATAGCCTTCTTGCTACTGTCATCACAGGCTGGTACCATTCATTTATACTTTCCTAAGTTATTTGCTTCTCCTGTCATCTTTATTATAGATTTGTTCAACAAACATTTATTCAGCAACTGCTATGTGCATCAATGAAGATATTGAGCAAGATAGCATCCTTATCTTCAAGAAGTTCGTAGCTTAATAGAGAATACAAGTAAACAATTAGAATAGCTACCATTTTAATGCTCACCATATGCCAAGCACTGTGCTGAGTGCATTACATACAATATCTTATGTAATAGAGTAAGGTGGTTAAGTGTGTGGGCTTTAGAGTCAGAAGAGCTGGGTGCAAATCCTACTTCTGCCACTTCTGCCTGTGTGACCACTCTGTACCTCAGATTTTCATCTGAAAACATAGAAGAAAAATAGTAGCTATTTCATAAGGTTATTCTGAGAATCAAATATTATAATACATGCAAAAGAGCACAGTGCCTGGCACACAATAAGAGAACAATAAATATTAACAATTAGTAGTTATCCTATCAATAACCATTTTAGAGATCAGGAAACTTGAAGTTTAAAGAGGCTATGTAACTTTCCCAAAGTCAAGTAGTTAATAAGCACTTATAGCTGGGTGATCATGGGCAAGTCTCTCAATCTCTGAACCATTGTTTCCTCAGCAGTAACAATAAAGTTTTTATAAAGATCATAATGATAATGCATGTAAAAGTTTCTAGTGTGCTTTTATAGTGCTCAGTAATTATTAGTTAATATAACATTAAAAATAATCCACATAAAGGGTTAATTCAAGAATTCTTAAGCCCCTCCACTGAGCTGAGCACCATTCTAGACCCTGTGGCAACCACAAATGAAGTATCAGAAATAGTAAGTTGCTCATGTTCACTCAGCTAGCAAGTGTGAGAGCTGACATTTTAACCCAGAGCAATCTAACCCAAGCACCATATTCCGAATGCAATCACCACTGCATTCTGTATTATTAGACAGGTGGCAGGTAAATTACATGGTCTGAAGATGAAAGAGAAAGTTGGTGGAGGAAATAGCCCTTAAAATAAGTCTTAGAATATTACAGGCTCTGTTAGACTGAGAAGAGGGAGATGGCATTACAGGTGGAAAGGCAAAGCATAAGAAATAGAAGTGGGAACCAACAAATAAAGTGTCTAGGTTGGGGAAGAGACCAAAATACATGATATTGGTCTACCTGTTTGGATGCAATTATGGCAACCCCCTCATTAAGCAGATCACCTAACATTTTTCTCTCTCTTCTTGCTCTTCCTAGACAATTAACTAACCTGCTTTTTATCTCTTTAGGCTATTTGAAACCCTTCAGTCACTCTTCTGGTCTGTATTTGGCCTTTTAAATCTCTATGTCACCAATGTGAAAGCCAGACACGAGTTCACAGAGTTTGTGGGAGCTACCATGTTTGGGACGTACAATGTCATCTCCCTGGTAGTGCTGCTGAACATGCTGATTGCCATGATGAACAACTCCTACCAGCTTATTGCCGTGAGTAGCTTTGCTTTACCAGGGTGGTTAACTTTACAAGGGTGGCTTCAGGAGGAGTCATGTTGGCATAGAGCCCATCAGAAACTCAATGAAACAGTCTGCCTCAATTATTTTGCATTAACTTTACCAGTAGTTAGATTGAATTATTTCTTTCCAAGGCAACTCAGTTTGGACTCTTACTCCATTGAATCTTGGTAATCTAGAGAAAGATATTCTACTTAATAAATTTTTCCAGTTTCTTGTTAAAAATATTTTTAAATCTCTGAATCCATTTTCTTCACTTAGTAAGGAAAGCTCAGGAGGTATGAGCACAGTTTGGCTGCAACATGTCACCCCACTAATCTCCAGGAGAGATTGAGCTGATCTAGGCAGGAGGGCCATGTCTCCCTGTTCACAGAAATTATCTCCTTCCCCAAAATGAGCACTCCATCGACAAGGACAACCTTTTCAGACAGAGTGACTATTTTTTGATCAAGGATATGTGAGTAACTGTACTTCACTATGAGACAATCTGAAGTAGAGTTCATTGCTGAATATCTTTTGACCATCACATTACCTTTTGGATCAGCGATATTTATTACTCTAAAGTGGAAATGGCAAAGGTATAGGATATGGGATCAGTCCAGACCCTGCCTTGCTTTTTGATGCTGAAGTAAATATCTAACCTTAGCTTATTTTCTTATGATCTGCCTATCATTTCTACAAGTAGAGTATTAACAAAGGTGTTCTGGCTATCTGAGGTTCTATTTAGTTAGGTATCAGTGAATTTGGATGTTAGATCACCCCCATGGGTCTGTCTGTTGTTCAAAGTGTTGCTGTAGCATAGAAGGCACAGAATGAAAAGACCTGAGTCTTATCTTCCTTCATAGGTGCTATTTCTCAGATTTGGTTTGCTACTAAAGAGTCCTTTAGCCTCTAGAAAAGAAGTTTAATTACTGGTTACGCGTGCACGCGTGTGTGTGTGTAGGCATATCTCATTTTATTGTGCTTCACTTTGTTGCGCTTCACAGATGTTGCAATTTTTCCAAATTGGAGGCAGGATCCTCCACCAGCAAAAAGATTATGACTCCCTTTATGGCAACACCCACTTTATTGTGGTGGTCTAGAACCAAACCCACAATATCTGAGGTATACCTGTACACACACACATATGTATACATATGGTCCATACTTCATAAATATTATTGGTGATAGTAAACATCTGTGATCCATTTCAATTTAAGAATAGGTCAAAGAGAAATGGGTTTATGTTGCAGCAGGAGAGTTTTCAGATATATATGGAAGAATTTCCTAACTATAAATGCCAAAAAATATATTGTCCTAGGTAGATTTGTAGAATTTCTTTCATTGGAGAGTTTAAAAAATCAGGATATAAAATTAACTACTACGATGGCTCAGATATCAAGTGCTTAGGTGGGGGAGAAGGGAAGGAAGTACAGTGAAAAAATATATTAGGAGTTAGGAGACCAGGGACTCTAGCCTGGTTCTGTTGTTTATAACTGCATGACCTTGAGTAACTTTCCCTTTGGGGCCTCAGTTTCTTCATCCAAAAATTGAAAGGGCTGGGATGGATGGTCTTTTTTCCCCAGCTTTATTGAGATATAATTGACATACAGTCATGAGCCTCATAATAATGACACAATGGTCAGCAATGGGCCACATATACAATGGTGGTCCCACAGGATTATAATGGAACGGAATTTCCTGCAAGAAATAGAAGGATATGTGGTTCGGGAGGAATTTTTTTTTTTCTCTGATGGGAGCAGTATCTGTGGGATTTTGCAGTAGATTCCCTCTCACTCACAGCACCTCAGTTTTGACTACACAGATTACATCCCCATCAGTCAGCCACTGAACTGTTTCAACTCAGATGAGCCTGTCCTCCCATCATTATATACTTAGAGGGCATTATAGCCCTCCCAGATCTAGCTTGATGTACTTCAGAGTGCATTGCTGTAAATTCTCTCTTAAGGATGTAAGATTCTGTACAAGGACATAGGTCTACAGAAGCTACCTTAACAAGTATTAGGTGCCACTGCCACTTCCATAAAAGCTTTCTGTGCTAGTGTTCAGCCAGCCTGTCCTTGTACTTTGGGAATACTTTCAGGTTCTAATGATATAAAACAAAGAAAAGTTTTATTTCTTCCATCAATTTAATGCCAGGGAGTGCCCTTTGTCCCCAATAGGGTCAATAGAACTAAAAACAAATTTCCAAAGTCAAACTATTGCGTCCCCAGTTCTACACCCTCTCCATGTTAAACACCTTCTTTTTTAAATGAATACCACAAGGTTTCTTAATCTGGCCACTACTCCAACACGCAGTGGCCAATAGCACATTGTCATGACAATCCCTAAGTTCCTTTTTCTCTCCATCTTGATTTCTTCCTAGTGATCCTCAGACCACCTTCCACTCCCTCTGGACAGTCACTATAATGCTGATCTACACCTTACCCACCCAATTTCTCCTCAATATTTCCAACCAGTTCAGCCCACATACCTTTTCATGGAGCAGCATTGACAGCTTCGATGTTCTATTTGTGACCCTGTCAAAAGGAAACAGGGGAGGACTTGTGGGACAGTGTTTATAAAGCCTACAGTAGTGTACAGTAATGTCCTAGGCCTTCACATTCACTCAGCACTCACTCACTAACACCCAGAACAACTTTCAGTCCTGCAAGCTCCATTGATGGTAAATGACATATACAGGTACACCATGTTTTATCTTTTATACCATATTTTACTGTATCTTTTTTGTTTAGATGTCTCTTTTTTAAAATTTTTTTATTGTTGACAATTGTCAGAGATTTATTCCACCTTTTTTTAAAATTTACTTATTTATTTATTTTTTTAAATTTATTATTTTAATTTATTGGGGTGACAATTGTTCATAAAATTACATAGATTTCAGGTGTACAATTCTGTATCACATCATCTATAAATTACATTGTGTGTTCACCACCCATAGTCAGTTCTCCTTCCATCACCATATATTTGATCCCTCTTACCCTCATCTCCCACCCCACACCCCCCCTTACCCTCTGGTAACCACTAAACTATTGTCTGTGTCTATGAGTTTTTTTTTTTTTTTCTTAGACATTTATCATTTCTATCCCTCACACTGTGGACGCCCCGCCCCCCATCCACTATCTCTCTGACATCGCACCGAGCCATCCCATTTTCACTACCTCCACTCCCAATGCTGTACTCTGCCTCTTGTAAATGTATACATACCTATATATACATATATATATATATATAATATTATAGTTGGCATTCATTATTGTTCAGCTTCAGGTGTACAGTGCAGTGATCAGGCATCTACATCTTCCCTGAGATGGTCACCCAAATGGGACACATGTCTATCGGATACCCTACAAAATCTTTACAACATTATTGATTACGTTCCCCAGATTAATTTTCAAAACCCCGTGGCCATCTTGTGGTTACTGATTGTTCTCTAATTCCCTCACCTTCCCCCTTACCCCCACCCCCCCGCCCATCTAGCAACCCTCAGTTTTTCCTCTTTGACTCCAAAACTGTTTCTGATTAGTACATTCACTTATTCTTTTCTTTAGATTCCGCATATAAGTGAGATCATATGGTCCTTATCTTTCTCTGTCTGACTTATTTCACTTAACATAATGTTTTCTAGGTCCATCCATGTTGTTGCAAATGGTAAGATTTCTTTCTTCTTTATGGCTGCGTAGTACTCCATTGTATAAATGTACAACATTTTCTTAATCCAGTCATCTACCGATGCGCATTTCGGTTGTTTCCATGTCTTGGCTATTGTGTATAGTGCTGCAATAAACATAGGAGTACATAAAGATTTTTGAATTGGAGTTTTGGATTTCTCCGGATAGATACCTAGGAGTAGAAGTATTGGATCATAGGGTAGTTTCATTTTCAGATTTTTGAGATACCTCCATACTGTTTTCCATAGTGGCTGCACCAATCTGCAATCCCACCAACAGTGCACAAGCGTTCCCTTTTCTCCACATCTGTGCCAGCTCTTCTTTGCATTTCTCTGATGATTAGTGAGGTTGAGCATTTCTTCATATGTCTGTTTGCCATCTGTATGTCCTTTTTACAAAAATGTCTCTTCAAGTCCTCTGCCCATTTTTTAATTAGGTCGTTTGTTTTTTTTGGAGTTGAGTTGAGTGAGTTTTTTATAGATTTGTGATATTAATCCCTTATCAGATATATCATTGGCAAATATCTTTTCCTTTGCTGTGAAAAAACTTTTTAGTTTGATGTAATCCCACATGTTTATTTTTTCTTTTACTTCCCTCGCTCGAGGGGATATATCAGTAAAAATCTTACTCCGGGTAATGTCTGTGAAGTTTCTTCCTACATTTTCTTCTAGGTATTTTATGGTTTCAGATCTTACATTTAAGTCTTTAAGCCATTTTGAATTTATTTTTGTATATGGTGTAAGGAGGTGTTCCAGCTTCATTTTTTTGCATGTGTCTGTCCAGGTTTCCCAGCACCATTTATTGAATAGACTGTCTTTACACCATCGTACATTCTTGCTTCCATTGTCGTAGATTAAATGGCCATATAGGCATGGATTTATTTCTGGACTCTCTATTCTGTTCCATTGATCTATGTGTCTGTTTTTATGCCAGTACCATGATGTTTTGATTACTGTAGCTTTGTAGTATAATTTGAAGTCAGGTATTGTTATACCTCCCACTTTGTTCTTATTTCTCAAGATTGCTGAGGCTATACGGGGTCTTTTATGGTCCCATATAAATTTTAGGATTATATGTCCTATTTCTGTGAAAAACGTCATTTGTAGTTTGATAGGAATTGCGTTGAATATGTATATTGCCTTAGGCAGTATGGACATTTTAACTATATTAATTCTTCCTATCCATGAACATGATATGTGTTTCCATCTATTTATATCTTCCTTCATTCCTTTCTTCAGTGTCTTATAATTTTCTGAGTATAGATCTTTTACTTCTTTGGTTAAATTTATTCCCAGGTATTTTATAGTTTTTGGAGCGATTGTAAATGGGATTGTTTTTTTAATTTCTCCTTCTGATGTTTTATTATTGGTATATACAAATGCAACTGATTTCTGAATATTAATTTTGTATCCTGCCACTTTACTAAATTCATCTATCAGCTCTAAGAGCTTCTTGGTGGAGTCTTTAGGGTTCTCTATATATAGTATCATATCATCTACATACAATGATAATTTTATTTCCTCCTTACCAATTTGGATGCCTTTTATTTCTTTTTCTTGTCTGATTGCTGTGGCAAGAACTTCCAGCACTATGTTGAACAGAGGCGGAGATAGTGGGCAACCTTGCCTTGTTCCTGATCTTAGGGGGAATGGTTTTAGCTTTTCCTCATTGAGTATGATATTAGCTGTGGGTTTGTCGTATATGGCCTTTATTATGTTGAGATATGATCCCTCTATTTCCACTTTCTTAAGGGTGTTTATCATAAATGGCTGTTGGATTTTATCAAATGCTTTTTTTGCATCTATTGATATGATCATGTGACTTTTATTTTGCATTTTGTTACTGTGGTGTATCACATTAATTGATTTGCGGATGTTGAACCACCCTTGCATACCAGGGATGAATCCCACTTGATCATGGTGAATGATCTTTTTAATGTATTGCTGATTTCTGTTCGCTAATATTTTGTTGAGGATTTTTGCATCTATGTTCATTAGAGATATCGGCCTGTAGTTTTCTTTTTTTGTGGTGTCTTTGTCTGATTTTGGGATCAGGGTGATAGTGGCTTCGTACAAAGTGTTTGGGAGTCTTCCCTCCATCTGGATTTTTTGGAAGAGCTTGAGGAGAATAGGTGATAATTCTTTTTTGAACATTTTCTAAAATTCCCCTGTAAAGCCATCTGGTCCAGGGCTTTTGTTTGTTGGGAGATTGTTGATCACTGATTCAATTTCCCTGGTGGTAATCAGTCTATTCAGGTTTTCTGTTTCTTCTTGAGTTAGCCTTGGAAGGTTGTACGCCTCTAGAAAATTGTCCATTTCTTCCAGATTGTCAAATTTGTTGGCATATAGCTGCTCATAGTAATTTCTTAATTTTTTTTTTTATTTCTGTGGTGTCTGTTGTCACTTCTCCTCTTTCATTTCTGATTTTATTAATTTGGGTCCTCTCTCTTTTTTAATGAGTCTGGCTAAAGTTTTGCCAATTTTGTTTATCTTCGCTAAGAACCAACTCTTGGATTCATTGAACTTTTGTATTGTTTTTCTGGTTTCTATTTCATTTATTTCTGCTCTGATCTTTATTATCTCCTTCCTTGTGCTCCCTTTGGGCTTATTTTGCTGTTCTTTTTCCAGATCTCTTAAGTGTGAAGATAAACTGTTGATTAGTGATGTTTCTTGTTTCTTTAGGTAGACCTGCAATGCTATGAATTTCCCTCTTAGGACTGCTTTCGCGACATCCCATAGATTTTGGGTCGTTGTGTTTTCATTTTCGTTTGTCCCGAGATATCTTTTGATTTCTTCCTTGATCTCCTGCTTGACCCATTCATTATTTAGTAATAAGTTACTCAGCCTCCATGGATTGGTGTGTCTTCCATTTTTTTTCCTGTAGTTCATTTCTAATTTCATAGCATTGTGATCAGAGAAGACAATTGGTATGATTTCAATTTCCTTAAATTTATCAACACTTGTTTTGTGGCCTAATATATGGTCTATCTTGGAAAATGTTCCATGTGCGCTTGAGAAAAAGGTATATTTTGCAGCATTGGGGTGAAATGCTCTGAAAATGTCGATTAAATCCAAGTGGTCCAATGTATCATTTAAGGCTGTTGTTTCCATATTGATTTTTTGTCTGGAAGACCTGTCCCTTGTTGTCAGAGGTGTGTTGAAGTCCTCTACTATGATAGTGTTACTGTTGATCTCTGTTTTATGTCAGTCAGTACCTGTTTTATATATTTAGGTGCTCCTATGTTGGGTGCATAGGTGTTTACTAGGGTTATGTCCTCTTGTCGAATCGATCCCTTTATTATTATATAGTGCCCATCTTTATCTTTTAATATGTTCTTCATTTTAAAGTCTATTTTGTCAGATATAAGTATTGCAACTCCAGCTTTTTTCTCGTTTCCATTTGCATGAAATATCTTACTCCAACACTTTACTTTCAGCCTGTGTGTGTCTTTTGTTCTGAGGTGAGTCTCTTGTATACAGCATATACAAGGGTCTTGCTTTCTTATCCACTCAGCCACCCTATGTTTCTTGATTGGAGCGTTTAATCCGTTTACATTTAAAGTGATTATTGATAGGTACATAGTTATTGCCATTTTAAAATTTGTAGTTAGGTTGTTTTGATCTTTCTTCTATTTACAGAAGTCTTTTTAGTATTTCTTGCAATGCTGGCTTGGTGGTAATAAATTCCTTTAGCTTATTTTTTTCTGGAAAGCTCTTTATCTCTCCATCAACTTTAAATGATAGCCTTGCTGGATAAAGCAATCTAGGTTGTAGGCCTTTGTTTTCCATCACTTTGAGTATCTCCTGCCACTCCCTCCTGGCCCTCAGTGTTTCTGTAGAAAAGTCATTTGATAGTCTTATGGGAGTTCCCTTGTATGTAACCCTCCGTCTTTCTCTTGCTGCTTTTAGGATTTTCTCTTTGTCTTTAAGTTTTGCCATTTTAACTATAATGTGTCTTGGTGTGGACCTGTTTGGGTTTATTCTGGTTGGAACTCTCTGCACTTCCTGGGCTTGTATGCTGGTTTCCTTCATCAGGTTGGGGAAGTTTTCAGACATTATTACTTCAAATATGTTCTCAATCCCTTGCTTCCTCTCTTCACCTTCTGGGATTCCTATGATGCGCATGTTGTTGCGCTTGATGTTATCCCAGAGGTCTCTTAAACCATCCTCATTGTTTTTTATTCTTTTTTCTTTCTGTTGTTCCGTTTGGGTGATCTCTGCTACCTTGTCTTCTAAGTCGCTGATTCGATCCTCTGCTTCATCTAACCTGCTGGTAATTCCTTCAAGTGAGTTCTTCATTTCGGTAATTGTGTTCTTTTGTTCTAACTGGTTATTCGTTATGATTTCTCTATCCTTCATTATGTCTTCTCTAAGCTCCTTAAACATTCTTGTCACCAGTGTTCTGAACTCTGTCTCTGAAAGGTTGGTTACCTCTGCTTCATTTGGTTCCAGTTGTGGAGGTTTCTTCTGTTCTTTTATTTGGGACGTGTATCTTTGTTTCCCCATTCTGGCTGACTCTCTGTGTTTGTTTTGATGTATTAGGTAGATCCCCTAGAGTTCTTAGTTCTTGCTAGGTTATCTTATGTAGTATGTGCCCTTTATATTTGACTTGCACTACTTCGTTCTTCTCCTCTGCGTGTGCTCCAAAGGTGACTCTTGTGTTGTGTATATTTTCCTGTTCAAGAAGATCTTTAATTGCTTTTTGCTTGTGAGTAGGTGAGGTTAACTCCTAGGCTGACTCGTTGTGAGACTTGGCTCTGCCCACCGCAGGGCGTTCTGCTGCGTGAGGGTTGACCACTTAAATGTGGTTTGGCCTCTATGGGCTCTAGTTCCTGCAGAGAATTTCCTTTGGGTGTGTGACTTGTAGGTCAAACCCAGTAGTACTCTGGTTTGGTCTGGAGTTCTCCTCTGGATATGTTGAATCTTGTGCCTCTTAAGCTGAGCCCTGGTAGTGCAATTTCAGAACAAAGCAAATCACCAAGCACAACAACAACAACAACAAAGGAAAAAATCAAATACATTCACATGTAAAAACACCCGATAACCCCCAATCGACACAGGCAAAGATGTCAAAGATATAAAGACAAAGCAAAACAAAACAAAACAAAGCAAAACAAAAAGCAGCACCAGTCTTGGCTTAAGCCCACCAAGTAATGTCCAGGTTGTCCTTTGCTGTACCAAAGAGCCCCTTGCTTATTGCGCAGGCAGAGCTGGTCACCTGGTGCCCAGAGTGACTTTGGGACTGTAGATTTAAATGTGTGGGCCTGAGGGGTCTGGATGATAGTTTTTAAAAAGTCAGTGCAGAGTTGAGACGTCATAGGAATGGCGGCAGCAGGGTGCACTTTCTGAGTTCTCCTCTGGATCTTGTTGCAAACGGGACCTATAACCCATCAAAGAAATTTTCGCTCACCACATAGAATAGTGGGGAGATTCGTGGATTACTTGAAGCTAAGAAATACTTGAAGGTACGCTAATTGGGCGAGCAAGGAAAGGAAAAAGAGGAGCGGCGTGAGAGCGCCCGGCGGGCAGCGGTGGGAGAGCCCAGCCCCCAACGGAGCCTCAGCTGGCGGGGGCGAAAACCGAAAACCGCTGTGCCGGGCACGCACGGGATCCCAGGCGGAGCGGAGAGCGCGGGGACCAGGAGGTGGGCTCTTTCCCTGCGTCCCACGGCTGATTTCTCCCGCCGGGAAGGCGGCGCGCCCTGCGGCAGACGGGGGGCGCAGTCTCCATACCTGGCCTCCCCCCGCCCTGCTCCTTTAATCCTACCCCGCCCTTCCAGAGACTGGGACTGGAAACCGCGGTGGAGCCCCGCTGTGCCAGGCACGCACGGGAGCCCAAGGCGGAGCGGAGAGCGCAGAGACCGAGAGGCGGGCTCTTTCCCTGCGTCCCACGGCTGATTTCTCCCGCCAGGAGGGCCATAGCGCAGACAAAGAACATAGCCTCCATACCTGGGCCCCTCCCCCGCCCTGCTCTTCCAATCTTACTCCGCCCTTCCAGAGACTTAAACCGGCCCCTGAACCGAGGAGTGGTATCTAAGGCTCAGGCTTTGGGAAGCCTGACGGGCAGCCCTGACCCAGGCAGACTGGGTAGTGTGCGTGATTTTGGCTGCGCTAGGAGAGAAGAGACGCCTCCACCCCCAGCCACCACCTTTTCTGGCCTGCGGGAAGAGGGCGACGCGCGGCTGGGCTGGGAGAGTGAAGACCCCTCCATCCCCAGCCCCCACCCTTCCTGGCTTGCCTTCGGTGGGGTGGGTGCAGCTGCAGAGACACACCCGGAGATCAGCAGTGAGGCAGGCGCAGCTCTGGGCTTTCAGCAGATCAGAAATCTCCCGCCCGCACTCACACACACACACTGAAGAGGTGCCTTAAGACTCAAGAGTATTGGTCACGTATCTGGTGGTGCCTCTCTCAGTGTGCATTTGTGCAGGCAAGGGCAGAAACTGCACTGACATTGTAAAAACTATCATCCAGACCCCTCAGGCCCACGCATTTAAGTCTGCAGTCCCAAAGTCTCTCTGGGCACCAGGTGACCAGGTCTGCCTGCGCAATAAGCAGGGGGCTCTTTGGTACAGCAGAGAACAACCTGGACATTGCTTGGTGGGCTTAGGCCGAGACTGTCGCTGCTTTTTGTATTGCTTTGTTTTGTTTTGTTTTGCTTTTTCTTTATATCTTTGATATCTTTGCCTCTGTCGAGTGGGGGTTATCAGGTGGTTTTACATGTGAACGTATTTGATATTTTTCTTTGTTGTTGTTGTTGCTGTTGTACTTGGTGATTTGCTTTGTTCTGAAACTGCCCTGCCGGGGCCCAGCTTGTGAGGCACGGTCAGCAGATCAGAAATCTCCCGCCCGCACACATACACACACACTGAAGGAGAGGCCTAGGACTCTGGAGCTCTGGACAAAGGGCTGGTGGTGCTACTCTCGGTGTGCATACGTGCGGACAAGGGCAGAAGCTGCACTGACTTTGTGGAGACTATCATCCAGACCCCTCAGGCCCACGCATTTAAGTCTGCAGTCCCAAAGTCTCTCTGGGCACCAGGTGACCGGCTCTGCCTGCGCAATAAGCAGGGGGCTCTTTGGTACAGCAGAGGACAACCTGGTCATTGCTTGGTGGGCTCAGGCTGAGACGGTCGCTGCTTTTTGTTTTGCTTTGTTTTGCTTTGCTTGGTTTTGTTTTGCTTTGTCTTGTATCTTTGATATCTTTGCCTGTGTCGAGCGGGGGTTATCGGCTGTTTTTTTTTTTTTTTTGCATGTGAATGTACTTGATTTTTTTTTTCTTTGCTGTTGTCGTTGCTGCTGTGCTTGGTGATTTGCCTTGTTCTGGGACTTCCCTGCCGGGGCCCAGCTTGGGTGGCACGGGACTCGTCATATCCGGGGGCCAACTCCAGACCAAATTGGAGTGCAGCTGGGTTTGACCTGCAGGTCACACACCTAGAGGGGGTTCTCTGCAGGCTCTGGAGCCCATAGAGGCCAAATCACATTGGGGTGGTCAACCCTCACGCAGCAGAGTGCCCTGCGGGGGGCAGAGCCAAGTCTCACGGTGGGTCAGCCCAGGAGTTGAACCCACCTGCTCACTAGCGGGAAGCAATTAAAGATCTTCTTGAACGGGACAGTGTACACAACACAAGACTCACCTTTGGAGCACACGCAGAGGAGGACGACATGGTGCGAGTCAAATATAAAGGACACATACTACATAAGATAACCTAGCAAGAACTAAGAACTCTAGGGGATCTACCTGATATATCAAAATAAACACAGTCAGCCAGAATGGGGAAACAAAGATACACGTCCCAAATAAAAGAACAGAAGAAGCCTCCACAACTGGAACCAAATGAAGCAGACGTAACCAACCTCTCAGAGACAGAGTTCAGAACACTGGTGATAAGAATGTTTAAGGAGCTTAGAGAAGACATAAAGAAGGATGTAGAAATCATAACGAAAAACCAGTTGGAACTAAAGAACACAATTACTGAAATTAAGAACTCACTTGAAGGAATTAACAGCAGGCTAGATGAAGCAGAGGATCGAATCAGCGACTTAGAAGACAAGGTAGCAGAGATCACCCAAACGGAACAACAGAAAGAAAAAAGAATAAAAAACAATGAGGATGGCCTAAGAGACCTCTGGGATAACATCAAGCGCAACAACATGCGCATCATAGGAATACCAGAAGGTGAAGAGAGCAAGCAAGGGATGGAGAACATATTTGAAGTAATAATGTCTGAAAACTTCCCCAACCTGATGAAGGAAACCAACATACAAGTCCAGGAAGTGCAGAGAGTTCCAACCAGGATTAACCCAAACAGGTCCACACCAAGACACATTATAGTTAAAATGGCAAAGCTTAAAGACAAAGAGAGAATCCTAAAAGCAGCAAGAGAAAGACGGAGGGTTACATACAAGGGAACTCCCATAAGACTATCAAATGATTTTTCTACAGAAACATTGAAGGCCAGGAGGGAGTGGCAGGAGATACTTAAAGTGATGGAAAACAAAGGCCTACAACCTAGATTGCTTTATCCAGCAAGGCTATCATTTAAAGTTGATGGAGAGATAAAGAGCTTTCCAGAAAAAAATTAGCTAAAGGAATTTATCACCACCAAGCCAGCATTGCAAGATATACTAAAAGGACTTCTGTAAATAGAAGAAAGATCAAAACAACCTAACTACAAATTTAAAAATGGCAATATCTATGTACCTATCAATAATCACTTTAAATGTAAATGGATTAAATGCTCCAATCAAGAGACATAGGGTGGCTGACTGGATAAGAAAGCAAGACCCTTGTATATGATGTATACAAGAGACTCACCTCAGAACAAAAGACACACACAGGCTGAAAGTGAAGGGATGGAGTAAGATATTTCATGCAAATGGAAACGAGAAAAAAGCTGGAGTTGAAATACTTATATCTGACAAAATAGACTTTAAAATGAAGAACATACTAAAATATAAAGATGGGCACTATATAATAATAAAGGGATCGATCCGACAAGAGGACATAACCCTAGTAAACATCTATGCACCCAACATAGGAGCACCTAAATATATAAAACAGGTACTGACTGACATAAAGGCAGAGATCAACAGTAACACTATTATAGTCGGGGACTTCAACACACCTCTGACCACAAGGGACAGGTCTTCCAGACAGAAAATCAATATGGAAACAACAGCCTTAAATGATACATTGGACCACTTGGATTTAATCGATATTTTCAGATCATTTCACCCCAATGCTGCAAAATACACCTTTTTCTCAAGCGCACATGGAACATTTTCCAAGATAGATCATATGTTAGGCCACAAAACAAGTCTTGATAAATTTAAGAAAATTGAAATCATACCAATTGTCTTCTCTGATCACAATGCTATGAAATTAGAAATGAACTACAGGAAAAAAACTGGAAGACGCACCAATTCATGGAGGCTGAGTAACTTATTACTAAATAATGAATGGGTCAAGCAGGAGATCAAGGAAGAAATCAAAAGATATCTTGAGATCAACGAAAATGGAAACACGACGACCCAAAATCTATGGGATGCCGCGAAAGCAGTCCTAAGAGGGAAATTCATAGCTTTGCAGGCCTACCTAAAGAAACAAGAAACATCACTAATCAACAGTTTATCTTCACATTTAAGGGATTTGGAAAAAGAACAGCAAAATAAGCCCAAAGGGAACACAAGGAAGGAGATAATAAAGATCAGAACAGAAATAAATGAAATAGAAACCAGAAAAACAATACAAAAGATCAATGAATCCAAGAGATGGTTCTTAGAGAAGATAAACAAAATCGACAAACCTTTAGCCAGACTCATTTAAAAAAAAGAGAGAGAGGACCCAAATTAATAAAATCAGAAATGAAAGAGGAGAAGTGACAACGGACACTGCAGAAATACAAAGAGTTTTAAGAAGTTACTATGAGCAACTATATGCCAACAAATTTGACAATTTGGAAGAAATGGACAATTTTCTAGAGGCGTACAACCTTCCAAGGCTAACTCAAGAAGAAACAGAAAACCTGAATAGACTGATTACCACCACGGAAATTGAATCAGTAATCAACAGTCTCCCAACAAACAAAAGCCCTGGACCAGATGGCTTTACAGGTGAATTTTACAAAGCGTTCAAAAAAGAATTATCACCAATTCTCCTCAAGCTCTTCCAAAAAATCCAGAAGGAGGGAAGACTCCGAAACACTTTTTACGAAGCCACTATCACCCTGATCCCAAAATCAGACAAAGACACCACAAAAAAAGAAAACTACAGGCCGATATCTTTAATGAACATAGATGCAAAAATCCTCAACAAAATATTAGGAAACAGAATTCAGCAATACATTAAAAAGGTCATTCACCACGATCAAGTGGGATTCATCCCTGGTATGCAGGGGTGGTTCAACATCCACAAATCTATTAATGTGATACACCACATTAGCAAAATGAAAAATAAAAATGACATGATCATATCAATAGATGCAGAAAAAGCATTTGATAAAATCAAACAGCCATTTATGATAAAAACCCTTAAGAAAGTGGGAATAGAGGGATCTTATCTCAACATAATAAAGGCCATATATGACAAACCCACAGCTAACATCATACTCAATGGGGAAAAGCTAAAACCATTGCCCCTAAGATCAGGAACAAGGCAAGGATGCCCACTATCTCCGCTTCTGTTCAACATAGTTCTGGAAGTTCTTGCCACAGCAATCAGACAAGAAAAAGAAATAAAAGGCATCCAGATTTGTAAGGAGGAAGTAAAGTTATCATTGTATGCAGATGATATGATACTATATATAGAGAACCCTAAAGACTCCACCAAGAAGCTATTAGAGCTGATAGATGAATTTAGTAAAGTGGCAGGATACAAAATTAATATTCAGAAATCAGTTGCATTTGTATATACCAATAATAAAACATCAGAAGGAGAAATTAAAAAAACAATCCCATTTACAATCGCTCCAAAATCTATAAAATACCTGGGAATAAATTTAACCAAAGAAGTAAAAGATCTATACTCAGAAAATTATAAGACACTGAAGAAAGGAATGAAGGAAGATATAAATAGATGGAAACACATATCATGTTCATGGATAGGAAGAATTAATATAGTTAAAATGTCCATACTGCCTAAGGCAATATACATATTCAATGCAATTCCTATCAAACTGCCAACGTCGTTTTTCACAGAAATAGAACACATAATACTAAAATTTATATGGGACCATAAAAGACCCCGAATAGCAAAGGCAATCTTGAGAAATAAGAACAAAGTGGGAGGTATAACAATACCTGACTTCAAATTATACTACAAGCCTACAGTAATCAAAACAGCATGGTACTGGCATAAAAACAGACACATAGATTAATGGAACAGAATAGAGAGTCCAGAAATAAATCCATGCCTATATGGCCATTTAATCTACGACAATGGAAGCAAGAATGTACGATGGAGTAATGACAGTCTATTCAATAAATGGTGCTGGGAAACCTGGACAGACACATGCAAAAAAATGAAGCTGGAACACCTCCTTACACCATATACAAAAATAAATTCAAAATGGCTTAAAGACTTAAATGTAAGATCTGAAACCATAAAATACCTAGAAGAAAATATAGGAAGAAACTTCTCAGACATTACCCGGAGTAAGATTTTTACTGATATATACCCTCGCTCGAGGGAACTAAGAGAAAAAATAAACATGTGGGATTATATCAAACTAAAAAGTTTTTTTACAGCAAAGGAAACCATCAATAAAACAAGAAGGGATCCTACTGAATGGGAAAAGATATTTGCCAATGATATATCTGATAAGGGATTAATATCACAAATCTATGGAAAACTCACTCAACGCAACTCCAAAAAAACAAACGACCCCATTAAAAAATGGGCAGAGGACTTGAAGAGACATTTTTCTAAAAAGGACATACAGATGGCAAACAGACATATGAAGAAATGCTCAACCTCACTAACCATCAGAGAAATGCAAATAAAAACCACAATGAGATACCACCTCACCCCAGTCAAAATGGCTATCATCAATAAATCAACAAACAACAAGTGCTGGCGCGGATGTGGAGAAAAGGGAACGCTTGTGCACTGTTGGTGGGATTGCAGACTGGTGCAGCCGCTATGGAAAACAGTATGGAGGTATCTCAAAAATCTGAAAATGGAACTACCTTATGATCCAGTAATTCCACTCCTAGGTATCTATCCGGAGAAATCCAAAACTTCAATTCAAAAATCTTTATGCACTCCTATGTTTATTGCAGCACTATACACAATAGCTAAGACATGGAAACAACCAAAATGCCCATCGGTAGATGACTGGATTAAGAAACTGTGGTACATTTATACAATGGAGTATTATGCAGTCATAAAGAAGAAAGAAATCTTACCATTTTCAACAACATGGATGGATCTAGAGAACATTATGTCAAGTGAAATAAGTCAGACAGAGAAAGATAAGTACCATATGATCTCACTTATTTGCGGATTCTAAAGAAAAGAATAAGTGAATGAACTAATCAGAAACAGTTTGGGAGACAATGAGGAAAAACTGAGGGTTGCTAGATGGGCAGGAGGGGTGGGGGGTGGGGGGGAGGGTGAGGGGATTGGAGGGCAGTCGGTGACCACAGGATGGCCAGGGGTTTGAAAATTAATCTGGGGAACGTAATTTGGTGGTTACCAGAGCGTAAGGGGGTTGGGGGGTGGGGGATGAGTGTGAGGGGGATCAAATGTATGGTGATGGAAGGGGAGCTGACTCTGGGTGGTGAACACACAGTGTGATTTATGGATGATGTGATACAGAATTGCACACCTGAAATGTATGTAATTTTACTAACAATTGTCACCCCAATAAATTAAAAATAAATTAAAAAAAAAAAAAGTCAGTGCAGTTTCTGCCCTTGGCTGCACATATGCACACTGAGAGTAGCACCACCAGCCCCGTGTCCAGTATTCCTGAGTCTTAGTGCATTTCTTCAGTGTGTGTGTGTATGGGGGGGTGTGGGCTGGAGATTTCTGAGCTGCTGAAAGCCCAGAGCTGCATCTGCGGCTTACTGCTGATCCCTGGGAGTGTCTCCGTAGTTGCACTTGCCCCGCCCTAGGCAGGCCAGAAAGGGTGGGGGCTGGGGATGGAGGAGTCTCTTCTCTCTTAGCCCAGCCAAAATCACACTCTTCCCTGCCTCTTCCCTGGGTCAGGGCTGCCTGTCAGTCTTCCCAGAGCCTGAGCACTACTACGGCTCCTCTATAATTTGACACTACTCCTCAGTTCAGGGGCCAGTTTAAGTCTCTGGAAGGGCGGGGGTAGGATTGGAAGAACGGGGGTGAGGGGCCCAGGTATGGAGTCTGTGTTCTTTGTCCGCCCTAGGGCCCACTAGCCGCCCTCCCGGCGGGAGAAATCAGCCCTGGGCAGCAGGGAAAGAGCCCACCTCCTGGTCTCTGTGCTCTCCGTTCTGACCTGGGATCCCGTGGGTGCCCGGAACTGTGGGTGCCACCGCGGTTTTCGCTGCCGCCGCCGCCAACACCGGCTGGGACCCCACCGCAGGCCCGCGCGTTTTCACTCCGCTCCCTTCCTTCCTTCCCCTGCTCGCCCAATTAGTGCACCTTCAAGTAATCCTTCCACGAGTCTCTTAGCTGTTCTGTGTGATGAGCAAAGAGTTCTTTGATGGGTTATAGGTTCCGTTTTTAATAAGATCCGGAGGGTAACTCAGAAAGTGCGCCCCGCTGCCGCCATTCCTATGACGTCATCTCTCTGTTTAGATATCTTTAGATACACAAATACTTACCATTGTGTAACAATTGCCTACAGTATTCAGTACACTACCAGGCTATACATGTTTGTAGCCAAGGAGCAATAGGCTGTACCTTATAGCCTAGGTGTGTAGTAGGCTATATAGCATCTAGGTCTGTGTAAGTGCACTCTATGATGTTTGCACAATGACGAAATTGCCTAATGACATATTTCTCAGAACATATCCCCATTGTTGAGTGATGCATGACTATATAACAATGTGTAAGTTTAAGATGTACAATGTGGTGATTTGATACACATATATTGTGCAAAATGATTACCATAAGATTAGTTAACACATCCATCACCTAACATAAGTTACCTTTTTTTGTGGTGAGAACATTTAAGATCTACTCTCCTAATAACTTTGAAGTACATAATACATAATACAATATTGTTAACTACATTCACCATGTTGTACATTAGATCCCTGGAACGTATTCATCTTCTAACTATCTCCCCATTTCCCCCAGCCCTTAGACCATGGCAACGACCATTGTAGTCTCTGTTTCTATGAGTTCAGCTCTTTTTTAGATTCCATGTATAAGTGAAATCATACAGTATTTGTCTTTCTCTGACTTATGTTACTTAGCACTATTTCACTTAGCATAATGCCCTACACTTTCATCATGTTATCATAAATGGCAGGATCTCCTTCTTTCTCATGGCTGCATAATATTCCACTGTGTGTGTGTGTGTGTGTGTGTGTGTGTGTGTATACACACCACATTTTCTTTATCCATTCATCCATCAATGGACAGTTAGGTTGCTGCCATATCTTGACTATTGTGAATAATGAAGCATGGGAGTGCAGATACCACTTCAAGACAGTAATTTCATTTCCTTCAGATATTTACCCAGAAGAATGATCGCTTCCGGTATGATTGCTATGGTAGTTCTATTTTTAATTTTTTGAGGAACCTCCTTACTGCTTTCCATAGTGGCTGTACCAATTTACATTCCCACCAACAGTGCAAAAGAGTTCCCTTTTCTCCACATCTTCACCAATACTTGTTATCTCCTACATTTTTTATAATAGCCATTCTGACAGGTGTGAGGTGGTATGTCATTGTGGTCTTAATTTGTATTTCACTGATGATTAGTGATGGTGAGTATTTTCATGTACTTGTTGGCCATCTGTAAGTCTGACTCAGTGGTCTTTAATATTCCTGCCAGCTCTAATATCCTGTGAGTATGGATGTCTATAGATGAGCAGGATAGACTCACAATGTTCTTTCTAGCTCTGAAATTCTGTCCATCTGTTGCTTTTGAAATGGAATGGAGTTCAATTTCTCTCTCTCTTCCTCTTTCTATTTCTGTTTCTCAATTGTTCAAACCCAACTAGATCAAGAACTCTGAAATGATCTATGCTCACTCCTAGTCTGTCTCTGTAAGAGGGGCAGGCATAGAATCTCAGGGGTTTATTTTCCAATCCTATCCTTACTATACTAACACCCTATTCTTGCCAAGATTGTAATAGTCATGCTGAGGCGTTTTTCTCCCTGAATGTCTTACAGCTGATTGTTCCTAATGGCAGTGAAAAAGGGAGACATTTTCTTGTTACTTAATGCAGGGTTGTGGTGTCTCCCATTGAGCTCAGTGACAGTTTGTTAGGGAGGGTGGAAATCATCTACTCCAGCTTTCTTGTCACCACCTGCTAATAGTAAGTTGTGTTTTAATGTCACTTACTACCGCACCTGAGGAAAACACCTTGGCTTTGGAGACAGCTGGGGGTTGGGGGGTGGTGGGGTTGTGGGGAGATGGCCTAATGGACCTATACCATCTCACATATCTGGAGTCGTGGCCAACCATTCTGAATACTACCCACTGCCTTAGGATCCTCTGGTAATGTATCTTTACCATTAGAGCTGGATCCAGTGGAGTCCTGATATTGGGCAACCTGATTCCAAAAATAACTGAAACTGTTTAAGTAGTAAAGACCAGCAAGTAGATTTCTCACATCTCTACTTCAATAGTAAATGCAATTTTTAGAAGGGTCCTGATATGAGGGAAAGATTACAGGAAGAAAAGCCACTAAAGGCAAATCTTTCCTACTTGAAAAAGTATCACAGGCCAACCGAGTCTAAGTAGAGACTCAGTTGTCAATGTGCTGCACTGTGAATCTGTTCAGTGTACATTCTAGGACAAGCTTCAAGAACACCAGTTAATAGCAATCTCTTGAAGGGCTGAGCTCTTTCTCAATGATCTTTGCAGAATGCAGAATTGCTGGTGGAGTGGATATATGACAATTCATATTTCTATTCCAGAAGTTCTACTGCAGTAGTGAAGAGAGTCAGCCTCAAGACATGGGGTAGCAAAGATCACTCCAGGCCTGTGCTCTGTGGTCCTAACCAGTATCAGCAGGTGAAGCTGACCATATTGCATATCATTATTGTTTGTAATTAGTAGTGATTTATACCTCCCTCAAGATGCTTATTTTCCTTTGTAACACTTCATTCACACATCCACCTTGTTACTGCTGTTCCTGATATTTATGTTCCCAGTTCCACCAATGGAATCAAGTGAAGCTGCCCTTGATGCCATTTTAATCAAATTCACCCACGTAAAAATATTAGAGTGTGAGACAGAGCAGTCTCACAAAGTTCATTGACCTTAGGCCCTATTCCTATCCCCAGCTCACCTGTGAGGGGTTTTTCTGTCGCCTGAGATTGGATCTCCCAAAACATAGGGCTCATGATGATCTGTGATACAGCCTCATTCAACAAGTTAATAAGAACCCTCAGTTTCTTTGGCTGCTGTGGAGTATTCACTCTAACACTGAGAGTAAGTAAATAGCACTTGCCTCACTGAGCCACATCTGCTGGATGGCTTAGGGAGAGCCCAAATACATAGGATTGTTGTCTCCCTTGGGGTGCCAATGTTTGGTGGCTCAGATGATGGGTGGACTCTCCCACTGCAGAAAATAGTCATGCAAATGATGACATTCATTAGAACAGATTCAGAACTGTAAAGACAGCAGGCAAGGCTGGAAGGGGCCGCTGTACACCACTGAAGTGCCAAGGAGGGGACGTGGTCTCCCTGCCCTCCCCGGTCATCTGGGACCAACCTCAGCCTCTCAAAGCACAGAGAAGAAGGCAGCACTTCAAACACTACACCATGATTTGTAACCCCTCTAACCAGGCAGATAACCAATTGCTATGCTCTGTTATGGCACCCAGTTGTTAAAATATTGAAATAGATGGCAAAAAGTGTTACTGAAAAACGCAGGTTCGGCTGCTTGCCACACAAAACCAAAGTCCGAGAGACAAGGGTTAGTGGAAAGAAAAAGGAGGTTTATTCAAAATGCCAGCATTCTGGGAAGATGGTAGACTACTGTCTCAAAGTCCCTAGAACAGCCAGAAAGTTTTATAGGCATGTAAGAAGAGGCAGAAAAAAGGAATAGAGGAGTTAGGCAATTCCTGGGTGCTGACATCTGGAAAAACGCATCCTAAGGTCCGGTTCATTCCAAAATAATGTTATCTCAGACCCAGTCATTGGGGCGATTCATGTGTCATCTGTTGGAACATTGCAAGGGAGTTGGCAGCCTGGTTGTCGGTGTCTAGAGGCCTAAGGGCTGAAACAGTTTAAGTCCATGTTCCAGCGATTAACCAGAAGAACAAAGTATGTATGTAACCTTGGAAAAACAGAGCAATAGAATCAGGGAGGAGGAAAAGGAAACAAAGAAAAAAAGAAAAAAGAAAAGTAAACTAGATTGTTAAGTCTTGCAAAATATACTGTTACCCTTACAATAGTTGCCACTCCAGCTGTTCCCTCTGGGACACTCCCAGACCATCCCACACTCCAACAAATAAAGGGTAACACCTGGAACAGCCGGTATTTTCCACGCCCCTGCTCCAGTACTATTGCTGGCATACATTCTGATTGGTCAGTTTCTTAAATAGTCTGAATATCATTGTGATAGGCAAAATTCTAAAATGCTCCCCCAAGATTTCCCACACTAATCATTAGGACTGTGAATATGATGAGATAGTACGCTAGTGATTATGTTGCATTACATGGCAAAAGGGATTTTGCAGATATAATTAAGGTTACTAAACAAGGAGATTATCCAGGTGGGCCTAATCTAATCACATGAGTCCTTTAAAAGCAGAGTTTTCTCCACCTAGTAGCTGAAGAGAATGTGAGAGGTTCAGAGCACAAGGAAGATTTGATGTGCCATTGCTGGCTTGAAGATGGAGAGAGCTACATGCATAACTAATGTACAACTCCCTTTACATAAAAATAAAAATTAATTAACTAAAAGAATGTGGGCAGCCTCTAGGACATGAGAGTGGCCCCCAGTTGACAGCCTGCAAGGAAGTGGGGAACCTCAGTCCTACTACCACAAGGAAATGAATTCTGCCAAAAACGGAAATGAACTTTAAAGTAGATTCTTCTCCAGAGCTTCTAAATAAGAGCTCAGCTATGTCAACACGTCTATTTCAGCTTTGGAAAGGCCAATGTGACTGAAGTGGGGTAAACAAAGGGGAGAGAAGTAAAAGATGAGGTCAAAGAGGTAATGGGAATGAGGGAAAGATGGTGTAGGGGATTACAGACCTTTGTAAAGATTTTGGCTTCTACTCTTAAGTGAAATGGGGAGCCATGGGAGGCTTTTGAGCAAAGGAAGTACATGATCTAACTTGCATTTTAATAAGATTGTTGTGGCTGATTGAGAAAAGATGAAAATGGTGCAGGGACAAAGATAGAAAGATAAATTATGAGACCACTGCATTAACGAGACAAGAGCTAATGGTGGCTTAGATTAGGGTGGTCATGATGGACATGATGAGAAGTGGTCAGATTCTACATATATTTTGAAGATAGATCCAATCTGCCAATGCATCAGATGTAGGGGTTTGAGCAAAAGAGAGGAGTCAAGGATGACACCAAGACTTTGGGCCTGAGTAACTGGAAGGTTGAAGTTACCCCTTACTGAGTTGGGGAAGAGTGGGGAAGGAGTAGGCTGAGGGAGGTGGGGGGGTGCAAAAATCCAGAGTTGAATTTTAGACATGTAGTGTTGGAAATACCTATTAGACATCTGAGTGGAGATATTGAATAGGCAGTGGTCTACAGGTCTAGAGGATACGACTAGGGTGGAGCTAGGGATTTGGAAGGACTAGATGAGATCACTAAGGGAGTGAGTATTGATAGAAAAAAAGAAAAGGCCCTTTGGGGACAGAGCCAGGAGTGCAGTTTCCAGGCTCTCGCCCTCACATGGAAAGGTGCTCACTCCGGTAATAAATGGCCATCAACTGTGATTGGATGGCCATCAGCTGTGGCTAGTTGGCCATCAGCTGTAACCAGTGAGCCATTGGCCACTAGTATAACTGCAGTGGCTACCCTAGCAGAAAATGGGGGCTAGCAAGAAGATGGTTGGTGAGCTAGCAAGCGCGGATTGCAGTTAGCAGGGCAGATTGCAGCTAGTAAATGAGGCTGGTTGGCTGGCAGAGAAGCGGATGGCAGGTTGCAGATCCTGTGGATCCTGCTCCCTGTGTCTCCAACCCAGCCACCAGTGAGACCATAGTGGTATGAATCCCCTATCTATGGCTCCGTGGGTGTTCCTGTTTGGCCTCACCATATCCTGTGTTCTTATGCGGGGAGCAGAACGAGAGACCCCCCCCATGCCACCCTGCATGACAGGCCCAAAAATGAGGCCTGCAGCACTTTAATGTGTAGAAGTTGGAAAAACAGGATAGATTGACCAAAGGGACTGAGAAAGAACCAGGGACAAAGGAGAAAAACTAGTATAATGCACGATGTCATCCCAGTTTACTGATAAGGTCATATGCTAGGGAGTGGTAAAGTCTCGATTTGAATTGAGGTAGTCAAACCCCACGACCGATGCACAGAACCACTGTATTTATCACATAGATACTTACATTGAGGCCAAAAAGCACCTGATACGCACTTCACTCCCAGGTCCCCAGTACACCTTCTTTCCTTCCCTGTGCTGAGATCCCCTCCCCACCCACAACACACACACACATCCACTAGCTCTCCTTTTCTTCTTAGTGTGCCCACCAGACTTCAAACTTCAGGTTTCTTCTCAGTTCTGCCCCAAATACTCCCAGCCTTCGCAAACGAACAATGAGATGACCCACCTGAGATCACCACATTCAAAGAAGGTAAAAAGTTCAGAGCCACCAAGCTCATTTGCATGACAACCACTCATTCAACTTACACATCCTATCTTAAGATGGCTCAGCCCTGTTCCTTCCCAGACAGCTCTTGCATGCTGAAAGCCTCTCTTGAAATTACATCTGCACCAACAAATGGAATAGTCATCCTTCACTTTCATGAGAGGGAGGAGGACCATTCTCTCTGCAAAGGCTGCAGGGAGCGCCAAAGGCTGACTTTTCAGACCTCTGCATCCTGCCTGGGCATGGCCTGGCCCTACCCCTGGTTGTCTGACACAGAAATGGATTCATCTGTCCTTCTGCATCAATGCTCACTCGTAGTCACCAAGCTGTCTGAGAGCCTTGGTGCTAGGGAATGCTAGGGATGAAAGCTCCTTGCCTCAAAATGTTGAGGGTATACAGTAGTACCTCGGTTTTCAAATGTCTCTGTTGACGAACATTTCGGTTTATGAATGATGTAAACCCGGAAGTAAATGCTTTGGTTTTCGAACATGCCTCGGAAGTCGAACAAGTCACTCGGTTTCCGCTGAGTGCAAGATTCTGAGGCCTAGTTGTCGGCTGTTTTTGAACGTTTCAGAACTCCGTCTTCCGGAACGGATTATGTTCGAAAACCGTGGTACCACTGTACTTTGGCAGATATCTGCTGAGCAGCAGACTCTTCTTCCAACCGCAGAAGCAGCCTTTCACGCTTGCTGCTGCCTGGTAATGATTTTGGTGACTGAAAAATATGTAGGTGGGAATGGGAAGAGGACAAATGAAGAGCAGTGGGTTTTCTTTCCCTGTGCTAAAAGGCAACTAAACAGGGCAGATGTTCCCAATTTCACCTGTCCTGGATGTGCATCAGGAACATCAGAAATTGTCATGGAAATTCTATCTTGGGTAACTCAAATTGAAACAGGACCAACTATGTGAGAGACAGGAAGGGCCTAATACACAAAGAATACCTGTGCCCATCTGGTGGCTGGCTGATGTCCTTTACTCTTCCATCCCTTCACTTAACAATAAATATCTCTAGATGGATAAATGAATAAAATTAACCAATATTCATGGAGAAACTACTACACACTCTGTTCTTAGCACTGGGGATGCAATAGGTGACAGACGAACAAGACAGATGCAGTCCTTGTTCTCACAGAGTCTACAATTATGGAGTTGCAGTTTCAAATATCACTATTTGTATTCCGTTTATTTATCTTAAGGCCACCCTTAACCTTTTTAGGGTTTTGCGATTGCTTTGATAATCTGATGAATATGGACAAGAAAAATGCACTTATGAACAAACACGCATAAAATCTAGCATAAAATCTCAGACTTATAGACATCCTCCCACTGTCATCCCTCACCTTAAGACCTTGTTCCCAGTTAGAATGCAAATATGTTAGCTAGATCACTGTTAGCTATATCACTTATAACTAGGTGTAACTTAGTCCAATCTCTTACTGAGATCAGGTTTTCATTTGAGGCCAAGCAAGTGAAAAGATATGGAAGAAGTGGACTTGGAGAAGATTGGGGAGGGAACACCAACAAGAAAAAAAAAAAAAAAGATTGCAGGCACTGAAGAAAAATGTCACCATCATCGCAGTTTTGCCAAGGATCAGGTCTATGCAACAGTCCCCAAGCCAAAGTTGACATTCAATCTCTACATAAAATAACAACTATTAATGGACAATCTGGAGATAAAAATGGCTGTGTTTATATCTTAAAATATTTCAGAGCTGAGTCTCAGGACAAATTGTTCCTTGTGGCAGACCTGGCCTTCCTATGGATTGGTCTCTGAATGTTCTCTACATAGGGTACAAGTAATATTTGTGGACAAGTCAAATGCCGATGACATAAAGGTCATAGTCAGGGCGTGTGATTCCTCCTGACTTCTGCCTTATTCCCATTATCCTTTTTCTGGGCACCAGGAATCAGTTGACTGGAAAGGTAAGTGGTACAAATGTTCTTTAATTTCCTAGCAGCTTGAGGATTAGAAACTAAATGTGAGTGCTGAGTTATTAATATAAATAAGTAAGGTCTCCCTCCTTCCCTGTGGTCACTGGAGCCCCGTGTTGTAACCTGGCTCAATGTGGAAGACAGCATGGGCCAGGAGGTGTCCTGCAGCTGCAACACAGAAGTCATAATATCCAGGAGCAGCAGAGGTTACAACCCACTGTATTACTCTGCCTTTTACTTGAGATCTGACAGCAAAATTACATTATCTCAGCTGTCAAGGTAAATCTGCTTTTGTTTAAAAGAGGAAAATAGAGCAGATCTAAGACTTAAAATGAGAGGGAAAGGTAATTGTATTTATCTCTTCCTTATTCTCCTTTTTTACATCACAGGATTTTGCTTTTTCCTCTGTTCTCTTTCCCAATTTCTCCTGGGTGTTTGAATTTATAGAAGTACCTGAGCCTATAAAATTGTGAGCTAATCACAAAGGCTTGATGAAAAATATGTTTATCTTAAAGCTGCTCTTAATAAATACAGCATATCAGGAATCCCTGATCGTGAAAGAAAAGAAAGTATTGTAGGCCTCCTCAATCATTAGAAAACAAAAAACAACGATTATAGAAGGTTTGAACTACTGAAATTAGAATCCTTTTAATTGACTCCATCAAAGTTCCCATTGGCCTAACCCTAAATATTCCTGGAGGTGCAGATAACTTTCCATCATTCCATGGAGCCTCTAGGAGGTTGTGCCATAGGGTTTTGCTCTTAATACCTTATTTCATACATTTCATAGAGGAAAACTAACGAACAAAAAGATACTTTATGCTGAAGTCCCTCCATCCTTAACCACAATACATTGTCTGAAACATAGTAGGCACTCACTTAATGTCTATTGAATAAATGAACAAATAAATGAATTTTTTTATAATTACAAAGACAGTTTTATTATAAAGGATATAAGTCAGGACCACCCAAATGAAAAAAAAACACAGGTTGAGGGCCAGGCAGGTCCTGGACACAGGGCTCCCGTGTCCTCTCCCCACTGAATCAGGACACATCATGTCACCCTCCTGGCATACTGATGTGTTCAGCAGCCAGGAAGCTGCTTGGAGCTTTCAGGTCAGAGTTTTTATTGGGATTTCATCATCTAGGTGTGATTGATAAAATCATTGGTTATGTGAGAGACTCCAAATTAATATTTTTTATGACTAAAATATTTATTGAAATTAAGCTATTCCATTGTTTTTGCTGTGACATATTCTCTTCATTAAATTAAAAAACAATATAATCATTTTTGACAAAGAGCATGGATAATTTAATTGCATTTTAACAAAACTGTGTATCTCTCGCTTTATTTTTTAACATTTTTTTATTAGTTTCAGGTGTACAAAACAATGTAATAGTTAGACATTTATCATTTATATCCCTCACACAGTGACAACCCCCCTCCCCCCATCCACTACCCCTCTGACATCGCACACAGCCATTACATTTCCACTGTCTCTATTCCTAATGCTGTAGTCCGCTTCTTGTAAATATATATATATATATATATATATATATATATATATATATATATATATATATATATATAAAATTGTAGTTGACATTCATTATTGTTCAGCTTCAGCTTCTAATAACTTTTTTAATGCATATGACTTCCCAGAATGTTTTAAAGTGTGAAGACAGAGTAACTGACAATGCTGATCAAGCCTAAGCTTATTGTCCTGTAGTTCAGTGGTTGGCAAACAGTGAATATTTTAGGCTTTGTGGAGTATAAGATCTCTGTCACACTATTTAATTCTGCTCTTGTAACGTGAAAGAAACCATAGAAAATACATAAACAAATAGGTATGACTGTGCCAATAAAACTTTATTTATAGGTACTGAAATGTGAAATTCATATAGTTTTCAGGTGTCAAAAATATTCTACTTTTGATTTTTTTCAACTATTTAAAAATGTAACAACCATTCTTAGCTCAAAGTCTATACAAAACGAAGTGGCAGACCTGATTTGGCCTGCAAGCCACAGTTTGCCTACTCCTACTCTAGTATTTTCAAAATATGTCTCTTTTCTATCTTTGTAGACTGAAAAACTCCATGAAGACAGGGACTGTGTTTTAGGTTTTCTTTATATTTCCCTGGTGCCTAGTAAAATGTGGGACACATAGTACGTTCTCAATACATACTTTTTCACTGATTGCTAGGGACAAGCTTGGGGAAATCTCTAATCTACAGTTTGTCAACCATATTAGAAAATACATAATGCAGATTTATATCTATCGCAAGTGTTTAGTGTTTGGAGATGAACACATATCTCTGGCAATAGGTAGGGGCATTGAAAGGAAGTCTAGATGATGGGTTTCATAATTATAGTTAATACAGTGCTTTATACTTTCCAAAGCACATTTGCATACGAGATCGGACAATTAAGTTGGCGAAAAAGTGCTACACACCTCATTGCTGAATATCACTATGGTCACTTTCGAAGTACTCCCCTTGGGAAGCTATGCACCGACGCCAGCACCTAGTCCACCCTTCAAAGCAATTTTGGAACTCTTTTTCTGGAATGGCCATCAGAGCTGTTGTCGTATTACCCTTGATATCCTGAATGTCATCAAAATGTCATCCTTTCAATATTTCCTTTATTTTGGGGAAAAGAAAGAAGTCATTGGGGGCTAGATCAAGTGAGTAGGTAGGGTGTTCCAATACAGTTATTTGTTTACTGGCTAAAACTTCCTCAGAGTGCCGTGTGAGCTGGAGCATTGTCGTGATGCAAGAGCCATGAATTGTTGGTGAAAAGTTCAGGTCGTTTTCGTCTTTTTCATGCAGCCTTTTCAGCACTTCCAAATAGTCAATTTGGTTAACTGTTTGTCCAGTTGGTAAAAATTCATAATGAATAATCCCTCTGGTATCAAAAAAGGTTAGCAACAGCATAAGTTCGCGAACTTAATTGTCAGACCTCGTATAGTGTCATATTTAATTCTCACAAGAACTCTGTGAGTATAGGCACTATTATCTGCATATTACAGATGAGGAAACAGGCTTCCAAAGGTTGAGACTTCTCCAGGGTTACACAACAATTCCTTCCTTCTTACTTTCCTTTCCTTCCCCTCCCTTCCCTTCCCTTCTTTTCCCTTCCTTCTTTCTTTCCACAAGGCCTTGAGAGTCTGCTATGTGCAAGGAATTAGGTCAGGGGAAGCTCAGGTCCAATGACTCAGGAGATGATATTTAGAAGCAATATAGAAAATAGAAGTATAGCCTGGGGGGGTTAAAAGTAAGCTCCTGATTGGTGAACCAGGAAGTTAGAAGACACATGCTTTGACAATCTGAGTACATAAGACCAGTAAGAATCCCAAATGGAGACAGACCTATAGATTTTCTCATTTCCACATGATAAGACATACCTTTGTCTTCTGCCCAGGCTCAGAAATGGAATCTCTGATTGGCTTAGTCCCAGTTATTTCTGAAAACTGCAGAGCAAGCTCAGCAAACCACCATTCTCACCACTTTCTGATTGCTCTATCCTGACAAAAGAAATGGTTCCCCCACTCCCCAACTGAAAGACGGAGGCAGGCAGAACAGTCTGTGCTCCCTGACTGAAGGGCTCAATTTACGTCTCTGGAGACCCCCAGGAAAGGTGGTAAGGAGTTCAGTGGGCTTCAACACTGCCACATCTGCTACGAATGCTGCTCTCAGAATTGTGCATTGTACAACATGCATAGCTGAATGCAGGACCCCTGCAAAGGTCACTTCTGGAGAAAAAAAAGGGCTGAAGGAAACAAGGAGAAGAGAAACCTGGGCAGGCAGAGGCCTGGCCAATTGTATAGAGGATATGTCTGTCAAAATCTCAGAGGCCTGATCAGGCTGTTTCTGTTCCTCTTGCTGGTGCCTTCCTGACACACAGAAGTGAGCATGCTGCTTACTGTGAAATTCCACTCAGTGCACTTCCCAAAGAGACAGTATTTTTAGTGTTTAAGAGCTTGGGTTCTAGAGTTCATTTGATCCAGATTTGAATTGTGGCCCCCAGTTTCCAGCTGTGTGTCCTTAGACAGGTTTCTTCACTTTGGTGAGCCTTCCTCATAAAATGGAAATAGTAATAGAACCTACCACATCAGGCTGTTGTGAAGACTAAAAAAAATGCTATGCTTCAAAAATGATACATAATATTATTGATGCTCCCTTCACTTACATACCTACCTTTAGATCTTCAATTCTTTCTGCAAAAATCTACTGTACACCCATTCTGCGTCAGGCTCTAGGTCTGCAGTAGTGAACAAGACAAAGTCCCTGACCTCAAAGGGCTTTCCATCTGGTGAGGATCCTAAGAATAAGTAGATAGAGAAAAATCCATTAAAGTGATTTGTGATGATTGGTACGAGAGAACAGGACAAGGTGCTGTGAGATACAAGAACAGAGAAGCCCACTCCAATTGGGTTGCTCAGGGAAGGTCTATTTGAGAAGGTGATACTTGAGCCGAGAACTTACAGATGAGAATAAGCCAGCTTATTTTACTATCTAGGAAAAAAGAATTAAAATATAAAGGGAAAAATTGGCCCCGAATCCCTCCCCTTTTGTCGAGGTTATTATGCATTCATTCACTCTAGGAAGGGTCTTCTAGGAGTAATGCCTTAAGTTGCATTTGGGGATGTGAGAGAGGGCAGGGGGAACATTTGTTCACTGGGTATCGGTGAGCCCATTCCAAGGCTCAGAAGGGCTGGCAAGAGAGTGAGGAACAGACACAGGGATTTAGGAATAAGGACACAAGAAGGTCAAGCTACCTGGAGCTTCTGATGGGGGCTGGGGGATGGAAGGATGTTAAAGAGAGGCTGAGCTTTCCAGGCATTATCCAACTGAATCCTGGGAGGGTTGCTCCTGTTTGAACATTATCCCTATAGACAGTAAGTGAACCAAGTGAGTGGAAGCCAGGGTCAGAAGACTCAGATTCTAGATCTACTTTACCACTAACTAGATGTGTGATACTCAAGAAGTAATTTCTCTCTCCAGACCTCAGTTGCCACATATGTACCAGATATTAACGGGTATTCTGACAACTTTGCAGGGTGCGTGTGACAATAAAATGGGAAAAAGAATGTGAAAGCACTTGAAAAAGTATAAAACTATAGACAAAAATATAAAGCACTGGCTGTCTGATGTCGCTTTCCCAGGGGTAAGCTAAAAATTGAAACACTTGATATTTCATTTTCTGGTCCATTGTGTTTGAAACTGCCCTGAAAGCACTTATGTAGAGAAAATGGTAGCTCCAGAAATCATTAAGAGTCCCTATCCATGATGAAACAGCACCCGTTGCCAGGATGTAAGGAGGACAATTCTTCCGCTATGTGAGCTCAGTGGGGCCTGCGAGTCCAATTAGAGCTTAAAGACAGTCTCTGACTTACGATGGTTTGACGTGATTTTGCCCATTTATAGGCTAATGTTAAGTGTTCTGAGCATGTTTAAGGTAGGCTAAGCTAAACTATGATGTTGAGTAGGTTAGGTGTATTAAATGCATTTTGACTTATAATATTTTCAACTTATGAAGGTTTTATCAGCACATAACCCCATTGTAAGTTGAGGAGCATCTGTATTTCCTTTGAGGACCACCTGAGTTATCACAAGAATATGTTTTCATTGATAAAGTAGATGTCTAAAGAAAGTAACATGATGTATTTCCAAGTCTCAACTATGATACGCATATTTTACGCATATGTTACCCAAGGGCTTCTACAGAGCTGTTTTTTTCTGACTTTACATAGGATAGTGTGTGTGGGGACAGAGCCCCAAAAAGCAGTTTCCAGGCTCTCGGCCTCACATAGAAAGGTGCTGGCTCAGGTAGTAAATGGCCATCGACTGTTATCAAATGGCCATCAGCTGTGGCTAGTTGGCAGTCAGCTGTAAACAGTGAGCCATTGGGCACTAATATAACTGCCGTGGCTAGGCTAGCAGAAAATGGGGGCTAGCAAGAAGATGGTGGCTGAGCCTGCAAACGGCACAGTGAGGGTTGAGAATTGTGTGGCTCCTGTTTCCTGTTTCTTCAACCCAGCCGCCAGTGAGAGTATAGTGGTGTGACTCTCCTACCTATGGCTCCGTGGGTGTTCCTTGTTGGCCTCACCATATCCTGCGTTTTTATGTGGGGAGCGGGAGCAGAGACCCCGCATGATACCCTGCATGACACATGGCGTAGTCGGCAGGATCTCCCGCAGACCCTGCAGGTCACCCCGTATGACAAATGGCGCTGTGAGCAGGATCTCCTGCATGACACATGGCTCAGCGAGCAGGGTCCCCCGCACAACAGTGTTCTGCTCCAACTTCTCTCTCCATCCTATTCCTCAATCAAAACTTACCCATACTGTGGATTTCCAGTCAAGATGGCAGAGTAGGTAACCACTGCCCTTGCAACCTCTCACGACCTCATCAAAATTACAACTAAACTACAGAACAACCATCATTGAGAACCACCTGAAGTCTAGCTGAACAGAAGTACTATAACCAAGGATATACAAAAGAAGCCACGTTGAGATTGGTAGGAGAGGTGCAGATGTGGAACAGGCTGGTCCCACACCTTCACATGGCAGTTAAAAATCAGGAGGGCTGGTGACGTCATAGGAATGGCGGCAGCAGGGCGCACTTTCTGAGTTCTCCTCCGGATCTTGTTGCAAACGGGAACTATAACCCATCGAGGAAATTTTCGCTCACCACACAATATAGTGGGAAGATTCGTGGATTGCTTGAAGCTAAGAAATTCTTGGGGGTAAGCTAACTGGACGGAGCAAGGAGAGGAGGAGGAGGGGCGGCGTGGGAGCGCTCGGCCGGCAGCGGCGGGAGAGCCCAGCCCCCAGCGGAGCCTCAGCTGGAGGGGGCGAAAACCGAAAACCACGGAGCCGGGCAAGCACGGGATCCCAGGCGGAGCGCAGAGCGCAGAGACCGGGGGTAGGCTCTTTCCCTGCTCCCACGGCTGATTTCTCCCGCCGGGAAGGCGGCGCGCCCTGCGGCAGACGGGGGGGCGCAGTCTCCATACCTGGGCCCCTCCCCCCCGCCCTGCTCTCCCAATCCTACCCCGCCCTTCCAGAGACTGGGACTGGAAACCGCGGTGCAGCCCCGCTGTGCCGGGCGCGCACAGGAGCCCAGGCGGAGCGGAGAGCGCAGAGACCGGGAGGCGGGCTCTTTCCCTGCGTCCCGCGGCTGATTTCTCCAGCCTGGAAGGCGGCTCGCCCTGCGGCGGACGGGGGGCGCAGTCTCCATACCTAGGCCCCTCCCCCGCCCCGCTCTTCCAATCTTACCCCGCCCTTCCAGAGACTTAAACCGGCCCCTGAACCGAGAAGTGGTATCTAACGCTCACGCTTTGGGAAGCCTGACGGGCAGCCCTGACCCAGGCAGACTGGGCAGTGTGCGTGATTTTGGCTGCGCTAGGAGAGAAGAGACGCCTCCACCCCCAGCCACCACCTTTTCTGGCCTGCGGGAAGAGGGCGACGCACGGCTGGGCTGGGAGAGTGAAGACCCCTCCATCTCCAGCCCCCACCCTTCCTGGCTTGCCTAGGGTGGGGTGGGTGCAGCTGCCGAGACACACCCGGAGATCAGCAGTGAGGCAGGCGCAGCTCTGGGCTTTCAGCAGATCAGAAATCTCCTGCCCGCACTCACACACACACACTGAAGAGGTGCCTTAAGACTCAAGAGTTTTGGTCACGTATCTGGTGGTGCCACTCTCAGTGTGCATTTGTGCAGGCAAGGGCAGAAACTGCGCTGATATTGTAAAAACTATCATCCAGACCCCTCAGGCCCACGCTTTTAAGTCTGCAGTCCCAAAGTCTCTCTGGGCACCAGGTGACCGGCTCTGCCTGCGCAATAAGCAGAGGGCTCCTTGGTACAGCAGAGAACAACCTGGACATTGCTTGGTGGGCTTAGGCCGAGACTGTCGCTGCTTTTTGTATTGCTTTGTTTTGTCTTGTTTTGCTTTGTCTTTATATCTTTGATATCTTTGCCTCTGTCGAGTGGGGTTATCAGGTGGTTTTGCATGTGAACGTATTTGATATTTTTCTTTGTTGTTGTTGTTGTTGTTGTGCTTGGTGATTTGCTTTGTTCTGAAACTGCCCTGCCGGGGCCCAGCTTGTGAGGCACGGTCAGCAGATCAGAAATCTCCCGCCCGCACCCATACACACACACTGAAGGAGTGCCCTAGGACTCACGAGCTCTGGACAAAGGACTGGTGGTGCTCCTCTTGGTGTGCATACGTGCGGACAAGGGCAGAAGCTGCACTGACTTTGTGGAGACTATCATCCAGACCCCTCAGGCCCACGCTTTTAAGTCTGCAGTCCCAAAGTCTCTCTGAGCACCAGGTGACCGGCTCTGCCTGCGCAATAAGCAGGGGGCTCTTTGGTACAGCAGAGGACAACCTGGTCATTGCCTGGTGGGCTCAGGCCGAGAGGGTCGCTGCTTTTTGTTTTGCTTTGTTTTGCTTTGCTTGGTTTTGTTTTGCTTTGTCTTGTATCTTTGATATCTTTGCCTGTGTCGAGCGGGGGTTATCGGCTGTTTTTTGTTTTTTTTTTTTTTTTTTTTTTTTTTCCTCTTTGCTGTTGTCGTTGCTGCTGTGCTTGGTGATTTGCCTTGTTCTGGTACTTCCCTGCCGGGGCCCAGCTTGGGTGGCACGGGACTCGGCATATCTGGGGGCCAACTCCAGACCAAATCGGAGTGCAGCCGGGTTTGACCTGCAGGTCACACACCTAGAGGGGGTTCTCGGCAGGCTCTGGAGCCCATAGAGGCCAAATCACATTGGGGTGGTCAACCCTCACGCAGCAGAGTGCCCTGCGGGGGGCAGAGCCAAGTCTCACGGCAGGTCAGCCCAGGAGTTGACCCCACCTGCTCATTAGCGGGAAGCAATTAAAGATCTTCTTGAACGGGACAGTGTACACAACACAAGACTCACCTTTGGAGCACACGCAGAGGAGGAAGACGTGGTGTGAGTCAAATATAAAGGACACATACTACATAAGATAACCTAGCAAGAACTAAGAACTCTAGGGGATCTACCTAATATATCAAAATAAACACAGTCAGCCAGAATGGGGAAACAAAGATACACGTCCCAAATAAAAGAACAGAAGAAGCTTCCACAACTGGAACCAAATGAAGCAGACGTAACCAACCTCTCAGAGACAGAGTTCAGAACACTGGTGATAAGAATGTTTAAGGAGCTTAGAGAAGACATAAAGAAGGATGTAGAAATCATAACAAACGAGCTTAGAGAAAACATAAAGAAGGATGTAAAAATCATAACGAAAAACCAGTTGGAACTAAAGAACACAATTACCGAAATTAAGAACCCACTTGAAGGAATTACCAGCAGGCTAGATGAAGCAGAGGATCGAATCAGCGACTTAGAAGACAAGGTAGCAGAGATCACCCAAACGGAACAACAGAAAGAAAAAAGAATAAAAAACAATGAGGATGGCCTAAGAGACCTCTGGGATAACATCAAGCGCAACAACATGCGCATCATAGGAATACCAGAAGGTGAAGAGAGCAAGCAAGGGATTGAGAACATATTTGAAGTAATAATGTCTGAAAACTTCCCCAACCTGATGAAGGAAACCAACATACAAGTCCAGGAAGTGCAGAGAGTTCCAACCAGGATTAACCCAAACAGGTCCACACCAAGACACATTATAGTTAAAATGGCAAAGCTTAAAGACAAAGAGAGAATCCTAAAAGCAGCAAGAGAAAGACGGAGGGTTACATACAAGGGAACTCCCATAAGACTATCAAATGATTTTTCTACAGAAACATTGAAGGCCAGGAGGGAGTGGCAGGAGATACTCAAAGTGATGGAAAACAAAGGCCTACAACCTAGATTGCTTTATCGAGCAAGGCTATCATTTAAAGTTGATGGAGAGATAAACAGCTTTCCAGAAAAAAATAAGCTAAAGGAATTTATTACCACCAAGCCAGCATTGCAAGAAATACTAAAAGGTCTTCTGTAAATAGAAGAAAGATCAAAACAACCTAACTACAAATTTAAAAATGGCAATATCTATGTACCTATCAATAATCACTTTAAATGTAAATGGATTAAATGCTCCAATCAAAAGACATAGGGTGGCTGACTGGATAAGACAGCAAGACCCTTGTATATGCTGTATACAAGAGACTCACCTCAGAACAAAAGACACACACAGGCTGAAAGTGAAGGGTTGGAGTAAGATATTTCATGCAAATGGAAACGAGAAAAAAGCTGGAGTTGCAATACTTATTTCTGACAAAATAGACTTTAAAATGAAGAACATACTAAAAGATAAAGATGGGCACTATATAATAATAAAGGGATCGATCCGACAAGAGGACATAACCCTAGTAAACATCTATGCACCCAACATAGGAGCACCTAAATATATAAAACAGGTACTGACTGACATAAAGGCAGAGATCAACAGTAACACTATTATAGTCGGGGACTTCAACACACCTCTGACCACAAGGGACAGGTCTTCCAGACAGAAAATCAATATGGAAACAACAGCCTTAAATGATACATTGGACCACTTGGATTTAATCGATATTTTCAGAACATTTCACCCCAATGCTGCAAAATACACCTTCTTCTCAAGCGCACATGGAACATTTTCCAAGATAGATCATATGCTAGACCACAAAGCAAGTCTTGATAAATTTAAGAAAATTGAAATCATACCAATTGTCTTCTCTGATCACAATGCTATGAAATTAGAAATGAACTACAGGAAAAAAACGGGAAGACACACCAATTCATGGAGGCTGAATAACTTATTACTAAATAATGAATGGGTCAAGCAGGAGATCAAGGAAGAAATCAAAAGATATTTCGAGATAAATGAAAATGAAAACACGACGACCCAAAATCTATGGGATGCCGCGAAAGCAGTCCTAAGAGGGAAATTCATAGCTTTGCAGGCCTACCTAAAGAAACAAGAAACATCACTAATCAACAGTTTATCTTCACATTTAAGGGATCTGGAAAAAGAACAGCAAAATGAGCCCAAAGGGAACACAAGGAAGGAGATAATAAAGATCAGAGCAGAAATAAATGAAATAGAAACCAGAAAAACAATACAAAAGATCAATGAATCCAAGAGTTGGTTCTTAGAGAAGATAAACAAAATCGACAAACCTTTAGCCAGACTCATTAAAAAAAAGAGAGAGAGGACCCAAATTAATAAAATCAGAAACGAAAGAGGAGAAGTGACAACGGACACTGCAGAAATACAAAGAGTTTTAAGAAGTTACTATGAGCAACTATATGCCAACAAATTTGACAATTTGGAAGAAATGGACAATTTTCTAGAGGCGTACAACCTTCCAAGGCTAACTCAAGAAGAAACAGAAAACCTGAATAGACTGATTACCACCACGGAAATTGAATCAGTAATCAACAGTCTCCCAACAAACAAAAGCCCTGGACCAGATGGCTTTACAGGTGAATTTTACAAAGCGTTCAAAAAAGAATTATCACCAATTCTCCTCAAGCTCTTCCAAAAAATCCAGAAGGAGGGAAGACTCCCAAACACTTTGTACGAAGCCACTATCACCCTGATCCCAAAATTAGACAAAGACACCACAAAAAAAGAAAACTACAGGCCGATATCTTTAATGAACATAGATGCAAAAATCCTCAACAAAATATTAGCAAACAGAATTCAGCAATACATTAAAAAGATCATTCACCACGATCAAGTGGGATTCATCCCTGGTATGCAGGGGTGGTTCAACATCCGCAAATCTATTAATGTGATACACCACATTAACAAAATGAAAAATAAAAATCACATGATCATATCAATAGATGCAGAAAAAGCATTTGATAAAATCCAACAGCCATTTATGATAAAAACCCTTAAGAAAGTGGGAATAGAGGGATCTTATCTCAACATAATAAAGGCCATATATGACAAACCCACAGCCAACATCATACTCAATGGGGAAAAGCTAAAACCATTCCCCCTAAGATCAGGAACAAGGCAAGGATGCCCATTATCTCCGCTTCTATTCAACATAGTTCTGGAAGTTCTTGCCACAGCAATCAGACAAGAAAAAGAAATAAAAGGCATCCAGATTGGTAAGGAGGAAGTAAAGTTATCATTGTATGCAGATGATATGATACTATATATAGAGAACCCTAAAGACTCCACCAAGAAGCTATTAGAGCTGATAGATGAATTTAGTAAAGTGGCAGGATACAAAATTAATATTCAGAAATCAGTTGCATTTGTATATACCAATAATAAAACATCAGAAGGAGAAATTAAAAAAACAATCCCATTTACAATCGCTCCAAAGACTATAAAATACCTGGGAATAAATTTAACCAAAGAAGTAAAAGATCTATACTCAGAAAATTATAAGACACTGATGAAAGGAATGAAGGAAGATATAAATAGATGGAAACACATATCATGTTCATGGATAGGAAGAATTAATATAGTTAAAATGTCCATACTGCCTAAGGCAATATACATATTCAATGCAATTCCTATCAAACTACCAACGTCGTTTTTCACGGAAATAGAACATATAATCCTAAAATTTATATGGGACCATAAAAGACCCCGAATAGCAAAGGCAATCTTGAGAAATAAGAACAAAGTGGGAGGTATAACAATACCTGACTTCAAATTATACTACAAGGCTACAGTAATCAAAACAGCATGGTACTGGCATAAAAACAGACACATAGATCAATGGAACAGAATAGAGAGTCCAGAAATAAATCCACGCCTATATGGCCATTTAATCTACGACAATGGAAGCAAGAATGTACGATGGAGTAATGACAGTCTATTCAATAAATGGTGCTGGGAAACCTGGACAGACACATGCAAAAAAATGAAGTTGGACCACCTCCTTACACCATATACAAAAATAAATTCAAAATGGCTTAAAGACTTAAATGTAAGGTCTGAAACCATAAAATACCTAGAAGAAAATATAGGAAGAAACTTCTCAGACATTACCCGGAGTAAGATTTTTACTGATATACACCCTCGCGCGAGGGAACTAAGAGAAAGAATAAACATGTGGGATTATATCAAACTAAAAAGTTTTTTCACAGCAAAGGAAACCATCAATAAAGCAAGAAGGGATCCTACTGAATGGGAAAAGATATTTGCCAGTGATATATCTGATAAGGGATTAATATCACAAATCTATGGAAAACTTACTCAACCCAACTCCAAAAAAACAAACGATCCTATTAAAAAATGGGCAGACGACTTGAAGAGACATTTTTCTGAAAAGGACATACAGATGGCAAACAGACATATGAAGAAATGCTCAACCTCGCTAACCATCAGAGAAATGCAAATAAAAACCACAATGAGATACCACCTCACCCCAGTCAGAATGGCTATCATCAATAAATCAACAAACAACAAGTGCTGGCGCGGATGTGGAGAAAAGGGAACGCTTGTGCACTGTTGGTGGGATTGCAGACTGGTGCAGCCGCTATGGAAAACAGTATGGAGGTATCTCAAAATTCTGAAAATGGAACTACCTTATGATCCAGTAATTCCACTCCTAGGTATCTATCCGGAGAAATCCAGAACTTCAATTCAAAAATCTCTATGCACTCCTATGTTTATTGCAGCACTATACACAATAGCTAAGACATGGAAACAACCAAAATGCCCATCGGTAGATGACTGGATTAAGAAACTGTGGTACATTTATACAATGGAGTATTATGCAGCCATAAGGAAGAAAGAAATCCTAACATTTGCAACAACATGGATGGATCTAGAGAACATTATGTTAAGTGAAATAAGTCAGTCAGAGAAAGATAAATTCCATATGATCTCACTTATTTGCGGATTCTAAAGAAAAGAATAAGTGAATGAACTAATCAGAAACTGTTTGGGAGACAATGAGGAAAAACTGAGGGTTGCTAGATGGGCGGGGGGAGTGGGGGGTGGGGGGGAGGGTGAGGGGATTGGAGGGCAGTCGGTGACCACAGGATGGCCACGGGGTTTGAAAATTAATCTGGGGAACGTAATTTGGTGGTTACCAGAGCGTAAGGGGGTTGGGGGGTGGGGGATGAGGGTGAGGGGGATCAAATGTACGGTGATGGAAGGGGAGCTGACTCTGGGTGGTGAACACACAGTGTGATTTATGGATGATGTGATACAGAATTGCACAACTGGAATCTATGTAATTCTACTAACAATTGTCACCCCAATAAATTAAAAAATAAAAAAAAAAAATCAGGAGGGCTATGTCGGCTGTGGAGATTCCCCCCAAGAAGCAAGGGGTCCCAGCCCCACACCAGGCGCCCCAGCACAGGGTTCTAGTTCCAGAAAGAGAAGTCCCTATAGGTTCTGCCTTTCAAAACCAGAGGAGATCGTGGCTGAATGAGACAAAATGTGGCTGGAGTCCCAGGCATTCCTCTTAAAGTGCCCGTGCATGGACTTACTCACTGACAGACTCACTGACCCTAAGTGTCAGCTCTGGGGCCACAGCTCGAAATTCGCCAGAATTATGGGGAGGAACTGAGTTGTGTGGCTAATTGGGTGAGGGCTGGAAGGGCAGCTGTATCCCAGAGAAAAGTGCTTGCAGAAGCCACTGTTCCTTTGTTGAGCCCTCCCCCATTCCAGCATGCAGACTTAGGCGGACACCACATGGGAGTCTCCATCAACCTGGCTAACACTGTTCACCCCATCCTGGTGATTCCCTGAGATGCCACCCTATCCAATTTGTGGGCCCACCCAAGCCACCTCCAGTAACTTTTCCATATGATTGGCCTGTCTTGGATCATACTGCAAACTTTCCTAAAATCTCTCAAAAGTTCAAAAACACCAAACAAGCAGTATCTGGCCTCAGCATGCCCTGTACCTCCTGCTAGGCAGTCTGAAGCCCCACACTAGTGGCACCTAGCCATGGTTCATAGCTAAGCTTCTCCTAGGCACCTCCAAGCCCAGCACAAGTGGAAACCATCTGCAGATCATTTTGTAGCTCATACCAAGTGGCCCCAGTCAGGGCAGAGGGAGCAGTGGACCTTGTCCTGCAACAGAGCCCTTCCCAAGAGGCCCCAGAACCAACACACCTGGTTGCCAGTTTCAGACCACACCAGAGCACCACCTAACCACCTCCACAAACAGATATCCAAAGGGAAAACTGGGAAGGCACCAGAGCTATGCTAAAAAGAATCAGGCCCTGCAAAACAGCTCCTCCACTGTAGTCAGAGCCAGTCCTCACAACCAATCAGCCAGAGAGTCAGTCGCTCCCACTGATGTACAAACAGCAACCAAGATTCAACAACAACAGGAGGGCACATACAAACCACACAAGGCACACACATGAGCACCCAACTCAGGTGACCAGGGAGAAAGCACCAATGGGCCCCACAAGACACCTACTACATAAGGCCACTCTACCAAGATTAGGAGACATAGAAGCTCTACTTAATACATAAAAACAAACACAAAGAGGCAGCCAAAATGAAGAAACATGTCCCAAATGAAAGAGCAGAACAAAGCTCCAGAAAAATAACTAAACAAAATGGAGAAAAGCAATCTACCAGACGCAGTGTTTTGAACCAGTGTTTTGAACTGGTTATAAGAATGCTCAGTGTTCTCAGGGAGAACTTCAACAAAGAGATATGAAACATAAACAAAGAGATAGAAAACAAAAACCAGTCAGAAATGAAGAATACAATAACTGAAATGGAGAATGCATTAGAGGGAATCAACAGTAGAATAGATGAAGCAGAGGATCAAATCAGTGATTTGGAAAATAAGTAGTAGAAAACACCCAATCACAAGAGCAAAAAGAAAAAAATAATCCAAAATTGAAGAGAGTTTAAGGGGCCTCTGGTACAATATCAAGTGAAACATTTGCATCATAGGGGTATCAGAAGGATAAGAGAGAAAGGAAGGGATTGAGAATGTATTTGAAGAAATAATGACTGAAAGCTGTCTGAACCTGGTGAAGGAAATAGATATACAAGCCCAGGAAGTGCAGAGAGTTCCAAACAAGAGAACGCAAACAGGCCCACACCAAGACACATTATAATTAAAATAATAAAATTTAAAGACAAAAAGAGAACCCTAAAAGCAGTAAAAGAAAGGCAACTAGTAAGTTACAGAGGAGTTATAAGATTGTCACCTGATTTCTCAATAGAAACTTTTCAGGTCAGAAGGGATTGATACAAAATGTTCAAAATGATGAAAAGTAAATACCTACAACCAAAATTACTCTACCCAGCAAAGCTATCATTTAGAATCGAAGGACAGATAACGAGCTTCCCAGACAAGAAAAAGCCAAAGGAGTTCATCACCACCAAACCAGTATTACAAGAAATGTTAAAGGGACTTCTTTAAGAAGAAGAAAAAAAGAAAAACTCTATGAATAATAAAATGGTAATAACTACATATCTATCAAATTACTTTACATGCAAATGGATTAAATGCTCCACTCAAAAGACATAGGGTGGCTGAATGGAGAAGAAAACAAGACCCTTATATATACTGCCTACAAGAGACTCACTTCAGAGCAAAAGACACACACAGACAGAAAATAAAGGGATGGAAGAAGGCATTTCATGAAAATGGAAATGAAAAACAAAACAAAACAAAAAAACAAGCTGGGGTACCAATGCTTATACCAGACAAAACAGATTTTAAAACAAAGGCTATAACAAGAGTCAAAGAAGGACCCAGTAATCCCACTTCTCAGTATTTATCCAAAGAAACTGGAAACACTATTTTGAAGGGACATGTGCACCCGTATGTTCATTGCTGCATTATTTATATTACAAAGATATGGGGAAACAAGAGTGTCCATCAATGGATGAATGGATAAAGAGGAGGTACATATATACAATGGAATATTACTGAGCCATAAAGAATGCAATCTTTCCATCTGCAATAACCTGATGGATCTAGAGGGTATTGTGTAAAGTCAGACAGAGAAAGACAAATGTCATATGAGTTCACTTATATGTAGAATCTAGAGAACAGGATAAATGAAACAAGCTCATAGTTAGAGCATTTTAATGGTTGCCAGATGGAGAGGGTTGGGGGGGGGTGGGTGAAGGAAGAAGGGGACTAAAAGGTACAAATCGATAGTTACAAAATACTCACAGGGATATAGAGTACAGCATGGGGAATATAGTCAATAATGTAATAACTGTACATGGTGTCAGATGGGTACTAGACTTATCAGAGTGATCACTTCCAAAGTTATATAAATGTCTAATCAGTGTGTTGTACACCTGAAACTAATATAATATTGTATGTCAACTTAACGGAAAACTAAAATATTAAAAAAAATCTTGGGGCAGCTGAATGGCTCAGTTGGTTAGAGCATGAGCTCTTAACAGCAAGGTTGCTGGTTTGATTCCCACACGGGCCAGTGAACTGCGCCCTCCACAACTAGATTGAAAACAATGGCTTGAGCTTGGAGCTGAGCCACCGGTGGCCGGCCGGTTGGCTCAGTGGTTGGAACATGGTGCTCATAACACCAAGGTCACCGGTTGGAGTCCCATCTGGGCCAGTGAGCTGTGCCCTACACAACTAGATTGAAAACAACGATTTGACTTAGAGCTGAGCTGTGCCCCCTACAACTAGATTGAAAAACGACTGGACATCCTGGAAAAACACACTGTTCCCCAATTATCCCCAATAAAAATAAAAAATCTTACCCATACTTTGTCCAACTCCATTGAGGCCCCACCTTCCTCACGTAACAATGGAGAGTATTGGTGTCTACTAGGAAAGAACCACATTTTTAAATTTCCAGCATCCAACTACCCCGAGTCCTGTTTTTCTTCTCCTCACACCCTGACCCCACCTTGTGGTAGGGCAGGGAGGACAAGGAGAAAAATTGAAACTGGCAAGGTGACTGCAGAGGAGATAGTGAGGAACAGAAAAAGCACTGCAATCCTAGTGATTGATTTTAAAAGAAATTATTAATTAAATACTGCACGAATTTCATTCTGACTCTCAGAAAGTAGATAATTTCTTTGAAGGCAACAGAGTGGGTCAGAGGTAGATCACAGAGTAGGGAATCCTGGAGATACACTGCCCTCATCAATTTGCTTCATTTCCTGCCACATCCCTTGGAATCAGAGAAGGAAAGATAATTAAGCTTCACTGTTTATGACCTGTATTATTTTGTAGGTGCACTTGTGTTCCATATACTAAATTGTCTCTAAATAAAACCCAGAGATACTTATGAGGACCTTGCAGGACCATGTTCCCACCTTAACATTATACAGTGCTGTCAATTATATTTCTATAAAACTGAAAGAAAAAAAATTCTGCAGTTAATATTAAATAAACATGAATAGCCCCCACCAAAAATAAAAATAAAAAGACCAGAGCATGCTAAGCAGTAATCCCAAACCCCTAGCAACATAGTGTATTTTGCCGTGTATATGTGCACACATGTATAATGCACACCCATGTTTTTGGCCCAAATTTTCAGGGAAATAATCTTTTGTTTTAATTTTTTTAATTCAAATTTTTATTTGTTTACATTTAGATACTTGTTTTTTGTATTATAAATGAATTTTAGCATTTATTTTTTTTTCCATTGGTGACTCTGATATTACCAAATAGGTTATTTATTTATTTTTTTATTGGGGTGACAATTGTTAGTAAAATTACATAGATTTCAGGTGTACAATTCTGTATTACATCATCTATAATTCCCATTGTGTGCTCACCACCCAGAATCAGTTCTCCTTCCATCACCATATATTTGGTCCCCCTTACCCTCATCTCCCACCCCCCACCCCCCATACCCTCTACATATTATGGTACAAGAAATTTTATGTAACAAATAATTACAAAACACAAGAACAGATAGAAGGTACAAGAAATTTTATATACCAGTAACAAATTTACAATAGTTACGCATCACAGAAGGCCAAGAAGTCTTCGTTGTTGCAAGTTCGTCGTAAGTTCAACAAAACCGATTATTGTATTCCATGGTATTATTTTGCATACAGATATTGTTATTGATTTGTAGAGTTACACTTTTAACTCATAAACACAAATAAAAGAATTGAAAACATTTATATAGATACAGTATTACCGTGTTTCCCCGAAAATAAGACCTACCCGGACAATCAGCTCTAACGCATCTTTTGGAGCAAACATTTATATAAGACCCGGTCTTATTTTACTATAAGACCGAGTTTTATATACTATAATAAATATAACATAACATAACATAACATAATATAATAATATAATACCGGGTCTTATATTAATTTTTGCTCCAAAAGACGCATTAGAGCTGATTGTCTGGCTAGGTCTTATTTTCGGGTAAATACGGTAGTACTATCCATGTATAATCCGCATCCTTATTTTTCCCTCACAAATTTGGGCAAAAAGTGCACATTATACACGGCAAAATATATTACGTGGGAAGAGGGATTAGCAGCTGTTTTATGCGTGGGGTGGGTGCACAGACATAATGGCTGCCCAATACACAACTGCACATGTTAAGTACAGAGAAGGATCTGTTTGTGACACCCACTGAGGAGGCTCTTGCCATTTGTGAAGGCTTAAATGTGCTATTTGGAGGCATTAGTACTAGAGTGCAAGGGAATGTTGTGGGCAATGGATGGGCAGTGAGTTGCAGCTGAAAGGAGGGCTCTCTTTTTTACCGCTGAGTTGGTACACTTAAATTGAGGCTGCTACAAAGGCACTAAACTAGATAAATCAATATGAAAGTCATCCTTAGCAGGCCCCAGAATAATTACAATGGGAAATTCTAACCACCTAAGTAGCCTTGGGGAAGAGAGGAGGACTGCTGACAATTTAATGACAGGGTATTTGCTCCCTTCTAGACTACTGCACCTGTGGAATAAGTTAGAGGTGAGGGCATGGAGGGGTATGGTAATACTCACTGAGGGGACTTTACTTCAGGGCCTCCAAGAGGTTGCTGGAGGCCCAGGCTACTCCCATATTTTGAAGATTCCTGTATATTTTTTTAAGTGAATTAAAACAAAAGCAGAGTTACAAAAACTATGGTATATAATCAGCTCTACATATCCGCAGGTTCCACATCCCCATATTCACAGACTGAAAATGGTATTTTTCATCTGCAGATGCAGAAAACTGACTGTATGCACTGTTCTATGCCATTTTATATAAGGGACTTGAGCATCCTTGGATTTTGGTATCCATGGGGAGTCCTGGAACCAATCCCCCAAGGATACCAAGGAATGACTATTTTTAATTGCTTACATCGTTTAAAAATTGCATTTTTATCCCTGAGGCAAAACTACAATACAATGTATAATGTCTCATGGTGAGGTCCAGAAATCTGCATTTTAAACAAATGCTCCATTTGATTCTGATGCACACCAGCATTTGAGAAGCATGGCCTGAGTTCTACCAGGAGAAAAAAGCAGTCCAAGTGAGGTGGACTTCCCTCGAAATGCCACGATTTGATCTTGCCGCGATTTGGGGTGTGTATGTCACAGCATTTTGTGTTACTTTCCCATCATAGGGAAACAGCTGGTCTCATGCCGAAATGAAGTAAGCAGCTACTAGTTAAATGTGAAAGATGCCAAAATGTCTCCCTCCCCAAAGTGTCCCTCCAACCAGCCTGCCATCAGCCCCAAGATTCCTGGATGCAGTTTTTCTTTTTAAAGTTTATTATTAGTTCTGCTTTGCTATGTCTGTGCCTGCCACGCACCCTTTGCATTATGTTATAAAGCTTTCCAATTTGCTAGAGCAAGATGGTTGCTGGCAGGAGATCTGAAAGAGTACATAAGAACTTGTCAAAAGCTGGTAAGAAATTGGCCTTGTATTTGATTGCAAGGAAAATAACCTTGAGCTTGGATTTGTTGAGAAATGTGAAATCAAATGGACATGTTCGTTTGACCTATGGCCATGTGTTCAGAATCTGGGCAAATCAACAACATTTGAGGGTATGTCTATAGTCACAGTATATTACACTGGCACTGTGAAAGCAGTTAAAATAAATAGAAGCCCTGGCGTGTTCTACAGGACCTAACAATCTCAAAGGCATTGCAAGGCATACACATGAACTAGAACACACATGTAAGGTTATGTGTCATTAAAAGTACATTATGGTAGCACAAAAGTCCTGATACTTTTGTAAAGTTGGGAATAGGAAGGACCACAGCCTATGACTGTGTAGGTTATGTCTTACACAAAAGCACACAGCCATGGGCAGTGTTCATAGTTGGGCAGAGAGGTTAGGACAGAGAGTAGGAGAGGGGGTCACCACCAAACACTGAAATAAGCAAAACAAAATCTAATGTCTAATTTGTCTGTCATTTATAGTAAAAGGCTATCCCCATGCAGATGAATGAAAACCTCTTGGCTATCATATATTTAGGGAAGTTTTAGACAAATACAACTGTAAAAGCCGTATTCATAGTCTTGCAATTCAAATTAGATCAAGGATTGAAATTAAAATGGACTTCAATTGCCAAATCATCTTCTTGTCCATATTGCTCACTGTTACAATTTCAACACCTAGCATGTAGAGGGAACTTAACATATATTTGTTGAATGAATGAACGTATGAATGCTTATCTTACGCATCACTTTACAGCTCACAGTGTTTAACTAGCCTTGCCAGGTGATCTATTATTTCTCAATCTTCAGGATTTAGGTGTTATCTCTGTACTTTAATTGTATTCTGTAAGATGCTCCCACTACCACTACTGGATAGTCACCTCTCTATATTCAGCACCTAGCAGAGTGCCTGGAATATAGCAGTTGCTTGACATAGAAATCAAAGAATGAATGGATAGGTGGACATTGAACTGATACATGATAAATGAATGGAAAAGGACTGCTGAGATGATAATTTGCAATAATTTCTCTGCTATACTATTACATAGTAATTCCCAACCTGAGCTCATCTGAGCACTAGGGGAATGGAATGGTAGCAACTGGAGTCCTTGAACTGTTTTCAAAATGCTTATCAAAAGTTGTATCCTCACCTAAGTGGAGTAGATACAATGAGGGGCACCAGAGCGTCTCCTAAGCTCAAAAAAGATGACTATAGTTTATAACTTGGCCCACTGCATGATTCTATTCTTTGCTTTTTGACTATTATGAATAATGCTGCTATGAACATTTGTGTACAAGTTTTTGTATGGAATATGTTTTCACTTCTCTTGGGTATATAGCTTGTAGTGGATTGCTGGGTCATATGGTACTATATGTTTAACCATTTGAGGAATTGTTTTCCAAAGCAGTTGCACCATTTTACATTCCCACCAGCTGTGTGTGAGAGGTCCAATTTCTCCATATCTTCCCCAACAATGGTTATTGTCTTTTTTTAATTATAGCCATCCTAGTGGATGTGAAGTTTTTTCATTGTGATTTTAATTTGAATCACCCTAATGACTAATGATGTTAAGCACATTTCCATGTGCTTATTGGTCATTTGCATGTCTGCTTTGGGGAAATGTCTATTCAAGTGCTTTGCCCATTTTTATACTGATTTATCTTTTAATTTTTGAGTTGTAATTGTTCTTTATGTATTCTGGATACAAGTCCTTCATCAGACATACATTACATTATTTTCTCTCATTCTGTGGGTTGTCTTTTCATTTTCTTTGTGGTGTTCTTTGAAGTACAATAGTTTTTCACTTTTATGAAGGCCACTTTAACTTTTTCTTTTCTTTTGTCACTTGGCTTTTCGTGTCCTATCTAAGAAAGCATTGTCTTATCCTAGGTCATGAAAATTTACACCTAAGTTTCATTAGAGTTTTATAGCTTTTATCTCTTAAATTTAGTTCTGTGATCCATTTTGTGTTGAGTTCTACATGTAGCTTGAGGTAGGAGTCCAATTTCATTCTTTTGAATGTGGATATTCAGTAGTTCCAGCATCCAGCATGCCAAACTGATGTTTCACAAAGATGCAAAAGCAATTCAGTAGAGGGACAACATCCTTTTCAACAAATGACAATTGGTTATCCATAGGCAGAAAACAAACAAACAAAAAAACTTCAATACAAACCTCACAACCTATGCAAAAATTAACTCAAAGTGGATCATAAAACTGAATGCATATCTTATAACTATAGAATTTATAGAAGAAAACATAAGAGAAAATCTTCATGACTTTGGGTTATGTAAAGAGGTCTCAGATATAATACCAAAAGCACGATCCATTAAAAATTTGATGTTTGACTTCATTGAAATTAAAACAGTTTGCTCTATGAAAGGCACCATTAAGCAAATGGAAAGACAAAATGAAGACTTGGGGGGAAAAAATTTGCAAGCTCCATTTCTGACAAAGAGTTAGTATCCAGAATATTTTTTGAAAAAACAAAACAAAGAAACTCAAAATCCACTAGTAAGATAAATAAAAATAGGCAAAGGATCTGACAGACACCACACCACAGAAGACATACAGCTGGCAAATAAACATGAAAAGATGCTCACCATCATTAGCCATTTAGAAAATGCAAATTAAAACATAATGAAAGCACGCTACTTATCTGTTAGAATGGCTAAACTTTAAAAACCTGTCATGTGCTAAGGAGGATACAGAGCAAGTGGTGGAAATGAAAAACAGTACAGCCACTCTAGAAAATAGTTTGGAAGTTTATTATAAAGTAAAACTTACACTTACCACATGACTCAGCCATACCACTGCTAGACATTTAAGTTAGAGATATTAAACATGTTCACATATTCACACAAAAACCTATCATGAATATTCACAGCAGCTCTATTCATAATTGCTAAAAACTGGAAATAACCCAAATGTTCTTCAGTGGGTGAATGAATAAACAATCTGTGATACAGACATATAATGGCAAACTACTCAGCATAAAATAAAACAGACTATTGATACATGCAAAAATGTAGATGAATCTCAAAGATGTTAATGCTGAGTGAAATAAGCTAGTATTAAAAGGTTACCTACTGTATGATTACATTTTACATAACATTTTGAAAAGGGGAAATATAGGGATGGAGAATGGAGCAGTGGTTGTCAGGACTTAGGGGTTGGGGAGAGTTTGATCACAAAGGGGCAACACTAGGGAATTCTGGGGGGTGAAGGAACAGTTTCGTATCTTGATTGCAGTGGTGGTTACATCCACCCATCCAGGTCTTCAAACTCCTAGAAATGTACACCAGTGTGTGTGTGTGTGTGTGTGTGTGTACGCGTGCACACAGGCACGAGTGATGTGTTTATCTTCATTATGATGGTGATTACACACAGGTATATATGTTTGTCAAAATTTATCAAACACTTAAAATAGGTGAATATTACTCGTGTAAATCATTTCTCAATAATATTGATTTTTTTTTCAAAGAAAGCCTCTCCACAACAATCCCACTCCTTAAAAATAGCTACTGCTGTCACTTTTGTATGTACCTGTCTAGAACATGTAAGCAGGTAATATAAAGGGTTTTACAGTTGCATAAATGGGATCATTGCACACAATATATATTGTGCTTTATACCGCTTTTTTTCACTTAGAGGTTTTGGAGGTCTTATAGGTATATGGACAAATGCATATACACATATACATGTTCTGTATATGAAATGTTCATAGATATTGTTAAACAGTTATATTGTAAGCCATTTTATGGATGTGCCATCATTTATTTAACCAGTCTCCCACTGTTGGACATTTAGATTGTTGCCAGATGTTTTGCTATTAACAAGCTACAGTGAACAGCCCTGTGCTGTTCACTGTACATCTTCTTGCAAGTATACTGATAAGATAAATTTCTAAAAATAGGATTCTGGATCACAGGGTGTAATTTATGTTGTTATAGCTACTGACAGATTGCCTTGCATAGAAGCAAGGTAATGCATTTCCCCGAAAATAAGACCTAGCCGGACAATCAGCTCTAATGCACCTTTTGGAGCAAAAACTAACATAAGACCTGGTATTATTATTATATTACATTACATTACATTACATTACATTACATTACATTACATTACATTACATTACATTACATTATATAAGACCCGGTCTTATGTTATAGTAAAATAAGACCAGGAGTTATATTAATTTTTGCTCCAAAAGACGCATTAGAGCTGATTGTCTGGCTAGGTCTTATTTTTGGGAAAACACGGTAGAACTTTTAGAATGTGACATGGGTGCATTTTGGAGTTTCCTATCCCAAATCCTTGAACTTCTCTTTCATAGGATCATGCAGACATTGAGTGGAAATTTGCAAGGACAAAGCTCTGGATGAGTTACTTTGATGAAGGGGGCACCTTGCCACCTCCTTTCAACATTATCCCCAGCCCAAAGTCATTTCTATACCTTGGTAACTGGTTCAACAACACCTTCTGCCCCAAAAGAGAGCCTGATGGGAGACGGAGAAGGCACAACTTGAGAAGCTTCACAGTAAGGCTTTTAAAAATTATGTTTCTTTTTAAACTAAACTGTTTCCTGCCTTCCCTCATTTGTGACACTTGCTATCTCAAACATAAAATCACTTCCACCTAAAATGTTTTCGGGAGGTGTCAGGCAGGACTTCTGTGTCATTCTCCAGTCCTAATATTTAGAATGTTATTCGGATGAATGGGTTGCTGAGAGACTGCTGTGTAACCTCTCTGTCCATTTTTAATTACAGGAACGCCATGCTGACAGCCTGATACAGAATCAACATTATCAGGTAAAGCTTCCTCACAGAGACTAAGCACAATAGTTCTTGGTCAGTTGTGACCTTGGACAAATCACTTCACCTCACTGCACCTCAGTTTCTTCATCTGTAAAATGGGGATAACAAAACTTAACTCACAGTGCTGTGAGAATTGAGCGGTATGTATGATTTTGTGTGTGTGGTGGACACAGTGCCTGACACATAGCATTAAGTGGTAGCTACCATCATCACCATTACTAATACAAAGCATAGTGACTATGTATGTGCCATTCTCAAGAAGCTAACTAAAAAGAGGCTATCCCTATAAAGGAGAAGTGTAGACTGACTCTAAGAAAAAAAATCTCTAGATTATGTAATTAGTGGACACTGAAATCAGCAGACTTTGTGACACTGAAGAATGGCTTTCTCAACTTTATAAAAAGAAGAAAAACTCTCCTCTTACTAAAAGGGTTAAAGTTTAATCCAGCCTGAGGGGAAAGGATATTGACTATGACCATTCAAGGATTATTCCGCTGTCATTATTCTATAAATGTGAATTCATGGTTACCTTGTTTCAGTGGAAAATTTTCCTTTCAGGTGAATTGTTCTCGCTGGCCCCATCTGCCACCAAATTTGGACACATAATATTTCCTCATTTAGCCAATGGACTTAGGGTTTTTGCAGAAAATGGCTGGATCCTGGGAGGACGTTCTATTGCAAAGACAACCTAAGCATATTTTATTATGTGTGTATGTTTCTTATTTTACTGAAAGCACAACAAGGAAACTGAATGCCTCGTTCATGGTTTGTTTGTTTGTTTGTTTTTTAATTCCAGGAAGTTATCAGGAATTTAGTCAAAAGGTATGTGGCTGCTATGATAAGAAATTCCAAAACAAATGAGGGGCTAACAGAAGAGAATTTTAAGGTAATTTATCATGAAGTGGTTTAATTTCTCATTTCACATTTCTTCAGCATTATGTAATCTTCACACTGTTTGTGGTTTCTGGTGATGGAGTTTCAACTGCCTGTAATACAGCAAAACCAGCTACAATTTTTAATCTCTATCTTGGAATAGTCTGTCATCCTGTAGTTGGAGGGATTTTACCATCTGTCACCACAACCAGCTTTATGAACAAAAGAATCTGCCCTATGCATTCTTTTCATATTCTGGGTATTTCTCAGTGTGGCAATTGAGTGTTTGAAATGCTATGGCAAGGATGTGTAGTGAGGGGAAAGATAGCAAAGGGAAGATGGCTGGAGACTTGAAGGCCCTGTTTACCTAAAAAAAAAAAAAAAATTAAGATAAAGACCAAAAAATCTATTATTAAATCTAAGATTTAAGAAAGCCTACCATGAAACATTAAAATTTTCTTAATACTAGCATTAGCCTAAAACAGAGGTTCTCAACCTCAGCCAATTTTGTCCACCAGGGCACATTTAGCAATGTCTGGAGACATTTTTGGTTGTCACACTGGGATGTGTGTGCTATTGGCATCTAGTGGGTAGAGACTAGGGTTGCTACAAAACATCCTACAATGCACAGGATAGCCCCACAACAAAGAATTATCCAGCTCAACATGTCAAATAGTTGAGAAACCCTACGCTAAAACACATAAAGGAACATAGGAAGACCATTATCCTAATAAACAGATATAACTCACTTATCGAGGGCCTACTATGTGCCAGGCACTCCACTGGGTGCTGGAGTACAGTGATAAGCAAGATATAGCCAGCCCCTATTCTCATGGAGTGAGACACAAATAATAATAGAAGGTGACAAATAAGTATTCTAACAGGATAAATAAAGGGTGCTGTGGAGACACAGAGAAGAGGGACACTCAACTGGGACTTGGGAAGTCAGAGCCAGTTTTCCAGAGGAAGCAATGTTTTAAGGTGAGGCTTGAAGGAGGAGCCAGATAAGGGAAAGCTGGGGAGAAGCATGTTCTAGACAGAGAGAACAGTACAGGCAAAGGCCCAGAGGCAAGAAAGAATATGTCTATACAGGTAGACAGTAGAGAGCCTGGGGAGAGTAAGAAGAAAGGACATCAGAGAGATTGACAGATACCAGGCCCTGAAAAACCTTGTAGTCCATGGTATGGAGTTTCTACTTTTTCTTATGGTCAGTGGCAAGTTACTAAAGTGTTAAGCAAGGGAATGACATGATCAGATTTAAGCTTTTCTTTTTTACAAGTTATTCAAATTGCTATTTATTCTTTAAAATATTTATGAGTATTTTCAATCTGAATTAAATATCTACCGTGCATATCTATAGTCATTATACAGACATGAACTACAGAAATAATTTAACACAGCAATTCAAAATAATTGTTTCAAACAACCCAATTGAAAAATGGGCAGAGGACCTGAAGACACATTTCTCCAAAGAGGACATACAAATGACAAATAGACATATGAAAAAATGCTCAACATCACTAATCATCAGAGAAATGCAAATAAAAACCACAATGAGATATCACCTCACCTCAGTCAGAATGGCTATCATCAACAAGACAAATAGTAACAAGTGTTGGAGAGGCTGTGGAGAAAAAGGAACCCTCATACATTGTTGGCGGGAATGCAGACTGGTGCAGCTGCTATGGAAGGCAGCGTGGAGGTTCCTAAAAAAATTACGAATAGAATTACGGTATGACCCAGGAATCCCTTTCCTGGGTATCTACAAAAAAGTCTGAAAACATTTATCCATAAAGACAAGTGTGCTCCAATGTTCATTGCAGCTTTATTTACGGTGGCCAAGACATGGAAACAACCAAACTGTCCTTCGATAGATGAATGGATAAAGAAGTTGTGGTATATATACACAATAGAATACTATTTGGCGGTAAGAAAAGATGAAATAGGAACATTTGTGACAACATGGGTGGATCTTGAGATTATGCTAAGCGAAATAAGTCAGACAGAAAAAGCAGAGAACGATATGATTTCACTGATATGTGGTATATAAACCGAAAACAACAAAAGAACAAGAGAAACAACTGAAAGAACAAAAACTCACACACAGACAATAGTTTAGTGGTTACCAGAGGGTAAGCGGGGGGGGGGGGGTAAAAGGGGTCTAGAAGAGGGTAAACAGGGTCTAAGATATGGTGATGGAAAGAGAACTGACTCTGGGTAGTGAACACACAATGTGAGCTATAATGTATTACAGAATTGTACACCTGAAATCTATGTAACTTTACTAACAAATCTTGCCCGAATAAGTTTTAAATTTAAAAAAATAATTGTTTCTTCAACTCACTAAAACATTACATAAAGTAAAATGAAATTTCCCTTGCATTGACATTTGACAAAATTCTTAGAGAATTTTCTGTAAGGCCTTCTGAGGTCTTACAGGGACAACAAATAAATGAGCAAAAAGATTAGAGAAAAGTCAATTACATCCATATATGAAACACATTGCTAAGATTAAAAAAATAGCATGGTTTTTACTTATGTTTTGTGCTCTTTATATTTCATAAATATTCTATTTGTTTGAAAAAAACTGGGCCCTCTAATTTATAACAGAATCCCTCATATCCACACTTAAATTGGAAACTTGAAACCGATTTCAAAGAGTATATTTATTTGGAATGAATAAGAGCTGATCTGTTTCAAGATTAACAATATTTTGGGAATTTGGATAATTTTATTCCCAGAGTTATTTTTGCTTCTACCACTTAGTATAGCCCTGCCATTTCCCCAATTTTTGCTCTTGGTTTTTCTCTTTTTTATAGAATAAGAAACTAAATACCAGGTCTGACAATTAAGTTCACTAACTTGTTGCAATGATGTTGCTAATCTTATTTTATATCAGAGGAGTTATTCATTATAAATTTGCACCAACTGGACAGTTAACCAAATTATGATTTTTTTAAGTACTGAAAAGGCTGCGTGAAATAGACGATCTGAACTTTTCCCCAACAATTCATGGCTCTTGCATCATGATAATGCACCAGCTCACACAGCACTGCCTGTGAGGGAGTTTTTAGCCAGTCAACAAATAACTGCATTGGAACACCCTCCCTATTCACCTGATCTGGCCCCCAGTGACTTCTTTCTTTACCTGAAGATAAAGGAAATATTGAAAGGAAGACATTTTGATGACATTCAGGGCATGGTTTTTAAAGGAGTAATCTAATGTCTGGACAGTCAGTTAGGGACAGAAGACGTTTCATAGGAACTTGAATGAACAGGGCTCCACTACACCCTCCCAAAATAGCAGCCTCATCACCTGACATATTCCACTTCCCTAGTTTTATTCCTTAGAGTCCTAAAAGCGTTTCCTCTTCAGGAGCACTTTTATATGCAGATGCCTAGACCTATGAGGCCAGTGCCCTAATCTAATACCTTAATTGTCAGTTAATGCTTGAGCAGGGGCTAGTCTGTTGGTATGCTCCTAATGCGGCGTTTCCGAAATCAACTTCACCAATTGCATCGTTTTTCTAATGGCCAGCCCTGCCCAGAGAATTATTAATATGTTCTTATTGTGCTGGAATAATGTGAGGTAGTTCAGGTACTTTGTCATTTGTTATTAGGCAAAACCTGGAAGATTCCAAATGATACCAGTATGCCTATTTTGAACTAAAGATCAAGTTCCTTAACATAATGCGTCTTCTCTCTTGCCCTAGGAATTAAAGCAGGACATCTCCAGCTTTCGATATGAAGTGCTTGACCTCTTAGGAAATAGGAAACACCCAAGGAGAAGCTTTTCCACCAGCAGCACTGAACTCTCTCAGAGGGATGATACCAATGATGGCAGTGGTGGGGCTCGGGCCAAATCCAAGAGTGTCTCTTTCAATTTACACTGCAAGAAAAAGGCCTGCCATGGGCCATCTCTCATCAGAACCATGCCAAGAGACAGTGGTGCCCAAGGGAAGTTAAAAGCTGAGTCAAGCAAACGCTCTTTCATGGGTTCTTCTCTCAAGAAACTGGGTCTCCTATTCTCCAAGTTTAATGGTCATATGTCTGAACCCAGTTCACAGCCAATGTATACAATTTCTGATGGAATCGTTCAGCAGCACTATATGTGGCAGGACATCAAATATTCTCAGATGAAGAAAGGGAAATCAGAGGCCTGTTCTCAAAGTGAAATTAACCTCAGTGAGGTAGAATTAGGTGAAGCCCGGGGCCCTGCTCAGAGCAGTGAGTGCCCTCTAGCCTGTTCCAGCTCTCTGCACTGTGTATCCAGTATCTGCTCCTCAAATTCTAAACTTTTAGACTCCTCAGAGGATGTATTTGAAACTTGGGGAGAGGCTTGTGACCTGCTCATGCACAAATGGGGTGATGGACAGGAAGAACAAGTTATAACTCGACTCTAAGCCAAGCCTCTATCACCTGTTCTGGAACTCAACATAAAATTGATCTGAAAGGTGACATAGAGTATGATTCCCTCACTGCCCCCAACCCAAGAAAGGAGAGGGAAACACCTATTATTTTCACCATCTTTTATAGCCACAGTCTCCATTTTTGTTCTTGTTATTATTACTACTACCGTATTTCCCCGAAAATAAGACCTAACTGAAAAATAAGCCTTAGCATGATTTTTCAGGATGACATCCCCTGAACATAAGCCCTAATGAGCCTTTTGGAGCAAACATTAATATAAGACCCAGTCTTACTTTCTGGGAAACACGGTATGATTTGCTTTTTATACCTGTAAACACTAAGTCCATTACACAACCAACCAAAGGGAAGTATGCCACTAATTAGCAAAGGTGCAGTTGGGTGCTTAACCCTCTGGTTTTGCTTTTCTTACCCTTGCTTCCTTGAAGCTCAGGTGCCACTGTTGCTGCTGCAGATTCCTGACCTTCCTCAGCATCTCACACCATTTTCCCACAGACTGAAGAATGTGTTCAGCGGTCCCCATTAGCTCTAAAATAAGGCAAACTAACCTGCCTATCTCTGTTACCCTTCAGTGCTCCACGCTGCCCATTCTGGTTCAATGAACAGCATCAAAAGGAGACTGAACAGCCTGTAAAGAGCTGTCAGCTTGTGCTTTCTAGTATAACTGGCATTCTTGTTCTTTTTGTTTTTAAACACTACAACCTCTCCTTATTGTGGGGGCTGTTGAATTTTTTGTTTCTTAAAGATGTGATAGATTTCTAATGTGTGCCAATGAATATTTACCCCATAGTATACATCATATCTAATAAGTTAGTGAATTCCTTTCCTGTATTTGTGTATTTCAGTTAACTTACTACATTTTAAAATTTGATAGTATCAAGATTAATATTTAGGATGTGTACTGTTTTTAAAAATTTCTACTGCATTCTAACCAATGGTCACTACATCTCATACATTGGCAACAAAATATAATTAGCTGGTATATTTATAGGGTCCTATCTACTGTTGATAGTTTTAATCATCATTGCTATTGAAAAGCATTTCTAACATAAAAAGCTGGATTTGAAAATATTTTTTTATCAGAAAAATGACATCTTGTTGAGGTGTGGAAATCTAAAAAGAACATCTTTAATTAATTGCTTTCTGATAAAAAAACAACAAAACAATTTTAGATCTAGATAACCTGATTCAGGTTGCTGTTTTAATATTCACTTGGGGCAATGGAATTGCATGTGCAAACTTATGTTAGGTATATAACATAACCCTACTGATTTCATGGAACTATAAACACGATCCAAATCCTGTCTTCAAAGAAAGCTGCAATTATACATCCAAACAAATTATTTTCCACAGCTTAAGAGGACCTCATCAGAATACAAAGCTGTAGGTTAAAAATGAACTCTATAATGCATATGGTCATCATATTAGACCCAATAACAACCAAGCAATAACCTGCTACAAAAGTGTTTTGTTTTGTCTTGTTACCAACATTAGCACAAAGTTATCCCCACCTTACTCTAACATATGACCTGAAACAGCCCTACCTAGGTCTGGGTCGGGAGATTAAATTAACAGTGTGTAGCTCAGAAATGTAAGAGTTAGGTGTCGCCCTGTTCTTGTAAATGTCAACAGCAATAGGAATCCATCTAAATTCTTATGTATACCTTCTGGTGAAAGTAAGTGAAATGAAACATTTTCAAACAATGCAAATATGCCTTCAAAATAGCTTTTGACAGTGTACTTTCTGTTATTCGAATTGATTAGAATTTCCAGCCCTAGCTTCCGTAACTGATGGTCAATATATTCCACATGAAGAAGAGACAAATTGTGGGGGGATGGAGAACAGGAGGAGGTGTTGAAGAATAAAGCTCAGATCCAGGGAAAAGTGATCAAGAGAATAAACTGCATCAAAGACCCATTTGGCAAGTCATAGTCCCAAAATAATTCCTTGATGAAGGAATGATCATTTATTCAAATCCAACTTCTCTCCTACTTCGCTAAGTGGGACTATCATGAATGGCCCTCACATCAATAATAGGTTACTTTCCAGAAGGAAGGTTTCTAAAGTTACAGATTCAACTTTCCCAACTATCAAATTTTCTTTGAATAATAAATGGAACCTGGGCTACATTCCTGACTCATATTGATGGCACCAAAAACCAATACATGGCCCTATTTCATCAAAAGAAATAGATATCTCTTTCTCACAAATGCATGTACTTGGATAACCTTGTTCTGGCAGTTACTTTATCAGTTTGTCAGAAAACAAGAGTAGCCAGACATATAGCCATACTCCAAAATACAGTTTTCTCTCCATTATATTCTAAAGAGAGAATATGTACCAGAGGTGCCAAAAAAAAAAAATGTACACATTTTAAGAGATGTTATCTATGTATTACTTTTCAAAGTTGAATTGAATTACAGTAGCAATATGTAGCATGATGTTCGCTCAAAAGATGGCGCTAATCAAAAGAATGCCAGCGTGATTCATTGCATTATAATTTTAATAGTTTTTTTCCTTTCCTAAAATGTGTATACATTTTTTTGGCACCCTCTGTATAGATCATAATAGGCAATATCTATAACTGAAAGATATCAGTGTCCTATTTCATGGATAGCACATTCCTTTTCAGATCTTCTCAGGGTTAATGTCTTTGTGACTTGGGCTTAAGATGTCACTGGCTATGTTTAGACCCAGCTATGTTGGCAGTTCAGGTCAGTTAACTGTTAAGGCTACACAGCTACTGTCCTAACTTCCCTGTTGGTGACACCAACACCTTTATTAGCTCTGGCTCAGTAGAAAGAAGGAAGGGAAAGAGATTTGTGTTCACCTCTCTACCCTCTGGATCAGCTACTGTCAAGAAAAGTATTTCAAACCCAATGCTTAAGTATGTCCTCTGACCCTCAGGAAGATACAAGCCAACATGACTGTATAAATATAAAAAAAATTAGAGCTAAAAGAGAACCTTAGAGAGGATCTAGTCTATTCTAAACTCTTATTTTACAAATAGGAAAAAAAAAAGAGGCCTAAAGAAGGATAATGACTTGCTCAAGATCACAGAGCCAGTCAATAAACCCAAATCTTCTAGTTCATAGAAAAAAGATATTTATTATTAAGCATGAACATATATATATATGGAGATGTGAAAATGGAATGGCCACTATAGATACCTTTTTGTACATTTGCCCAAAATGCTGTGAACTCTCCAAATTTCTACTGACACATTTAAAAGTTAAAAATGTATTCCAAAGTCAAATATACTCATAATTATAAATGGCACAAGAATTATTTACTATTTATCAAAATATTTATACCACAGTTCACTTCCATTACTGTTGGCTCTCTTATCACATCTAGACACATGCATTCATTTGTTTGATTCTGCCATAATTACATTCAAGTCTCCATGATAATTAGTAAGGGTAATACTATGACAAAGAATATTACCATTGTTAAAGTATCTCCTCTACTTCTAGCTTTAAGTCCTATGGACTATAAAGACAGAGGAAAGATTCCAAATTCAAAATCATCACTTTCGGAAGATGCCAAATTTTACAGGAATATAAATGCTCCAAGTTATACTTCTGTCCACTTACATGAGAATATTGGAAAATATGCAGTTCTTTGTCTCCCATAGTCATCTTTTGTTCCACTCTGACCTAATTTAGCTACTCATATTTCAGCTAAGTCCAAAACATTTAAACATCTGTCTGCAATTTGATTAAAGAACTTTAAAAGTTGTCTAACTTTTCAATGACTTACATAATAAATACCTTTGTATTAAGAACTTTACAGTTCCTATGGCAGTGCAAACCCTCCCCTGTAAATTTCATTGGGAATTTGAGTGAAAAATGAGTTGATCCCTTAGCAAGAAAATACAAATAACCATTTGATGTTCATATTACCTCGTGGGTGAGACTCAAGTGGTGTTTTGACCAACAGTTTTAAGTTGCCCAGACCTTGTTTTGTTGAACCATCAGATAAAAAGTACTTGAAGTTAGGCAGACATTCTTTCCTGTTTAAAATTACATAAGAAAATTAATATTATTTTGGTAATCAAATTATCAAAACAGTGCTAATAAACAGATTGCTTGTATAGACATAGCCAATGTAAGTTGATGTAATTGTTCGGATCATTTTAAATAACCTCTTCATACCTACCTGTCAGGTCCCTCAACCCCAACCCCTGCAGACTTGCCTCATGTATGGGTAGTTTAGATTGTTTGTTTGGCTTGCGTTATCTAGATAATTGTTCTAACTATCCACTTTGTTGGTATAGAATTAGCCACTGGGAACTGAGTACCCCAATTCAATATTAGCATTACTTTAGTAGAGAAAAATGTTATTTCTACTGTATTTCAAATGACCTTTTTCATCACTTTTTCCAACAGATGTGGGTTTTGGCTTGCATTGCTTTTTGGGAGATGTTTGTAAAAGTGAGAACCTTGTCTGTGTACACACACACACACACACACACATACACACATACAATGAAACTGAGTAACATTTGATAGTTCACACCTTGGATCTTTATCCCTGTTGTTAATTACTAAATTGTTTTTAAGGGAGGACAAGCAGGAATGACTACAATGGAAAAAAACTTCCTGAGATGTGGTAAGGAATTGCTAAAATGAACTGCTACCAAGGCATCCACTGTAGCACAACTCTTAATATTAGAGCTCTCAGGATTTGGGGTTTTTGGTTTGAAGAAAAAATAAAGCATTTAGGGCAGAAGAACCTAACCTGTAAAAATGAAAATACAGATTTTTGGTGAAATAAGTAAATCGACATACTTCAGATTTACTTCGCACTTGCGATATTACTATTTATATGCTGATATGTGGCCTAAGGTTTCCATCTATATGCTGCATGTTTTCCAAGAAAGGTGCTGCTAGATGGTTGAGAGCTTTACTTTTAAAGAATGGAATGTTAAGAAACAAATGAGTTAATTGCTGGAATAATACAGGCAGCAGGCTAGTGTGCTCTAGCGTTTTTAAACTCACTGTTTTATTCCCACTCTAGAGTGGATTTGTAACTCATATGTACCTGTTAGTTTATTCAATGAGATGTGATCTTTTTTTTTTTTTTAAAGATAAACCCTCAGTCTTTGTGGTACTTGAAAGACATGTATATATTAAGAATTATAATGTTTAAATATAATATTAAGTGGAATGTCCTTATGCCAAAACGAAGTTTATTTTTTTATTTTTCAATTACAGCTGACATTCATTCTAATAGTTTCATGTGTTCAGCACAGTGGTTACACATTTACATAAATTTATGAAGTGATCCCCTGAATTAATCTGGTACCCCCCTGGCTCTATTTAGACATAGTTATTATAATACTTATGACTATATTCATTATGCTGTACTTTACATCCATGTGATTATTTTGTAACTACCAACTCATACTTTTTTTGTGAATTTTTTTTTATTAGTTTCAGGTGCACAAAACAAAGTAATAGTTAGATATTTATCACTTGTATCCCTCACAGTGTCAACCCCCTCCCCCCATCCACTATCCCTCTGATATCGCACACAGCCATTATATTTCCACTGTCTCTATTCCTAATGCTGCACTCTGCTTCTTGTAACTATATATATATATAATATATATATATATATATTATACATATAATATATATATAATATATATATATATAATTATAGTCGACATTCATTATTGTTCAGCTTCAGCTTCAGGTGTACAGTGCAGTGATCAGGCATCTACATCTTCCCTGAGGTGGTCTCCCTAACAAGTGTCCATCAGATACCCCACAGAACCTTTATGACATTATTGATTACATTCCCCAATTTGACTTTTGTAACCCTGTAGCAATCTTGTGGTTACTGATGGTGCTTCCTAATCCCCTCACCTTCACCCTTATCCCCACCACCTTCCCATCTAGCAACCCACATTTTTTCTTTTATGTTTCTGAGACTCTTTCTGATTAGTACGTTCATTGAGTCTTTCTCTAGATTCCACACACATAAGTGAGATCATAAGGCATTTGACTTTCACTGTCTGATTTATTTCACTTAATATAACGTTCTCCAGGTCCATCCAAGTTGTTGCAAATGGTAAGATTTCTTTCTTCTTTAGGGCTGCGTGATACTCCATTGTATAAATGTACCACAGATTCTTAATCCAGTCATCTACCAATGGGCATTTCAGTTGTTTCCATGTCTTGGCTATTGTGTATAGTGCTGCAATAAACATAGAGGTGCATAAATTTTTTTGAATTAGAGTTTGGGATTTCTCCGGATAGATACCTAGGGGTGGAACTGCTGGATTTTAAGGTAGTTCCATTTTCAGATTTTTGAGATACCTCCATACTGTTTTCCATAGTGGCTGCACCAATCTGCAATCCGACCAACAGTGCAAAGGGTTCCCTTTCCTCCACGTCCTTGTCAGCACTTATTTGTTGATTTATTGATGATAGCCATTTTGACTGGGGTGAGGTAGTGTCTCATTGTGGCTTGTATTTGCATTTCTCTGATGGTTAGTGAAGTTGAGCATTTTTTCATATTTCTGTTTCCTTCTGTATGTCCTTTTTAGAAAAATGCCTCTTTTATTAATTAAAGTTAATTGGGGTGACAATTGTTAGTAAAGTTACATAGATTTCACGTGTACAATTCTGTATTACATCATCTATAAATCCCACTGTGTGTTCACCACCCAGTCAGTTCTCCTTCCATCACCATATATTTGATCCCCTTCACCCTCATCTCCCACCTCCCTCCCCCCTTTCCCTCTGGTAACCACTAAACTATTGTCTGTGTCTATGAGTTTTTGTTTCTCATGTGTTTGTCTTGTTCTTCTGCTGTTTTTGGTTTATATACCACATATCAGTGAAATCATATGGTTCCCTGCTTTTTCTGTCTGACTTATTTCGCTTAGCATTATAATCTCAAGATCCATCCATGTTGTCACAAATGTTCCTATTTCATCTTTTCTTACCACCAAATACTATTCCATTGTGTATATATACCACACTTCTTTATGCATTCATCTATCGAAGGACATTTTGGTTGTTTCCATGTCTTGGCCACCGTAAACAAAGCTGCAATGAACATTGGAGCACACTTGTCTTTATGGATAAATGCTTTCAGATTTTATGGGTAGATACCCAGGAAAGGGATTCCTGGGTCATACCGTAATTCTATTCGTAATTTTTTTAGGAACCCCCACACTGCCTTCCATAGCGGCTGCACCAGTCTGCATTCCCACCAGCAGTGTATGAGGGTTCGTTTTTCTCCACATCCTCTCCATCACATGTTACTATTTGTCTTGTTGATGATAGCATTTCTAACTGGGGTGAGGTGATACTCATTATGGTTTTTATTTGCATTTCTCTGATGATTAGTGATGTTGAGCAGCTTTTCATATGTCTATTTGCCATTTGTATGTCTTCTTTGGAGAAATGTCTCTTCAGGTCCTCTACCCATTTTTCAATTGGGTTGTTTTAGAAAACTGCCTCTTCATGACCTCTGCCCATTTTTTAATTTGGTTGTTTGTTTTTTTGGAGGTGAGTTGAGTGAGTTTTTTATAAATTTTGGATATTAACCCCTTATTGGATATATCATTGGCAAATACCTTCTCCAATTCAGTAGGATCCCTTTTTGTTTTATTGATAGTGTCCTTGCTGTGAAAAAAATTTTCAGTTTGATGTCATCCCACATGTTTATTTTTTCTCTTGCTTCCCTTGCCCGAGGGGATATATCAGTAAAAATCTTACTCTGGGTAATATCTGTAAAGTTTCTTCCTATATTTTCCTCTATGAATTTTATAGTTTCACATCTTACATTTAAGTCTTTAAGCCATTTTGAATTTATTCTTCTATATGGTGTAAGGAAGTGGTCCAGCTTCTTTTTTTTTTTTTTTTTTTTTTGCAGGTGTCTGTCCAGGTTTCCCAGCACCATTTATTGAATAGACTGCATTTACCCCACCATAGATTCTTGCTTCCATTTTCATACATTAAATGACCATGTAGGCATGGATTTATTTCTGGGCTCTCTACTCTGTTCCATTGATCTATGTGTCTGTTTTTATGCCAGTACCATGCTGCTTTGATTACTGTAGCCTTGTAGTATAATTTGAAGTCAGGTATTGTTATACCTCCCACTTTGTTCTTATTTCTCAAGATTTCCGAGGCTTTCTGGGGTCTTTCATGGTTCCATATAAATTTTAGGATTATATGTTCTATTTCTGTGAAAAACGTCCTTGGTAGTTTGATAGAAATTGCGTTGAATATGTATACTGCCTTAGGCAGTATGGACATTTTAACTATATTAATTCTTATAATCCATGAACAAGGTATGTGCTTCCATCTATTTGTAACTTCTTAAATTTCTCTCTTCAGTGTCTTATAATTTTCTGAGTACAGATCTTTTACTTCTTTGGTTAAATTTATTCCCAGGTATTTTATGGTCTTTGAAGCAATTGTAAATGGGATTATTTTCTTATTTCTCCTTCCAATCTTTTATTATTGGTATATACAAATGCAACTGATTTCTGAATATTAATTTTGTATCCTGCTACTTTACTAAATTCTTTTATCAGCTCTAATAATTTCTTGGTGGAGTCTTTAGGGTTCTCTATATATAGTATCATGTGATCTGTATATAATGAGAATTTTACTTCCTCCTTACAAGGATAGATTTTGGATAGCTTTTATTTCTTTCTCTTGTTCTATTGCAGTGGCTAGAACTTCCAGCACTATGTTGAATAATGGTGGGGAAAGTGGGCAACCTTGCCTTGTCCTGATCTTAAGGGGAATGGTTTTAGCTTTTCCCCATTGAGTATGTTATTAGCTGTGGGTTTATCATATAAGGCCTTTAATATCTTGAGATATGGTCCTTCTATCCCGACTTTCTTAAGGGCTTTTATCATAAATGGCTGCGGGATTTTGTCAAATGCTTTTTCTGCATCTATTGATAAGATCATATGATTTTTATTTTTCATTTTGTTAATGTGGTGTATCACATTAATGGATTTGCGGATGTTGAAACACCCTTGCATACCAGGAATGAATCCCACATGATCATGGTGTATGAACTTTTTAATGTATTGCTGAATTCTGTTTGCTAATATTTTGTTGAGGATTTCTGCAACTATATTCATTAGAGATATTGGCCTGTAGTTTTCTTTTTTTGCAGTCTTTGTCTGATTTTGGGATCAGGGTGATAGTGGCCTCGTAAAAAGTGTCTGTGAGCCTTCCCTCCTTCTGGATTTTCTGGAAGAGCTTGAGGAGAATAGGTGATAATTCTTTTTTGAATGTTTTGTAAAATTTACCTATAAAGCCATCTGGACCAGGGCTTTTGTTTGTTGGGAGCTTGTTGATTACTGATTCAATTTCCCTGGTGGTAAACAGTCTATTCAGGTTTTCCTTTTCTCCTTGAGTTAACTTTGGAAGGTTGTATGCTTCTAGAAAATTGTCCATTTCTTCTAGATTGTCAAATTTGTTGGCATATAGTTGCTCATAGTAAATTCTTAAATTTGTTTTATTTCTTTGGTGTCTGTTGTGACTTCTCCTCTTTCATTTCTGATTTTATTAATTTGGGTCCTCTCTCTTTTTTTTTTTTTGATCAGTCTTCCTAAAGCTTTGTCGATTTTATCTTTTCTAACAACCAACTCTTGGATTCATAGATCTTCTGTATTGTTTTTCTGGTTTCTATTTCTTTTATCTGCTCTGATCTTTATTATCTCCTTCCTTGTACTCCCTTTGGGCTTATTTTGCTGTTCTTGTTCCAGATCCCTTAAGTGTGAAGATAAACTGTTGATGAGTGATTTTTCTTGTTTCTTTAGGTAGGCCTGCAATGAATTTCCCTCTTAGGACTGCTTTCGCTGCATCCCATAGATTTTGGGTCGTTGTGTTTTCATTTTCGTTTGTCTCGAGATATCTTTTGATTTCTTCCTTGATCTTATGGTTGACCCATTCATTATTTAGTAAAATGGTATTCAGCCTCCATGAATTGGTGTGTCTTCCAGTTTTTTTCCTGTAGTTCATTTAAAATTTCATAGCACTGTGGTCAGAGAAGACAATTCGTATGATTTCAATTTTCTTAAATTTATCAAGATTTGTTTTGTGGCCTAACATGTGGTCTATCTTGGAAAATCTTCCATGTACCCTTGTGAAGAACGTGTATTCTGCAGCTTTGCGGTGAAATGCTCTGCAAATATCGATTAAATCCAAGTCGTCCAATGTGTCATTTAAGGCCATTGTTTCCATATTGATTTTCTGTCTGAAAGACCTGTCCCTTGTTGTCAGAGGTGTGTTGAAGTCCCCTACTATGGTGTTACTGTTGATCTCTGTCTTTATGTCAGTCAATATCTGTTTTATATATTTAGGTGCTCCTATGTTGGGTGCATAGACGTTTGCTAGGGTTATGTCCTCTTGTCGGATCAATCCCTTTATTATTATATAGTCCCCTTCTTTGTCTTTTAATATATTCTTCATTTTAAAGTCTATTTTATCAGATATAAGTATTGCAACTCCTGCTTTTTTCTCCTTTCCATTTGCAGGAAACACCTTACTCCATGCCTTCACTTTCAGCCTGTGTGTGTCTTTTGAACTGAGGTGAGTCTCTTGTATACAGCATATACAAGGGTCTTGCTTTCTTATCCACTGAGCCACCCTTTGTCTTTTGATTGGAGCATTCAATCCATGCAAAGTGATTATTGATGGCAATAGTTATTGCCATCTTTTAAATTTGTAGTTAGATTGTTTTCATCTTTCTATTGTTTACAGAAGCCCTTTGAATATTCCCTGCAATGCTGGCTTGGTGGTAATAAATTACTTTAGCTTATTTTTTTCTGGGAAGCTCTTTATCTCTCCTTCAATTTTAAATGATAACCTTGCTGGATGAAGCAATATAGGTTGTAGGCCTTTGTTTTCCATCACTTTGTGTATCTCCTGCCACTCCCGCCTGGCCTGCAAAGTTTCTGTAGAAAAATCATTTGCTAGTCTTACAGAAGTTCCCTTGTATGAAACCCACTGTTCTTCTCTTGCTTCTTTTAGGATTCTCTCTTTGTCTTTAACCTTTGCAATTTTAATGTAATGTGTCTTGGTGTGTACCTGTTTGGGTTTATCCTGTTGGAACTCTCTGCACTTCCTGGGCTTGCATGTTGGTTTCCTTCACCATGTTAGGGAACTTTTTAGACAGTATTATTTCAAATATGTTCTCGATCCCTTGCTTCTTCTCTTCACCTTCTGGTTTTCCTATGATGCGCATGTCGTTGCACTTGACGTTATCCCAGAGGTCTCTTACACCGTGTTCATTGCTTTTATTGCTTTTTCTTTTTGTTGTTTGGATGATCTCTGCTAAGTCTTTGATTGTCTTATAAGTCACTGATTTGATCCTGCCCTTCATCTAACCTGCTGGTAATTCCTTCAAGTGTGTTCTTTATCCCAGTTATTGCATTCTTCAGTTCAAATTGGTTGTTCATTATGTTTTCTTTATCCTTCTTTATGTCTTCACTAAGCTCCTTAAACATTCTTATCATCAGTGTTCTGAACTCTGTCTCTGATAGAATGGTTACCTCTATTTCATTTGGTTCCATTTCTGGAGGTGTCTGCTATTCTTTTATTTGGGACGTTTCTTTGTTTCCCCATTCTGGCTGACTCTCTGTGTTTGCTTTGATGTACTAGGTAGATCCCCTAGGATTCTTAGTTTTTGCTGGGTTATGTGTCCTTTATATTGTAGTATGTGTCCTTTATATTTGACTTGCACCACTTCCTTCTCCTCTGCGTATGCTCCAAAGGTGACTCTTGTCTTGTGTATATTGTCCTATTAAAGTTGATCTTGATTGCTTTTAGCTTGTGTGTTGGTGGGGTTGACTCCTAGGATGACTAGTTGTGAGACTTTGCTCTGCCCACAACAGGATGTTCTGCTGCGTGAGGGTTGACTGCTTAAATGAGGTTTGGTCTCTATGGGCTCTTGTGCCTGTACAGAATTCCCTCTGGGTGTGTCACTTGTAGGTCAAACCCAGTAGTACTCTGGTTAGGTCTGGAGTTCGCCTTGGGTGTGTTGAATCTTGTGCCTCTTGAGCTGGTCCCTGGTTTAGGGCAATTTCAGGAAAAAGAAAATCACCAAGCACAACAACAACAACAACAAAGAAAAAAACCAAATACATTCACATGTAAAAACGACCGATAATCCACACTGAACACTTGCAAAAATGTCAAAGATACAAAAACAAAACAAAGCAAAAAAAGCAGCACCTGTCTTGGCTTAAGCCCACCAAGTAATCTCCAGGTTGTCCTCTGCTGTACCAAAGCGTCCTCTGTATATTGTGCAGGCAGAGCCAGTTACCTGGTGTCCAGAGTGACCTTGGGACTGCAGATTTAGATGAGTGGCGTAAGGAGCCTGGATGGTAGTTTCTACAAAGTCTGCAGTTTCTGCTCTTGCCTGTACATATGCACACTGAGAGTAACACAACCAGCCCTGTTCCCAGCTCTCCTGAGTCTTAGGGCATGTCTTCCGTGTGTGTGTGTGTGTGCGTGTGTGTGTGTGGTGGGTGGGAGATTTCTGAGCTGCTGAAAGCCCGAGCTGCATCTGCTGCCTACTGCTAATCCCTGGGAGTATATCCGCAGTTGTAATTGCCCTGCCCTAGGCAGGCCAGAAAGGGTGGGGGCTGGGGATGGAGGAGTCTTTTCTCTCCCAGCCCAGTAGTATCACACTCTTCCCAGCCTTTTCCCTGGGTCAGAGGTGTGCTGCATGCCAGGTCTTCCCAGATCCTGAGCACTAAGTCTCCTCTGTAATCTGACACTCCTCCTCAGTTCAAGGGCCATCTTAAGTCTCTGGAAGGGCAGGGTTAGGATTGGGATAGTGGGGGGAGGGGCCCAGGTAAGTAGTTTATGTCTTTTGTCTGACCTACAGCCCAGCTGGAGGTCTCAGCTGAGTATTTGAGGCCTCAAATACTGGATATGCTGCTCTCGGTGGGAGAGATCAGCTGTGGGACACAGGGAAAGAGCCCATCTCCTGGCTTTTGTGGTCTCTGTTCTGACCTGGGACCCCCTGCATGTCTGCTGCAGCGGATGCGGGCAACATCTCTACTCTGCTCCCTTCCCTCATCCCCTGCTCTCCCAATTTGCCCACCTTCCAGTAATCCTCGTACGAGTCTCTTAGCTGTTCTGTGTGATGAGCAGAGAGTCCTTTGATGGGTTATAGATGTTCAATATGGCCTAAAATCATACTTCTTAATCCCTTCACCTTTTTCACCCAGTACCCCAAACCCCTCCCATCTGGCAACCATCAGTTTATTCTCTGTATCTACAAATCAGTTTCTGTTTTCATTATTTTGTACTTTACATTCCACATATAAGTGAGATCATATGGTATTTGTCTCTGACTTATTTCACTTAACATAATACTCTCTAGGTCCATCCACATTGTTGCAAATGGGATGATTTCATTCTTTTTTATGACCAAGTAATATTCCACTGTATATATGTACCATATCTTCTTCATCCAGTCATCTATTGATGGGCACTCGGGTTGCTTCTGTACCTTGGCTATTGTAAATAATGCTGCAATGAGCATAGGGGAACATGTATCTTTTTGAAGTAGTGTTTTGGATTTCTTTGAAATCCAGGAGTGGAAACACCGGGCCATAGGGTAGTTCAATTTTTAATTTTTTTAAGGAAATTCCAAACTGTTTTGTTAGTGGCTGCACCAATTTGCAATCCCACCAACAGTGCAAACAGGGTTCCCTTTTCTCCACATCCTCACCAACACTTGTCTTTGTTGATTTATTGATGACAGCCATTCTGACAGGTGTGAGGAGATACCTCATTGTGGCTGCAGTTTGTATTAATCTGTGATTAGTAACATTGAGCATCTTTTCACATGCCTTGGCCATCTGTATGTAATCTTTGGAGAAATGTCTATTCGGGTCCTCCGCCCATTTTCTTTAATTGGATTTTTTTTATGTTGGATTTTTACACATTTTGGATATTAACCCCTTAACAGATACATCGTTGGCAGAACACTCTAAATACGAAATTTTCTTTTACATAAACTTAATGGTAACCACTCAAAAAATATAGAACTGAAATACACAATATAATAAAAGAAGAAAAAGAGGGAGAAACCATAGAATACAACCTCACTGAAATAATAGCAACGAGAAGGCAAAGAAACAATGGAGACACAGTCCTACCAGAAAACCAAAAATAGAATAATAGGAAATCCTCATATATCAATAATCACCCTAAATGTAAATGGACTGAACTCACCAAAAAAAAAAAAAAAAGAAGAAGAAGAAGAAGAAAAAAAACAACACACAGAGTAGCAGATAGATCAAAAAACTAAAGCCAACCACATGCTGCCTCTAAGAGACACATCTCAGCTACAAGGACAAATACAGACTCAAAGTGAAAGGCTGGAAATTGACACTCCAAGCAAATGGTATCCAGAGAAAATCAGGTGTACCTATACTGATATCAGATGAAACAGACTTTAGGATAAAAATGGTAACAAGAGACAAAGGTGGACATTTCATAATGATAAAGGGGATTATACAACAAGAAGACATAAAGTCATCAATATTTATGCCCCCAATAAGGGAGCACCGAAATATACCAAGCAACTACTAATAGAACTGAAGGGAGATATTGACCAAAACACAATTACAGTAGGGGACCTAATACATAATTGACAGCTATGGATAGATCATCCAAACAGAAAATAAATGAAGAAATAGCAGCCCTCAATGAAACATTAGACGAAATGGACATAACTGATATTCATATGGCATTTCATTCATCCTAGAATATTAGACTACACATTCTTTTCTAGTGTACCTGGAACATTATCAAGGATAGACCATATATTGGGACATAAAACTAGCTGCAGCAAATTTAAGAACATTGAAATCATACCGAGCATATTGTCTGATCACAAGGATTTGAAATTGATTATCAAATGCAAAAAGAAAGCAGGAAACACAACAAATATGTGGAGATCAAACAACATACTTTCAAAGAATGACTGGGTCAAAGAAGAAATAATAAATCAAAAGATACATAGAAAGAAATGAGAATGAAAATGCATCCTACCAAAATTTTCGAGATGCATCGAAAGCAGTTTCAGGAGGGAAATTATATCATTATAGGCCTATCTCAAGAAACAAGAAAAATCCCAGATAAACCATCTCACATTACACCGTAAAGAACTAGAAAAAGAACAACAAATGAAACCCAATGTCAGCAGAAGGAAGGAAGTAATACAAAATCACAGCAGGACTAAATGATATAGAGAACAAAATGACAATAGAAAATAATTAATGCGCCAAAGAGTGGGTTTTTTCAAAGGATTAATAAAATTGACAAATCCTTGGCTAGTCTCACTATGATAAAGAGAAAAGCCATAAATAAACAAAATCAGAAATGAAAGAGGGGAAGTCACCATGGATGCTACAGAAATACAAAGGACCATCCAAGAATACTATGAAGGACTATATGCCACTAAATTCAATAACAAAGAAGAAATGGCCAAGTTCTTAGAAACATACAGCCTTCCTAGGCTGAATCACGAAGAACTGCAAAATCTAAATAGACCAATCAACAGAAAGGAAACTGAATCAGCCATCTGAAATCTTCCCAAAAGCAAAAGTCTGGGACCAGATGGCTTCACTAGTGAATTCTGCCAAACATCAAAAAGGATCTAATACCAATCCTACTCAAACTCTTCCAAAAAACTGAAGAACAGACAATACTCCCTAACTCATTTATGAGGCCGACATTACCCTAATACCAAAACCTGGTAAGGATAAAACAAAAAATTACAGATTAATATCTCTGATGAATACAGATGCAAAAATCCTAAACAAAATTCTAGCAAACTGCATACAGTAATGCATTAGAACAATGATACATCATGATCAAGTGGGGTTCATCCCACGGGCACAAAGATGGTTCAAAATAACATGCAAATTGATCAATGTGATACACCACATAAACAAAAGGACAAAAATCATATATCAATTGACACAGACAAAGCATTTGACAAGATACAACATCCATTTATGATTAAAACACTTAATAAAATAGGTATAGAAGGAAAATACCTTAACATGATAAAGGCCATACATGACAAGCCCTCAGCTAATCTCATAATTAATGGTGAAAAACTGAAGCCCTTTGCTCTACGTTCAGGAACACGACGGGCTGTCCCCTATCACCTCTGCTTTTCAACACAGTGTTGGAAGTCCTAGAGAGAGAAATCAGGCAAGAGAAAGAAATAAAAGGCATCCCAATTGGGAAGGAAGAAGTAAAAATGTTACTTTTTGCAGATGACATGATGCTATATGTAGAAAACCCTAAAGACACCACCAAACAGCTATTAGAAACAATAAATGGATACAGTAAAGTTGCCAGCTACAAAATCAACGTGTAAACGTCTACTGCACTCCTACATACTAACAATGAAATCTCAGAAAAAGAAATTAAAAAAATTTCTTTTGCAATTGCAACAAAAGAATAAAATACCTAAGGAATAAACTTAACCAAGGATGTGAAAGACCTATATACTGAAAATTACAAGACATTTTTTTTTAAATTTTATTTTTTAATTTATTGGGGTGACAATTGTTAGTAAAATTACATAGATTTCAGGTGTGCAATTCTGTATCGCATCATCCATAAATCACACTGTGTGTTCACCACCCAGAGTCAGCTCCCCTTCCATCACCATACATTTGATCCCCCTCACCCTCATCCCCCACCCCCCAACGCCCTTACCCTCTGGTAACCACCAAATTACGTTCCCCAGATTAATTTTCAAACCCGTGGCCATCCTATGGTCACCGATTGCCCTCCAATCCCCTCACCCTCCCCCCCCTCCCGCGCATCTAGCAACCCTCAGTTTTTCCTCTTTGTCTCCAAAACTGTTTCTGATTAGTTCATTCACTTATTCTTTTCTTTAGAATCCGCAAAGAAGTGAGATCAGATGGTACTTATCTTTCTCTGTTTGACTTATTTCGCTTAACATAATGTTCTCTAGGTCCATCCATGTTGTTGCAAATGGTAAGATTTCTTTCTTCTTTATGGCTGCATAATACTCCATTGTATAAATGTACCACAGTTTCTTAATCCAGTCATCTACCGAAGGGCATTTTGGTTGTTTCCATGTCCTAGCTATTGTGTATAGTGCTGCAATAAACATAGGAGTGCATAAAGATTTTTGAATTGAGGTTTTGGGTTTCTCCGGATAGATACCTAGGAGTGGAATTACTGGATCATAGGGTAGTTCCATTTTCAGATTTTTGAGATACCTCCATACTGTTTTCCATAGTGGCTGCACCAATCTGCAATCCCACCAACAGTGCACAAGCGTTCCCTTTTCTCCACATCCGCGCCAGCACTTGTTTGTTGATTTATTGATAATAGCCATTTTGACTGGGGTGAGGTGGTATCTCATTGTGGTTTTTATTTGCATTTCTCTGATGGTTAGTGAGGTTGAGCATTTCTTCATATGTCTGTTTGCCATCTGTATGTCCTTTTTAGAAAAATGTCTCTTCAAGTCCTCTGGTCATTTTTTAATTGGATCGTTTGTTTTTTTGGAGTTGAGTGAGTTTTTCATAGATTTGTGATATTAATCCCTTATCAGATATATCATTGGCAAATATCTTTTCCCATTCAGTAGGATCCCTTCTTGTTTTATTGATGGCTTCCTTTGCTGTGAAAAAACTTTTTAGTTTGATATAATCCCACATGTTTATTTTTTCTCTTACTTCTCTCGAGCGAGGGTATATATCAGTAAGAATCTTACTCCGGGTAATGTCTGAGAAGTTTCTTCCTATATTTTCTTCTAGGTATTTTATGGTTTCAGATCTTACATTTAAGTCTTTAAGCCATTTTGAATTTATTTTTGTATATGGTGTAAGGAGGTGTTCCAGCTTCATTTTTTTGCATGTGTCTGTCCAGGTTTCCCAGCACCATTTATTGAATAGACTGTCATTACTCCATTGTACATTCTTGCTTCCATTGTCGTAGATTAAATGGCCATATAGGCGTGGATTTGTTTCTGGACTCTCTATTCTGTTCCATTGATCTATGTGTCTGTTTTTATGCCAGTACCATGCTGTTTTGATTACTGTAGGCTTGTAGTATAATTTGAAGTCAGGTATTGTTATACATCCCACTTTGTCCTTATTTCTCAAGATTCCCTTTGCTATTCGGGGTCTTTTATGGTCCCATATAAATTTTAGTATTATGTGTTCTATTTCTGTGAAAAACGACGTTGGCAGTTTGATAGGAATTGCATTGAATATGTATATTGCCTTAGGCAGTATGGACATTTTAACTATATTAATTCTTCCTATCCATGAAGATGATATGTGTTTCCATCTATTTATATCTTCCTTCATTCCTTTCTTCAGTGTCTTATAATTTTCTGAGTACAGATCTTTTACTTCTTTGGTTAAATTTATTCCCAGGTATTTTATAGTCTTTGGAGCGATTGTAAATGGGATTGTTTTTTTAATTTCTCCTTCTGATGTTTTATTATTGGTATATACAAATGCCACTGATTTCTGAATATTAATTTTGTATCCTGCTACTTTGCTAAATTCATCTATCAGCTCCAACAGGTTCTTGGTGGAGCCTTTAGGGATCTCTATATATAGTATCATATCATCTGCATACAATGATAACTTTACTTCCTCCTTACCAATTTGGATGCCTTTTCTTTCTTTTTCTTGTCTGATTGCTGTGGCAAGAACTTCCAGCACTATGTTGAATAGAAGCAGAGATAGTGGGCAACCTTGCCTTGTTCCTGATCTTAGGGGGAATGGTTTTAGCTTTTCCCCATTGAGAATGATGTTAGCTGTGGGTTTGTCATATATGGCCTTTATTATGTTGAGATATGATCCCTCTATTCCCACTTTCTTAAGGGTTTTTATCACAAATGGCTGTTGGATTTTATCAAATGCTTTTTCTGCATCTATTGATATGATCATGTGATTTTTATTTTTCATTTTGTTTATGTGGTTTATCACATTAATTGATTTGCGGATGTTGAACCACCCTTGCATACCAAAGATGAATCCCACTTGATCATGGTGAATGATCTTTTTAATGTATTGCTGAATTCTGTTCGCTAATATTTTGTTGAGGATTTTTGCATCAGTGTTCATTAGAGATATCGGCCTGTAGTTTTCTTTTTTTGTGGTGTCTTTGTCTGATTTGGGGATCAGGGTGATAGTGGCTTCATAAAAAGTGTTTGGGAGTCTTCCTTCCTTCTGGATTTTTTGGAAGAGCTTGAGGAGAATAGGTGATAGTTCTTTTTTGAACGTTTTGTAAAATTCACCTGTAAAGCCATCTGGACCAGGGCTTTTGTTTGTTGGTAGACTGTTTATTACTGATTCAATTTCCGTGGTGGTAATCAGTCTATTCAGGTTTTCTGTTTCTTCTTGAGTTAGCCTTGGAAGGTTGTACGCCTCTAGAAAATTGTCCATTTCTTCCAAATTGTCAAATTTGTGGGCATATAGTTGGCCATAGTAACTTCTTAAAACTTTTTGTATTTGTGCAGTGTCCGTTGTCACTTCTCCTCTTTCATTTCTGATTTTATTAATTTGGGTCCTCTCTCTCTTTTTTTAAATGAGTCTGGCTAAAGGTTTGTCGATTTTGTTTATCTTCTCTAAGAACCACTCTTGGATTCATTGATCTTTTGTATTGTTTTTCTGGTTTCTATTTCATTAATTTCTGCTCTGATCTTTATTATCTCCTTCCTTGTGCTCCCTTTGGGCTTATTTTGCTGTTCTTTTTCCAAATCCCTTAAATGTGAAGATAAACTGTTGATTAGTGCTGTTTCTTGTTTCTTTAGGTAGGCCTGCAAAGCTATGAATTTCCGTCTTAGGACTGCTTTCGTGGCATCCCATAGATTTTGGGTCGTCGTGTTTTCATTTTCGTTTGTCTCGAGATATCTTTTGATTTCTTCCTTGATCTCCTGCTTGACCCATTCATTATTTAGTAATAAGTTATTCAGCCTCCATGAATTGGTGTGTCTTCCAGTTTTTTTCCTATAGTTCATTTCTAATTTCATAGCATTATGATCAGGGAAGACAATTGGTATGATTTCAATTTTCTTAAATTTATCAAGACTTGTTTTGTGGCCTAACATATGATCTATCTTGGAAAATGTTCCATGTGCTCTTGAGAAAAATGTGTATTTTGCAGCATTGGGGTGAAATTTTGTGAAAATATCGATTAAATCCAAGTGGTCCAATGTATCGTTTAAGCCTGTTGTTTCCATATTGATTTTCTGTCTGGAAGACCTGTCCCTTGTTGTCAGGGGTGTGTTGAAGTACCCTACTATAATAGTGTTACTGTTGATCTCTATCTTTATGTCAGTCAGTACCTGTTTTATATATTTAGGTGCTCCTATGTTGGGTGCATAGATGTTTACTAGGGTTATGTCCTCTTGTCGGATCGATCCCTTTATTATTATATAGTGCCCATCTTTATCTTTTAGTATGTTCTTCATTTTAAAGTCTATTTTGTCAGATATAAGTATTGCAACTCCAGCTTTTTTCTCGTTTCCATTTGCATGAAATATCTTACTCCAACCCTTCACTTTCAGCCTGTGTGTGTCTTTTGTTCCGAGGTGAGTCTCTTGTATACAGCATATACAGAGGTCTTGCTTTCTTATCCAGTCAGCCACCCTATGTCTCTTGATTGGAGCATTTAATCCATTTACATTTAAAGTGATTATTGATAGGTACATAGTTATTGCCATTTTTAAATTTGTAGTTAGGTTGTTTTGATCTTTCTTCTATTTACAGAAGTCCTTTTAGTATTTCTTGCAATGCTGGCTTGGTGGTAATAAATTCCTTTAGCTTATTTTTTTCTGGAAAGCTCTTTATCTCTCCATCAACTTAAAATGATAGCCTTGCTGGATAAAGCAATGTAGGTTGTAGGCCTTTGTTTTCCATCACTTTGAGTATCTCCTGCCACTCCCTCCTGGCCTTCAATGTTTCTGTAGAAAAATCATTTGATAGTCTTATGGGAGTTCCCTTGTATGTAACCCTCCGTCTTTCTCTTGCTGCTTTTAGGATTCTTTGTCTTTAAGCTTTGCCATTTTAACTATAATGTGTCTTGGTGTGGACCTGTTTGGGTTAATCCTGGTTGGAACTCTCTGCACTTCCTGGACTTGTATGTTGGTTTCCTTCATCAGGTTGGGGAAGTTTTCAGACATTATTACTTCAAATATATTCTCAATCCCTTGCTTGCTCTCTTCACCTTCTGGTATTCCTATGATGCGCATGTTGTTACGCTTGATGTTATCCCAGAGGTCTCTTAGGCCATCCTCATTGTTTTTTATTCTTTTTTCTTTCTGTTGTTCCGTTTGGGTGATCTCTGCTACCTTGTCTTCTAAGTCGCTGATTCGATCCTCTGCTTCATCTAGCCTGCTGGTAATTCCTTCAAGTGAGTTCTTAATTTCGGTAATTGTGTTCTTTAGTTCTAACTGGTTGTTCGTTATGATTTCTACATCCTTCTTTATGTCTTCTCTAAGCTCCTTAAACATTCTTATCACCAGTGTTCTGAACTCTGTCTCTGAGAGGTTGGTTACGTCTGCTTCATTTGGTTCCAGTTGTGGAGGCTTCTTCTGTTCTTTTATTTGGGACGTGTATCTTTGTTTCCCCATTCTGGCTGACTGTGTTTATTTTGATATATTAGGTAGATCCCCTAGAGTTTTTAGTTCTTGCTAGGTTATCTTATGTAGTATGTGTCCTTTATATTTGACTCGCTCCGCGTCGTCCTCCTCTGCGTGTGCTCCAAAGGTGACTCTTGTGTTGTGTACACTGCCCCGTTCAAGAAGATCTTTAATTGCTTTTTGCTTGTAAGTAGGTGGGGTTAACTCCTGGGCTGACCCGTTATGAGACTTGGCTCTGCCCCCCGCAGGGCGCTCTGCTGTGTGAGGGTTGACCACCCTAATATGGTTTGGCCTCTATGGGCTCCAGTGACTGCAGAGAGCCCCCTCTGGGTGTGTGACCTGCAGGTCAAACCCGGCAGCACTCCGGTTTGGTCTGGAGTTGGCCCCTGGATATGCTGAGACCCGTGCCTCTCAAGCTGGGCCCCGGCAGTGCAGCCTCAGAACAAAGCAAATCACCAAGCACAACAGGAAGGACAACAGCAAAAAAAAGAAAAAAATCAAGTACATTCACATGCAAAAAACAGCCGATAACCCCCGCTCGACACAGGCAAAGATATCAGAGATATAAAGACAAAGCAAAACAAAACAAAGCAAAGCAAAACAAAAAGCAGCGACCGTCTCGGCCTGAGCCCACTAAGCAATGTCCAGGTTGTCCTCTGCTGTACCAAAGAGCCCCCTGCTTATTGCGCAGGCAGAGCCGGTCACCTGGTGCCCAGAGTGACTTTGGGACTACAGACTTAAATGCGTGGGCCTGAGGGGTCTTGATGATAGTTTTTCAAAGTCAGTGCAGTTTCTGCCCTTGTCTGCACTTATGCACACTGAGAGTAGCACCACCAGCCCCTTGTCCAGAACTCCTGAGTCCTAGGGCACTTCTTCAGTGTGTGTATGTATGGGTGCGGGTGGGAGATTTCTGATCTGCTGACCGTGCCTCACAAGCTGGGCCCCGGCAGGGCAGTTTCAGAACAAAGCAAATCACCAAGCACAACAGCAACAACAACAACAAAGAAAAAAATCAAATCAAATACATTCACATGCAAAACCATCTGATAACCCCCACTCGACACAGGCAAAGATATCAAAGATACAAAGACAAAGCAAAACAAAACACAACAAAGCAAAACAAAAAGCAGCGACAGTCTCGGCCTAAGCCCACCAAGCAATGTCCAGGTTGTCTACAAGACATTTTTGAAAGAAATTGAAGAAGACACAAAGAAATTGAAAGACATTCCATGTTCAAGGATTGGAAGAATCAACATACCATGTTTCCCCGAAAACAAGACCTAGCCGGACCATCAGCTCTAAAGAATCAGTCTTATATAAGACCCGGTCTTCTATTGCAGTGTATTATATAAGATCCAGTCTTCTATTATAGTATATTATATAAGACCCAGTCGTGTATTATAGTAAAATAAGACTGGGTCTTATATTAATTTTTGCTTCAAAAGACACATGAAAGCTGATGGTCCAGCTAGGTCTTATTTTCGGGGAAACACGGTAATTTTGGCCATATTACACAAAGCAACATACAGATTTAAAGCAATCCCCATCAAAATCCAAATGGCATTTTTTAAAGAAATAGAAAAAAAATAATCAGATTTGTATGGAACTACAAAAGACCCCGAACAGCCAAAACAATCCTAAGAAAAAGAACAATGCCGGAGGTATCACACTCCCTGACTTCAGCTTGTACTACAGAGCAACAATAATCAAAACATTATGGTATTGACAGAAAAACAGACACACAGACCAATGGAACAGATATGAGAACCCAGAAATAAGCCCACATAAATATGGACAGATAATTTTTGACAATGGAGCCAAAAACATACAATGGAGAAAAGAAAGCCTTTCAATAAATGGTGTCGGGAAAATTGGAAAGCCACGTGCAAAAGAATGGAAGTAGACTTTGATCTGTTGCCATATACCAAAATTAACTTAAAGTGGATCAAAGACCTAAACATAAGACCTGAAACAATAAACTGCATAAAAGAAAGCATAGGTACTAAACTTATGGACCTTGGGTTCAAAGAACATTTTATGAATTTGACTCCAAAGGCAAGGGAAGTAAAAGCTAAAATAAATGAATGGGACTATATCAAACTAAAAAGCTTCTGCACAGCAAAGGAAACCATTGACAAAATAAAGAGGCAACCAACCAAATGGGAGAAGATTTTTGCAAACAACGCCTCTGATGAGGGGCTAATATCCAAAATGTATAAGGAACTCATACAATTCAACAACAAAAAATCAAACAATCCAATTAAAAAATGGGCAGAGGACCTGAGGAGACATTTCTCCAAAGTGGACAAATGGCCAAAAGACATGAAAAAATGCTCAACATCACTAATAATCAGAGAAATGCAAATAAAAACCACAATGAGTTATCACCTCACCCCAGTGATGGCTATCATGAACAGTTATGGCTATCATCAACAGTAACAAGTGTTGGAGAGGCTGCGGAGAAAAAGGAACATTCATACACTATTGATGGGAATACAGATTGGTGCAGCTGTTACAGAAGGCAGTGTAGGGATTACTCAAAAAATTAAGAATAAAATTATCATATGACCCAGCAATCCCTCTCCTGGGTATCTACCCAAAAAATCTGAAAACATTTATCCATAAAGACATGTGTGCCCCAATGTTCACTGCAGCTTTATGTATGGTGGCTAAGACATGGAAACAACCAGTGTCCTTTGATAGATGATTGGATAAAGAAGGTGTGGTGTATATACACAATGGAATAGTATTTGGCGATAAGAAAAGATGAAATAGTACCATTTGCAACAACATGGATGGATCCTGAGATTATGCTAAGCGAAGTAAGACAGAAAATGTTGAGAACCATATTTCACTGATATGTGGTATATGAACCAAAAACAACAAAAGAACAAGACAAACAAATGAGACACAAAAACTCATAGACACAGACAATAGTTTAGTGGTTACCAGAGGGTAAGTGGGGAGGGAAGTGGTAGAAGAGAGCAAGGGGGATCAAATATATAGTGATGGAAGGAGAACTGACTCTGGGTGGTGAACACACAATGTGATATATAGATGATGTATTACAGAATTGTACACCTGAAATCTATGTAACTTTACTAACGATTGTCACCCCAATAAACTTTAATTAAAAAAAAGAAACATGTATCATTGGCAAATATCTTCTCCCATTCAGTAGGCTTTCTTTTCGGTTTGTTGGTAGTTTCTGTTGCTGTGCAAAAACTTTTTAGTTTGATGGAGTCCCCCCTTTTTTTTTTCCTGTACCTTAGGAGAGACAGCAGAAAAGATTTTAATAAGAGCAATGTCAGACAGCAAAAGCTAGTTTCCTTATCTGATGTGAAAAGGTGTGAAAGCTGTGTAGAAGCTTCCTGGTACTACACAAATGAAAGGCAAAAAATTTCTCTTGTTAACAGAGAGAGCCCGCTACTTTTGACCATTGTAATCAACCTTTCTAAGTCCAGGATTGTAGCACATATCTGCCCTACCTTCATTCCTCACCCGCAAAAAGAAAATCCTTCTTTGTAACTCTAAATGACTGGATAGAACCAAAAAAGGCTGTTAAGACATAGGTAAGAAAGGCCTGCAGTGTGAAGGTCATGCTCACCAATTTACAGCCTATTTCGTCCTTCTGCTCTATCTATAAGCAGGCTTTACAGCAACCTAACATCCCAGGAGCTGCACCTCAACATATGCACACACACATACCAAGGCACCATCCTCAGTGGCACTTCAATGAGTAGGTGGCAGTGTGCCTTTTATTTTAGCCTAAGGTGGCCCACCATTTGCAAATACAGTTAAGCTGGGCTTGGCCATTTTATGTGTTTTCCCACAAAATTCAACACCATGTTTCCCCTAAAGTAAGACCTAACCGCAAAATAAGCTGTGGCATGATTTTTCAGGATGCTCGTAATATAAAATAAGCCCTAGTGCGTCTTTTGGAGCAAAAATAATATAAGACCTGGTCTTATTTTTGGGGAAATACGGTAGGACTTATTTTATATTATGAGCATCCTGAAAAATCATGCTAGGGCTTATTTTCCGGTTAGGTCTTTTATTCGGGGAAACATGGTATATTCTCAAAATACTCATTGCCACCAATTGCCTTCAAACCTAGAAACCTTGACAGTTCTCTGGTCTTATACAATCCTGAAAACTGACCCTTGGAAGGTAAGACAAAAAAGAGGCTTTGGATTTTTGTGGGAGTGCTTGAAGTACTTAGAGGATGATAGTAGAGAGACAGATGGAAAAGCTTTCAGATTAAGGATGAGTATGGATAAGGACTTTAAAACATAGGGCTAAACCACCAAATCATCCAACGTTTTAGATGACCATATTGAGATGGAGTTCCCCAATTAAAAAAAGAAAAAGTTTCTGGATGAAAACTTTAATGTCAACATTTTCTTCCTCAACAAACTCCAAAAGTGTAACAGTATATGAAACTAGCTCTGAAACTAGTACATCATTTTTCAAAGGTTGGGTCATATTCAGGTTGAATTTAAAATTGCAGCAAGTTCTCACTTTGTGATCACTGCATTCCTAAGTTAAACACATCAGACCCATAGTAAAGTTACATTTTAAATTGTGCAATGTCATTGACTGGCTTTTATAAATTCACATTTGACCAATTACTGCGAAGGACAGATTTCTCCAAATTTTATCTAAGAAATAAAATAAATTTGTCAAAACTCTACCTGAAAGAAAAATAGAAGTTAAAATTGAGAGAAGGTAGTATGGAAGAAAGCTAGATTCTGTAACTGGTGTCACATTTTAGCCTCATAAACTTGGAATAAACATGTAAAGTGAGATTATAAAATAATGAGACTGATATTTTCATAAACATGCCAGAATTTAAGTGCCCAAATAAATGTTGTTCTTCAAACTAGTCACCATAAGCTGCACCCATATTCGAGTGCTGCCATTACTCCAACTATTGTGGACTTCTGCTTTTGGGAGGCCTTTGAAAATCCACAACGAAATCTCTGAATATCCAATGGTAGAAAATAATGATCCTGTAAGATTAAATTTTTAGAAACAGTCAAAAGTAACTTTAGATCCATATTTGGTAAAAAGTTGAGAGACCACGCTGAGTTCTACTTTTTCTGGTAAAAAAATTAACATTTTTCAAGTGCTATTACACAATAGGAAGTTTGATAGGCACAGTTATATGAAGTAATGAGACAGTATCTTGTGTAGTTTGCAAAGCGACCTGAAACTACTTTTCAGAATCTATAGTTTTTTTTTTCCTTATAAACTTTATTGAGGAATAATTTGTGTACAATTACCTGCATCCATTTAACGTGTACAATTCAGTGAGTTTTCACAATTGTACATAGCCCTTGAACCACCACCAAAATCAAGATATTTTTTACCAAAATATTTCCATCATCTCCAAAAGATTCCTATTCTTTGCCATGGAATGTATTTTCAAACATGCTTGAAACAGTGGCAGCCTTACTGGCGTAAGTGCACAGGTACCCAAGGAGGATATTTTAAAGAATACCATATGTAGGTATAGAACCTCCACTGATTTGGGAACAACCATAATGACTTAAGCCTTGAAACATTTGTTTAAAATAGAACACATTCCAAGCTCCAATGGCTTATGCTGTACATAAACTCAGAACTGGCTTCCCAAACCTTATTTGATCCATAAGAAATGACACGTTATAATGCTGAGGTTCTGACAACTAGTTTGTTACAGGAAGAAGGGGCAGCAATGAAAAGCCCAAGAAATGGAGAAGAATGGGAGGGTTTTGGACTCAGAAGAAAAATGGGAGGGTTTTGGACTCAGAAGTAGCAGAAGTAGGAAGTGGCTCTAGTGAGAGGATGGAGGCAGCTAGCTGAATGTTTAGGACATTTGTAAATCACCTGTTAAGACTAGGTATTTCCTGTGTAAGATTTAGTCATATTAAAATGCAACTTTTCTTCATCACTTTGTGGTCACACCTTTTAGGACTTCCTTTTACAACGTGTACTAAGTGATCAGTTTCAATAACCACAGCAATGTAGCCTGTAGTCTAATAAGCAGAGTGATAACTCTACTTAGTATACTTGGGCAGGAGAAGCACTCCGAATTCTCAAGTGTCTAACAGGACCCCTGGAACCAATGGCACTAAAATGAATGTGTGAGCTCATGAGGAAATCTCTAAACCCAAGGATTAACTCATTAGTCTGTGATTTTCTTAAAGTTAAAACGCAATCCAGTTTGATAACTTATTAACTTCAAAATTTTAACTGTTCAAATTACTCCATTAACATAGCAAAAGTAAACCCAGGTGCTCTCTTATTTCAACTATAAATGCAAAGACTTTCTCAAGGACATTTCAGTTCAAATAAGGATAAACACATCTTCCACAAATTAACACATTTTAATTCATCTGTTTCTTATAACTTAAGAATGCACACTAGTAGTAATATTCAAGAAAATATCAATATTTAAACTCTATACAGGATTCTATTTCAAAGTTTCTCAAAAATAGGGTTGAAACTAAGGACGAAAAGTTTCTTCCCATTCAAAACAATGTAGTTTGGAGCTAACATTTGATAGCAGATAAAGAACACTAGAAAACACAGGTGATGTTTAATTCACATTCTTAGCCTAGCTGATGGCCCCAATCACATATTATCATACAGAAAATCTTTCCATCAAACTTAAAGTTAAAAATTGTATTTCCTAAGCTTAATCATGAAAAGGGAAAATTCTGAATGTGTTTGTGTAAATGGCATTTTGGCTCTGCACACTTCTATCTTAAAAGCTAAAACTCCCTGAGTAACTATTACTTTAAATACTTTCTGTAAGAAGTGCAAAGTTAGTTATTCTTAAATGTGTTAAAAAGAATCTTGCATAATAAAATATTTTATGTATTTTTAGTTTCAGTATAAAGAAAAATAAAGCATTTGCTCCCCCTCCCCGAAATGTATGGTTGCTCAGATTTAAGATGTTTTGTTCCTCCCTTTCCCAATGTAATCATTTATAGACACCTATTGTCAATAAACATTTATGAATAGATTTTATACTATAATTTAACCAGCAGAAACACTTAGACTTCTGCAGCCAATATATTTTGAAAAGCAGATTATTGAGAACATTAATATCATTCGAACCTATATTTCCTGTTAAACAAAGCTGTGACCATTAAATATTTAAAAATTGAATAAACATTCATAAAGAACTTTGAGATGATGACACGAAGGGAATAGCTATAAATAAAGCTATAGCTTACACCATTGAAAAATCTTATAGACCCTATCCTGAAAATTTCTTATTCTTTATTGAGTACCCAAAGTATGATCCATGTGGTACAGAACAGTTTGACTCTGTGGGTCAGTGAGAAGACACATAAATTGAGGTTAAGCTGGTCATTATTGAGCTAGTATAATCTGAGTACATTTGGGCAATATTTCCTCAAGTATCAGCTGACATTTCCTTTTAATAATTTTTTGTGTAATAACAGTCTTTTCAGCAATTAGCTTTCCCCTAATTAAATCAGATTCCTGAAGTATTACTGTATTTTATTTTACTAATTAACATTAACTTTTAGGCACCAGAGCACTGGTTAGATTCCAGAACAACTTAAGTTTCAGCCAAATAACTCACTTGCAAGTGCTGGCCTAATTATTTTAAGAAGTGTTATTGGGTGTATAACATTTACATGTTGATTAGGCAAGTAAGGACACTTATAAAGGCATTAATGTATCTGAAAAAGATCTGCAACCAGCATATGCAAAGAATACCTACAACTCAATAATAAAAACAAATGATTTAAATACATTTCAAAAAGGTATATATACAACTTGCGAATAAGCACAAGAAAAGGTGCTCAACATAATCATGTAAATAGAAATTAAAACCACAATGAAATACCACTTACTACACATCTACCAGAATGGCTAAAATCAAAAAGACTGACATCACCAGATGTGGACAGGGATGAAAAACAACTGTAACTCTCACACATTGCTGATAGGACTATAAAATGTTACAATCACTTTGGAAAATGTCCTGTAGTTTCTTACAAAACTAAACATACACGTAATCTTTGGCCCACCAATTCCATTCCAAGAGGAATAAAAACAAATGCTCACAAAAACACATCTACAAAACTGCCCATAGCAGCTTTATTCGTATCTAAAAACTGGAAATGGCCCAAGTGTCCCTCAAGAGAATGGATAAACAAACAACGAAATATCCATATGATAAAATGTTGCTCAGCCATAAAAACAAATTGTTGACACGCACAACATGAATGGGTCCAAAATATATTATGCTGAAAGAAGCTTTACATAAACAAGCACATATAAATTCATTTACATATAATTTGAAAACAATCTAATCTATGATGGGGAAAATAAGAAGGAACAGTAGAGTTCTACAACTTATTCATCTTGCATAATTAAAATTTATCAAGACAAAAATTGTCACTTTGATCTGGCTAATACACCAGCAAAGAAATAAAACTTTTTTTTTCTTTTTGTAAGTCTAGAACTTGAGTACCCTAGTACTAGGGTAGAATTTTATTCCCCTACAATTCTGCAAAAGATTTGAGAAACTTGTATTACACAGTTTGGAAAAAGCATAAGGTCTGCAAGAAAAAATCTGCTAGTTGATTAGGTGAAGGGACTGACCATCCATATAATACCAATAAATCACTACCATGAATCAATAATGTTTGGCTAAAATAGACCTTAACATTTTATTTCATTGACTGGCCTGATTTAATAAGAACAGGCTCAGTTTAACCTCAATATTGTTGAATCAAATCCCCCACTCTCCACAAAAGGTTTTTAGCCTGTAGCATGAACCATCTACCAGGAAAAAACAAACAAAAAAAACAATAAAAAACAGCCATTTAACAGTAAAGGAGTTCCTAGTTTCCAAGCTTCTCTTTGGCAGCCATATGGAGACCAGTGAACTCAAAAGTGATGATTATTAGGGAAAGAGTGAAACAGTAAAACCTGAAATGGGTCACTCACCTCAATTTCAACTACAAATAAATGTCATGGTTTAATAAAATTTAGTTTTACAGGTAGTGAATATTCTTGAGAATTATAGAATTTTAAGAATCAGTTGCCTATACTATAGGCTTCCCAAACTCTCAGATATCTTAACAGAGACCTATGGACCTATGTGATAGCCTATCTAAAATCTTGTATGTTTAATTCTTTTCAGGATTCAAAGCAACATTTTTTAAAACCTTAACTCTTAGTAACTTCATAAACAAACATTTACTCTCCAGATGGCAACCAGTTACCAACGTAGTTTAACTATTATGAAAAATTTCAAACACAAAAATAGAGGGAATAGCATAATGAACCCAAGTGTCAACAGTTATTATTCAAGTTATTAACATGCAGCTAACTTTCTTTCATCTATTAGGTTGGTGCAAAAGTAATTGCAGTTTTTGCAATTTATTTTAACCTTTTAAACTGCAATTACTTTTGCACCAACCTAATATAAACACCCTTCAGATTATTTTGAGGCAATACACAGATTTATCACTCCAAAGCAGTTTTATTCCCACAGTAGTCACCTAAACTCATGTCTATCCTTTCCTGAAGCTACAACACCCCCACATCCACGGGCTTTGATACTTGAGGCCGGAGAGAAGACAAGTTGCTCCTACTGAAACTTAACGTTCTAGGTAAGATAGAGGCGAGGAGAAGAGGTCTTTTGCTATATTAGTTCTCCCGAATTCTCAGTTTTTATTATAAATGGAAACATAAATGGCTGCAAAGAGGTTTCATGTAAAATAAACTACATGTGTCCCAGTTTTTAACAAGTCTAGATTAAGTACACGTATCACTCTCCCCCAGTGACTATTTCATTATTCATGAAGATTTATGTCTGAATTAAGTTCTGAATGTCTGGTGTTCACATAAAAAAAATCATGGTTTATACTTTTATTCCTAAAGCTAATTAAAAGGTTATGCCTTGATTGTAGACTTCAAGAAAATGGAAGATGTTTTAAATTCACAAGTCTTGAATTTCAACAGTAAAACAGATTCAGTATTCTCATCTGTTCTTAATCAAGGCAGGAAAATAATTAGTTTTAAGAATAAATATACACAGCACAAAAATGAATTCTAATTGTTTTTTATCACTATGGAAATGATTCTGCTTTCTACCTTTGGTGTGACCAGATTTATCTCAGGAGGTGGGGTGGAAGTAAAGGGTCCAGACAAAGCCCAGTCCTTCCCCTAACAATTCTTAAAGGATGAAATTTGGTTGTAACAGTAGACGAAAGGTAGGATGTCTTTTATTACATCAAGGGCAACTAAAGAGGTAATATGTAAAAAGAAGTCTACCACTATGCTTATACTATGGGTTTATTACACATGTCTTAAGGTTGTTTTTTAATTATTATTATTACCAGATAAACCACTTCCTTTATATCTGTAAGCTGCCTTCAAAAACCACTGCAGACTTCTCCTGCAGAACAGGTCACCTTCACCCTCCCAACCCCCCAAAGAATACAGGAGGGTCTGGGTACATTCCTTGATTATTTCTTACAGAAGACTGAGAATAATACTCACAAGTGGACTACATTTGTATGATATAAACTACCATAAATACTGTTGACTTCAAACACCTGTGACAGTAAAAATTAGGTTGCAACAAAAAAACAAACAACCCAATTGAAAAATGGGCAGAGGCCCTAAAGAGACATTTCTCCAAAGAGGACATACAAATGGCAAATAGACATATGAAAAAATGCTCAACATCACTAATCATCAGAGAAATGCAATTAAAACCACAATGAGATATCACCTCACCCCAGTTAGAATGGCTATCATCAACAAGACAAATAGTAACAAGTGTTGGAGAGGCTGTGGAGAAAAAGGAACCCTCATACACTGTTGTTGGGAATGCAGACTGGTGCAGCAGTTATGGAAGGCAGTATGGAGGTTCCTCAAAAAATTATGAATAGAATTACTGTATGACCCAGCAATCCCTCTCTTGGGTATCTACCCAAAAAATCTGAAAACATTTATACATAAAGACACGTGTGCTCCAATGTTCATTGCAGCTTTATCTACGGTGGCCAAGACATGGAAACAACCAAAATGTCCTTCAATAGATGAATGGATAAAGAAGTTGTGGTATATATACACAATGGAATACTAGTCTGCCATAAGAAAAGATTAAATAGGATCATTTGTGACAACATGGATGGATCTTGAGAGTATAATGCTAAGCGAAACAAGTCAGACAGAAAAAGCAGAGAACAATATGATTTCACTGATATGTGGTATATAAACCAAAAATAACCAAAGAACAAGACAAACAAATGAGACAAAAACTCATAGACACAGACAATAGTTTAGTGGTTACCAGAGGGTAATGGGGTGGGGGGTGGTAGATGAGGGTAAGGGAATCAAATATATGGTGATGGAAGGGGAACTGACTGGGTGGTGAACACACAATGGGATTTATAGATGATGTAATACAGAATTGTACACCTAAAATCTATGTAACTTTACTAACAACTGTCACCCCAACAAACTAATTAAAAATAAAAAAAGAAAGGGGCCGGCCCAGTGGCTCAGGCTGTTAGAGCTCCATGCTCCTAACTCCGAAGGCTGCCGGTTCGATTCCCACATGGACCAGTGGGCTGTCAACCACAAGGTTGCCAGTTCAATTCCTCGAGTCCCGCAAGGGATGGTGGGCTCCGCCCCCTGCAACTAAGATTGAACACGGCACGTTGAGCTGAGCTGCCTCCCGGATGGCTCAGTTGGTTGGAGCACGTCTTCTCAACCACAAGGCTGCTGGTTTCGACTTCCGCAAGGGATGGTGGGCTGTGCCCCCTGCAACTAGCAACGGCAACTGGACCTGGAGCTGAGCTGCGCCCTCCACAACTGAGACTGAAAGGACAACAACTTGAAGCTGAATGGCACCCTCCACAACTAAGATTGAAAGGACAACAACTTGACTTGGAAAAAAGTCCTGGAAGTACACACTGTTCCCCAATAAAATCTTTTAAATAAATAAATAAAAAGAAAGAAAAGAAAAAAAAAATTAGGCTGTTCTACTATACACCACTGATTTCTGGTTTTTAAATTAATAACAAGTGTCTCATTAAATTGCATTAATTAATAATGGAACTCAACACAAGGCAGCGATCTACAAGTTTAAAATAAAAACGTATCAACAGGAAGCATAAGACAAATGTGCTTATCTCAAAACCAAACAATTTCCACATTCTCAAAATAGACTACAACCTTCTAAAACACCACCTGGAAGCTAATTAGTGAACCACTGACAGTTGAAGATACAGGACAATCACTTGCTGTGAGTTACGTATATTTCAAAAATGTTAGTGTGTTTGAAAAATGTTGAAGAGAGGGTTGCTCCATATTTTAAGCTTGACTAAAATAAACCTTTACTTAAAACAATTTGTAGGCTACACAACATGAGAACTCAGGAGGTTAGCTGAAAAGATGATAAAACATTAACACATAGAGTTAGTTTGTCAGAAAGATCAGTACACTGTTGTTCATCTTTTACTAAAGTTGTCAGATACACTTCTTAAGATCAAGAATGCAAAAACACAATCAGTCCCATGTCTCTTATGAAGCAGAAGCCTTAACTAGCACACTGATGTGGAACTCATTAATATCAATCACCTTGAGAACAGCACATCAAAGATATTAGAATATCTTCTAGATCTTCTTTGCAAATGGATTCCACTCTAGTTCTTTCAACTGTTCAAGCACCTTGAGTCCTGAGGTCTTAAGCGGTACATTTGGCCGGGGGTATAGCTGAAGGTGGGAAAGGACAGACTGATTTACAAGCATAAATACCTTTTTAAAAGGCAACATAAATAGGTTTGGTGGCAACAAAGAACACCTTAAAAATAACTCTTTATCAGGTGAGCTAGGGTAAAGCATTCGTGATGAATTACTCCTCATAGGAGAACTGAATACAAAAGATCTTGTGGTCTCTGGGTAGATGAAAGGGAAAAGAGAGAAAGACTGATGAAATATGTCTCACAGAAACTTAGAGACAAGGCAGGCCTGGAGAGATGTAAGGCAAGTCTAAAACCAAAAACTGAAAGATCTGATAACTATTGGGAGTACAGGACAATGAGAAAGTAAGTTCAGATTAAAGTTCCACGTGGGAGTTAATATATTTTAAAAAACAGAAATACTACCTAAAAAGGTATTCTCAAGGGAAAAGAATTACATATGGTAGTATGCATTGAAATGTCTTGAGATTAAATAACATTTCAGCTGGCTCTGCCAGTTCATGCTATAAATTCACATACTTTTGCAACCAAAATACCAGGGGAAAAACATTGGAACAATCAAATGCCTCATACTCTTTGTTGCCATGAAAAAACAAAAAAGAAGAAAATCCCCACTCATTTTACGAATTTTAAATGCTAATTTTTATTTATTGCTAACTGTGCAAAGGATACCAATTCAATACTGTGCAGTAAAACAGTTACATAAATCCAATATTAAACAATAGCACATGGGACAGATCTAAAGCAGAGCACCTTGTGCCTTCGAAACTGATTAATATCATAGAACACAACTCAGTTCAGACAATTCTTAAGAAACCTGAAGAGTTCTCTCATTTAATATTAAGTTAGTTACCCAGAAGCAAATGCTCTAGGTTTTGTTTTATTTTCTAGAGAAAAGTGGAAATTATTTGAATTTTGCAGTTTAATATGATGTGTGACATCTGAACCAAGGAAACAGTTCGTATGATTTATTCCTTTTATCATTTGGTACTATCAGCTGATATAATGTTGACAAGCTGGAAGACAGCTGAATACAATGAAGTATGCTCAACATGGGCTAGCTGTACATCCATCTCAATTTCCTTATTCACAAACCAAAGCAACATTCCTTTATTTTAAAGTACTATTTTAAATCAAAAGACAAAATAATCTTAAAGACAGAATAGTAACCACCTAAATCACTTTTTTAAACACTAACTTAAAACAGTTTTTAGAAACCAAAACAGCAAGAAAAATGGCAGTGAAAGAATACTTCATACTGCTGAATCTTACATATTCTGAGGTACATAATGAGAAGCTGAGGAAGGTGAAGCAATATAGCCAACTGGCCCAGGATTCGTAGCACCATGAATATGAGGAGAACCACCATATACTGCTCCAACAGGATGCCAAGAGGCAACATATGGATAATCCGGCATAATAGGAAGACAGGAATCAAAACCCGGTAAAGGTGGCTGCCCACAGGGATCTGACATCACTGGATAATAGACTGCTCCATGAGGGACAGGTGCAGGATCAGCATTTGGACAAGTATCTGAAACAAAGAATGCATACAGTACACTTTATATAGAAAGCTTCACTAAAACACCAGTATAAAATGGATGCTCTTAACAAGTAAAAATGAAATTTAGCACTAACTATAGGAAAGATCACAGCAATTACAGCAGGAGCACTTTAGATAGGAAGTGTGACTAAAACAGGCTACCAAAAGATTATATGAACATTTACCAATTTAAAATTTTAAATATTCATGTGTGTGTATGTATCAAATGTATTTTACCTAGTGATAGCTATCTTTCTGGGGTGATTCAGGCATGAACCCACTACATAAAGAAACGTTCTCTAGAGTCCTTCTAGTCAATTAAGTTCTTATAAAAGTTGGTCATAATGAAGTTATCCAATCGTTTTCTAGTACAACACATATATTATCCAAATAACTGAATTACTTTAGTGATTAAAAATTCAGGTGTCTATACAGTCTGGTCTACACTTGAAGGTACAGTTTTGAAGAGCATTTAAATATTTAAGTGCTATCTCTTGAATGTCATTAAGATCCTTCCATCTTGAGCAGCCAGTTAGCTCAGTCGGTTAGAGCACGGTGCTCTTAACAACAAAGTTGCGGGTTCAATCCCCACATGGGCCACCGTGAGCTGTGCCCTCCACAACTAGATTGAAACAACTACTTGACTTAGAGCTGATGGGTCCTGGAAAAACACACTTAAAATAAAATTTAAAAGTTTAAAAAAGAAAAAAAAAGATCCTAGCATATTTTCAATTTTACAGCACTTTTGCTACCATGAGTAGGTTTCAGTGGAAATAAGATGCTGTTCTGGCCTTGCTATAGTAATTATATAAATATTCAACAAAAAGGAATCCTTAATTACTTGGGATAACTTATATTAGTTCATTTTTGGAATTAAGACTGCCACTGTCTAATGGTTTACTACCATTAAAACTATCTCTATAAAAGGTACCCGGTACAAAAATGCAATAAAGGTTGATACTTTAATTTTTATTACCATGGGCCACATCACATGATCATACCAGGGATAATATTCTATAGCACTAATATTCCAAAACCATTAATATGCTTTAAAAAAGGGAGGAGAGAAAAGAAATTCACATTCCTCATATGTGCCAAGAACAGTATATTTATACATAAGGTCTCATTTAGTTTTCATAACAATGCTGGCAATTAGGTATTTCCCATTTTACAGAAAAGTAGGCTTAGGAAGGCCAAGTAACATAGCTGAGATCACAACAATCAAGTAGCAGTGTGGGGAAACAAATTGGTTAGGTTAGTCCCTAACGTTTCTTCTTATCTCCCGCTGATTCCTTCCAAGAAAGGCAGTCCAAAGATCCTATGCTGTGAGTAAATCCTCCAAAATGCATCCCCATCTGTATTATACTGTGAACGTGCAAAGCGACTAACCTTATGGTCTCAAACTTCTTGGTCTCAGGATCCCTTTATACTCTTAAAAACTGAGGATCCCAAATAGCTTTTGTTTATGTGGTTTATATCTATCAATATTTACTGTATTAGGAATTAAACTAAGAAATTTAAAAGTATTAATTCACATAAAAATAAACCCTTTATGTTAACACAAAATTTTTATGCAAATGAGTTTATTTTCCAAAACTAAAAGAAAATGTGAAATAGTGGCATTGTTTTACACTTGTGGAAATCTCTAATATAATGGCTTAATAGAAAATAGCTGGATTCTTATATCTGCTTCTGTATTTAATCTATTATAATACATTGTTTGGGTTGAAGTACACGAAGAAAATCTGGATTCATTTAGATATGTACTTAGAAAAGAGAGGTCTTTCAATAACTAGCCTTTTCAGATAACTGTAGATATTCCTTGATGCTACAGTGAAACTAGGTAGTTTCTTAAAGATCAGTAACAGTATGGATTTTTCATACTTTAATTTTAAAATCCACTGTTTTATCTTGCATTTTGGATAGATCTTTTATGAAATCATGCACGGGTAACGTCACGCATTGGTAACTGGGAAAATATTCTTTCACTGAGTTATACAGGTCTCCCAAATGTTGACACATTTCATTAGACAATGTAAAAAAAAAGACATTCATTAACAGCGCCATCTAAGTATTGGGAAGCTGTCAAGCTCGTGGTCGCAGATACAAATTTTCTAAAATTTTAATTTTTACTTGAAAGCTGAAATTTTTATCTTTAACAACAAATACTATCAACTGTTTTTCTTGAAGTGGCAGGCTCATGTAGTTCATTTGAGAAAATGTCTGCCAGATCCCCCAGTTTGAATAACCATCGTTTGTCTATCATTCTTTCAAGTAAAAATAGTGTTCCACGAAAAAAGGCTGCTATGGTAGTTCAGCTCAGAACTCAACCTCACAAATCCTTATATTTAGGTTAATCATCAAACTTCAATTAAGTGTGCAGAGTGCCTTTTGAATAATTCTCATTTTGTCACACAAATATAAAGCACAATTATTCAAAGATAAATCTTTAGGAATTCATTCTCTTCCTTAAAAATTAGTGCTACTCTTTTTAAGCAAAATGGCAAATATTATTCAGAAATTAATGGATATTGGCAAGATGGCAGACTAGAGAAACACTGCGCTTGCCTCCTCCCATAATCACATTTAAATTACAACTAAATTATATTAGGTTGGTGCAAAAGAAATTGCAGTTTAAAAGGTTAAAAATAATTGCAAAAACTGTAATTACTTTTGCACCAACCTAATCAATCAACCTGGAGAACCATCTGAATAGGTGAAATGAAGGCCTATAACTAAAATATTAAAAAGCCACATAAAGATTGGTAGAAGGGGTGGAGATGCAAAACGGGCCGGCCCAACTTGTGTGTGGTGGTTGAGAATCAGGAGGGATATCCTGGCCTTGGAGGTTCCCCCAGAGGAGGGAGGGAACCCAGGCTCACACAAGACAACCCAGTCTGGAGTACCGGTGTGGGGAAAAGGAGCCTCCAAAACATCTGGCTTGGAAAAACGGGGGATTCTTTCCATTGGGTGAGACAAAAGGCTGCTGGAAACCCAGACATCTTCTTAAAGGGCCCACATACAGACTCACTTGCTCATAGACACTCACCCTGGGCTCTGGTGCAGGGACACCAACTCTGGATGTGCCAGAGACAAAGAGAAACTGAGTTGTGTGACTTCAGGGCAAGGACAGGGGTTGGGTGGGGTAAGTTGCCATTTTCTCTGTTTAGAACCTTCCACCATGCAGCCAGCAGGTGAGCGCCGTTTTTTCCTGGGTTGAGCCCTCCCCCCACATGGCCAAATTTTAATCTCCATTGGTCTGATGAAATCCGCTCACTCGATCCTGGTGACTGCCTGAGACCCTGCCCCACCCAATTCATGAAATGCCTGAGGAGCTTTCCGTGGCTCACAGGAGGCTTTTTCAGTGGCAAACAGCTGGCCTCAACTACCATGCCACTGGAAGCACCATTACAGGCAGCAGTCAGCCACAGCCCACACTTCAGTCTTTCTTGGACAACTCTAGGGGGTAGGCGAACCCATGGTGTGTGGCGGTTGGCCTCGGTGTGCGGCGGTTGGCCTCGGTGTGCTCTCAGACTTTTGCAAGATGCTCCAGGCTCTGCACTGGTACCAAACCATAATCCACATTAACCTGGGAAAAAACACTCGCCTCACTCTGGTGACTCCCTGAGATCTCACCTCATCGAATTCACTCAGCAGCAGGCCTCGGGATGCCCTCGGCTTTTTGTGGACTTACCCCCGGCCCAGTACTGCTGGCAGCCGTCCTCAGTCTGCCGTGTGGCCTCTCCCAGGTGCCTCCAAGGCCCAGTACAGACAGCAACTGACCACAGATTGCTTTGTGACTCCTACCAGGTAGTCCCAGGCTAGTCACAAGCAATGGCTGACCTGGGCCTGCACTGGAAACTATCCTAAGAGGCCTCAGAACAAACATACCCAGAGGTAGGTATCAGACCACAACAAAGCACCACCCCATTAGCCCCAAAAGTGGCATGCCCAAAGGGCAGTCTCAGCAGGGACCAGAGCCTACTGGGGCAAATCCTGCTCCACAGTGTAAGCCCACCGCACAGGAACCTGTAAGCTGTGGATGGGGCCAAACCCTACAGCCAGTCAGCCTGAGGATCAGTCCCATCCACTGATGAACCAACTGTAATCGAGGCTCAATTTGATGTACAAAATCAATAAAATGAAAAGACAACCTACTGAATGGGAGAAGATATTCACCAATGATACAGCTGATAAGGGGTTAATATCCAAAATATATAAAAAACGCATACAACTCAACATCAAATAAAAAAAGCAAACAATCCAGTTAAAAAATAGGCAGAGGACCTGAATAGACATTTCTCCAAAAAGGACACACAGATGGCCAAGACATATGAAAAGATGCTAAAGGTAGCTAACCAACAGAGACATGCAAATTAAAACCACAATGAGGTAGCACCTCACGTTTCAGAAAGGTTATCATCAATAAATCAAATAACAAATGTTGGCCAAGAATATGGAAAAAAGGGAACCCTCGTGCACTGTTGGTAGGATTGCAAATTGGTGTGGCATCTATGGAAAATATTACAGAGGTTCCTCAAAAAATTAAAAATAAAACTACATATGACCCAGCAATTCCATTTCTAGGCATTTATCTGAAGAAATCCAAAACACTAATTCGAAAAGATATACGTACCCCTATGTTCACTGCAGCACTATTTACAACAGCCAAGATATGGAAGGATCCCAAGCACCCATCAATCAACGACTGGATAAAGAAGATGTGGTGCATATATACCAGTACAATAGAATATTACTCAGCCACAGAAAAGATTGAAATCTTACCATTTGCAACAACATATATAAACCTAGAGTGTATTATGCTGAGTGAAATAAGTCAGACTGAGAAAAACAAATACCGTATGATCTCACTTATGTGTGGAATCTGAATAACAAAATAAATGAACAAACAAAACAGAAACAGATTCATAGATACGGAGAACAAACTGATGGTTGCCAGATGGGAGAGGGGCTGGGAGCTGGTAAAAAACGTGAGGGGATTAAGAAATACAAATTGGTAGTTGCAAAATAGTTATGGGGATGTAAAATATCAACACAGAGACTATAGTCCATAATGTTGCAACAACTACATACAGCACCAGGTCGATATTAGACTAATTGGGGATCACTGCATAAACTATATAAATGTCTCACCACTATGCTATACACCTGAAACTAATATAAAATAATACTGAATGTCAACTGTAACTGAAAAAAAATATATTTAAAAAAGAAAAAAGATAAATATTTAGTAAAAATAAAACATGTTTGATGAAATGAAAAATAAATAAGATTGGCATTTTTGTTCACAAGTGTGTGGCTTTTAGGAAAACACTGATTACTAGCATGGTTTGGTGCCCCTGCCTTGATTTGTGCATAGGTGGCAGCAGTTTTACCTGCCACTAATTTTTGCACCCCCATTGCACATCTAACACAGTGAAAGGGACAAAGAAAATCTGTGCATTATGATGAATACTTCTGGCTTCATGGATCACTTGAAAGGATCTCAGGGACCCCATGTATCATGTTTTGAAAAACACTGGTCTAGTATTTGAACTTAATTCTGTGTTTCCCCAAAAATAAGACCTAGCTGGACCATCAGTTCTAATGCGTCTTTTGGAGCCAAAATTAATTTAAAACCCAGTCTTTATATTATATTACATATTATATTATATTATATTAAGACCCGGTATTATATTATATTGTGTTATGTTATATTATATTGCATTATATAAGACCCGGTCTTATATTATAGTTAAATAAGATCGTGTCTTATATTAATTTTTGCTCCAAAAGACGCATTAGAGCTGATGGTCCGGCTAGGTCTTATTTTTGGGGAAACACAGTAAAATACCCGATGGCTATTATTAAATTGTGCATAATAAAATCCAATGGTCTTTCTTACAAACAATCTCATTACATACTCACCATTTGCTGATGCTTCTGCCTGTGCACCATCTTGTCTCCCCACCTCACTGTACAACTGAGGAATGGTCTGATCTACCAGAGGAGGTGGCTCAGTATAGACTGAATAATTCTCTACATGAAGCTGTTGCTGCTGCATCTGTGGCACATAGACCATGGAGTGCCAGTAGTTGTGGTAATAGCACTTGGGCAAGAAAGGGAAAAAATAAACACTTTATTGTTCTATTTTCTTAAAGTAGTTCATTTCCTCTCTAAAAAGAAAAAAAAGTTGGGCCATAATTTTCCCATGGGGTAACACTGAATTTTTTTATCTAAAAGATATGACATTTAGAAAATCTATTCTCTATTATAACTTTAAAACCTTTTGCAGCATCTGTATCTCATATTTGGACCTAGGAATTCTTTTAGGAAAGAATCTGATGGAAATAAAGAGAAATACACAATGACATGTATAAACAGAAATGTTTTATAGCATTATTTTTAAAAGCAGAACCCCTTGAACAACCTAAATATTCAACAATAGGGAAGTAGATGAATAAATTATGATCTATTCATGATAGAACACAAAACAGGCAATAAAAAAACACACTGTCAAATATTTAAAGGAAAAAATGCTGTTAACTTAAAAGTTTACAAAATTACACAGCATAGTCCACATTTTGTAAATTATGCAAACAAACACAAAGGAAATCTATCAAAGTATACAGTAGTTATACAGGTGATTTCGGTTTTCTTTATACTTTAGTATTTTCCAGATATACTACAATGAATGCTATTACTTCTATTATGAAAAAAAGTATTAAAATATTTTTCTGCATTTCCTTGTTTCCCCTGAAGGAATATTTTTAAAAGGCTCAGCCTTGTGAAATAAATCACAATGTTTCTACACGTGACTATGATAAACTAACACAACTGAAGGGACAAATAGTTTATTTTTTCAATTCTTGAAATTTCCTTTATGAAATTTAGTCTCAAATAACAAAAACCAACTTCACTACTCTAAATTTACAAATGTGTTCCAGTTGGGGAAGATAATTTTCTGGAAATGATATGTCCGAGGTTTTAGGGAAATCTATGAACTAATCTAAGCATTATCCAGGAGACTATCTAGTTTACTATCATTGGCAAATCTTAAGAAGCATCATTCCTTTTCAGGAAATATACCATCTTATTATATCAGAAGTGTTATTTCAAGGAGAAAATGATCCCTGAATGAATAAAAGAGCTCTTACATGAAATCAGAGATACCTGCAGTGATATTAAGATATTTGTCAGTATTCACCTTTTACAACTCTGGGGAGTGGTGAAAATCAAGTGTCTGGCACATATCTATGAACACATGAGTGCTTAAAAATAACACAGCTCTTTAAATGTCTGAATTTGATTACTTTTCACATGGAATGCAGAAATAACCATCAAATGTTTTAAGTAAGCAGGATAAATAACACATTTATTATTTCAAGACAGAAAAACATAGTGAAGAGTTGGCACATGATGCTAAATATGGAGGCCAATATATGCTAAAGTTGTGCTGCTTAGAGTCCCCACTCACCACAATTTAACGACTATTTTATAAGAGAAACTGAAGCATTGGGAAGCTAAAGTAGAAAACTAACGTATATGATCTTAAGAGATCTTTTATAAAGACAGAAATACAACTTTCAGGCCCCTGACAGTATTCTTTGCTTTCAAATATCAAGAGTCTGATTATCAAAACAGCTTATATTTTTAATACAGAGTTTATCAAAGCAATTTTAACATAATTCTTACCTGCAATCCCAGATTGAAATAATACTGCAAAACTTTTGTATCTAAAATTTAAAAAATTTAATTGTAGTCACTAAATGACATAAGCAATTAGAACTACTACTTAAAAACTTTTGAGTATTTAGATACAAATGTAGTCTTCTTACATCAACACCACCATCAGTTCCACCTTAGAGTAAATGACCATTTACCTACTACTACAGCTAAGATCATTTTCTGAGCCAAGGTTTAAGCACCAAATATATACTTTATTTCTACTCTTAATACTAGCAGATGTTACAAGAGTGCCACTTTGCTAATATTTACAAAGAATCCAGTAAAGGAATTTTTTTTGCTCATCTCAAGAGTACAATTTTACTTCAATACAAATCTACTACATAAGCAATCATATTGATTCTCAGTTAGTGGAGCTACTACATAGTACAAACTAAATGCTCTGCTAATGCTAAAATTAGTTATGCCTACTGAGGTAACTAGCACTGTACGAAACTATTCACCTTGTTTTTAGTCAACACGACTAACCACCACTAGAACTCCAAAAACAGGAGGCAATGAGCACAGGAACATCAAATAAGTTAAATCCTAAGATGACAAAAATTCTCCAAACATAGAACTTAATTAAAATATTTCACAAATGAACATAAACTAGATGTAGGGGCGAAGAGGGAATAGTCTTAGCATTCCAATTATATAAATGTATTTTTACGGATTGACGTGGGATCCATGTATATTCTTATAAATAATATAACCTGAGTTCCACTAACAAATGAATTCTCACAAAACCCCTTTCTTAAGTTGGAGACTCCTGATACATATACATATGTTTACTGCCACTTTAAATGGCATGGGATTCCACTCCTTAGTATATACATGCATCCACACAAAACTTGTATACAAAAATCCATAGCAGTTATTATTCACAATAGTGAAAAATTGGAAACCCAAATGTACATCAATTAATAGATAATAAAATGTGGTGTATTCATTCAATGAAATATTATTCAGCCATAAAAAGGAATGAAGTAATGATATATGGTACACTATTAATGAAATAGGAAATCAAGAAGAGTTAATATTTTGCATGGCCTAGAGAGAAAAAAGAAGAGAGATACAAATGAGGACTTTCATCACAGTCAGACTGGGTTTTAAGTGAAAGTAAGAAAGCCAAGTGAAAATGTCTACAAGTAGCCAGCGACAAGTACCTGAAACTTAAAAGGCCAGCGTTAGACAGATTTAGGAATCATCTACATAAAGGTGATACTGAAGTTTTAACGTAGAGAGAACAGAATGGAGTTGAAGATCTTGGTGACTACCTTAGGGGCTAGGAAAAAATGGAAAAGCAGCTAGAAAAATCAAGAGAATGTTACAGCAAAGAAATTATAAATAAATTATAAACAACTTTCAACTACAATTCTCTTTTGAGAAACACTGCCAAAGTGAGAGGTAACAAAGAACATCCAATGGAAAGCTACTCCTTAGCTTAATTAGGGAAACAAGAACATATGGCTGAAATCTAAGGCTTACCAGACCCCCAACTCCTCAAAAAAAAACAAAAACTTTTCCAAGTCTTCAAAGTTCAGTTAGAATCCTAAATACTAAATATCAAAGACTACAACAATTCAACACATTTGTATTTGTGGTGAGGATTTAAGAAAAGAAATGGAGAACATTTTGATATTGACTCCTGCTTTTCAAGAAAAACAATTGACAGAGCAAAAACATCCAGTTGAGAATCTTCTCCAAGACAGATACATAAGCTACCAAAAAGCAGCATGAGTCAGCTCAACCATCCACTTCTTGATTATGCACAATATATTCTCAGCTTTCGTTGCTCCATTCCTTAGTCATTTACTTAGCATTATGCTCTCAAGTCAATTTCCATTTGGTCCCTCACCCTACTCCCAATGGTTAACCAGAGATATTCTCTACCTTTAAAAAAAAATAAATAAATTCCAGGGTTGGCCGGTTAGCTCAGTTGGTTAGAGCATAACACCAAAGTTGCCGGTTCAATCCCGATATGGGCCATGTGAGTGGCACCCTCCCTAATAATTTTTTTTTAATCCCAGACCTAAATAACCCTCACCCAAGTTTCAAAATGCATGTACCTTGAGGCAGATCACTGCCACTTGGATCACAGGAATAAGGTGGAGGTGGTGGGGGTAAGTCTGAAGCCTCTCCCACCTCAAAAGAAGGAGGAGGTCGGGGTGGAGGTGGAGGTGGTAGTGGTGGTGGCAGAGAGGCAGCAACAGCAGGCATCGGAGCAGATAAGTATGGGTAGGATGGTGAAGCAATCACTACAAAACAAACAAAACATAACGTAACAATTCAAAACTGTAGCACCTTATAAGCAGAGTTCATCTACTTCTTGTGTGTTCCAACATGGTCAAACTCTGATTCTTATGGTCTGACTTAAAAACAAAAATCTGGAAGGTAAATTGCCCCACATTCTCCTAGACATGCCACTTCAAAACAGGTTCATTACAGGTTGAGTTAAGGAAATTACTTGAAATTAAAAGGAAAAGCTTTGACTAACAAAACTGAACACCAGCTAACAGGTACAGAAAAGAAAACAACAACAAAAAGCACATTAAAGCAAAAGCTTTACTTAGCTGAATACAAAGTTAAGGATGTTTTCAGCCATCTGACATTCTTAGTCAAATCAGAAAATGTAGAAACTAAGAGAGACTAATTTGCATAGATAACAGATTTAAGTAATCCCTGAAGGTTTCTACTTGGTAGCATTAGAGTAATATAGGGAACTCTAAATCATGACAGTTCATTTCTAGGACACACGGAATCTAAAACAGACAAGTTTAGATGAAATCTTATGCCTTTAACTTTCTATAGCTGTTACTATAGCTCAAAAACAATACCCACTTAGGAATTTCACAGTTTTTGACATAAGGAATTCAAATATAATTATGTTTAAATATTAATAAATTCTTCTATGATGATAAAGGAAACAATGTGGTGTCAACCTAGTAAAAATAAATTATCTCCATCATATACATAATATGCCAGATAAATCCGTTAAATTTTTTGACAAAAGATAAATGATACAACCCTTCAAGTTTAATTCAACATTTTAGCTAAGAAATTAAAGTACTACATTTTATCATTGTGTGACCTGTACTATAATTTTAATCCTGAGAAATACAGAAAGATTAGTCTAGTCTATTCAATAAAGGTTTAAGTTCAGAGTCTAAGAACAGTTAGTTTAGGTATAGCAAGTCAACACAGGCTGAATTTGTTATTCTGAGAATTTAGCAACAGAAATTTAAGGCCAAATATTACAAATAATCCACATTGTTTTCATTCACCAACATAAATATTAACAATACACTTATCTATACCCTTTATACAGTTATGGGGTAATAGTAATAGGAGATCTGGGTCTTAGGGTGATTCGCAACTTGATGAACAACTCTTTGAGGATGATTAAACTGTTCTTTCTTGACTGTAGTGGTAATTACAACTCTATATACACTGTCAAAACACATAGAACTAGGCACCAAAAAATGAATTTTACCATCTATAAATTAAACAGCAAATTATAAAAACTTGCTCAACTAACTTTTCTGGAGTTTAGTCATACATGTGGAAATCTCCACTTTTACAGTTTGGAAGAGGAATTTGATTTTTAGACTATCTCCAAATGTTCTAATAGCTTTATGGATTTGCTTTCTATAAAATGATGGCTTCTTCAACAAAGCTGCATGCTCGTGCCTTTAAAATGAGCACTCAAATCACATCATTTAAAAATAAATGAATGAAACATGAAGCAACAAACGAATAAATAAAACAAACTCATAAATAAATAAATAAAACAAAATAAAACAAACGTAGACACAACAACAGAGGGAAAGGTAACAGAGGGTTACCAGAGGGAAAGGGGGATTGCAAGGAGGATGAAGCTAAAAGCATTCTCTTTAAGATCAGGAACAAGGCAAGGATGCCCAGTTTCACTTAACATAGTACTGGAAGCCCTATCCACAACAATCAGACAAAAAAAAAGGAATAAGAGGCATCTAAGTTGGAAAGAAAGAAGTAAAACTGTCATTATATTTGCAGATGACATGATATTATATATAGAGAACCCTAACGATTCCACCAAAGCTATTAGAAATGATAAATGAATTCAGTAAGGTAGGACACAAAACTGATATTCAGAAATCAAGCATTTTTATATACCAATGATTATCTGTCAGAAAGGGAAATTAATAAATCCCATTTACAATTGCATCGAAAAAAATAAAATACCTAGGAATAAATTTAACCAAGGAGGTAAAAGACCTGTACTCAGAAAACTGTAAGAAACTGAAGAAAGAAATTGAAGAAGATACAAGTAAATGGAAGTATATACCATGCTCTTGGATAGGAAGAATTAACATTGTTAAAATGTCCATACTACCCAAAGCAATCTATAGATTCAATACAACCCCTATGAAAATACCAATGTCATTTTTCACAGAACTAGAATAATCTTAAAATTTATATGGAACCACAAAAGACCTTGAATAGCCACAGCAATCTTAAGAAAAAAATAACAAAATTGTGGAGGTATAACACTACCTGATATGAAACTATTCTACAAGGCTATTCGAATCAAAACAGCATGGTCCTGGCATGAATACAGACACACATATTGATATATTGATGGAACGGAAATATTTCCACACCTATATGGAAATTTAATCCATGACAAAGGAGGAAAGAACATACAGTGAGGTAAAAGCTGTCTATTCAATAAAAGGTGTTGGGGGAAAGTGGACAGTATATGCAAAAACATTAAACTGGACCACCTTCTTACTCACCGTGTTTCCCTGAAAATAAGACCTAGCCAGACCATAAGCACTAATGCATCTTTTGGAGTAAAAATTAATATAAGACCCAGTCTTATATTATAATATATAAAAGCGGGTATTATATATTATATTATTTATATTATATTATATTATATTATAAAAGACACAGTCTTATATAAGACCAGGTTATTATATTAATTATATTATACCCAGTCTTATATTATATTAAAATAAGACCGTGTCATTAATTTTTGTTCCAAAAGATGCATCAGAGCTGATGGTCTGGCTAGGTCTTATTTTTGGGGAAACATGGTATACACAAGAATAAACTCAAAATGCATTAAAAACTTACATATAAGACCTGATACCATAAAACTCCTAAAAGAAAACATAGGCAGTAAACTCTGACATTGCTCTTAGTGATATTTTTCTGATCTATCTCCTCGGACAAGGGAAACAAAAGAAAAAAATAAACAAGTGGTAGTACATCAAACTAAAAAGTTTTTGAATAGCAAAGGAAACATCCAACAAAATGAAACATCAACCTACTGAATGGGAGAAGATATCTGCCAATGACATATCTGAAAAGGGGTTAATATCAAAAATTTATAAAAATTTCGTACAATACCCCCCAAAAAATCCAATTAAAAGATGGGCAGAGAACCTGAATAAATATATCCAAAGAGAACATACGCATGGCCAACAGATATATGAAAAGATGTTCAATATCACTAATCATCAGACAAATGCAAATTAAAACCACGATGAGATATCACCTCATACCTGTCAGGATAGTTATCTTCAATAAATCAACAAACAACAAGTGCTGGCAAGGGTGTGGAGAAAAGGGGACTCTTGTATACTGTTGGTGGGACTGCAAATTGGTGCAGCCACTATGGAAAAGATTCGAAGGTTTATCAAAAAATTAAAAATAGAACTACCTATGATTCAGAAATTCTACTGCTGGGTATTCATCTGAAGAAATCCAAAACACCAATTAAATAAGACATATGCACCCCTAAGTTCATTGCAGCACTATTTACAATAGCCAAGATATGGAAGTAACCCAACTGCCTATTAATAGACAATTGGATAAAGAGGATGTGGTACATATACACAATGGGATATTACTCGGCCATAAGAAGAATGAAATCTTCCAATTTGCAACAACATTGATGGACCTAGAAGGTATTATGATAAGTGAAATAAGTCAGATTGAGAAAGACAAACACCATATGATCTCACTTATATGTTGAAAGAACAAAGTATACAAAACAGAAACAGACTCACCGATACGGAGAACAAACTAAAGGTTGCCAGATGGGAGCAGGGTTGGGGAGCTGGGTGAAAAAGTTGAAGGGATTAAGAAATACAAATTGGTAGTTACAAAACAGTCATGGGGATGTAAAGTACAGCATAGAGAATATAGTCAACAATGTTACAACAACTATGTATAGTGCCAGGTCAGTACTAGACTAATGGGGAGGGGAGAATCACTGCATAAATTACATAATTGTCTAACCACTACACACTGTACACCTGAAACTAATATAAAACAATACTGAATGTCAAGTATAACTAAAAAATAATTTTTAAAAATAAAAAAATAAAATTTCAGGCAGAGGAAAAAAGCTAATGGAGTAAATTAATGGAGTTACCTAAAGAGAATGTGATTATGATCATCATGTAAAAACCAACTAGCAGACAGAGAGGTAGTTAAATAAGTTCTAATGCGGCTGAGAGAATATAGGGCAGAAAAAAATTTGGAGGTTACTGTCTGAATTCACCTTCCTTGTAAATGCACATTACAATAAGCCCCATAAGGAAAAGCTTTTATAATTTCCAGTTGCTCTAGAGATGTATGAGCATCTTATTTGCAGGCTTAACAGAGCTCTACAGCATTAACAGGTATATAGTTCAAGGGATGGCTCCAGAACAACAGAAGCAAACTTTTCTAAAATATTAACAGAAACCAATAAAATGCGCTCAAAATGCTTGTTTGTTCCTGTCCATGTAGCTGCACCCTGCTTCAGGACATTTCAGTAGAAAATATGAATATACATAATAAGACCTGGCTTCCTTAGAGACCAAAGGGCATGACCAAGACTAAGGTGCAGTGAGGTGCAAAATTCAAGGGGCCACCAAATTAATGCAATTTGTAAACAATTTGTAATGCAATTTGTAATGCAATCATGTAAACAAAAATACATGAATAAAAGATCAAAATTCTAAAGACAGGATACAAATCTCTACTCGTATGACTTCAAGAGTGAATGCCTCACTGAACTCACCCAAAGCCTGGCCCACAGATTCTGTTTTTAGGGTAAGTGAATCACTAGTCCTGACCCCGGCAAAAGCCTTGGGAACAATTACAAAAGCTCAGTTATAACAGGATGTGATGTCTATGAAGAGTCTCATATTAAAGGCGATCACAACATCGTGTTACCTGGCAGATAGGAAGTGACTTAAAAGAAAATGGGATGGGGCTGCCAGATAGTCACATGAATAACATGGAAAAAATGAGTTGTTTCATCTAGAAGACTGACAGGAATGGTAAAGAGCAGCTCAAAAACAGCCAAGGCCTGGTAGAGTTATAGTTGAAGTTCATAACTGAATCAAAAAACAAAAAGTAAAATAAATGAAGGCAGCATACATTTTTAGAAATATCTACATAGAACTAATCGGGCATTTAATGAGTTAAGTTTTTAATGACTACATAAATGAGGCATTACGATGTTTGATTCACCTGTCACTTGCTTTTTTTTAGCTCAGACGGCTGCTGGTAGAAGATAGCCAACACTTTCCCCAGTAGTACAGTAGATATAAGGAAGGAAGGATAAATACTTGCTTCTTTCACTCTATTTTCCAGTTTTCAAGAAAATAAACTGGTTTCCTATCATCCTCTTTAAGGTGACCAAGTTTTTAAACATTAGGAACTTTTAAATTTAACATATTTGAGATGTTCCAATCTATTGCAGTTATCACTGTTGAAGCTCAAATTGTTCCATCTTTGGCCAGTGGGAACCTCTTTAAGATGGCTCCTGAGTCCTTCTGGCATGACTCTAGTACTCATTGATAGCTACCTGTCATGACAAGATGATCCGGGCTCACCTTAAACATTTCCTGCCCAGACCTGGAAGGAATCAGCAATTTCTCCACAAAGGTTTTTTTTTTTTTTTTTTTTTTAAAGTGAGAAACGGTATTTCAAGACCACAAACAGTGCTAGGGATACTCATTGTTGTTTCTAGGCCTTTTCAGTGAACAGACCTAGGAAATAATACAAATATATTTAAAGGTAAAATTCCTGAAGTACTTATTGACACTTCTAATTCAAATTTGAGGCCATAAAAAGTTTTACTTAGCCTCTTTATTACATCTGTATTATCTTTCTTCCATACTGAGACCTGAGACTCCTGGTTAACAAGGACACAGGATATAAAAACAGAATATCCCATATTCACTCATTTGTTTTAACCGACATTACACAGTCTAAGAATAACAACTGAGTATCCAGATAAAACAATCTGAAGTCTGACAATTGAGGACATTAAAAAATGTTTGGCATATAGTCTCTCAATTCTCCCACTTTCAAAAATAGCTATAGTATATCTACATCGTCCAAACATAAGGCTATTATATAGCATATGCTCAACCTATCAGCCCTCATTTTGTCTTAATTCTATAGGTAAATACAGAGGGTGCCAAAAATATGTATACACATTTTAAGAAAGGAAAACTGCATTAGAATTGTAGTACTCAATATATACCAATAACAAAAGATGAATACAAGTCACATTTGACTTCCGCAATTAAAGAGATGTTCAAAGTGGTTACCATCAGTGTCCAGACACTTCTGATTATGGCGAACTACTGCTTGAGCAACACTGACGAAAGTGTCCACTTGTTTGGCACCCCCAGTATATATTTAATACTTACCATCAGGTCTTATGTTGATGTCACTAATTATTTTTGTAGTATAAAAGTCAAAACTCATTCTCGAATGCACTGCTGTCCATCCAATACAACTTTCTGTGATGGTAGAAACATTCTTTATCTGCACTGTCCAATACTGTAGCTGCTAGCTACATGTGCCTTGAGCACTTGGACATGCTACTGAGCAACTGAAGGTTTATTTTATTTAGTTACAATTAATTTTAAGTGTCACATGCGGCTAGTGTTTACCTAGCTTGACAGCATAGCTTTGGTATATTCTTCAGGAAGTGCTCATGCAAATAATATTCTCTGGGTTCTTACACATTGCCCTTGAAAATCAGTTTGGTTGGATATAAAATCTTTGGTTCACACATTCTTTTATTAGTTTAAAGGTTACTCCATTTTCTTCTAGCATGAAGCATCGCTGTCAAAGTATGTGATTATCATTTTCTTTTATACTCGATTAGGCTCTTTTACATAGATAATCAAAGGACTTTCTATCTCTTTGAAGTCCAGGCATTTTACTAGAATATCCTGGTGTTGTTTGTTCTGGGTCAATATTCGCAGGTATGCAGAGTAGTAATTCACTATGTAGTTTTAAAGGTTTTTTAATTTCAGGAAAATTTTCTGATTTACACTTTTAAGTATTTGTTCTTTTCCCTTACTTTGGTTTTCTTCCTCAGGGACTTCTATCAGTGTTTGATCTCCTTTACCTAATGTTAGTATGTCAGTTGTGAATCTTTATCTTCGTTTTCTTCACTTTAATTCCCCCCCCCCCTTACATCTTTCTCTTAAAGCATTTTCTGTTGTGTATACCGGGGGTGCCAAAAAAAATGTATACACATGACTTGTATTCATCTTTTGTTAGTATATATTGAGTATTACAATTTTAATACAGTCTTTTTCCTTGCTTAAAATGTGTATACATTTTTTTGGCACCCTCTGTATTTGGTCATGTTCTGTATAGTTTACTCTTCATTACTGAAATGGCTTTCTTCCATTTCTAACACTTTCTTGAGTTCTGTCATTCACCTCATCTGCATTTTTCTGATTCTAATTTGTTAATCTTTAATGTTTTATATTATTTTATTAATGTCTAGATCATTCTGAAATACCTGTTAATTTAATTAAGTTCAGCTTGTTTAGTTCAGTTTTATGGACAAATGGTTTTACCATCTATAAGGATATTACTCTTTTCTTTTCTTAAAACGTCTTGATATAGGATTTGCTTTTCTTCTGTCCATTTTTATGTGAAATTATTTTTCATGAACTTTTAAAAGGAGGTAAGAGTATAGGAAAGGTTTTCTGATTTCATAATTCTCTCTTCTCTATTGTTTTTGTGTAGTGTTCAGAAACACAACTGCTTTCTAGAATTCCTTGGCTCTGTTCTCCTCAACTTTAGTTTGGACCTGCTCTTTTCCCTATCCTGATGAATTCTGACTCCACTCCCAGCCCCAGCAGTTTTTCCCCAGTAAAGAATACTGTCCTAAAAGGGAGACCTGACAGGTTAGTTTTGAGAGTTCTTAGGGGTCAAATTGCTCCAAGTCCTTCAGCCCGGTTACCATGTACCCAAAGCACTCACCTAGTATTGGATAGGGCAAATCCCTTCCTAAACGTAGTTTCTCCTTCCAAATTGGCTGCCCCATTTTCCAGTGAATTCTTGTTAGTTCTTTAGGGGTTTTTCTATTCTCAGGTCCATCAGACAACATCCCTGATGCTTCCGTCTTCTTCCTCCCACACAGACCCTGATAGCATGGAGGTCTTGTGAAGTGGTGGTTTGTTCCTAACTGCTTAAATTTTGGGGTTTGTAGGGATAACTTTTCACTTAGTTTTGTTGCAAGTATTGTCCATGGGTTTTGGTTTTGCTATTTCCATTTTTATTTGGGGTCTCAAATTGAAAAGCTATGCGGTTGTTGCCACCACCTTCCCAGAGTTCTGCTGAGAATTTTATATTATCTCATTGGAATTCCACAACCACTTCATAACTTGGTACTGCAAGAACCTACAAACTCATAGATGAGAAAGGCTCAATAACCTGTCCAAAATTACACAGCTAGTCAAGTCATAAAACCAAGATTCTAACCTAGATCTCTTAAATTCTAGCACCTATATTCTTATATTCATAGGAAAATGATTCATTGTATAGAAATGTATTTTATAGCCAACTTGTCAGGAATTAATTCTGTGAAGTGCAAAAAAACATCTCTAAATTCCTGTATAATAAAACTTAATTCGAGTCCTCTAAATTTTCAGTGGGGTAGCAAAATAATGGCTACAAAATCACATCAAAGGCAAATTCGCAAGAAAAAAAAATTGAAACCCTGGCTCTCAAATCTCATGGATTCCTCAACTATAGTACATACTTTATTAAGTAGGTTAAACAAATGTAATCCTGGAAATTACAGTAATCCTATCACTACAACTGTTGCATGTGCATGTTCATGCATAGGAAAAGAAGCTTCCAAAGTGAGCAGCCACTAATAACCTACCTGGCCTGCCTTGTGTAGGTGGAGACACAAATAGAGGCTGTACAGCATTCTGTGAGGAAACTGAAGTAGTACTACTAGCTTGATTAGCTGTTGCACAGTTAGATAAGACTGGAGCTGGAACATTACTGGCACAGGAAGCTGCAATTGCTGCAGAATTTACCATCACCTGTAAATGTGGGAGAAAGTTTGTAACTCTTGAGTTTGGTTTCTCAAATAATATTAGTCTCTCATCTGATCCTACATTTCAGGAAATAGTATTTTGATAACTAAAACACAGATAAGTCAATCTTTATTTAACCATGTACAGGAAGGTTATTTCTTTTAGAAGACCCCAGATTATTTTGAGAGCTTCAACTTTTAAAATTTACTATTTTTCTGAAAAGTAAATTTCTTTTAAAATTTACTATTTTTCATATATATTAATATGACTCAAAAATCAAGTATAAAATTGTGTAACAATGAAGTTTCCCTTCAACCTCTGTTCTCCATCTGCCTAGTTCCCCTCTCCTCAAGCAAGTAACCTCTGTGTTTCCTGCATATTATCCAGAGATTTATACACTTTAAAAAAAAAAAAAGAGAGAAGGTGCTTTGATTTTTTTTTTTTTTTAATTCATGAGACTACAAATTGTGTTTCTGATTAGGCCACAGCACCCAATACAGGGCTGTGTACAGAGAGGTGTTCCATAAATGGTAACAGACTCTTCTTCTTGAATACAGTCCTCACTGCAGTCTCCATTTTCTTACCACCCACTACAGTGTGGCTTCTACTGCCTCTGGTCCTCAGAAACTGTATTCAAAGTCACCAGTGGTCTCTACGGCAAAAAAATCCCAGTTGACTCTTGTTAGTCCTCACGCTGCTTGACCTCTTGGAAACAGCTGACACTTTACTGCTCCTTGAAACATTTTCTCCCTGGGGCTTCCATAATAATACACTCTCCTGCTTTTCGCAGCTCCTTGGCTGTTCCTTCTCTACCCATTTTCAAAAATTTGGTGATCCACAGGCTCTGTTCTAGATGCTCTTCTCAATCTCTTCCTCTGCCAGAATGATCTTTTTCACTCCTATGGTTTCAGCTATCTTTTTGATACCAATGCCCCATTCTACAGGAGTGCTTTACATTTAAGTTTCAGCAGATGACATTGACGTGGCAGGTAATTTATATTAACTCACTCATTACATAAGAAGTTCAGAGTAGATTAACAACTGTTAGTCTAATGTTGGCACATATAACAGTGTCTGGACCACAGTAGATGCTCAATGTGTTGAATGAATTTACTAATCACTGTGCAAGGCACCACAAGGTATAATAATACTTTAGATAGGAATATAAGCAGCTTCTTTGAAGTATGATGAAGAGCAAAGAGAACAAAAAGAAAAAAAGTCAGTTTCCTGTGTTCAGACCACTGCAACTGACTGCTTGTAACACTATAAAGATTACCTTCTGGGGGTAGTTGTATGAGGTAACTGTGTCCTGAGGAGACATAGAACATGGTCTTCTATCCTGAAGAGACTTTAGTGAATACAGAAATAGAGTTAAGTAAGGGGAAATCAAGAAACCAAACAACACATCAATAAAGGATCTGCTTTGTTTTAACACCTCCTAAAATTAATAAAGGTCATCTGCTCTGAAAGTATTCAAATTTGGAAGTGACTACTAAAATAACGCTCCAAGATTATCACTCTAGTGCCTAATTTACATGACTTCTCTATTTCTGATCTACAGAGATCCTGATCATATCCAACTCTAGTCCCAATGCAAATAAGGTAACAGAGGACTGTAATTTAAATACTTTCTCAGTGGCCTTTCTTTCCTCAAAATCTTCAAAATCAGTAGGACCAACAACAGTTTTGCTAAAAGAAAGCATTCCATCTAAAGATGTAACTTGGGACAAGGGTGGATAATTGGTTATTCGGCTACATCCTATTTAAGCAGGTGGTAGTATAATCCAACCACCGCTCCCTCTGGCTCAAGACCTTGTCTTTGTGAAAGCAAAAATCATTTTATCAAATATATGGTGATGGAAGAACTGACTCTGGGCGGTGAACACAGAGTGTGATATATAGATGATGTATTACAGAATTGTACATTTGAAACCTATGTAAGTTTACTAACCATTGTCACCCCAATAAATTTTAATTAAAAATGATTTTAAAAGGCTCAGAGTTATACATGACAGACTGTCATGACAGCAAAAACAAACAAAAAAACTAGCAACAGAAATGGGTAATAATGATAAGAACACAAATCAGGGGAAATAATCACAGAAACAAGGTTTGGAACCATACTGTGACAAAGATGAGCCCAACTTAACAAAAACTTAAGATTGCACGTTTCTTAAATTTGTGTTCAAGTACAGCCAAAGTACCTGCCAAAAAGCAAACTTCAGCCCTGGCTCAGAAGGCCCATTGTGAATGCTAAACAATTCTAGAGAAGGATTTGGTTGAGAATCCTATGGAAATAAGAAGTAGGAATAAATGCATCGCTTCTTAGAAGGCTCTGTGCCTGGAAATCTTTAAGTCCTGCAAATGCCTCTCCCCTTGGAATACTGTGAAAAAGTTATGTAGAAACTTACTAGGGATTTGGTGACTGGGGGGTGGTAATGGAGCACAACATGAAGAGATTGAAAGCTACTGGGATGTATAATAAAGTTAAGTTCACAACAAAAAGGAACACGTGACAAAGTGAAATTAAAGGGACAAAATAAAGTGTCTACTTTTGTCACCTCTGATGCTGAGATTTTTACTTGCTTTTTCAGTTGGGTGACTATTTCAAGAGATGGTATAAAAAGCATGTGATATGAGAATAGTAATCACAGAATGAGAGGAAAAACTATTATTTCTCTAGAAGGGGCAAAGAAACGGAAGGAAAAATAGGGGAAGAGAATTACACATCATAGTTTTCTTCACCTTCCTAAAATGTATTGCTTAAACAGGGAAAACAAAAATTTAGTACATGAAGCTACCAGAATTAAGATTAATCACAGTTAGAGAATAGAGGGTAGTTATTCAAGTTCTTCACAAATATTCTAGTTCTCCTCCTGGGTACATGGTAGGTTGTTCTTCCTGGCCTCATCTAAAGCTACGTATGGCCATGAGACTTGTCTGCCAATGAAATATTAGCAAAAATATTAAGAGCCAGTGTTCAATTTTCCTATCGTTAGCCTGCGTCAAGGTGATTGTGAAAGCACATGTCCATCAGCCATGGTCCTTGAGTCACTATGATGAACAAAGGCCTGCTACCAACCTGCACAACATTAGCAAGAAAACCCATCATGTGTTCAGCTGTTGAGATTTTGGAAGGGTCGTTATTGCAGCCTAACCTAGCTTGACAAAAACAGTAATTGTTAACTAGAAGTAGGGGGCTGCTGTAACAAAAACCTAACTTGAGAAGATTATGAACTTACAGCTCTTAATGGAAAAGATTTGGAAAAGAGAATGTTAGTTTTGTTTTGATTATTGTTGGCAGAGTTTAGCAAGCTATTTTAAGATATAGAAAAGTAGCTTGCAGGCAGAAAAAAAGGGAGTAGAGAGTATTTGAAGACAGGGACTTGTAGGGCTGAAGAGGTAACTACTTCAACCCAAAACTATAAAAGACAAAATTGATAAGTGCTCTGAACAACAAAGAACAGTTAAAACTTGGCCTCAAAGGAAGAATCACATCATTGTGAAAATCTGATTGCATTATGTTAAAGCAAGAGTCCAACTAAGGCTATAATATTGAGTGAAAACTTGCACTTGGACAAAACGGCTCATGGAAAAGCATCCAAAGGTATGGCTCTTCCGTCAATGCCTGATAAGCTCATGACAGTTGCGATCAAGTACAGAGAGACATAGGGATAAGAAAACAAAACATTATAGTAAATCTAAATAGTGTATCTATTATTAAAAAGAATTGTCAGTATGGATATTGGCACATGAAACTAATAGGAATAAAACAGAAAAAGAGCATAATAAATTAATCATACAGCCAGAGAAAACATGAGCAGAACTAGAACCATCCAACTGAGATAAAATGACCATTGGGCCTCCAATTTTCTATGAGTAAGACGTAGGCTAATAAAGTTGCTCAGTTGCCAAGAAGGATTACTCTCTAATGCCTACTTCAAATATGACCAAGGAAAGAAGAGTCTTAGAGTAACCAAGAGCCCCAGAAAACAATGAACCAGGGAGCCCCTCCAGAGGAACAGTCCCCATGCCTAGATTGGGGGCCTTTATAACATTTTTCCATCATGATGTCAGAATTGCTACAGGCAAGTAACCGTGTTTCTCCTATTTTCCCCCTCTCTGAGTGGGAATTTTTACTCCAATTTTCAGTCCCTGCTCTACCACTGTAAATTGCGTTTGTAGGGAGTAAATAACTTTGTAAGTTTGGTTTTAGTTCTCCAGATCAAGAGGAGCCACATCTGGATTCAATACAAAGAGTTATTACACATTCCCAGAAACCTTGGGCTCTGAGTTTAACTACAATGAATGGAATTTTGGGGCTGCCTCCCTTGAGGTGGAAGCAAGAATTTTGCTTGGAGGAGGGAGTTTGAGTTGAAGGCTGTAGTCCTCAGTGCTGTTAAAATATTTCCAACTTTTTGACTTCCAGGCACAGAGAAATTAGTTCCTCAGTGGGACATGCTCTGGCCAATAAAAAAGAAATGGAAAAGAAAGTGACACATGTCATCTCCAGGTGGAAGCTGTAAGAGCCATTGCACCATTCACTACCTTTTGTTTCTTGCCTTGGCAATCACGGATAGAGCTTCCATAACCTGAGTAGGGCCCACCCAGAGACCTCCACTGGACATGTAGCATAAAAAAGAAGCAAATTTTTCTTATATCAAGTAACTGAGATTTATAGACAATTCTTACTAATAGAAAAATCATAAAATCCTCTAAAAAGGCATCACTGCCAATGTTCAAATTTCTTCATGTATCAATACATATTAGGAATACCTCTAGTGTCTCACCCGGCCACCAGCGAGAATATAGTGGTTGATAACCTCATACAATTTAAATAAATTTATATGTATAGCTCTTAGAATAGTGCCCTAGGACACAGTAGGAGCTATAAGGGCTTGCCATTATAAAATACCTACCAAGTTTGCTGTAGATTCAGTTGTGCTATAAACACCTGAAGTTTCATAGTCTGGTTCCAGAGGATATTGCCAAAGTAAAGTTAAAAAAAAGAGCATTATATTATAGTTGGAAATTTTATAAACAATGATGAATGTCAGATTCTATCTAGATCTCACTGACCTGAAGGATAAATATATTCCTCATGATATCCCCCTAGAAAAAAAGAAGAAGTGTGTTTATGTAGGGCTTTTTAGCTCAGTAGAGCCAGATGGCCAGCACTTGCTTTTTTCCTCAAGTTTTATGGATATATATTCAAAACTAAAATGTATACATCCTTGAAACAAGTCATTTGAGCTTTCATACTAGTCAAAAGATACTGAAGCCAGAGATTGGCTGTCAAGAGTACAAATATATCCTCTGAAAATTCTCTTAGTTTTTAAAGTTCAGGTAAAGGTGAAAAACCCAGCTGTATCCAATTTTCCCAGTCAGGCAGTAAAGTATGGCGATTAAGTTCACCAGCTCTGGAGTTAGGACTATCTAGATTTGAATCCTGATTAATTACATCAGTTTAGGCAGGTTATTTAATCTTTGTGCCTCACTTTCTTCACTATAAAACCGCGATTAACAGTACCTGGCTGACAGGGGAGTGAAAAGAACATAGCACATGGTGCTTGACATGTAATAAATGGTGACTATTATCTGAGTACAAGCCATAGTTTTCACAGATGGACATTAAAAGGATTCACTATGCCTCATTTGTTTTTCAGCCTGTCAGGTAAATAATAATACATTTAAAATCGGTCTGTTCTCAGAGGATGGCTCAGTGGACTGAAGTACTTCACTGTAAGACTGGTGTAACATTGAAATGCAGACAAAGTCAATCTTCAATTGGACAGTTTTCCATGAAATAAAACCCCACAGGTCAAAATTGGATTTGATTCTTAAACACATCACTTATCAAACACATACGCATCAACCCCTCCCTCCAGACATCAGGATTTAAGGTGAGAACAAAGATTTAGTTACTTTGAATATGCCACTACTGGTGAGCAGTACATGTGAAGGTACCCATCGTGCTCAGGGGAAAAGACAAAAGGGTCATGCTGAGTAAAAGAGCACAGCGTATTCATCCTTGAACATATGTATCCTTAAACGCATGCACATGCACATACAAAACCTTCAGAGATTATCCTTGTGCTAGATTTTTTGTACTCATTAAATTCTTAGAAATATCTATTTTCTTCCATATAAGTAACACAAAGGAGAACATCACAGGAGAATAAGGAATTTGATTGGTAAGTTGAGTCATTCAGACTGCCGTAATCCACCCAATTCCTCCAGAATTGTTTAAGTAGGCATATATCATTTTATAGTAAAATGGTAAAAATAAGCATACCCCATGGTAAGAGGCACTATAACTATTGTTGAAGGCATATATATATGCTTTACAGTCAGACAAACCCAAATTGATAATTGATCTCTGCCAGTCACAAAGGACCACATATTATATGCTTCCATTTATATAAAATGTCCAGAATAGGCAAATCCATGACAACAAAAAGACTAGTAGCTGTCAAGGGCTGGGGGTGGGGGTGAATGGGAAGTGGTTATTAATGGGTACAGGATTTCTTTTGGGGGTGACAAAAATGTTCTAAAATTGATTGCTGTGATGGTTATGCATCTGTGCATAGTTCTGTGACTATCCTAAAAACCAATGGATTGTACAGTTTAAAGAACTGTATGGTATGTAAATCACATCTAAATAGAACTGTTATAAAAAAATTGAATCTGTGACACTTACCAAGAATATGACTGGTCATGTCATTTACCCTTCAAACCTCAATTTCTTTATATATACAGTAAGGATACCGCATTTCTTAGAGGGATACAGTTTAAGTATTATATTAAATTATAAATAAAATTACTTAGTACATAGGATTCAATGAATAGTATGTTTACAGATCAAGTAGACTTCTTCAGGCAATGAAGTTATTTCATAGCTCTTGTAAAATAATAGCCAATTACATGAAAAGCCTAAAGTAGTTACAGTGGTACCTCGGTTTTCGAACGTAATCCCTTCTAGAAGACCGTTCGAATTCTGAAATGTTCAAAAACAGCCGACAGCTAGGCCTCAGGATCTTGCTCTCAGCGGAAGTCACGTGACATGTTCGACTTCCGAGGCATGTTCGGAAAACCGAAGCATTTACTTCTGGGTTTACGGAGTTCATAAACCGAAATGTTTGTCAACAGAGACGTTCGAAAACCGAGGTACTACTGTATTGGAAACAGTGAGGACAACATGAATAGTACCTTACTAATAAGGAACAGATGTTTTCCATACTGAAATCTTACTGAATCAAAACTCACTAAAAACCTATGCAGAGAGCTGAAAATAAGTTACTACGATGTAGAGGCCTACAGAAACAGAAGTTTGTCCTTCTGAGAAATACCAAGACATCTTCAAAAACCTAGGAAGCTCTGAGACAAGAACTGATAACTTTCAAAATGAGCTACCAGAACAAAGTGAGACCCCCCAAACCAAAACTTTAGGTCTATTTCACAGCCCTGATATGCCAATACCGAAAGAATCATCTTTAAAAAAAATTTAGCTGTAATTGACTCACCATTGTCACTCTGGCCATCGCCCTCCTCTGAACTCAAAGTCTGTTTGCCTGAGCTATGTCCTTGCCTTGTGACACAATATCTTGGATTAGGAAGAATCATTGTAGAGGATCCTCCATGATTCTGTACCAAAGAGACACACACACATACATACATGCAGTTCTCCCTATATAGTCAGAAAAAAACTATATTTATTTTTAATGTGCTTTACAACTTTAAAATGTGAGGAAATAATGGTCAAGAAAACAGAAATATTAGCCCATACTATACAGACAATATTATTTGTCCACCTCTAGCTCCTTCTCCAACAACAACTTAAAACAACGACAACAACGAAAATGTTCTCTTCTCCCACCTTTAAAAGTGCTAAGATGAAAACTCATGTTTTCCAGGAAGGGCTTTATTTGGCCATTTGCACAAAAAGCTAAAATTTATCCACATTGCCTTTACTTTAAAAACAGCTTATTGAGTAAAGCTTTTAACTACTTACAGGTAAAGTTGGATAAGCAGTCTCATCCCCTTCTTCAATTTCATAAAACGTAATGGTTTCTTCCAAGCCCCTGGGCATCTGTCCATTCTCTGGGGCAAAGCTATACTGGCACTCCTTATTCATGCAATGCATCTGGCGGTGACTACGTCTAAAGGAACTTAAACAGTTCGAAGAATGCAAAGGGAAAAATGATAAAATATGGTAGTAACTTGATTCTAATTTCTAAGTAACAGTTCAAACCATCTTAATGTTGACACTTTAAAAAATTTAGCCCATATATTTGTTGCTCAGCAATGAATCCAGACTTACCAATTTTCTCTAACTTTCAACACTTAAAATTCACTTACCGAGGTTACAAAATAGCCACGGGGATGTAAAGTACAGCGTAGAGAATATAGACCATTATGTTGCAACAACTATGTACAGTGCCAGGTGGGGACTAGAGTAATCGGGGGAATCAATGCATAAATTACGTAAATGTCTAACTACTATGCTGCACACCTGAAACTAACATAATACTGAATGTCAACTGTAACTGAAAAAAAAACATAAATAAAAAATAAATTTTAAAAATTCATTTACCGAGATCTATAGGAGAAGTTATCATAGCTCTGGCAGCACCTTTTACCTGGACCAGGGTAAAAATCAACTTTAGGCCCCACCACGTTATGCCTGTTTATAAAGTGAGATGAATCCCTAAGAATAAAGGGAAAGGAAAACAATTTTTTGTTCACCAGTGCTTGAGTAGTTGCTGTTTGTAATTAAATAGAAATAACACACATCTTCCTAGAAACATCCACACTACAGGCATTAGGCCTATCTATTATCAATGCATATAGTGCCATATACACAGCACCCATCTCGATGGCATTCTATTTCTACCATCTCTTCAACTGCTCCATATTTTTCCCTAGACTGTGAGAGTATGAACCTTCCAATAAATTCATTTGACAAGAATTTAAGTATATATCAGTTCCATTCTCTATTCTTTCCATAGGTAGAAATTATAAAAGAAATCTAAACTATTATTTCTAAATTCTACTGTAATTCCAGGAATTATTTCCAGTATCTAAACAGAGATATGTATATCTTAAAAGTCAGCTGAACCTTACCTGGGCATCCCAAATCCCCGACCTTGTGCCTGAGATGAATGTTGAGGATAAAAATGTTCACTAGCCATAATATCACTAGTTGTCTGTGAGTAGTGCATTCCAGGGTCATGCCCATAATGCATACTATGCTGAAGTCTCGGCGGAAGGAGGGGGTCTCCCCTGCTGTAAGCCATAGTCATATAAACCTCTTTCCCTCTGACTTTCTTGAACATCTTCTTCCGTTGCTTCATGTCCATCTCTGACATAACTTTCAGACAAACAAAGAAGTAGCAAATAAGCTTCATAACCAAAAGAAAAGATCTGTTGTCTCCCCACCACTCCCACAAATGCCTAAAATGTTCAAATGTTTTTCCTAGGAACAAACCAAATAAATATAGGGAGGGAATTTTTATATTTTTTAAGGAGGTACTAGATCTTCCACTTGGAAGGGCAAAACCAGCAGGTAATTCTTGTATCAATGGACATTTCAACACTATCTTTAGGCAGCTTTCGTCATCAAAATGTAGAGTCAGTCATCCAGTTATCTACGGCACTATTATCCACAAAATTATGTCTATTGATCTATGGTTGCTCCCATGAGATGTTTTCCTAGTTCTTTGAGAAATCTTTTCCCTTCACGTTTTATAATCTAAAATCAATTCCAGCTTAAGTTTACACAAAGTACTTAGAACAGTGGTTCTCAGTCAGGGACAATTTTGCCACTGATCCCTTGGGGCACATGTAGCAATGTCCAGAAACATTTTTGGTTGTCACGACCAGGGGAAGGATGCTACTGGCGTCTAGTGAACAGAGGCCAGGGATGATGCTAAGCATCCTACAATGCACAGGACAGCTCCCCATAAAGTATTATCCATCCCTAAATGTCAGTAGCACCAAAGCTGAGAAATCGACCCCGGAAAAAGACTTACATATACCTTTTTAAAAAGTACAATGTAGGGTACAAGAAGGAGAGAATAAAAACCTGCAGTATACAAACCAATTTCTGGGACATAGCCCCTGGAAATTTTCTGGTAACCTCTTCCTTTCCGACTGGGTAGAGCATTCCAAGCAGGAACGGGTGTCACTTGGGTAACTGGTTTTAAGTTAGCCAGCGGAACAACATGCCTTAAAGTTAAAGGTACCACCGTGAAGCCATTGCAACAGATTTAATTTTCATTTGATGCACATAACCCACCCTTCCTGATTCATTTTCAAGTGTATTCTACTTAAACCTATTGATATTAGCTTCCCTGTTGAGGTTTTCTTTTTAGGTTTAGAAAACCTAAAAGTAGTTTATGCAATTTCACAGCTGTTTGTAGTATACATCACGTTCCATAGGAGAGATTGTGGCACACTAGTTTACAAATATTTGTTGCCTCTCCTTGGAGAAAGATTGTATTTCCGCACCCCACTGACTTCAGTCTTGGATATGTAACCCACTTTTGCCAATAAAATATGAGCAGATGCTTTAAGAACCAGCACATGGTTTGTCATGTTCTCATTCTTTCCCTGCCTGTAAAATGAGGCTTGTTGGCCTGGGTCACCTTTGCTGACCCACTATGAACATGCTAAATGAGCACGAAATGACTTTATTGTTTTAAGCCGCTAAGTGTTTTTTGGTCGTTGGGGTAATATAACCCAGCTTGATCGTTCTTAAAGTGGATGAATAATATCAGTATCACCTGGAAACTTGTTAGAAATTCAAATTCTTGGGCCTCACCACAGACTTACTGAATCAGAACCTTTGGGAACGGAGATCATCAATCTGTTTTAACACGCTCTCCAGCAATTCTAGGGCATGTTAAAGTTTGAGAATGACTGGACTAGATTATCTTGATATTGGCAGAGGCTCAGTTAACAAACCAGCTTTCCAATATAGTATGAACAGTTTTTTCCAGAATTCTGTTATACTTAATATTTCTAATAATTTGGCTAGTGCCTAGGATTTGTAAACTTTTATACATAGGTATACAGCCATGTGTTGCTTAATAAAGTGGGTAGGTTCTGAGAAATGTGTTGTTAGGTGATTATGTCATTGTGAAAACATCCTAAGTGTACTAACACAAACATAGATGGTCTAGCCTACTACACACCTAGGATATATGGTATAGCCTATTGCTCCTAGGCTACAAACATGCACAGAATTTTATTGTACTGAATACTATAGGCAATTGAAACACAATGGTATGTGTGTATCTAAACATATCTTAACATAGAAAAGGCACAGTAAAAATATGGTATAAAAATAAAAAATGGTATACCGCATAGGGCATTTACCATGAATGGAGCTTACAGTACCGGAAGTTGCTTTGGGTGAGTCAGTGAGTGAGTGGTGAGTGAATGTGAAGGCCTAGGACATTACTGTACACTATGGCAGGCTTTGTAAACACTGTCCCACAAGCCCTCCCCCTGCTTCCTTACAACAGGGTCAGAAATATAACTTTAAAGCTGTCAGTGCTGTCCATGAACCCTTTGGGCTGGATGAATGTGAACATGAAGCTCCATGTAGGTTGGATTAATTGGAAATATTGAGGAGAAACTGGCTGGTTGAGTCACAACAGTGACTTTCCAGAGGGAGTGGAAGGTGGTCTGAGGATTACTAGGAAGAAATCAAGATGGAGACAAAAAGGAACATAGGGATGGTCATGACAATGTTATTGGCCACTGCATGTTGGAGCAGTGGTCAGATTAATTAAGAATACCAGATAATGTGGTATTCATTTAAAAAAGAAGGTGTTTAACATGGAGAGGGTGTAGAACTGGGGACTTTGGAAATTTGTTTTTAGTTCTATTGACCCTATTGGGGACAAAAGGCTCTCTCTGGCATTAAATTGATGGAAGAAATAAAACTTATCTTTGTTTTATATCATTACAACCTGAAAATATTCCCAAAGTACAGGGACAGGTTGGCTCCACACTAGCACAGAAAGCTTTTATGGAAGTGGCAGTTGCCCCGAAAGTAAGACTTAGGCAGATCGTCAGCTCTAATGCGTCTTTTGGAGCAAAAATTAATGTAAGTCTGGCAAGGTCTTATTTTGAGGGAAACATGGTAATACTTGTTAAGATAGCTCCTGTGGACCTGTGTGCTTGTACAGAATCTTAGGTCAACAGAGAATTTACAGCAATCTACTCTGAAGTACATCAAGCTAGATCTGGGAGGGCTATAATGCCCTCTAAGTATGTCATGATGGGGGGACAGGCTCCCCTATGCTGAAACAGGGGATGTGGATGTAATCTCTGTACTCAAAACTGAGGTGCTGTGAGATAAAGGGAATCTACTGCCAAGCCCCACAGATATGCTCCCATCAGAGGAAAAAAAATTCCTCCTGAACCACATATCCTTCTATTTCTTACAGGTGATTCAGCTCCATTATAGCCTTATGGGACCACTGTCATAGAACAAAACATCATTATGCAGCACATATATGTACTGAGTTTTCACACTTTAGCATTTACTTTTACAATTCAAGATAACTTATCTGAGGCCAGTACCAGATACAACTTTGGTTCTCTTACTAGCATCCCGGTAATTCTCAATTTAATATTACAGAAAGGCATCAGGAGCAAGATTTTAAGAATTCAACACGTTATTATATTCTTACTTTTCTGCCAATTCTTCAATGAAGACTGTTACTGAACTGTTCTCATTTCCAACTTCCTGAATATGAGCATTATAGTATCTTCCACCTGTTTCCAAGCGAACCTGAAAAAGGGGAAGAGACAATAAGAACACGTCTAATCTCAAGCCTATTGGCAGATGTGGCTTCTGCCGAACAAAAAATACCACTTTTCCCCAAATGAAGTTGTGTCTACTTATTGAAAAGCAGTTGCTAATCAACACTGCCAGTCTGGTTTAATGGACACAGCATACACTCAAAGAGCCTTACATCTATCTAATGAGAAAAGTCTGTAATTAAAATTTAACACAAACATTAAAAATTTTTCTAGCATTTTGTAAATTAGTGTTATTGAACTCATATTAATGACTAAAACCATAATCTTGGAAAAAACAAATCATTGATTCTTTGCAGAAGGAACTAACCTGACACTTGTCTCCCAAATAGTACTGTCTCCCAGCATACTCCAAGTAATCAGATTTTTGAAGTTCTGTTAAAAGAAAATGAAGAATCAAGCTCAACTGAACTGGTTCCTTTCCTATTCTACATCATTTAATTTTCTAATTTACTTTTATCACAGTGTCCTTATAATGGTACCACTAGGAGCTAAAATCTGGGGTAAGAAGTCCGAAAGGGTCATTCTGTCACTCCTGATGGGTTAGGTTATTTCTGTGGTCAATTTAAGGAGACCTGCAATTATAGTTTTGTGCTACAAAACACAAACAGGTGGCAATTAGGAGGTCTGAATCTTGGAGTTGGTCAAATACCAGTAAGGTAAAATTTTTAAGTAACATACTTCACTGAAAAAAGAAAAAAGTAACACTATGCAGCTTCTTCAAAGCCGCCTATTGTTTTTAACAACTTATTGTGTTTCACCTGGTCTTAACCTCATCCTATACTGTAAACTATACCTAGGTTCACAAGGTTCAAGGAGTTGAATATGAAATATTAAAGGCTACCTCTAAGGCAGAACCTTAAGTCCTACTTTGATCAACCTAGTTATCTATTAATAATAAAGGAGAGATAATCAATTACCTATTTCAAGGGTTAGCAAACTTTCTCTATAAATAGCCAGATAAGTATTTTAACCTTTGTGGACCACACAGACTCTGTTGCAACTATTTGACTTTGTCATAAAACTTTATTTATAGACACTGAAATGTAAATTTCACATAATTTTTATTTGAATTTTATATAACATACCGTTCTTTCCATTTTTTTGCCATTTAGAAACATAAAGATCATTCTGAGCTCACAGACCGTACAAAAACAGGTGGTAGGCTAGGTTTGGTCCACAGGCCATAGTTTGCTGACAGCTGACCGATTCATTTATCAATGAGGATAGTCTTAACCCTTTAAATTTAAGATGAGCTTATTTCTAGTTACTAGATGGTTCCGATACTCATAGTTATCTAAAGGCTGTCTCCACACAATCTTTGCAAAGTTGAAGTCCCAGATAAACATCAGACTCTAAAAGATCCCTTCCCACTTCTAAACCTATTTGTTTTCTCCTTTGGATTCAAATCATGTATTGAATAAGGTAAAAAGTGCCTGGATGCTTTTTTTTTTTTTTTTTTTTTTTTTTTTAATAACAGTATATTGAAAATGTCTCTCATTAAAAACAATTTGCAAAATTATTCTCCTGGATCTATAAGGATTCAAAAGTATCCTGTTGATATTTCATTACCTTTTCTGCTGTCCAACCAAACATCAAATTCTACATTACGATAGATTTCTGGATCCAGAGCTTTGAGCACCTTATAGGGCAAGAGCATCTTTGATGGATTTTCTGGAGACTAAAACAAAAATAATCATGCTACAAACTCACCATCCTTAGCTAAAATATTCCTTAAGAAAAAGTTTTCTTCCTTAAAAAAACAAAAAACAAAAAACTATATACATATGCCTCCCTTTGCTTCTTTATTAAAGAAATAAATGTCACAATAAATTTTATTGTGTATTTTAAAAATCAGGAGACTAAAGCAAAATGCAGATAATCTAAAAGGTTTTAGATGGCAGAAGGGAAATACTGTCTAAAGCAGCCAATTCAGGACGCATCTTATATAAATCAATGCAACACAGGTCAGGATTGAAGATTCAGTCAGAGCTACCAACAAGTTTCATCTTGATATGTACACAGAGGTGCAAGTGTTTCTGTACCCTAAAATCACCTGGAAACAACTGAAAAGTTTACTTTACTTTGGTCAATATCTGTTGCAATTTCCAAAGGAATTACCTTTTTCTTCTTCTTTCCTAGAAATTTACCATATTCAATGCTTTTCCCAAATTACCAGCACTTGGGGCATACATAGAAATTGTTGTAATAATGTTTGCCCTATTTAGTTAGCTAGCCTCAAACTGAAGGTCTGCTAAATTTTAGGCCTATTATAGATGGTAAAATTTCTCCTGTTTCTCCAAACATGGTTATTACCTACTTTCTTTAAGTAGACTAGGGATAAGCACTATTATTCTTTAATGACAAAAAGAAACCTCATCATCAAAAGACTGATTACAAACTAAGTATCTACTAGGTCTGTAATATTACTTTAAATTGAACAGCTGCTGAAATTTCTCAAGTGTTCAGTTTGCTTTGAAAAAAACTGTAATTCCATAAGAACAAAAATTCAGAGAACATTAAGCATACATTTTTGGATTAAGACTTCCACAAAGGAAAACATCAGCTCCCTCCCCCAAACCATATAATTAGAAAGGACCATCTGACCTTAACTAGTTGGAGTTACAATGCTGCAAACCAAGATTATGAAAAGTCTTTGCCCTAGAAAATCTCAAACCTTTGTTTCTTCTGTTCCTTGATTGTATCCCTCTGGTATATCTTCAATATTGCAGCAAGCACCCCACTCTTCAGTCCTAATTAAAAAGATTTAGAACAAAGAGCTTTATATAAATGTAGTAGCTAAAAAACTCAAGTCTAACAACTATTCCACCGCCTAGTGGTAAAGCAGCTCAGTTCTAAAAATGAGGCAAGTACTTTTTCATTCCAACATTTACATTTATGCTTCCTTCATATAAGTATGTGCTACAATATACTTAGCAGACTACCTGTTATATTTCATAACTCCTGTGGGGACACATTCTTAAGATGGTCTCTATGATCCCCACCTCTTGGTATTCAAAACCTTGTGTCAGTTCCCTCTCAATTTTGCTCCTAACCAATAAGCAGGATGTGTATCATTACACTACGTAAGAAGGTAATGCCTGTCTTGCTGGTCTCTCGCTTGCTGACTATGACTATAAGGAAGCAAGCAGCCATGTTCACCAACCCCACATGGCAAGGAGCTGAGGGTTACGTCTGGCTGACAGCCAGTAAAAAACTGACGTTTTCAGTCCTACACCTGCAAAGAACTGAATACTGCCAAGAATCATGTGAGTGGGGAAGTGAATCCTTCCCCAAAGCTCCAGATGAGAACTCAGTCCTGATCAACACCCTCACTGCAGTCGTTTGAGACCCTAAGTAAAAGATCCAGCTAAGCGGTGCCCAGATTACTAACCCATATAAATTATTAAATACATGTGTTGTTTTAAGCTGCCAAGTTTGTAGTAATATTGTTATGTAGCAATAGATAATACACGCTGTCTTCCTAATACTACTGTTCCCATAAGTCTGAGGCCTTAGGACAAATAATCAGTAAAGAATGAAGAACTTTTACCTTGATATATGGTTGCTGCCCCCTGCATTCTAACCACTGACACCCCAATAAATTTTAATTTTTTAAAAAAACCCTCTTCTACCATATGTGTGTGTGTGTGTGTGTGTGTGTGTGTGTGTGTGTGTATCGAAAGCACTAAACATCAAAGAAATAGAACCACAAGACAAAAAGGTAAGACCTGACTGGCACTAAGCCTATCTGAATTTCCAGACACAACAAGGAATCAGGAAGAAATATTATCTCAAACACAAAGTTTCCACTAAAGCTGTTCAATAATAGCTGCTTCCTCAGAGACCACAACATACATTCCTAGTACCATGTTTCCCTGAAAATAAGACCTAGCCTGACAATCAGCTCTAATGCTTCTATTGGAGCAAAAATTAGTATAAGACCTGGTATATATCATATTATAAATAGATTATATTATATATTATGCTGGGTCTTCAGTAAAATAAGACCAGGTCATATATTAATTTTTGCTCCAAAAGATGCATTAGAGCTGATTGTCTGGCTAGGTCATATTTTTGGGGAAACACGGTAAGTACAAAAGGCAGACACTGAAAAGCTGCTAAAACTCCCCTTAGCTTAAGAGACTCTTCTACTAGCTGGATGTGTGTCAAGTAAGCACTCTGAAACTCAATTACCATCTACAAAATTATGGTGCTGGTTTATAATCAGTTTTTTACCCAAGTGTGGTCTATGGCCTACCTGCATCAGAATACTTGAATGTGTTTGCTTAAAAAGCAGGTTTCTGACCTCACTCTGAGCTGAAATTTTGGGAAGGTAAGCCACAAAATCGGCATTTCTAATAAGCATCTTCAGTAATTTGTATACAATAAAAGTTTGAGTCTATTCTGGCAATAAAACACACACACACACACACACACACACACACACACACACACACACACAGATTCTGACTTGGACTGAACCCCCAAATCCTGAGCAGCTCACAACGTATCTTTTTGGTAAAACTTCTCTACCCCCATTTAAAAAAAATGTATATTTTTACACATTCGTACGTTTTGGGGGGGAAGGGGGGAGAGGGGTCTAGTCTAAGTCATAAAAGCTTGCCATGTCCCCTCCACTTGCAAATGATGCACAGAGACATGGTGGTCTTGTAGCTGATGTCCCCTTGCCCTTTATTACCTATTCTGAGTCGAACTCTTGTAGTTAATATGGGCGTCCTCACTGCCAGAGACAGCACTGTTCCTGTTCTTCTTGGAACCACTTCGAAACAATTCAACTGCAGCCTTCAACTCTTCTTCATCCACAACAAATACATCTTTATAGAGAATCTCATATAATACAGCTAAAGAAAAAAAGGCCAAAATTCCAATTGTCAAAGTAAGATTTTTTTATAACCATGTGAAAATAGCCATAACCCAGTATACAAATTCAATAGGTATCAGCAAGGTTTAAAATAGCTATTTATGGTGGGTCCCTCAATTTAAAGACTGGCAACAAATCACACACAAACATTTATAAAGCCTGCACATACCCTGACAAACAGCTGCACTTGACTGAAACTGTTTTGAGTACACTGAATCATAATGACCATTACTTGAATAGCAGAGTAGAATCTGAAGAAAAGAAAAACATAGAACAATTAAGTGAATGTCACACATCTTACAGCCATGAAATATATGAAATTAAGATGTGAATTAGAGGGGAGTGGTAGATGAGGGTAAAGGGGATCAAATATATGGTGATGGAAGGAGAAGTGACTCTGGGTGGTGAACACACAATGGGATTTATAGATGATGTAATACAGAATTGTACACCTGAAATCTACGTAACTTTACTAACAATTGTCACCCCAATAAACTTTAATTAAAAAAAAAAAGATGTGAATTAGAAAATGGTAAAGAATTTTTTTAAAAGGTGATTTTAGATTCTACACTTAAGTAATATTATACAGTATTTGTCTTTCTGTCTAACTTATTTCACTTAACATAATATACCAATTTTATCTTGATAAAGCTGGGGAGAAGTCATTTTAAAAATCTAAATATAGATAAATGCAAGCTATACTTCATATTTTCTTAAGTGACTTTTAAATGTCAAGATGAAAATCATAAGGCTACCCTGTGAGCCTCAATAACATTCTTATTAATATACCAAAGAAACACTGATTTACAAACTTACAAAAGATGGGAACTTTTATAAACTGAATTATTGAACATAATAGAAAGCCTACCAGCAGTCTAAAGACCCTGCTTAACTTCTGCAAAATGACTGGAGACATTAGATCAAATACCCCAAACTCAAGACTATGATAGAAGGGACTTCATTCAATTTATTCAAAATATTATCCATTGTACTGAATAGCAATATATCAATATACTGCATAGAGCAATACTGTTAAAGAGAGTTCCTTAATGAATTAACGTATGAGATGGCTGCAAAATGAGTTAATTTCTTAGCTGATTCCTTTGATCTCTAGCAAACAATTCAAAGGCCATGCTTAGGAACCAAAGAATTTCAGCAAAAATGTTCCCTGGCTCCATGTGATGAAATATGTTTAAATAATTTCTCCAAAACTTTTTTCGAGATTTTGTTCATCAACCTCTGTCTTGTGTAAGAAACATAATCCCTAGTGATTAAGTATGTTTCATTTTGAAGCCATTTCTGGTATCAGCAACCTGAGGTACCAAAGATGACTGACTCTCTGTGATCTATGGAAGGAAGTTGCCACAAAGCTTCCTTGGCAGAAAATTATCCTAAGAACCAGTTTTTCTACCTTCCTACACTATCCTGGGCTAACTTCTTCCAATAATCAAATTCTCTGATACCAGGTCTATTATTCTTCCATAGCCTTTTTCTGAAGTCACAATTCCAAATCAACCAGTATAATCCACTTCAAAGTATTAAGGACAAGTGTCAAGCTAAGGTTTACTCACAGTAAAGTTTAAGTTATGAAGTGTCACCCACTCCAAGGGGTATTTGCATTTAGGAGGAGTTTATTAATCCCAAAGAATAGTGAGCAGATTTTGAACAGAGAATCCCTTTTTACTTTAAACTAGAAGAACTGGGAACTCCAACTGAGAAAGGTTAATAACTAGAGGCAACTGTTAAGGAGTAGTTAAAGGAACTCAGCTAACAACAACTGATGAATAAAAAAGAAGGAAAGAAAACAAAGTTGACCATACTATTTCTCTATTCAAGTGGCATGAAGTTCTGTTTTGATTGGAAAAGGCAAAACTCTATGACATGATGGCTTTTATGTTCCTGGTGGTATCCCAACATAAAATAATAATTATCTCATACATTGTGGTGGTAGTTTGTTGGGGATGTGCTGATGGGATGTAATGGCAGTAAAGTAGTGAAAAAATGAGGTAGATCTATAAGACTGATGAGGATAGATACCTAAAAAGAACAAAAGAATGTTAAGTATAAATGAGCCCATCTACATTAAAAAAATAAATGCAAAGAGAATGATATATAGAAGGACACCCACCCAAACTTTAGTTGTAACTATGAAGCACATGAGACTGAAGAACATGGGACTTGACTTTTTACTCTACTTTTCCAGATTTAGGTTTTATTGTGTTTTTAATATTTCTATTCTTTCTAGATAGAGCAAATGGGCTGAATGAAGATGGCTAGCTTCCAGTAGCATTCACTTTGACAATGAATAATTAAAATGAGGAGTTAAATCAACATAGAAGGTGAAAGATACCAAGATGAACATCAGGGATTCATATCTTTGAAAATGTGCTCTAAAATATATTTTATGGAAGGCTCATTAATAATGTTCACTGCTTTTAACAGTTATTTTTGAAAACCCCAACAATTCAAATACAAATCTTATGATCTGAACTGAGTGACAGCAACTAAGTTTTAGGCAAAGCAAGGTGTCACACAAGAAAAGCACCCTGCTGTCACCTGGCTTTTCCATACTTGAATTTCAATATGAAGCAACATACTCACTTTATATATTCCCAAATCAGATATATATATATATATATATATATATATATATATATATATACACACACACACACACACAGTAGCCTGTGTATGCAAATACCCAATTGTTGATTGTAGAAATAACCAACACGTCCCGTTCCCATGAAGTTAATCAGTTTGTAAGAAAAACAAGAGACTAGTAATTAACTATTTATATGTTAAATATTAGCTCTGTGTATATGTATGGATGATACTTATTCATGACATTCTCATGCTTGCACACACTCAAAAGCTTACATTTTTGTACTTTCATGGTTCCCAGTGGGTGATGTTTTCCCCATTATCTCCAAGATGTACAAAACTCATTTCAAAATGGAGCTGTATAATTTTGTAGGAACTATGAGGTAGGTGTATGAATGTTCATTATACAAGTCTTTTAACTTTTCTCTTTATGAAAATTTTAAGAATAAAATGGGGGAAAACTGAACTGCAGGTTTAAAGAGTCCTGGTAAAGATCAAAATGTCTAAATCTCATCTCAGGCAAAGCTGTATACAATTGCTGAAACAAAAGCTAATGCTCCTCTCCCTCAGATAATTCTTATTACATCACATCTTTGTTTAAAAACTTGAATGACTGTTTAGGGGCAATTGTACTGGTATCTGAAATTTACTTTGAAATACATAAAAAATTAAGATGGACTGATGGATGGGTAGAGATGTGATTAAAAAAAGGATACTAAAATATTAACTGTAGACTCTAAGCAGTGGGTATATGGAATGCTGACTGTAAAATTCTTTTTTTTTGAAGTTTATTGGGGTGACAATTGTTAGCAAAGTTACATAGATTTCAGCTGTACAATTCTGTATTACATCATCTATAAATCCCACTGTGTGTTCACCACCCAGAGTCAGTTCTCCTTCCATCACCATATATTTGATCCCCTTTACCCTCATCTACCACTCCCCTCCCCCCTTACCCTCTGGTAACCACTAAACTATCGTTTCAGTATGCTTGAAAATCTTCACAATAAAATACTAGAAAAAAGCTTCAATGAACTATTCTGTACAAAAAAAAGCCAAATTCTTACACATCCTACTATACCTTTCATTATGTACTCTAGCATATCTTTCCAACACTGCCCTACCCCCACTCAGCTATGTGAGTCCCAACGGGTCTCTTGCTTTCAGGCCTTTGCATATAGTGTTTCCTCTGAGTAGAGTGCTTTTCATATTTGTTGGACTCATCTTTTGATACTCCACTTAAATGTCACTACCACCATGAAACTTTCAAAATTCCCTCAAGCAGAGGGAAAGACTTTTCCTTCTATGCTCTTTGCATGTACTTCTATTATAAAACTTATCACTTGCTGTAATTAACTATTTATATGTCTGTCTTCATAGCCCCATAAGCCCTTGGTGGGCAAGGATTTTATTATATCCTTTTTGGTATCTCCAAAGCCCAAGAAAGTACATTATGCACTACAGGTGCTTAATGTTTGCAGCAAACTAGATGTTAGTACTGAGCTAGAAAAGGGATAACAAGAGGGATTCCATTTTAAAGCTAGACTCTATCCTGTCTATAAGGAATGCAAAGGAAAGAAACTCAAGCACAACTGAGAAGGGAAGAAAAACAATACAATCAACAGACCTTATAAAAATAACCAATGTGTCCCGTTCTCATGAAGTTAATCATTGTTTGTAAGAAAAACCAGAGATTATAAAACTCCTACATAAGTTTGTTTTTGCAAAACCTGAAAGAAAACCCTGTCATGAGATACGGTTGAGCAGATATCTGCTGACCATGAGATGGAGACATGGTTTGCTGACCACAGCAGTAAGGATTGTGGGACAGCACCAGCTTCCCTCCGTAGGCCCCTTTCCCTCCCCAAATAGCGCAGAAAACCCCCCTCACACAATCGTATCAGGGAACCAGCAAGCTCCTTTTTTTGCTGGTTCCTTGATGCAATAACTACCTCTCAATAAAGGGTGGCTTGCTGAACTTTTTACCAGGTACAGGACTCATTTCTATGACATTGGGACCCAAGAACCTGGCATTAGTCAGTTCCGGCAACAGTACCACTAGTAAAACAATTGATGTCCCCCAATTTATACTTATCTTGCATCCTACTCGGTCTTCTGTATTCCTAATGCCAGTTGCCTAGTTCAGGTCTTTTTGTCTAGGTTACTGTAACATCCTAACAGTGCTCCTAACAGTGTCTAGTCTTACTTTACCATCACCAAAATGTTGCCTGAATTTTGATCTACAGTGTTAAACAAGATTTACAAAAGTCAAATATTGTGTAGTCTATATCCACTAATCAAATAATGAGGATAAAACACTTTTCTTAAACTTTTTGGAAGAAAAAGTATATGCTGAAGAAAAATTTGTTTACCTGCTGAGAGTTCTCAACCTCCTACTATTTTCCTTGCACCTTATTAGGCAGTAGTAGTAGCACTGTCCCTGCCCTCAAGAAACTTTCAGACTAATGAGAAATAGACATTAAAACAAACACAATGTTGATAAATACTATAATTACTTAGGCGATGATAGGGGAACACAAAGGAAGGAAATAACTCCAGGGGGGGATGAGAAAGTTTCAAAGGAATTGACACATTTCAGATACAAGGGAAAGAAAAAAAAAAGGATGAAAGTCTGAGTATCTGGAAGCCTGGTATACTAAGACTGGAGGAAAATGAAACTGGAAAGAAGAATCGGGACCCTTTAGGGCACAGAATGCCTAGCTTCAAAGTTTGAACCTTATCTTCTAGTCAGTGAGAAGCCAATTAGGGTTTTCTATTAGATGAGTGACAGTATCAGGCCTGTTCGGAAGAGCAGTTAACACGATGATGAGACTGGAGAGGAAAAGATTAGTGACAGAAAAGCGTGGCATTTAGACTGTGCTTATTTTTTTATTAATTAGGTAAAAAGGATGATTTCTTAATATCCTAGTAAGCCAGTGACATCACTCAATTTCTTTTACTTTAGTAAACATTCACTGATCTTTTTACCTTGTCTTCATAGCCATTATCTGTGACATCAGTTGGAGGCTTTCCAGGATAGCGATAAAGAATGAAATCCCGACTACATGGGTAGAAAACAAAGGTGGGTGAGAAGAGAGAATTTAGTATACACAACAGAGTTATAAGGACAAGTATTTGTACTTTTAAACTGCTGACCTTATTCATATAAAATGATCCAAATGTTTAAGAGGCTAAATAATGTTAATTCAAAGTAAACAAGCTAACTGCCCGTAAAATCCTATGTATTTTTAAAAATGTATCTTAATTTAGGGGAAGGGGCAGTAAAGAAGATAGATTATGAGTTTTACGTATGTTTGTGAGTTTGGCAAAGGGCTCCAATTTATTTAAAGCAGGGGTAAGCAAATTTTTCTTGGTAAAAGACCAGATAATAAACATTTCAGCTTTTGCAGGCCATATGCTTTATTCAACTTTGACTTTGTAGTGTGAAAGCAGCCACAGACAATGCATAAACAAATATACATGACTATGTTCCAATAACACTTTACACACGGAAATTTAAATTTCATATAATTTTCACATGCCCATGAAACATCCTTCTTTCGATTTTTTTAACCATGTAAAACCTTTTAAAAACCAGTCTTAGCTCGAGGGCAATACAAAAACAGACAGCAGGCCAATTTAAAAGCTGTTCCCTGATTTAAAAGCAACCTGTCCAAGCCTCTTGTACATTACCTCTTTCCAGATTAAGTAAGAAAAGAGCAGAATGAAAACTTCAACAAGTCCCCATGACAAGAGGGTTCTGACTCTACCAAGGTATGTGCCATCTCACCAGCCACAGAATTGTGAAGGAGTCATATAGAGATCAAACTTCTCAAATGAACAAGATTCCCACTAGCCTCTAACCTGTAACCTGTATTATATAGCTATTTTCGAAAACCCTACAGCTTTCAAAAATAGCACTTTTGCAGTTTTAAAGACCAAAACAAAATTTCCAAAGCATTAGAGCAGTGTTTCTCAAATTGTCCCCGATTACTGCCCCTAAAGAGCCTCTTTCAGACTTTTCTTAATTTCCCTATGAAATTGTAATACCACAGAAAAACTGTGTATCTGTATACATACTATGACCCTTTGAAGACCACAAACTATTGTAATATCTAACATTATTTGTCCTCAAGAACCAATTTCTACCTTCTTAGAAGGAATAATGGCCCACAGAAGATGCATGCAAAAGAGGCACAAAGTTAAACAAAATTTTAAGATAAATATTCCAATTTTCAACAAGAATAATACCAGCAGTTTTTAAAGTGCTTTATTCTTCCATTCAAGCAAGACACAAATGCTAGAGGTTCTCCACCTAAAAATTAGGCCAACTGACTTTGCTTAGACCTCTTCATTCTATGTATTAGATTGGTGCAAAAGTAATTGCAGTTTAAAAGGTTAAAAATAATTGCAAAAACTGCAATTAATTACTTTTGCACCAACCTAATACTAATACATCACTTCTCAAATTTTCCCAATCCTAAAGGGACTTTAATAGAAACCATGCACGTGCATGCACACACATACTTTTTTTTTTAAAGTTTATTGGGGTGACAATTGTTAGTAAAATTACATAGATTTCAGGTGTACAATTCTGTATCACATCATCTATAAATCCCATTGTGTGTTCACCCAGAGTCAGTTCTCCTTCCATCACCATATTTTTGATCCCCCTTACCCTCTTCTACCACCCTCCTCCCCCCTTACCCTCTGGTAACCACTAAACTATTGTCTGTGTCTATGAGTTTTTGTTTCTCATTTCACACACATACTTTTAAAAAAGGAGATTCAACTTACTTATAAATTAGAGAAAGAGCTCTTATTTCCAGCTGGCCAGCACTTTCCTAAACATAAATAGTGCATAAAGTTTTTTAAAACATTGTGTAGCTAGAAGGTACAAGTTTTTACAAGTTCATCAACTGTTTCTTTAGATGCTTAGCACTGTTTTAGATGAAGAATTTGTAGACTACAATATAACTTGCTTTGAGGCTTGGGATACTGTGATAGTTACTCATTAACAAACTTTTTCTGAAAAAAATTGACCCAAAACCTTAGCCATTAAGTAAAAAGGACAGTTAATATGGGAGATTTAAAAGGCACAATAAAAATGCAATTAGTGTAAGAATATGAAGTTAACAGGGTATTTTAGTACATGTGTTTTAAGCCCAGAACTATGGAATTAATCATATCAAATTATTTTTAATTAAATATGTGTTTATGGATCTTACTCCCACATGAAAGAAAGCTAACTACAAATCAGAATTGTTTAATTAAAAAAAATAACCTCCTACTAGCATTCACTACCACCCGTCCCCCCATTAAAGTGAAAAGGCTTAGGCCTATCCTATTCCCAGTGTGTACTCTTTCACTAGTCCATGGATGATAAAACTGTTAATCACACAATTCTCAATATTCAACACAAAATAATAGGTCAATTGCCAGCCTCGTGACTTTTGCAAGAACTATTTGATTCAATACAGCTGGCTACTTAAAACAGAGTAGCTTTAGCTAAAGGGACACAGCTGAATGAATATTTAGGTTATTATTCCAAATGCTCTGAAAAGATTAAAGCCCAATATTTGATCTTACCTTGGGATCTCCCAACCGTTCCAGGTATTTCTCAAAAGATCCCTCCACATACTTCAAAAATAAAACAAACTTGACTTAACCAAATACATAGCATTACTGAAATCTGATTATATTCTGCAATATTATCCTCCAATGGCTTTTTGTTCAGCTCAACAATTGTGGTATTAAATTCCTACTTTGCACAGCACCTCAAGAAGATTTGCACATACACAAAAGTTATGGGTGGAGAAAGGCTGGACTACAAGAGTGTATAGGAATTGGTCCTGGCTTATGCACACACCAGTGCATTTTCTCAAATGCTATGCCTATGAGTTTCTTTTGAAGTGCCAACTTGACAATTTTCATAAACCAAGCAAGCCTAATAAGGATTTCAAATTTGACAGGAGACATACATTTACAAAGTTAAGCTGAGGAATTTTAAAGGGAATTTCAATAGGTTGAGAAAAGCCCAGGGCACAAGGAAATTTTTGGGGGTGATGAAAATGTTCAACATCTTGATTGCAGTGGCAGCTGAATGACTGAATGTTATTGCTGGTGAATTTTACTGTATGTAAAATATACCTCAATAAAAATAAAATTAAACTCAAGGAATATAAGTCCAATTCCATGCATATACATCACTATAATTTTAAAACAATTAATTTTTTCAATCCCTTTTTAAACAGTTTTTGAAGTATAACTGACATACAATAAATTGCACATAATTAAATGGCACAATCAAATAAGTTCTGATTTGATTATGCACCCATGAAACCATCAGGACATTCATGACAGTGAATATATCCATCATACCCATAAGTTTCCTTGTGCCCCTCCATAACTCCATTGACCCCCAAGCAATTACTGACCTGCTTTAGTCACTACAGATTGGTTTGCATTTTCTAGAGTTTTACATAAAGACAATCATACAGTATGTACTTTTGGGGGGAGTCTGGCTTCTTTCACTCAGCAAAATTATTCTGAGATTCATCTATGTAGTTTTAAATTTTACTCATGTATCTGTTACTCAAAATATGGTCTGCAAACACCACCAAGTGTCACTTGGGAGTTGAACATTGCAGAAATTTTGGGCTCAAGCTCAGACCTACTAAATCAGAATCTGTAGTTTAACAAGACCTCCAGGTGATTGGTATGCACAAAAATACTTGACATGCACTGCTTTACACCATGGTCTTGCATTTGAAGTAATTCAAGAATAATCCTTTCCCCAGGTGTGGTAAAGACCATAATTGACTTTAAAGTAATAAGCTTAAAAGTCAAGAAGACTTCACACAGTTCCAAAATTCAATGAAACTTGTTGAAAAAAATTAAGAGTAAACCTCCGGCAGCAAGCAAATGCCCATAATACAGTCAGAAGAAACTCTGGAAGGGCTAGGAGTATAATAAATAACAGCCACATGAAAGGGCACACTTCATATCAGACCTTGATAAAACCTAGTTTCCTTAACAAGAATTCAAATACTTCAACATATAGAAAGATGCCTTTTAAAAGTTGTTTTAAAGTCAATCGTTAGTGGCAGAGCTCCAATTACAGTTTGTCACATGAAAAGATGGATGTTTTGGACTAATTTGTTTCCTTAAAATTAAGGTTTACAAGATTCTTCAGTTGACCGACTGAGGATCATTGTGCACAGAAACAAAAAGAGGGGGTTTCCCATTTGTATATATTTTAAAATATACATTTAAAAATATTAACATAGCCAAAACTTTTGTGAACTATGATTAACTTTTCAAGAAAACAGTTGTAAGATAATACAAAACAGAGTCAAAGTATAGCTTTTTAGGGTGTTGGGGGGTTTTTGGTGTGGGGGATAGAAAGTAGTAGGGAGAATACATACTGTTTTTTCTTAATTTTTAGAATACAAAACAATCTAATTCTGGGAGGAGGTCCAGAAGTATGCTAGCTAGGGGGAAGGAAGCTGGGTGAAAATTTCAGTATTTGCTATTGAGAGATTATATATTTTTCATAGGTAGGTGCTCAAAATTCATTTCCCATCTGCTACATACTTTAATGACAACTCTCCTTTGGGTATGTATTCTACTTACAGACTCAAAAGTTTGTGGATTTTCTCTCATATATGAGACACAAGCCTTCCTGATTTCCAAATGATGGACCTGGCTGCAAAACAACTAAAAAGAGAAAGACCAGCTCACTGTCAACAGTCATTTGAAATAGAAGTTTCTAAATTAAGACTATGAACTAGACACTTAACATCCCCCTTATTCATAAAATATGTAGGAAATTGGGAAATTAAGTCCTGATATTACTAAAATATATTTTTGTCATCTTTAGTGAGATTGGGGAGATATTTCTGTCAAGCTCCCCATTTTCTACTATTTATGGGCACAGCCTGCATATTTTTCCTTAGACAAAATTTAGAGGAAGCTGGGGCTGCTTTTAAAGCATCAAGATACATTTCAATTTTTTCTTTAACCCCATTATATTACCTCTTACATTCCAAAGTAGCACTTAGAAAACAGAAAAGGTAGCAAAGCACAGAAATATATTTGGACTTATCAGCAAAGGTATGTATAAATCTAATAAGTAGCAGGCAGGTCTAGATGTTTTTACTAGGTTTGTCTGTTTTGGTGAGCTACAGGTCTTCTAGCTATAGTACCATACCCCAGCACAAACTACGAAATCTCAGTATAGGGAAGGTGTATTTGCTTTCCTGTTACCTGCTCCGAAATAGCCCGAAAGAGGCAAGAGGCATCCTTGGCAGTCAGCTTTCGAAACAGCCCTAAGCTGCCTAAATATTCATCCATCGTGGCCTCATTCAGAGACTTCTGGCCGCAGTACTTTTTCCATCCTTTATGCATTGTGCACGGAGGGTGGAGATGGGGAGGGTGAGAAAGGAACACAAGTGTAGCAAGAAGGAAAAAGCAGGGTACAGGTAGGAATGGGTAGCAGTGACAAGGGCTTGCTTATGCAGGTATCCGGAAAGCAGCCCAAAGTCTAGGCATGAAAAGGCAGTTGAAATCAGCGCTGCAGAATCTTGCCACTTCTCAGGAGCAGGAGAAGCAAAGGGCTGGCTTGCCCAGGACAAGTTGAGACCCTGTGAAAAGAAGAGGAAGAGCCAATGCTCCCAGGAATAGAGAACTCGATTTGAGAAGGAGACATGGAAGGGAAAAGGTACTTGCAGAGTTACCTTGTTGGGGAAAAGTGGGATTAACCCAATCAGCCCAAGGTTGAGAGAAGTATGCACAAAGCAGCTGAGCTGTGGGACCAAAAGGAAGTTGAGTTTGCAGCTTAACTCAGGGCAACTGCTGCACGAGGCTGCAAAGGGACTGTAATAAGACCCAGGTGTATATGATGCAGCTTGGCCCACATGACGTTACTTTAAGATCTCTGCCTGAAATTTCAACTAGTCTCTGCCCAAGTTCCCTGCTCCCTCCATGGTTTCATGGAGATGAGAAGGGGAAAATCTGAACCTAATTAACTAGTAAGCTTTTGTATTAAAAATATCTTTAAAAAATAAAGAAGGGGGCACCCTTAATATATAGGGGCAGAGGTCTCAGTTTAAGTAAAGTGCCAAAGAAGTTATCTGGATATTTCAGGTATGGGGTTTAAGTAATCTTCCCATTTAGTTCCCGTAGATTAATTACCCTCCACTAAGATCACAGAAACTAAGTGGTAGCTATGCTAGGAAACGGTGATATAATTCTTGACTGTTGTCTCCAAACTATTGTATAGCATTAACAAAAAGAAAATGCAAAAAGTGTTTCTTAAAAAAGGAAAATAAAAATTTAAATTGAAGCAGCATGAAAGGAATATCTTACCCACAAACTTTCAATAAGAGACTACATTTAAAATCCTGTGGCACAGTATTAGAGGCATTGGACATGAGAGGTGTGTTTCAATGTATTATTAGGGTACTTTTCCAGAAAAAAACTACTGGATTCTGAGAAAACCAAAGTAAAATATGATATGGATAAAGTAAGGTTCAAAAACAGGACTGATTACTTGTATTACTTGAGTCCACTGTCAAGTGTCTTGTTTTTATTTAAACACCAAAATCCAATCACTTTCTTACTTTTTCTAAATGTTAAAAAAAAATTAGATCAAAATCTAGCTTTGGAGAAGTTGCAAAATTCAGCTGCTTTGAAAATTGTTTTTCTTGTATCTGTGGATCTAGTAGTAATCATGACTGCCCCCTGTAGGGAAAGCATCAATAATCAATTTTATAAATTTTGGAATGAAATAAAATCATGTTAGAAAAAAGAATAAAATCTTGACTTCCTTTAGCATGCCAATTTGAAGTTACCTTAACTAATTTCTTTTTTAAAAAAACCATAACATTGAGGAAATTATTCCTTTTGCAAACATTCTGAAACATGCTTTGGGAAGAGGGATCACCATCTTTCTTTAGTGCCACAAATTCGCAGAGAAATATTAAGAATTATAATGAAAAAATTAATTCATTTTTGGCATTTTTTACTTGTAGAGAAAAATACAAATGCTTCATATTTCTTGTTTTTTAAACTAAAAATAAGTTATATAAAACTTAAATTAATATTAATCCATATGCTTAATTTTGAAGAAAGGAATAAAGGAAGGGAAAACTGGGATAGGAAGAGAGAATCAAAAAAAGGAATGAACAAGAAACAAAGAGAAGAAAAATTAAGAGACAAGACAAAAAGAGATAGAGGAAAGGGAAAGTAACTGAGAATCAGCACACAGAAAGAGACCCAAACAAGCATGGTTAACTGATTTTTCACAAAGGTACAACAGCAGTTCAATAGAGAAAAGACAGCATTTTCTTCAAATGGTGCTGGAACAACTGACATGCACGTGCAAGAGAAAAAAAAATCCTCAACCTATACGTCACATCTTGTACAATAATTAACTCAAAATAGATTGAAGACCTAAATGTAGAACTTCAAAATTTTTAAAAGAAAGCATAGGAGAAAATCTTCAAGACCTGGAGTTAGGCAAAGAGTTCTTTGATATTTTTTTTTAAATAAATATTTTTTAAAGTGATTGGACTTTATCAAAATTAAAAACTTTTGCTCTGCAAATGACACTGTTAAAGGAATGAAAATACAAGCTACAGACTGGCAGAAAACACCTGTGTATTACTTATCTGACCAAAAAAACAAACAAACAAACAAAAAACTTTTATCAAATTATATAAAGAACTCTCAAAAGTCAACAGTAAGAAAACAATACAATTGAAATATGGGCAAAAGGTCTACCTACACATTTCACTGACAATATATGAATGATTAATAAGCACATAAAACATGTTCAACGTCATTAGTCATTAGGAAAATGTACATTAAAACCACAATATGACATCACTGCACATCTACTAGGATAGCTATAACAAACAAAACAGGCAATAACAAGTGTTAGCAAAAATGTGGAAACTGGAACCTAACTAAGTAAAAGAAGACAGATGCAGAGAGTATTATCCCAAAAGATGTACAATTCCATTTATATGAACTATACCAAAAAAGGCAAATCTATAGAGGCAAAAAGTAGATTAGTGGTTGCCTGGGGTTGGGGTGGGAATAGGTATTAACTGCAAACAGGCACAAAGGACTGTTTTGGTGTGACAAAAATGTTCTAAAACTGTTTTGTGGTGATGTTTGCACAATTCTGTATATTCACTAAAAATTATTGAATTTTACACTTAAAACCGGTGATTTTTTTAAGGTTTATAATTCAGTGTGAACATTTTAATATTTTTAATATTTACAGAGTTGTGTATCCATCACAATTTTAGAACATTCTCATTACCCCAAAATGAAACCCTATACCCCATAATCAATAACCTCTAATCTCCCCTATATGTATCTGCCAACTCCAGACAACCACTAATCTACTTTCTGTCTCTCTATATTTGCCTATTCTGGACATTTCAAATAAATAAAAATCATACAATATATGGATGGTCCTAACTGGCTTCTTTCACTTACCATGAGGTTTTCAAGGTTCATCCATGTTGTAGCATGTATCAAACAGTATTTCTATCCTTTGTATATAGTTAAACAACATTTCATTTACCTATTCTTCAGTTGATGAACATTTAGGTAGTTTCCATCTTTGGGCTATTATAACTAATGCTGTTATAAACATTCACATGCATGTATCTGTTTGGACCTGTTTCTATTCTATTGGATAATACCTAGAAATGCAGTTGCTGAATCATATGGTAAATGATGTTTAACCATTTGAGGAACTGCCACAGCAGCTGCACCATTTTACATTCTCATCAGTAGTTTGTGAGGGTTCCCATTTCTCCACATCCTATCAACATTTACTGTCTATCTCTTGATTATAGCTATCCTAGTGGGTGTGAAGTGGTATCTCATTGTGGTTTTGTTTTGCCATTTCCCGGATCGCTCATAATGTTGAGCATCTTTTCATGTGCCTGTTGGCCATTTGTATATCTTTAATGAAATACCACTACATACATCTTTGAATAACTAAAATAATATTTTTAAACTGACAATACCAAGTGTTGACAAAAATGTGGAGCAACCTGACCTCTCCTATGCTGCTGGTAGGAATATAAAATAGTACAGCCACTCTGGAAAAAGTATTTCAGCAGTTTCTTATAAAGTTAAACAGAGTTACCATATGACCCAGCCATCTGGGTATCTCTCCAAGAGAAATGAAAACTTAAGTTCACACAAAAACCTGTACATGAATGTGTATAGCAACTTTTTTCATAATCATGATTCACCCAAAACTGGAAACAATCCAAAATGTCCTTCAACTGGTGAATGAAGAAACTGTGGCACACCCATGCAACAGAATACTCCTCAGCAGTAAAAAACTAATAAAGTATGGATACACACAAGAACATGTATTAATCTAAAACGTACTGTGCTAACTGAAAGAAGACAGATTCAAAAGGTTACATACCACATGACTGAATTGATATGACATACTGGAAAGGCAAAACTATAGGAAAAAAGATCAGTTGCTGCCAGGGTTGAGGAAGGGTTGACTGCAAAGGCATGGGGGTGCCGAAAGTGCTTTGTATTTTTATTGTGGTAGTGGTTACATCACTATGCATTTGTCAAAACATATAGAACTATACAAGGAAAAACATGCCAAATTTACTGTATTTAAATTTAAAAATAAATAAAACAAAAAGCAGAAGAAATAGAATTTAGAGTTGAGGGACTCACAGAACAGAAAAGACTGTAGAGAAAATTAGAGGATCGATCCAGGAAAGCTAACACCTAGCCAACAGGAGGCCCAGAAAGAGATAAAGTAGAGGGGAAGAAATGATGACAACATAAGGAAAATTCTAGCACTGCAGGATATGAATATCTATATTTAGACTGAAAGGTACATGAAATAAGCAGAAAATGAAAGCAGAAAAAGATGATCAGCAATGCATATACCATTTCTGGAATCAAGGGATAAAGAAAAGATTCTAAAAACTTTCAGAGAGGAAAAACGGGTCATGTACAAAAGATAACACATATGCATTGCAATAAACTCAACAGAACTAAAAGCTAGAAACAATGAAGTTCAATATTTGAGGGGAAATTATTTCCAACCTTGAATTCTGTATGAACCTATCAATCAGATGGGAGAGTAGAAGGTGTTTTCAAACATGGGAGATTAAAATAATTTACTGTCCTTTCTCAGAAAGCTACTGGAGGATATTTGAAACCAAAACAAATAAGTTAAACCACAAAAAAGGGTGGGGGGAGCACAGAGTCCTGGAAGCAAAAGATTCAACACAAAAGAGAAGCAAAAGTAACTGCCAGGATAAGGATGAAGGGGAAATCCCAGAAGGACAAACATTCAGGAGGGCTAAATAGAGAATGAGTAGTTCAAGTGAAAGGAAGGAGAACTTCAGCACAGACATTTCGAAACAAAATAACAGAAGTTACAGATAACCTGTTTAAATGTACTAGGAAAGATGTACATCTCTGTTGGAGAATTTGAGGATGTTTCTATTGAAAACTGAGCAAATGAAAAAAAATAAAAATGAGGTATAGAAATGGAAATGTAATCAATGAACACATACTACATGATTCAGATGTGAGCAATATTGTATTTAAGTAATCCTAATAATGTCAATACTGAAAACATCTCACCAGAACTGATAAAACTAAATTTGTTTTTTAAATTTAGATATCATCTATAGACTTTCTACTATGGAAGAGATAAAGACTCTTCTTCCCCAGTAGGAAGTCTATGGATGTTACTTAAGTTTTAAAAAAAAACAAGTTTGAACGTATCACTTATAAAACATACAAAATAGTGTAATATGGTCACCTATAGGAAGTAGGATCACAGATAGGGAATAGTGGGACATAGAACTGCTATTTCTTGTTGTAAGCCTTGTGGAACTAGTTAATAATTATTTATGTGTATTAAGAAATAATGAAAATTTAAAAAAAATATTCAGTAAGTGAGCAAGAAACAGAATAGCAAAATAAACTGGGAAAATAAATAAGTATAATTTTACAGCTACAAAGGATCTCTTATTTTACAGATGAAAAAAACGGGTTTCAAATAATTATTTGTCCAAGTTTTCACATCCAATCAGTAATAGTACTAGAACTATATATTGTCACACAATTATTATAAAGAATACCAAAAGAACAGACATGAACAAAAGCTCAGAGGTGGTTATATACAAGTTACGTTCCCCAAATTAGTACAATAGGACTTTTTTAAAAAGAGCTGTAGGACAATACTAGACTTCATCCTGTATATAATGGAAAGCCACTTCATAGTATTTAATACTGTTCTTTGAAGTGCAATAGATATTGAACTTGAAATCCTAATTGGTTGACTATTCTTCCACAGCAAACTACTCCAATCCTATAAACCTCTAGAACAGTGGTTCTCAAATGAAGGCCTTGGTAAAACACGGATTTGCCCTACACTCAGATATTCTGATTCCGGTCTGGGGTGAGTCCCAAGAATTTACCCTTCTAACAAGTTCTCAGGTGATGCTGACGCTACTGGTCCAGGACCACTTTTTGAGAACCAGTGCTCTAAAATGCGTTCCATAAGTTATTAGTGTTTCTAGAGTTTCAAGGCTCAAATTTCAGGAACACTGCATACTATAATCTTATTATATCTTTGAGGTTCACAATGTCCATTAGCAACATTGAAGGATCTAAAGAATGTTAGTTACCTGCTTATCTTTGATCTGCCCTTTACCATAGGGGAAAATAGGTTTGGGAAAGGCCAAGTCAAAGCAGGTAGCATTCAAGATAATAATGGTTTTTAATGCACTATAGCTACTGCTTTTAAATTGTTCCAAAGTTTGAGAAATGTTGGTCTAGAAATTTTTCTGTGATTTATACATAAAGTTGTTGAAATAATTACTTAAGATAATACACGTCAAGTGCATAGCACATAAGTGCTTAATTAATAAGTATGGACTGCTATTAGCTGCTACCTGACAAATAAAGCAGTTAACTAAGAAATTATTCTTTGGTCCAAAAAAAAAAAGAAAGAAAGAAAGAAAGAAAAGTAAGAACCAGAACAATATCACCTAAATTCAACTGGAAATCGAACCAAAATTCAAATATAACTCCCCAGAGGAGGTTTCTCCAATGCTGATGGAGTTGCTCCCTTTGACATCTGCAAATGGGAAGAAAAAATGTTTGCCTTAAGACTTTTTAGGCACTGTACTCTGGATACCGATTAAAATAAGACAAATTGAAGAAAATAAAAAGAACTTAAAATAATTATATTATTTGGCCTGTTATGAAACTGACATGCTTTAATTTTAAAATTACTACTTTTTATAATGTAATTTAAGTTGAAAATGTCATTTGTCCTTTTAATTGCTAGAATTGTATATTTCTTCTTTCACTGATTAAATGGGAAATTCCTTGTAGTACAACATATGAATGTTATTATTATAATTCTAAGATAATTATATTCTGAGATATTTCCAATATATAGATAATTCTTATGCAATTCTAATATTTTAATTTTAGATAACACTCCTTCATGTTTCAATTAAATGAGGCATATGCTTGAATTGTTTTAAAGCATATTATCTGCGACTACAAGGTATAATTGCAAATGTATGTATGACATGATGCTTGAGACTGAGAGGTAATATGGTACCATGAAAATTATGAACTTGGTTATGCCACTTTAATCTCTGTGGGTCAGTTTTCTCATCTGTTAAATGAAGAAAATGGGCTACATGATCTCTAAGTTCTCTTTCAGGTCTAAGGAACTGTGATTCAATTATTTTTAGTACCAAACAACTTGAGGCTAATTGGCGGAAATAGTTCCTCAACTTTATAGACCACTTTTTAAGGTTTTTCGTTACTTAAAAATATAATGATAAACTTTTAAAACAATATTTTTTAACAGTACCCTGGAAGTAGAACCTGTCACTTCTTTTCTTGGTGGACATTTAAACAGATTTAGCAAAGCAGGATTTATGAGGGAAGGGAATACAATGATTCTACAACAAAATTTGGCCACAGGGATCTATTAAACCTCCTCCTCAAGTTTTAGGAAGGAGAGGATAAAGACAAGAAAAATAATTAATTTCCCAGAGCAGTGATATGCAAAACTGAAAAAACATTACCAAGAGCCACTTTATTTTCATTTTCTTCCCTTCTTCCACCTGAAGCATTCTAATATAGATTAGAGAAAAAACAAAGGAAAATAGTGCTTTGCTTTAAAATATTATCATACTGGCACAGAAATACTGAGGGTTGTTTTATGGTTATTGTTTTCTGATTTAAGACACTTGCAGTGTCTAATCAATCTACAGACAGACGGGATAAGGTAAGGGAGAGTAACAACCAGAATATTCTTCTCTTTGTTTTGATGCACTGGAAATACCTACTCACTTAAACCTCTAAATAAAACTTTAATTCTCTAACTATAACCCCAGGTAGAAACTAAATATGAAATTATACATGAAATTCAATAAAGACTTTGCTTTTTGTATCATTTAGGTCTATATACTCTGAATTCTAGAGAAATATCTCTAAGCCTTCTTAAAACAAAAACTCTTAACCAAGAGAAAATGTATTATTTCAATCACATTTTTTATTTTCAAACATGCCACACAACTGGTTTTGTCTTAGAAATCACCTATGAGTAAAGTTTTGCTAATTCACAAATACAAAAACTGAGATCCAGAATACTCTGGCCGAGGATTTAGGAATGTTTTTCACTCTTAAATTTGGGGAGTGTATTATCCACCCACTTCACAGTGGTAGTAGAGAGACAACCAATGTATTCTGCACAAAAGGAGAAATGAACAGTAAAAAAGTTGCAATATATGTCCTCTTACAGACATCATTCCAATAGTAAGTGTTAAGTTCAGCAAATACTTTAGAAGCACACTTGACAGTAAATAATTAAAATACGTATAGTTTTACCAAATAGCCTAATGTAGTATACCCTAAAATTATCACTACAAATGAAAAAAATTCCATTTAGTTCCTTTGATCAATGAGAAACAGTGCTACACAAGACATGGGTTAGAGATACTGACTCAATAGTATAAGGGTATTAAGGTTACGTTTCAAAATGTGTTGTTTGGTATGTTTTAACTTGAGCAAAGTTTACAATTGGTGTTATATTACAAAAACTGTGAATTACTAAACTTAAATTACTAAACTTAAATTACTAAACTTAAACTTAAACTTAAATCAGAGGGTTTAATTATAAAGGAGTCTAGCAGTTATCACCAGAATATTAATGAACAGTGACATAGGAATGAAGTTACTGAAGTTGGCCTCAGTCTAGGGATTAACCTGGGGGCCTCAAGGTACCTGTAAACTCTCTGAAATTCACTGCAAAATGTGTATATGTGCGAGTAGGGAGAGAAGCAATAGTTTTAAATAGTTTGAAGGGTCCATGACTCAAAAAATCTGAGAGCAGGGCTGTAGCCATCAAAATGAAGTCATGAGAGTACCAATCAACATAAATAACTGTAGCAAGGATGTGGTGAACATTCATAAAGACAACAAAGATCTAAAAGTGAAATATAATTAGATGATATATAATGGTATAAAAGCACCTCAAAATAATTTTCAAGAATGTAAAATTAAGCATATGGGTGGACTACATTCCTGTTTGAAGCTAGCTAGATTGATATGCCCACCTTTTGTCTAGCCACCTGCAAAAATTATAATGAAAAGAACTACACAGTATATATTTTGCTAAAATATTCAAGTAAGGAATTAACCATTTAACAAGGAATTGTGTCATTTGGTGTTTACCATAAACCTTTCTCCATGTAATCTTTTACAGGAAAACATTAGTCACTCCTTTTAATAAATCTCTTGATTTTCAGCATCATGTTTTACTGAAAATCCCCAACAGGTACCATTATTTGACAGACCCTTAACTACCACTAGGATTTTACACAGGCTCAACACTGTTTTAGGTGTCATTCCTGTAAAAGCTTGATCCTACAGATTTCACTATATACCATGATGGTCACATCTTTCTTCCCAACAAGAGACATATAGATACTTCAAAGTCAAACACAGTATGAAATGAATGTGTGATAGGTGACAGTGTTTCAGAACCAATACCTAATCCTAATCAAGATAAGGAGAAAAGAGTACTAAGTTACAGAAGTACATTTATTATTTATGGAAGGCCTACAGTGTTTCAGGCAAAGAACTCAAGAATGAAGACACAGTTCTTCTGCAAGTAAACTGTAAGAGTTCCTCTAGAACAGGAGTCTTGAGTCCTCTGATACCAAGAGTAGATCCTTAGTATGCATTTGTATTAAAAGACTAAATGAACAAATAAATAAATGGGCTTGACTATTTTGGAAATAAGCTGGTACCTGGTGACCAATCAGATATAAAGGGTTAGAGATACAAAAATATAAAAGCCTGGAAAATGGTGATGACACTAATAGAGATAAGGATCTCAGAAAAATGAAAAGGAGAAATATGATTTTAGTTTGGGGCATATCGAGCTTAAAGGTGCTTAGAGAATTAAAAGAAATGTGACCAGTAAGCAATTGGAAGCTTACTGGAGGAGCTCAAATCAGAGTTGGAGGACATCAGGGAATCAGTAGTAGAAGTTCTGGGAGTGAATACCAAGAAAATACAGAGGGTGCCAAAAAAATGTATACACATTTTAGGAAAAGACAACTGTATTAAAATTGTTAATACTCAATATATAATAACTACAGATGAGTGCAAGTCACATTTGACTCCTGCAATTACAAGAGGTGCTCAAAGTGGTCACCATCAGTGTCCAGACACTTCTGATTTCAGCGAACTATTGCTTGAGCAACGTTGACCAAAGTGTCCACTTGTATACATATTTTGGCACCCCGGAATATATAAAGAGAACCAAAAATTGAACCTAAAACACAATTATTTAAAGAGAAAAGGAGAGAGCCTATAAATAACTTTCAACAAGGTAAACCAACTGGGAGTTTCTCTACATGGATTTTATGAGTAGAAATCAGTATGCTTTTACACAGCGAAGTATAAACTGAAATAGGTTATATACCTGTGGCTATCAATCTAAATTTCTTGGAATAGTCCTGGTTTCAAATATTGTCCTTTTGTCCCCATAAATTATGGAAATATACTGGAATTCAGCATTCCAATTATAAGTCCCTGACCATCTTTTGGATGTTTAAGAAGCATAAAACTCCCTTTTTACATCATGCTCTAGGTTGTTTCCTCACATACAAAATGGAAAATAATAGTTATTTCATAGGATTATTGTAAAGATGTAATGAGTTCACACTTGTAAAGTGCTACGAATAGTACCTGATACATATACTAAGCATGCAACAGGCGTTAACTGTTATTTATTATTCCCCATTTCTCCATAAAAATGTATACTAATTGTACAGCAGAAGACTGATTACCACACAGCTATGAGGACCACCCATTCCAAATCTTTCCCAAAAAAAACAATTTCAAATAATCTTACCATACATCTCATTTCTCAGACTTTATGCAGATTTTTGTTCATCTCTGAAAATTTTATATTTCAAACAAATCAAAGGGATTAAATGCTCATACCATAATAAAGGGCCAAGAAAAATAACTACATTACTGCTAGTCATTTCTAACTATTTTTTATTCTTGGAAAACTCTTCCTCAAACTATCAAATAAGTGGTATAATTTTTATATTGCCTTTTGTGTCTACATAATTCACCTTTAAAAGCATACAAAGCAGTGTTCTAAGTTATCTAAAATCACACTTGACAGTACTTTCAGATAACTACCTTTAAATGTTCCAGAACCCCTCATTGAGTTCATCAGTTGTACTATCTTACACCTACCACCAAATCCTTCTAGCTCTTTGCTCCCAAATTATGAGCACACAGTAAATGAAAATCCTTACTTTCCAAGGTCATCCTATAACCTCATTTCTCATCTACTCTAACATCAACTTTCTATTTATTATCTGCACACCTCTGAACCTATTATCCACGATGTGAATTTCTCAAAATACTAACCTTTCTCTTTTGCTTCCTTATCCCTGAAAATCTGAATACCTCTAACAGAAAACTGCTAAATTAACTGCATTCAACTTCCTCATTGATGTCAAGAACCCGAAGCCCTGTCATTGAATGAAACCAAACAAATTTTACTTTATTGAGCAAATATTTCTAATAGACTTTTGATTACCCTTAATTTTCTCATAAGGACCAATAAGATGTAAACTTGGCAATTAATTTATCTTAGCCTATTTCCTCATCTGTAAAATGAGTAGTTTCACTAGGTATTTTTAAAATTCTCTTCTAACTCCAAAAAATCCATAATTCTTTATCTTCAAGTCTTCATTCGTTCAATCTAGTATTAATTCTACCCATGACATTTTGCTACTCAAAAACTCATTATCAAATATTTAACTCTGCATCAAGGATGTCATACACCAAAGGAAAACCCAATTAAGTGTGAAATTCCTACTAAAATAAACAACTTCTGGAAATGAACAAAAACTTTCATTCAAAGGAATTAAAGTAACTAAACACTAGGCAAACAAGTATAAAGAAACAAAAAGCTTACAACATATACATTATGGTATGGGAGTCAAAAAGCTGCTTCTAGTGGAAGCTCTGCCAAAGGCTGTTATTTCAGACAAGTCCTAACCTGAGGCCTTCTTTCTCATGAGAAATGATGGGATTGGACTAGGTGGTCTTGAGGATTCCTGCCATATTCAAATGATTCTAAGATATCCTTTGATTTTTAAACCCCACATTTCACAAAGGTACAGTCAAGAGATGTCACTCCATTGTATAAATGTACCACAGTTTCTTAATCCAGTCATCTACCTATGGGCATTTTGGTTGTTTCCATGTCTTAGCTATTGTGTATAGTGCTGCAATAAACATAGGATCACTCCACACAACTGACACCACTGACTTAAGCCTCTGCTGAATGAAACACTGCAATCTAAGTTTTGTATTCTTATGGGAAAGAAGCAAGCGGAGGATTTGGGGTTCTATATTGCTTCCCTATTGCTTTTTAGTTGTCTCAAATTTGAGTAGACCCTTTCATTTGTTTGATTCTCTGTTAGTCCTTCATGACATAAAATAACTAAAGACTGAGCGAGCAACATAAATTTTAAGCCAGTTTTTCTCAAATTAGAGAAACACATTTAACACAGCCCAAAAATGTCAATTCTTTCTATGGATTTAAACAGGGTCTTTCCTACATTAGTATAACATTAATATACAATTATGATTATGGTGCTGTGAATTCTCAACTATGTAGATGTAGATTACTCACTTTTTAGGTTATTCTCAGCAAAATTTTAATCCAAGCTGGCTTCCTCCTGCTACCCAGAGTACTTCTCAGCCATCACCTTCTACCATTAGTAATTTACTTTAATATTAGCCTAAGTAAAACACAATCAGGAAAATAAATCTACAGAAACATTAAATGTATCCCAGTTTAAGATATTCAACATTTTGGAATATAATGAAAAGTAGGTCTTTATAGTGAATTCTCTATTTTTACGCATGGATTTACTTAAACTTATTACCAAAAAACTATGAACACAGGTAATCTAGTGTATTTTACATGTCTTGAGACCATTTACTCTAATCAGAATTTCATAATATAGGTATCTCAAGTCATATAAAGTTTAAAACCATTATTTAGCCCATTGTACATATCAGATCATTTGTAAAACTAATTTTATAAGTACATAAATTATAAATTCCTGTTACTGTAAATGATTCAATACCACCGTGAGAGGGTTCTTAAAAAATAATAGTAAGTCCTATTGGCTTAAGTCACTTTGGTTTATTCTTCTCAAACCAGTAAAGCATTGACATTAGCCGAGATTATTTTGTCACTGTCTATTTCTATTTTAGAGGAAAAAAGTGAACACATCCACTCCCCTCTATTCTTGAGGATAAAAGTTTCTCCAAGTATAACAGTTAATCTTATTTATCTTTTTAATGTAATTATTGAGCTTTTTATTTCAAAGAACATAATCCATCACTTTTGCTTCTTTAAAAATTTGGTTCCTTGGATTATGAAGCTGACTCTCAAAATTTTTTTACAAGTTTGTTATTATTTCTTTTTCTTATTCTAAGAAACATCAAACTAACTACATTTGAGATTCTTCTCAAAGTTTTAAAATTTAATTCTTTTTTTTCACAATTCCAATTCCATTTGGGATTCCAGGATACAACCTGTGAATGCTCACTACATCTATTTCACTAAAATATGAAGATTACGGGGAAAAATCTATTAAATTTACTAAATTGCAATTATGATTTGGACCCAAATGCTAATATTCACACCATAAAATTTTCTAAGATTCTTATAGATATAGGAAGTTTATTAATTTATGTTATTCTGCAAATATATATTATGTATTTAATTTGATTTAACCACATTCCATAGGTTAGATCTGGGAGGGGGGTGTTTTTAAAGTGTTGAGAGTTTAGTGTTTATTTTTGTAATCCAACAACTTTATCCAAAAATGCAGAAAATTTTTCTGGCTGGCCAGGAGGAAAACATTTCAGTGTTGATAAGTCCATTGACTGTAACAGCCCAGGAAACGTGCTAAAACAAAAGAAGAAAAATATTAGGTAACATGGGAGAAAGTTCCATAATTCATCTGCTGCCCACTTGATCACTACATCTAATTTCCAAGAATACTGTGACGCTTCTCAAACTGTACATGTGAATTTTCATGCATTTTAATATTATAGGTATACGTACTACCATGTTTCCCCAAAAGTAAGACCAGATCTTGTATTAATTTTTGCTCCAAAAGACACATTAGGGCTTATGTTCAGGGGATGTCATCCTGAAAAATCATGCTAGGGCTTATTTTCCGGTTAGGTCTTATTTATGGGGAAACACGGTAAAATTAAAGCAATACAAAAAACACTACATGTCAATATCAATTTAACAGGTATACTTTATCTCTGATGTCAACTGAAATATTTCAGAAATGTTATTTCATGAAAAGATGTGGTCACATGGGTTTGGAACACTTGTCAGGACTGGGCAGATAGAAATTGAAGCAAAATTAATTAATTTATGAAAACAGAATAAACAAAACCAAAAGTTACAGCTGCCAGACAAGAACAATTAAGCTGGGGAGACTACTAGACCATGCATGAAGATTGTGAAGTAACTTTTCTGCTGGTAATATACTATCATAAATCTAATGTAAATTAAGCAATGTACAATCACCATGCATGTTGGAAATAAGGTTCCAAACTACAACATGAAACTATTACTTCAAAAACTTAATTAAACCAGCCACTTAAAAAATTGACTTGCAAAAAACAGGAAGATTAGAGTTTATTCCTCTTTAAAAAATGATGTTAACCCCTAATAATCTCAATTACCCAAGGACAGATTTGCACATTATCTGAAGCCCACATAATTTTGATTACGTAGATTCTCCCCAACTTCCAATGGTTTTAAGAATGGCTTCTATATTACAAAGTCACCCTAATATTCCCTCTCCTCCATCGTTATAGGGGTTAGGATATCAACAATTGCTCATGAAACAATCAATGAATCCATCTCCTCTCAATGAGAACAGGAATCTTTGCTTTGTTTACTGATATATGCTAACTTCCTAGAATACTGCCTAGCACATAATAGGTGCTCAACAAATATTTAATGAATGAACAAGTACTTACTGAGTGCCTAAGAGACAGACGCAGTAAAGTTAAAAGAAAAGCTTACTATGTTCTAGCCGGTACCTTCTAAAGTTTGTTTTTTTTTTAATTTTCAAATTAATTTGAATTTATTATAATGTAAAAAACAATGTATTTTGCAATTCTTCTATGAGGTCTTTACTTTTTAAAATGTCAAATTAGGATAGGTTTTAAAGTTAAACAATTGGGAATTACTGACCTGACCCTTTGGCAAGCTTCTAGTGTCTCAAGAAGAATTAATAGAAAACAAGCCAGCAATTTTCTTCATCCTTCTATTGTGATGTTGATCAGTTCCTGTTGAATTCTAATGTACTTCTAGAAAATAATTCTCCTTACCGTAAAGTAATTCCACTGCTTAAAATACTCCAATGACTTCTCACTAAACATAGAATTAAATCACTCTTACATGAGCTATCCCCGTCCAGCCTCATCTTATACTACATTCTCCCTTGCTCACTATACTCCTGCCACACTAACCTTCCCTCTGTTCCTCAGACACACCAAACTCCAAGCTCATTTCCAACTTAGGGCCTTTGCAATTGCTGCTGTTCCTTCTGTCTCTAGAGCTTCACATGACTGGCTCTTTCTTGTCATTCATGTTTCAGCTCAAATGTCCTAACACTGTCATGCCTTCCCTGGACCATCTTATCTAATTAGTCTTCGCCCACGCTATCACATCACCCTGCCTTATTTTCTTCATAACACATTTCACCATTTCAAATTATCTTGATCACTTATTTATGAACTGTTAACTGTCTACCTCCCACAACTAGAACATAAGCACCATGGGATTTTATCTCATATTTACCACTGTACCCACAGCACCTAAAACAATGCCTGCCACCTATTAGGTATAGTTGAATTAATGAATGGGTCAATTTAATTTAGAGATTCCAGTGGATTTACTGAAGGCAAAACCTGAATTAAAAATAAGCAAACGCCTTCCTTGAATAACTCAAAAATTATATTCTGGGAGACTTGAGCATGCAGATGAACATACATTACACACACGCACATGCTCAGTATTCACACGCAATGATACAGGCATAGAAAGAAATGCAACACGGAGATCACAAAGTGGAAGACAAAAAAAATGAGAGGGTTTTATAGGTGAGAAAAATCAAAGTACGTTTGATAAGTGCGAGAAGATAAGAGGTCAAAGAGACAGATGGGTTAGGTAGGTGGATTAAGAAAAACTAGGGAGGAATTAAGGTAAGAAGTCAAATAATCAGTCTCTAGTATACCTGCAGGTACAGTAGAAGAGATGCCCGTCTTTGTGTAGCTGCTTTGCCAATTCCAGCTTATGATTGTTCATCAACTTTTCATTTATAACCACTATAAGTGGCTTTCTTTTTTCCAGTCTTCAGCTTCCTGCACCTATAAAAATAAAACTTGTTAAAGAATTTAAATAAAGGTGCTCCACCAAGCTTTGTGCTAGAACTTGAAAGATGGAAAACTTAGTTGGCAGAACTATAAACCAGGACTCTTAATTAAACATACAAAATGCCAAAAGTACAAGGTGTGCTCAAACAATATGGTGGAAAAAAAAAGATTATTACAGTAAGACACATTGCAATTAATCCCCCTCAAAACACTGCCCCTCACTTCGAACACACTTATCCCATCACTCTTGCCACTTTCTAAAGCAGTTCTGAAAGTCCTCTTCCATGAGTGTCTTTAGTTGTGCTGTGGTGGCTGCCTCAATGTCCTGAATCATTTTGACTTTGAGGAAGAGCCAGAAGTCGCACGGTGCCAGACCCAGTGAATAAGGTGGATGAGGACACTCCGAAATGGTTTTATTTGACAGAAATTAGTGTATACCAGAAGTGACGTGTGAAATGGAGCACTGTCATGATTGAGGATGATTTACAGCACACTTTGAAACACACCTTCTCTCAACCTTAGCTCAAACCCGACTGACTACACCAAACAAGTTGAAACCTGTCACACACTACTAAGGTTCAACGTACCATTTGCTGTATTGAAGATCCCTGCCTTTCCGTTGGATGGCACTCGACGGCAGCATTCACCATATTTCTTGATCACAACAGAAAGGCTCTGTGTCACACATCGCTTCTGGTACACGGCCAACTTCTGTCAAATAAAAACATTATGGTGTGTTCTCATCCATCTTATTCACTGGATCTGGCACCGTGCGACCTCTGGATCTTCCCCAAAGTCGAAATGACCATGAAAGGAAAACATTTTGAATCCATTCATGAAATCGAGGCAGCCACGACAGTGCAACTAAAGACACTCACTTAAGAGGGCTTCCAGAACTGCTTCAGAAAGTGGTAAGAACGATGGGATAAATGTGTTCAAAGTGAGGGAGAGTATTTTGAGGGGGATTAATGACAATGTGTCTTTTATTGTAATAATTTTTTTTAATTTAAAAATTCACTCTATTTTGTGACACCTTGTCTAGTTACCAGTTGCTCTCTAGTATGTGTTATAAACCTGACTTGAAAAATACATTTTTAACACTGTCAACAATATTATGAGCTATAATTCACTGCTTTGCCACTTGCCCTCTAGTAATATGCCCTGGATGTGGATCTCGAATCCAAATAAAATTCAAGTTCAACATACTGTACATGAAACTGTACTATACGTCTATTAAAACACAAGTAGAAAAAGCAAGCCTTCAATAGTGACAGGCACCAATAAAGAAAAATTTTTACCACTCCTTATGAGTCTGCCTGTGAGGTACCATTCCAAACATAGAGGTAAATCTCCACAAATGTGCACATATACAATATTTAGGTCAAATAAACTTTGAAATCTAAAATCACTTGATATTTTATATGGGAGCAAGGTGACTGATAAGTGAGTAAACAAATCCTTTTTGGGTAAATAATTCTAGGGTAGTAGTTAAGATCACAGACTTCAGCATCAGACCATTATTTGTCTACCACTTACTAACTGGACAAGTTACTTAGCCTCTGTCTGTTTCATCTGTAAAAAGGAGATTCTAATAATACTTAGTTCATAGGATTGTTTAGGATGATTCAACCAGTTATATACACAAATCACATACAACAGTACCAAAAGCTGTTATCTATTATCATATACATTTCTAATCACCAATTTCTTAGTAATGCCTATTTGTAATAACTTTTCTCTCTCCAAACGAGGCTTTTTAAGAACCACGATACTTCCTCCATCACTTATCCAGTAGTCAAAATTGGAACGTTCCCCAAAAGCAGTTCTTCTGAAGGTACTGGCAGTCTAATTAACTAGATCACGATGGTTCTCTGAAGAGCAGGCAATGCAATGTGATTGTTATAGAATATTTTTGACTGCATTCATTTCACATTCTCATTTAATAGAAATATAAAACATCTTTCAAAGCCAGTTTCTCCATGATTAATTCAACCAATTACTAGATGGCTGAACATTACTGCAGATCTAAGCTCCGATACTAACTTCAACTGACAACTCTTTACACACTTCACTGGGTGAATCATTTTGTCCATGTTTAGGGTTTCTTCCTGTAAAATTGTGGTACAGTGATTAATTTCCCATCCTTCTAACACCAAGAAATACTTTCTAATCAATGATATTCTCAATTGTTATAGTCAAATAAGTATTATATTCAAAAGAGCTACTATGAGTTACTCTAGTGATTTTATTGTACTCCAAAAAGGTTCAAGTTTGTTATTTATTGTCTATCAAAACCCAAATGGTAAGATTCCAAAGAACTTTACCTGCGTGACTAACAAAATCTGCTTTCTCAAGGTCTTCTTTCAATGAATCCTGGTACCTGTAAACATCCAGAGTAAATGACTCAGTACTGAAGGATTCTGGTACCACCTTTCCTCTACCTATTTGTAGGACGAATAGGTTGTAACCAAGGCTCTTGATCGGAAACGGGGTGTGGGGGAAAGCGGGCCTTTTAAATAGGTTACTGTAAAAACAGCAGTAACAACAAACCCTAAAGTCAGTGTTCAGATCGAAGCACGGGCTGCCAAATAGTCTAAGTGTAGCCAATTTCAGGTACTTTTCCAAAAATGACCCCTTTTCACGGTCCCGGGCCCCAAACAAGGTACCTCACTAGTCCTAATGGATCTAAGCGACCCAGCTCACCGAGTCGTGAAAAACTGGCCCCGCAAGAAATCTGAGACCGGGCGAAGATTCTGAAAAAGGCGCCAAAAACCGGGGGGAGGAGGGGGAGACCAACTAACAAGTTGGTTATGGCTCCCAGATCGGCCACGAGCCCTGAGGAGACACCACGCCGCTGGAGGACGCCGGTTGGCTGGCCCGAAAGGCGCAGGCTGGGCCGGGGCGGCCCGCCGAACAGGACAGGCTAGCTCCAGCCGGGTGGAGACCACCTGGACCTGAAGGAGCGCGCCCACGCAACTGGCGCCAACCTCGCCGCCCACAGAGGGCCTGAGGAGCAGCGGGCAAGGCGGGCCAGGGCCTAGAGGCGGAGACGCAGGAAGGAGGAGCGAAGTCTGAGGACTGGGAGGCGGAGGCGGAGAAAGCAGGGGAAAGGAGGAGCCGGAGACAGGACGGGGAGGAGCGGCCCGGGAAGGCAGCAGGGAAGCGGGCAGAGGAGCCGGAGGAGGGCCCAGCCGGGCGCGGGGAGGAGCCAGCGAAGGGGCGGTGGCACCTGAGGTCTGGCTAGGGGGGACTCTTTCCGAGCGCGGCGGTCGGACAAGGTTACCGAGACTGGCGGTAAGGATGGCGGCGGCGAGTGGCGAACTATGGGTGGCGAGCCCAGCCTTCCCACCCGCCTCACCCACTCACTTGCAGACTGTCGTGCGCCAACACACACGCAATGAGGTCGTCAAAGCTGGTGGTCCCCACAGTAACAAACACGCACTTCATCCCGCGGGTTCTGAAATCCTGAATCACAAGGGCCGGATGTGACGTAGCGGAGGCCGCGGAGGCCGCGGGGGCTGCTGCGGCCTCTCTCGGTGGGGGCGGCGGAACCCGGTTTGCGTCGCCAGGGTGGAGGTGGAGCCAAAGACTACGAACGACCTATCTGTAAGCCGCGTTGGAAACCGCATGGTAGGAGCTCACTGGGCCCTCACAATGAGGTGGGGAATTGATAGGTTTGTTATTTTTTTCAAAAGTAGCGGTTAAAAAAAATAATAATGAAACCCGACACCCTATCCTATCTTTGTTGGTATCATTGGTTGGGTACCACAAATCTTTTAATAACAGAAGTCTGGGATTCTTTATTTGCTACTACGTTTTGCCAAGGCATATACATCTGAGCGATGGTTTCACTTCAAGTCTGCTGAGGCCCTGTGAAATAAAAAAGTGCCCACTTAAAATCACTCATTAGCCTGGGCTCTTCCATCTGTGGTTCTCAAGAAGCCAGAGCTCTGGTGGGGTCTCTTTGGAAACTGCAGCAAGACAGTTACCTCCATTAGTAAGCATTGTGTGTAAAATAGACGCGTTAGGGCCTGAAGCCCATATCTATAATGCGTTGAACCATTTAAAATGTAAAATTATAAATTTAAATTATAATGAAATATAAAATTATATATTAGCATAAATAAATAACAGATATGTTACACTTAGGCACTCAAGTACTGGAGAGGTGATTTCGCTATACTCCCCTTTTTTACCCTACCACTATTATTTAAGATCTTTGCGCACTCTATCTGTCTCTGTTTTCTGTGTTTCCTACTTAAAATTTCACGTTACCTTATGTTTATGCTTTGCCTTGCTTGGTTATATACAGAAGGGAAGCTGTGAGAAGAAATTCTTTTATGGAGGAAAAGGAGTTAAATTAGGCCTATAGGCTGAAAAAAAAGAAACACTTTTTCCTTTAAGTCTTGTAGCGTGGGTAATTGTCTTTTTGAGGAGTGATAAGCTGTTATCCCTCTCTTGATACCAAATTTCACGAATTAATGATGCAGTGAAACTACAGTTTCATAATAACCATAAATGTAGAAAGATCATGATTAAATGATAAAACATAAGCATAATCTTATTTCCTGCCCAATAAGAGTAATCATTTATTGAAATATAAGGTCAAAAATATTCCAAAATACTCTTACCTTTTCTTGTGTCTGTGAAATCTTTTCCAATGTCTGGAAGATGTTAAATTAAAGGAACACTGTTCTGATTAACTCATAGCAAGCATAAACATACATATAAATTAACTGTTCTTAAATTCCCATAAAATAAGAAAATTAAACTTCTAGTACTTTAAATGTGCTAGACTTTAACAAAACATCTTGCAGAAATGCATCCAGAAATGTTTTAAAATCCAAGATTACATAACTATAATGTAAAAGTTTGGCAATTAAGTCTCTTTTTTTATTAATAGTTTCAGGTGTACAAAACAATGGAATAGTTAGACGTATACACCGCTCACAAAGTGATAGCCCCCCTCCCCCAATATACTACCCCTCTGAAATCGTATATAGCTGTTACAATTCCGTTGACTCTATTCCCTATGCTGTACTCCACATCCTGTGACTATATATATATATATACGTATATATATATATATATATATATGTATATATATATATACACACTAAATTACAGTTGGCAATTAAGTCTTTTCTCTGGTCAGTATTAAGTGTAATACAAGCATGCGTTTTATTCACTTGGGTGTGTGTTTCCTAAACTTACACAGGTTTACTGATCAAATAAGTTAACATTACTTCTAAAAATGTTTATGATTATGAAAAATGTAAATTTGTTTTCAACCACATTAAGTCAGTATTCTGACAAACTATTTTAACAGCAACTATGCTTTGTAGTATGCCAGTTTGAAGATAATTTCCAAGCTCTTTAAACAACTTAAAGTCGTGGACTGACATTAAATTCAGTTAATTAATGGGTAATCATTATGCAGCTAGATACTTTTTAAGTAAAACAGAATATTGAAACATTGGGTTAATCTAAACATAATTTTAAGTTTATATACTTTTTCTTATTTTGAAATGCTATAGAGATGCTATGTCTTGAACTGTATAATGAATGTGTTCATTTTTCCTGCTTTAGGAGGTTGTAAAAGGGACTTCTATGGCTATAGAAAGTTTTGTCGTGTGTATTAAGCTCTGCTAGTCTGTTAATGCCAGACAGAACTGTATATGCCAGACAGTTCTCAATCATCAACGCTGCATCTTTCTCTTTAAATTAGAAGTTAGTCACTTTGGTTAAAAGTTACAATTAATATGGGTGGGTGTGGCTCTTGAAGAAGTGACAAGAGAATTACAACAATATATGTGCTTTTGTTTTTCAAGGAAAGAAAATAGTCTTTTCCTAAAGCACCTTTTTTCATTTCCAGACTCCTTTATACCCTTAAAAATGATTGAGAACCTCAAAGTGCTTTCTTTTATATGGATGATAGTGTGAGTTACAACTATTAATATTTACCATTTACCATAAGATTAAAAATGAGAAAATTTAAAAATATTTATTGATTCATTGGAAAGTAGCAATGATCAATACATGCATGTTAACATAAATAATCTACTTTTTATGAAAAAAATGTATTTTTTTAAAACAAAAATTTTCATGAAGAGAATAGCATTGTGTGATATTTTTGCAAATATCTTTTACTATATGGGCTAACAGGAAAAACTCTGGATCCTTTTATCTGCGTTTACATTTAATTCATTGTATTATCACACATTGATGTAGGAATATTTTTCCGTGAGTCCCCAAACGATGTAAATGATGTTGGATCTGTCCACAGTTTCTGGATGTGGGTCGCGATCCTATCTCGTGAAGCCGAAGAATGGACACACGGACCAGAGAGAGGCAAACAGTTGTAAAGGAAGATAGTTTATTAGAGACAGGAGAAGAGGTTGCAGCTCCAGAGCTGGAGGGAGAACCCGAAACTGGGAAGCCCAGTGACTGAGGCAAAAGCTCTTACTTTTATACCTTCCCTTGCCTGTTTGGGGAAGGAGGCTGGAACCTTCTAATTGAATTCGTCAATCAGGTTTATCCTGTTTGCCCATCCTGAAGGGATTAAAGAAATAACTCATTTCTACCTATCAGATCTGCTCCTTTGTCCGGCCAAAAGGTATTTGAGATAATTTATTAACCTCAAGGTGCAGTCTCATATCTTTGTCCTGGAGCGATGGAGACATTCCAGAACCTGGAGTTTCAGGATATGGCTGCTTTTTTGTTTATTCCACCGGGGACCTTCCTGTCTACCTAACGACATGCTAACTAACCTGTCTCAACATCACATAGCCTCTAGAAAATGCTATTGTATGCTCAGAAGTGGTTAAGAGTCAAAAAGAGAGATAACATCATAATATTATTATGCAAATCATTTCACCTCTCAGATCATTGAAAAGAGTATGAGAGTATAAAAAAGGACAATACTTAGAAAGTGAATTTTATTTGACTTGGTTTATAATACCTGAGTCTGAAAAGAAGCTATGAAATACATTACAATGTTTAGAGTACATCAGTTTAAGTGGTCTTGCTTCCTTGATTTATTAATAGTTCCACCTACAATATGAAAGGTTATTCTTTACCTTATGTGTATTCTGCCTAGATAGTAGAGATTCTGCATCTTACAAAAATTATTTTCTATGATTTAAGTTGCCTTTATTATTTTTTAACATGTTTTTATTAGTTTCAGGTGTACAAAACATGTAATAGTTAAACATTTATCATTTATATCCCTCACACAGTGATAACCCCCTCCCCCCAACTACTACCCCTCTGACATAGCACACAGCCATTACATTTCCACTGCCTCTATTCCTAATGCTGTACTCCACTTCTTGTAACTACATATATACGTGTGTATATATATGTATATATGTATGTATGTATACACATATACATATATATGTGTATATATACATATATATATAAAATTGTAGTTGATATTCATTATTCTTCAGCTTCAGCTTCAGGTGTACAGTGCAGTGATGAGGCATAAGTTGCCTTTATTATGTCCTTGATTATTTAAGGGGAAAAAACTCCATAGAACATAGACTCTTCACTTAAAATAGTGTTACCTTCTCTGTTTCTTTTCAAATGCTTTATTTGTACTTTGATTAAACAGACATGGAAGTATTGTTTCTCAGTCACTCGTGGTCCTGTCTAGTCCTTCCTAAAATTAGTTCCTAAACTTAGAGCAAATAAAATAAAATTTTCAGGATCTATTTTATACCTCAAACTAAAACTTCTTAAATAAAACAACTAAGATTTCTCAGAGGGCCTCTGGAATCACAAAGATGTGCTCTGTAACCTTATAAAAAGTGATATTGGAAATAATTAGGTTAGTTTAGTGTGTTACTATTATAAAATTGAGAAGATCAATCAGATCAAAAGAAACACTTAGCTTTCCCTAAATTACGTTTATTTTGGAAATAATTAGGTTAGTTTAATGTGTTACTGTTATAAAATTGAGAAAATCATCATCAGATCAAAAGAAACACTTAGCTTTCCCTAAATTAAGTTTATTTTTGTAAAATAATATAAACATTTCAGAAATTGTGTGCTTTATGGGAAATTCCTGGTGATTTGTCAGTACCCTCCCTGTTCATAATTCTGTTTTATATTCAGAGGTAACCCTCATCAAAACTTATGAAATAGTTATACAGGCATACCTCATTTTATTGTTCTTTACAGATGTTGCATTTTTTACAAATGGGAGGCAAGACCCTCCACCAGCAAAATGATCATGATCAGCTTTATTGTGATACTCACTTTATTGTGATGGTCTGGATGGAACCCAGCCCACAGTATCTCCGAGGTATGCCTGGACTCCCATAAAGAATTTTAGTCTACTCTATTAAGATAGAATTGGCAATGATAATAAATAAATCACAGCCATTAAATTTCTCAATGTTCTTGTTTTAATCTAAAGCTTACCTGAAGGTTCTACTATAAACTACAGGCCAGAGTTTGTATTTTCAACAAAGAACAATCTCAGAGCCTCATGGAAAAGGACAGTCCCAAGTACTTCACACAATGGCCATTTCAACGAATAGACTTTGGGGTTCAGGCATCTGAGTTTGTATCACTTAGAATAACTGTCAGACGATTAAAAGTGGACTGAGACAAGTTTTCCAGGGCTCTTTTTAATCCAATGAAAGGCACAGACCAATATAGAATCAGATAACCAGTAAGGATGTGCTAGACAATGCCTAGCCTTCCATAAAATACCCAGTAATTCTTTTTTTCTTTTTTCCCTTTCAAAATCTTTTACATGTTTTCATGACATGAGACCCAGATTTTCTGATACAAATTTTAGAAGAAATGTCATACATACTTGCCCAGATAAAATAAACATGCAGCTACTGCTGAGAATCTAAAGGAAATGTGGAAAACAAAGTAGCATTAGTTATCTTTATAATAAGGGTGGTTTCATACTGATTTTATATAACTGAAGATCTATTTTATTTTTTAAATAATTCAGAAAGAATTGTAATGACTGTATGCCATATTAATTTATTCATATTCTTATATATTTTTTTGTTTCTACTATTGCTATTTCCTCTGCCTCCTGATCGATATGGTTAATTAATCCTTCAGGATTCAGCAGAAGTGCAATTTCCTGCAGGAAGCCTTTCTCTGACCCTCATAAGGTATGACCACTGTATGCAAATACTACTCTTTACCTACCTTTGTCATAATTCTTGATGTTTAAATTACCTATATACTTTTTTCTTCCTCTTGACTGTAAAATCCTAAAAGGTATGGACCATGTCTAAATCATCTGCGAATTCCTAGAATTTAGTAATGTCCCTAGAATACTCAATAAATGTTTATTGAAGTAAAGAGTTAAATTATTAGCTACCATGCTAAGCCCTGTGGGGAATACAAAATAAACAAAATATGGTTCCTTTTCTATCCCAACAATAGATTATCTTTTTAGTTCATAGGCTGATCAATGGTTTGTGGAATTTTAGAATTAAGAAACCATGGAATCCATTCTTTTTATTCTATGGATAGGAAACAGAGGTTCAAGTAGATTGTGAGTTTTCCCAAGATTATAATAGCAGAGCTAATAATAATAGCAGAGCTAAGGATTTAACCCAATCCTCCAGATGCCTGTCAAGCGTTCTCGACTGTGCTGACCTGCCCTTTAATAATGAGCCTACAGTAGTGACATCTACATTATAATATAAAGCAGTAGCGGTGTGGGAGAGGAACAAATTTTCCTCTGCTCTCAAGGGTCTTCTGGCTGGTCTAATAATCAAATAAACACGAGACAGATTAGCAAGAGAAAATAAACAAATTTATTACATAAATATGTATGGGAACCCCATATACAAGATAGAGTCAGGAACCACACACATGCACAAGAGGTTCATTCAGAGATAGAAAGGAGAATTGAGGTATATCAGACATCCTGAGCTAGGGATGAGGTAATGCACCTTGGGGGCTTCAAAGGGTCATTCCAGGATGATAAGAAGAACAAACATTTAATAAATAGAAGTTTGCCCTACTTTATAGTTAGTAGGTAAAGGGAGGGGCGGAAGCTTCTCTTGAGCCTAAAGCCTTAACTGCCTTTAAGTCAAAGTAATCTGCATACCACTGAGGCACATCTTGGGATGGCTCGTTCTGAACCCCCACAACAGCAATATAATTTTTAAAAGATGATAAACTAGAAGTGTTTTTTTTCTTTTTAAACACAGCATATTATAGAATCCTTGAGCCTAACTATTCTGTTTAGATTTATTTCTTTAATTTTTTATAATTCATCAATAGTTTCTGTGTATCTTATTATAGTAAATATCTTTTATCAAAGCTGAGAAATTGCATGTTATAAAACATTTCTTTTTAATCACTGCTTTGTGAATCTATTGTGTTCTTGAAAAGTTGCCAAAAATTTACTCTCCCTTTTCTCCGCCCCCTCCAAAATATTATTGATGGAAATTGTCTTTTAGGGACATACAAATAATTGTTTTTTTGGTCCAATGGTCAAATCTGGGATTAAAAATTATATTATAATAGAGTCAATTTTTAGAGAACCATAAAGAAAATGGTTTAATGTTAAAGGGTAGCAGAATATGCCATCCCAAAATATGGCACTTTGACATAAAGATTATTTTGAGCTAGTAGCAATTGAGAAGCCTCAGAAACAAGAAAAACTGTCTGCCCTCCCCTTATTTGCTTAAAAGTATTTGTAAAGGTGTACCCCTCCCCTCTGTACCAGGAAAGGCAGAAGTTAACCTCTAGAGACAACTCTAGACCCTTTATAGCCTGGAGTCCCATCAGATAAATCTGCATAACCACTAATTAGTCCTTATGGTCCATTAGTTCTCCCATATATTTACCTTCCAGCAATTTGCTACCAGAGAAACTCAAAGTCCTGTTCCTTTGTCTTGTCACTTCTCTAAAAATGTATTGTTCTTTTGTTAAGATGCTACTGTGTTTCCCCAAAAATAAAACCTAGCCAGACAATCAGCTCTAATGCCTCTTTTGGAGCAAAAATTAACATGACCCGGTCTTAAGACTGGATATAATATAATATAATATAACATAATATAATATAATACCGGGTCTTATATTAGTTTTTGCTCCAAAGGACTCATTAGAGCTGATTGTCTGGCTAGGTCTTATTTTTGGGGAAACACAGTATGTAAGCTCAGGTTCTAACCACCTTTTTCAGTTAATCATCACTGAGTACTGATATTTAGAAAATTCAGACTATGTTGCCTAGTTTCTTCAAGATCCTTAGTGAGTATAGTGAAGAACTTCGTTTATCCAAGAGTGTTGTGAGGGTCCAGAACTAGTCACCCCAAAATGTGCCTCTGTCATATGCAGATTGTTTTGAGCTAAAGGCAACTTTAGCTGTAGGCTCAAGAGAAACTCCTGCCCCTCCCCCACTTAACTACCTAGAATTTGAATTAGAGGCCTTGCCCATAAGATGTTACCAGAGATAACTTCTTTTGTCCTATGAATAGGATAGAGAAAACTTCTGTTTACTAAAGGTCTGCTCTTACAATCCTGCAACGACCTTTGGAAGCCACCAAGGCACCTTACCTAATCCCTAGCTCAGGATATGTTGTATACAGAGGGTGCCAAAAAATGTATACACATTTTAAGAAAGGAAAACTATATTAATTGTAGTACTCAATATATACTGATAACAAAAGATTAATACAAGTCACATTTGAATTCTGCAATTACAAGAGGTGCTCAAAGTGGTCTAGACACTTCTAATTTCGGCAAACTACTGCTTGAGCAACGTTGACCAAAGTGTCCACTTGTATACATTTTTTGGCACCCCCGGTATATACCCGTGTTCCCTTTCTATTTCTGAACCTCTCGTGCACGTGGGGTTTCTGACTCTCCTGTATGTGGGGTTTCCCATACATACGTATGTATTAAATTTGGTCATTTTCTCTTGTTATCTGTCTCATGTCTATTTGATTATTAACCCGGCCAGAAGATCCTTGGGGATAGAGGAAAGTTTGATCCTCCCCCCCACATTTGGTGCTGTGAGCAAGATAAACTCACTGGCTGGAAACCTGCATTTCCCCACGAGGCTGCTGCAGATGAGGAGATCCTGGGGCATCTGACACAGGCCAGGAGAAGATAAGGATTCTTACCCTGTCAGCACACCTTCAGATCTCTGTCTGCAGGAACCAGTGGTAACAAAAGGCATAAGAATCTTTTTCTCTCTTTTAAATTTAGATTGGCAGGAGAAAATAGTTATGAAACTATTTTTTTTGGACTAACAATTCTTGCTTACTTGGTATGAGTACTCATGGGTTTGTTTTTCTCTGTCTCTGTCTGGTTTCTCTCCTTTCATCTTGTTATATGTCCTGAGAGCTTGACCTTATCAATAGTGAGAATATTTCCTTTCTGTCCTCTCTCATCCAGAGGGTGCACTTGCCAAGGCACACCTTGCTCTCTATCTGGCCATGACAAGCTCTCAAGGGAGTTTCCTGTGGCTATCCCATTCCTCCCAGAGCTGGCCTATTGTCTCTGCCAGCTGGATGATGTATATGCATGTGGCAGGCAACCAAACAGGCTGTGGATCCAAGGTTAGGGAATCTTAGCTGTATTCTGTTCAAAGGGGGAAAGCACGTGATTCCCTGAGTTTTGGAACAGTTGTTGAAAGACAGGGCTCCCCATCTTTCTTAGGTTACCTCTGGGAGTAAACTTTATCTTGCAAGGGTGACATCTTTCTGCATTCTCTTTTGGAGATGCCTCTTGAATCCATTGTATTAGTTTGAGTCGCTATAGATCCTATTATCAAGGCCAGGCAATAGATCCTTTTAATTGGAAAAAGTAAATTGAAAATATTTTTTTTCTTAGAGAGCTCTCATAATACCTAATACTTAAGATTCTCTTAATAACTCTGAGACTGTTTCTAATTAGTTTGTTCATTTATTCTGTTCTTTAGATTCCACGTATAAGTGAGATCGTATAGTATTTGTCTTTCTCCATCTGACTTATTTCACTTAGCATAATGTTCTCTAGGTCCATCCATATCGTTGCAAATGGTAAGATTTTATTCTTCTTTATGGCCGAGTAATACTCCATTTTATAAATGTACCACAGTTTCGTAATCCAGTTGTCTACCGATGAAAAAACTGAGGGTTGCTAGATGGGAGGTGGGTGGGGATGAGGGAGAAGGTAAGGGGCTTAGAAAGCACAGATTGGTAAAAACAATATTACCATGGGGATACAAAAGACAGTTTGAGGAATATAATCAATAATGTTGTAAATATTTTGTAGGGTGTCAGATGGGCACTTGTCTTATTAGGGAGACTACTTCATGGGCAGTGTAGATGCCTGACCACTGCAGTGTACACCTGAAGCTGAAGCTGAATAATACTGAATGTCAACCATAATTATATACATGATATAATAATACTGAATGTCCACTATAATTTTATATATATATACATATATATATGTATATATATATTCATTCACAGGATGTGGATTATAGCATAGGGAATAGAGTCAAAGCAATTGTAACAGCTATATATGATGTCAGAAGGGTAGTAGATTAGGGGAGGGTGGTTATCACTTTGTGAGGGGTGTAAATGTCTAACTATTACATTATTTTGTATACCCGAAACTAATAAAAAAAAATTCTCTTAATAAGATGGAAGGACAGAACTTAGGACAAAAATCAAAGTCCACTCAGATCCCTTCCTATTTGCCTTCAGAAATTTGCAGGTAGTCTAAAAATCATAACATTGGAAGTACAATTGTCCTGCACATAAGAAGAAAAATGAAAGAAAAAGAATGGTAAAATCTTACTTAAAGAAAACCTGGATCAAATATATGGTGATGGAAGGAGAACTGACTCTGGGTGGTGAACACAAAATGTGAGTTTTAGATGATGTAATACAGAATTATACACCTGAAATCTATGTAAATTTACTAACAATTGTCACCCCAATAAACTTTAATTAAAAAAAAGAAGAAAACCTAAAATTGTTATGTCCTAAGATCTCGGCTTGGTAACTGTGAGGTTGGAAACTCCGAAATATGGCCAGATAGAAATGTGAGATGAACTCTGTTTATGGGTAGGGTCCTACAGAACTGCTGCCATCCCTCCAGGAAATTATCATCTAAACTTACAATGCCTATTGTGAAAATTAGAAGAAAACAAACAAACTGGGCTAAATAAAACAAACATTGATGGTGTTAAAACAAAGATTTTAATACAGCACAAAGTCTGAATGGGCCAAATTGACCCCCTGTTGGTCGCCCAAGACTAGAATACCAAACAAGTCTGCTCTGTTTATCGTAGCATGGAGAAATTTAAAAGACTAGAAGGATATAATTACAATGAGAAACCTGACCACCAATCACTTGGGGCGCAGTCAGGCTGGTAAAATCAAGTAAAAGATTGATAACAGGGCCAGGGTCCTTTGTCTTCACCATTGCTGGAAACTCAAAGCCACTTTACTCAAGAGTGGGTAAAATGATTAAGAGATAAAAAGCAATTTCCAGGATGCTTTGATACATGAATCGATGAACTGTAGTACCAAAACCCATTGGTGAAGCCATGACTCGGGCTACAATTAGGTTAGAAGAACACGGAAATGTAAGGATTGACAAGATTACGAAAATTGGAATGTTTAAATAGGCTTCATATTTTTAAAAGTTATGTCAACTTCAATTGATTGCATCACTTTTACCTGATTGAATGTGGAAATACACATTGTGTCTTTTTGGGGGAACTGAGACATGAAGTCAGTTGTTTCTTTCGGCTATCAGAGGAAAAGGCTCTAGTAACCATTTTGTGCCCTTTTGGATCCATGGAATTATTTAACAATACCAGAAATAGTTACTGTTTCATCAAATGTCGGCGTGAGGTGAGCCTCTGTAAAGCTCCCCTGGAATTTACAACTAATCGAACAACAATAACTCCACAAAGGACTCCCTGCACAGCAGACAGGCAAGAAGAAGAGGCCCACTACTAAATTCACCAAAAGGTGGGCGAATCTCATGAGCGGAGGAGGAGGGCAGGGAGAAGGGCAGAGACGGAGCCCTGCGGGCGGGTGCAGGACACAGACCTAGCTCAGTGCTCCAAGCTCGCTGCATCCCAGAACTACTGCAGCTGCAGGAGAGGGAAGAACTCCGACTATTAGGGCTCCGCTTATGGACCACAGGGCTGAGGGGGCAGCATATAACACGGCTGAACCCAAGGCTCACGGCAGAGACCACGGAGAAAAGACTCAGGGAAGAAGGCTGAAAACGGTGGTTTAAGCCCTCACTGCTGAGCAAAGAACGGAAGCCTTAGGCATTGAGACTAGCTGCCCCCTCCCTACCCTCCCAGAGCTCACCCACCCCCACCTGCCCGGTGCTGGAAGTGGAACAGTAGCAGTGTCAGATCAAAAGAACAGAATATTTGCTGTTCTTAGAACTGTGGACCACAGACACAGATTCACACCCCAACTAGTTCTGGCAGAGGGGAGGGAGCTGTGGAAGCAGGACCGGCTGTGGTGGTGGTCGCCACAATTGCTCTGGGCCACCTGTCACAACACACCCCGCCCCTGGCCCCACCTATCTGGGCGGATCCCTGCAGGAGTAAACAGAATTGCTGAAACATATGGGCTCAGAATCTGGTGCAGGAAGAGCTTTGAAACTTCAAAAGCTCTCCGCATACCCACACGGACACTACGCTCTATGACCCAAGTGAACTATTAACACAGGAGAAGCCCGTCTCCCAGGGAATCACCCCATTGTGTGAGAAACTGGAATAGTGCAGAGAAAACAGCACTACCGTGTGAGAGAAAAAAAAAGGCTGCAGACGGAGAGAAAATAAAACATTCTACCAACAAGTACTGGAAAATAAAAGAAAGACCTCTTCCTATCAACCTGTTGTAGAAGCCACTCCTGTAGATGTCTAGGAAGAGAAATAATGAATCAGTAATTGCCATGAATAACCAAGGAAACTAAACAGCTCAGAAAGAAAGTGAAAAGTCTCCCGAAAAGGAACTTAAAGACATGGAAATATGTGACTTAAATGACAGAGAATTCAAGATTGCAGTTCAGAAAAAACTCAATGAGATGCAAGAAAACACAGAAAGGCAGTTTAATGAACTCAGAAACACAATCAAAGAAAAACATGAGCATTTTACGAAAGAGATTGAAATTTTAAAAAAGAACCAAATAGAATTTCTGGAGATTAAGAACTCAACAGAAGAAATTAAGAATGAAATAACCAGCTTAGGTAGTAGACTTGACCAGATAGAGGAAAGAATCAGTGATATTGAAGATAGAAACCTGGAAATGACAGAGATGGAACAAGAAAGCGACTTGAGACTTAAAAGAAATGAAAGAACTCTACAAGAATTTTCTGACTCTATCAGCAAGAGCAACATTAGAATAATGGGCATACCTGAAGGAGAAGAAAGAGAGAAAGGAACAGAGAACATATTTGAATCAAATTGTTAATGAGAACTTCCTAAACTTCTGGACAGAACTGGATCCTCGAATCTAAGAAACAAATAGAACAGCTAATTACCTCAATCCCAACAGGCCTTCTCCAAGGCATATTGTATTGAAGCTGTCTAAAATCAACGACAAAGAAAGAATCCTCAAGGCAGCCAGGGAAAAGAAGACGGTAACCTACAAAGGAAAGCCCATTAGATTATTATCAGATTTTTCAGCAGAAACTCTACAAGCCAGGAGGGAGTGGGACCAAATATTCAAACTATTGAAAGAGAGAAATTATGAGCCAAGAATAATATATCCAGCAAAGATATCCTTTAGATATGAAGGAGGAATAAAGACCTTTCCAGACATACAGAAGCTGAGGGAATTTTCTAATACATGATCTTCACTACAAGAAATATTAAAGGACGCTATTCAACCACCGTCAACAGGGACAATTTGTGGCACCCAAATCATAAAAAGGGGGAGAGTAAAGGCCTGAACCAGAATATGGGAAAGAAGAAAGTAAGCATACTAAACAAAATGGAATATTCTAAACATCAAACTTTCTTTTACTTAAACTTAAGGGTAACCACTCAAGAAAAATCCAGAGCTGAAATATATACTGTGATAAAAGAAGAAACAAAGGGAAACATCATAGAATAGCACCATACAGAAATAATGGACAACAACAAAGAGGCAAAGAAACAATGGAGACACAGCCTTACCAGAAAACTAAATATAGAATGACAGGAAATTCTCACATATCAATAATCACCTTAAGTGTAAATAGACTGAACTCACCAATAAAAATGCACAGAGTAGCAGATTGGATCAAAAAACTTAACCCAACCATATGCTGTCTCCAAGAGACACATCTCAGCTACAAGGACAAGCATAGACTCAAAGTGAAAGGGTGGAAATTGACACTCCAGGAAAATGGTACCCAGAGAAAATCAGGTGTACCCATAATGATATCAGATGATAAACAGACTTCAGGGTGTAAAAGATAACAATAAACAAAGATGGACATTTCATAATGGTAAAGGGGACTATACAGCAAGAAGACATAACAAACATCAATATTTATGCCCCCAATCAGAGATCACCGAAACATACCAAGCAACTACTAACAGAACTAAAGGGAGAAATTGGCCAAAACACAATTATACTAGGGGATCTAAATACATCACTGACAGCTATGGATAGATCATCCAAACAGAAAATAAATAACGAAATAGCAGCCCTAAATGACACATTAGATGAAATGGACATAATTGACATTTACAGAGCACTTCATCCTAAAACATCACAGTATAGATTCTTTTTTAGTGTACATGGAACATTCTCAAGGATAGACCATATATTGGGACATAAAACCAACCTCAGCAAATTTAAGAAGATTGAAATCATACCAAGCATATTGTCTGATCACAAGGCTTTGAAATTGGATATCAATTGCAAAAAGAAAGCAGGAAATAACACAAATACATGGAGATTAAACCACATACTTTTAAAGAACCACTGGGTCAAAGACGAAATTAGAGGAGAGATCAAAAGATACAAAGAAACAAATGACAATGAAAATCCGTCCTACCAAAGTGTTTGGGATGCAGTGGAAGCAGTTTTAAGAGGGAAATTTATATCATTACAGGCTTACCTCAAGAAACAAGAAAAATCCCAAATAACCTCACGTTACACCTTAAAGAACTAGAAGAAGAAGAACAAGTGAAAATCAGGGTCAGCAGAAGAAAGGAAATAACAAAAATCAGAGCAGAACTAAATGAAATAGAGAACAACAAGACAATAGAAAAAATTAATGTGACAAAGAGCTGGTTCTTTGAAAAGATTAACAAAATTGACAAACCCTTGGCTAGACTCACTAAGATAAAAAGAGAGAAGACACTAATTAACAAAATCAGAAATGAAAAAGGGAAGTTATCACGGACAACACAGAAATACAAAGGAGCATCCAAGAAAACTAGGAAGGACTATATGCCACCAAATTCAATAACCTAGAAGAAATGGACAAGTTCTTAGAAACATATAGCCTTCCAAGGCTGAACCATGAAGAACTGGAAAATCTAAACAGACCGATCACCAGTAATGAAATTGAATCACTCATCCAAAACCTTCCCAAAAGCAAAAGTCCGGGACCAGATGGCTTCACTAGTGAATTCCAGCAAACCTTCAAAAAGGATCTAATACAAATCCTGCTCAAACTCTTCCAAAAAATTGAAGAAGAGATAGTACTCCCTAACTCATTTTATGAGGCCAACATTACCCTGATTCCAAAACTTGCTAAGGACAACACAAAAAAAGGAAACTACAGACCAATATCTCTGATGAATACAGATGCAAAAATCCTAAACAAAATTGTAGCAAATCGAATACAACAATGCATTAAAAACATCATTCATCAAGACCAAGTGGGGTTCATCCCCGGGGCACAAGGATGGTTCAACATCCGCAAATCCATCAATGTGATACATAAACAAAGTAAAGGACAAAAATCGTATGATTATATCAATTGATGCAGAAAAAGCATTTGATAAGATACAACATCCATTTATCATTAAAACAGTTAATAAAAAAGGTATAGAAGGAAAATACCTTAACACAATAAAGGCCATATATGAAAAGTCCTCAGCTAATCTCATAATTAATGGTGAAAAACTGAAGCCCTTTATATTCAGGAACATGATAGGGCTGTCCCCTATCACCTCTGCCTTTCAACATAGTGTTGGAAGTCCTTGCCAGAGCAATCAGGCAAGACAAAGAAATAAAAGGCATCCACATTGGGAATGAAGAAGTTCAATTATCACTCTTTGCAGATGACATGATGCTATATATAGAAAACCCTAAAGACTGCACCAAAAAGCTATTAGAAACAATCAACGAATACAGTAAATTTGCTGGCTACAAAATCAACATACAAAAGTCCATTGCATTCCTAGATACTAACAATGAAACCTCAGAAAAAGAGATAAAAAATCAATTCCTTTTGCAATTGCAGCAAAAAGAATAAAATACCTAGGAATAAATTTAACCAAGGATGTGAAGGACCTATATGCTGAAAACTGGAAGACATTTTTGAAAGAAATTGAAGAAGACACAAAGAAATGGAAAGAAATGCCGTGCTCATGGATTGGAAGAATCAACATAGTTAAAATGGCCATATTACCCAAAGCAATATACAGATTTAATGCAATCCCCATCAAAATCCCAATGGCATTTTTTAAAGAAATAGAACAAAACATCATGAGATTTGTTTGGAACCACAAAAGACCGCGAAAAGCCAAAGAATTTTAAGAAAAAAGAACAATACTGGAGGTGTCACACTCCGTCACTTTAGCTTGTACTACAGGGCTACAATAATCAAAACAGCATGGTATTGGCAGAAAAACAGACACATAGACCAATGGAATAGAATTGAGAACCCAGAAATAAAACCACATAAATATGGACAGAAAATTTTTGACAAAGAAGCTGAAAACACAATGGAGGAAAGACAGTCTCTTCAATAAATGGTGGTGGGAGAATTAGAAAAGCACGTGCAAAAGAATGGAACTCTACTGCTATCCATCACCATGTACCAAAATTAATTCAAAATAGATCAAAGACTTAAGCAGAAGACCTGACACAATAAACTGCATAGAAGAAAACACAGGTACTAAACTTATGGACCTTGGGTTCAAAGAGCATTTTATGAATTTGACTCCAAAGGCAATGGAAGTAAAAGCTAAAATAAACGAATGGGACTATATGAAACTTAAAAGCTTCTGCACAGCAAAAGAAACGATCAACAAAATAAAGAGGCAACGAACTGAATGGGAGAAGATTTTTGCAAACAGTACCTCCGATAAGGGGCTAATATCCAAAATATACAAGGAACTCATGAATCTCAACAATAAAAAAATAAACAACCCAATTGAAAAATGGGCAGAGGACCTGAAGGGACATTTCTCCAAAGAGGACATACAAATGGGAAATAGACATATGAAAAAATGTTCAACATCACTAATCATCCGAGAAATGCAAATAAAAACCACAATGAGATATCTCCTCACCCCAGTCACAATGGCTATCATCTACAAGACAAATAGTAACAAGTGTTGGAGAGGCTGTGGAGAAAAAGGAACCTTCATACACTGTTGGTGGGAATGCAGACTGGTGCAGCCGTTATGGAAGGCAGTGTGGAGGTTCCTCAAAAAATTACGAATAGAATTACCATATGACCCAGCAATCCCTCTCCTGGGTATCTACCCAAAAAAATATGAAAACATCTACATATAAAGACACATGTGCTCCAATGTTCATTGCAGCTTTGTTTACGGTGGCCAAGACATGGAAACAACCAAAATGTCCTTCGATTGATGAATGGATAAAGAAGTTGTGGTATATATACACAATGCAATATTATTCGGCAGTAAGAAAAGATGATATAGGGCCATTTGTGACAACATGGATGGATCTTGAGAGTATAATGCTAAGCGAAATAAGTCAGACAGAAAAAGCAGGGAACCATATGATTTCACTGATATATGGTATATAAAACAAAAACATCAAAAGAACAAGACAAACAAATGAGAAACAAGAACTCATAGACACAGACAATAGTTTAGTGGTTACCAGAGGTTCAGGGGGGTGGGGGTCGGGAGATGAGGGTAAGTGGGATCAAATATATGATGATGGAAGGAGAACTGACTCCGGGTGGTAAACACATAATGGGATTTATAGATGATGTAATACAGAATTGTACACCTGAAATCTATGTAATTTTACTAATAATTGTCACCCCAATAAATTAAAAAAAAAAAGATGATTCTGAGATTGATTCCAGACAACGACAAAGAGTGCTGTGATTTATTTTCAATGTCTAGAATGGGCACAGGAATGGGGAGAGGGAGCACCTGTGCCAAGCATCTTCAATTTTTGAATGAGCATAAGCCCATGTAAAAAGATCATAAAATAAGTCAGTTTTACAGGAGAAGAGTCAACCCAGTCTGACCATTAGGCTGGACTGAAAACAAGAATTCTTTAAGAAACAATTCTAGGCTATCACCTTAAAATGGTTCCTATACCTCTAGGTAAAGTTGTCATTGCAGTGAGTCTACAAGTTTGTGCTCTATAAATCTCATACTGAACAACTGTAGTTACTTTATGTATAGTTTTATTGACTTCTTGTTTGAACCTTTCTTTTCTTTTTAAATTCTTGTTTCAGGAGATCCATACTCTCTCTATCTATCATTCTCATATGGAAAAAAAATACTTTCAGAGTGTGAGGCTGTTGCTTTGGATCCAATATGTCATTTAAACCTTGGATTAGTTTTTGTTAGCCAAGACTTCATTATTCTTGTTATTCTATTGTAAGTTGGTAATGCTTTTCTCTTCACAAATTATTTTCTAGATATGAGGCTGTAAAGAATATTCTCAAACATCTCTGTGTAGTTCCTCTTATGGTAGAAGTTTCTTTCAGGTTTGTTTACTTGCTCTTTTTGGTGAAGAGTCATCTTCCATCAATTACTAGCTGTGTGAATTTGAGCAAATGAATTCACCTAAGCCTCATCTTTTAAATCTATGAATTGGAACTAATTACCATATCACAAGTTGGTTGAAAGGATTAAATAAGACAGAAGACAATACATAGAAAGCATTCAGAATTATGCCTATCTTATAGTGGTTTTTGTAAAAGTATCAATTTTAGCTATTCTGTTTCTTAGGAATAATATTTTTCACCCTAATTATTTGGCAGCTAAATACCTGAGTAGTTCCACTCAGATTGGCTATTTTGAGAAAAAGAGTGTATAAGAGAACTTCATAAGTGACAAAGCATTATAAAAAATGCTCCCAATAATAAAATTTTATATTATTACCATATTTTATAAAATTGGTTCTGAGATTCATCCAACTATGCATTTAATATTTTTGTTGAGTCTAAAATGGTCTTTTAACTTATTTATTCTATGTACAACTTCTTTATATTTTCCCTAAATTCAATTAAATTCAGCCACTACTTACCAAGAGTTCCCAATGCTTTCAGCAACTATGCTAAGCACTGTTGTGTATGATACATAAATAGAAAACCAGTCTATCCCTGAAATGAACTCGAATTATGAAATTATGTAATCAAAGGCAAGATCAGACTCACACAAAAAACCAAGAATGAGGAAGGAAAGGGTATATGGAATCAAGCCTGAAACTGAAGAACATCATCAAATATGTGTATTACAGGCAGGAATTACAGTATGTGCTCCAGAAAGAGCACCATTGTGTCACTCAAGGCATCATGCTAGCCTTTGCTGTGGATGCTGATGATAGGTAGGCTGCTAACTTTTCCACTTTTTCTAGTATACATCAAAAATGCATTTCACCAGAGTGGTTGGGGATTGTAATTGTATCAGTTATGTTGTCCATAAATTTTCAAATACCAAGGAATCAGAACACATTTTAAATAAAAGTTCATGATAATTCAGAAGTCAATCCATGAGCTAGAAATGCATTGAGATCAGTAATATGTATATTGATTATCATTTGATGGGAGTTGAGAAGAATTCTTTCTATTTTAAACTCTCCAGTTTGAATTCTGGGTAATCAATCCCTTACATTTAAATAAAACTTTACATTTTTTAGTGTTTTCATGTATGTTCTTATACTTTTTCCTCATGGCAACCTATTATGAAATAGATGGAATAGGTATTACTAAGCCCCTTGACAAACTCAGTTCTAGTCAATGAATTTTAATGAGTATGTACTGTGTGCCAGTTACTGTGATGGTAATGTAAAAATACATACAATAGAGCCCTTGTTCTCACATGGTCATAGAGATTATTAAAAGGTACAGTTGATAGTGCTAGTTTGGCACTTAACACACTAAATAAAGAATGCAGTGGGAATACAAGGAGACAAGGTTTAATCCTCTCTAGACTGAAGAAAAGGGTAAGCTTCACAAAAGTGGTGGAACATTAGCTGGGGACTGATGGAAAAATAAGGCTTTTAAGTAGGTAGTAAAGAGAGAAAGGGCATAGTAGGCAGAAAGATCATCACAAACTGAAAAGGAAAAATTGTGGACATATATGATGAAATCTGAAACTGGTGAACAGTCCTGCAGTCCCTGTGTGGCCAAGCATAAGATATGTGGCAAAGAGCAAAGGGAAATGAAATGTGAAATATAGGCATGAGGTAAATTGAGGACTTTGAATGCCATGTTGACAAGCACATAATAATAACTACTTTTAATTTTAACACTTCCCATGTTCCAGGAAGTATGGTACATACATACTTTAAGCATACAACCTCATTTTCTCCTCATAAAGACTGCATAAGATCATTATTATTTTCATCCCATTTTTCATTTAGCTCAGAATATCAGTGGCAGAGCCCAAATATAAATCAGCTCTCAATGCCAGAGCCCATGGATTTAACCACTCTACAACACTGCCTAACATAAGTATTTCCCTGTTGGCAGGATACCCCTCCCTTCTTGTCAAGTCCCATTAATACTTATACCTTACTCCCCGTCTCTCAGATCCTTCCTTTGACTCTTTCATATTGAAACATCTCTTGACATAACAAAATAAGTCAGAAGGAGCTGCTGGTGACTACTTCCTTAGTCCACCAGTTCCAACTAGAAGCATGTGTTGAGCAACATAAGAGATCAGCTTGTCCCTCAAGCCTTAGTACTCCCAGACCTGATCTGAACTGAATGTGTCTGTCTTTGGTTCATCAAGGTGACACAACAACTCCTTCACTAACACAATGTACCTGCTTATATCCTATCCAATGGATGAATTATCTGAAGTTATCTGGACAGCTCTGTGTGTTGGGGGAGATACAACAGGGTTAATCAATTTCTAAGCATTTCTTATAATTTTATGGAGATTCATAAAGAACTTGAGAAGAAAAAAAAGTCACAGCCACCTACCCACTCTCCTAATGACACCTTAGCTCTTCCCAGAGAAGAAATTTTCCATTTCTGGGTGTGAATGTAATTTTCTCTGCTTTGGAGCCCTACTCCATAATCTCAGGAAGCTGACATTTTCCATTCTGTAATAGGGTGAAGACATTGGTTTGATGATTTTCCTTTTCCAGAAGCTCTTTTTCTTCATGGCATATGATAGCCTGGGCTGCATCTGTTCTGATTGCCAAGATCTTCACAATTCTCTGGGGAATCTTTACAAAGATAATGAATCTAAAAGTACGAAACTACCCCCAAGGCCTTTTCTTGTTACAACTAGAATCTCAGCCCCCTTAGCCTTTCTGTGGGAGTACATTTGTCACCTGATTAAAGTCAGTGATGTATATACTTGAATAAACACACCTTACCTTATATGTAATTTTGTACCATTACAAGTAGTTGCATGCTTGCTTTCTTATTTGGTCTGTAAGGTAAGCAGGGTAAATAACATTGTGCTTCAATATGTATGGAAACTAAAGCACAAACAAATTAATATTCTTTATAGGGAATCCAATTTGGAGTAGAAGCAAATTTAGAATTCATGTTTCCCTACTCTCAGTACTATGGAGTTTCTACTACGTCACATTCCTTGAACAAGGCACAAACAGGCTGTCTGTCTCCACTTCCCTAGAAACTCCAGTATTTGTATGCTATGTTTTCTTTCATTGCTTAAAATCCTCTGAGGCTCCTAGAGTTCTGGCTGATGATCTGTAGCCACACAGAATCAACTACACATTTGAAGAGGCTCCAGGAAGAGCTGCTCCATGGTTCACGGTACTGGCAGGGTGCACAATTCCAGTGTTGTTTGGTTAAGTGTTGTTAGGTCTCTTCTGTGCCATAGCAGCCAATAATGCCTCACACATACTCAGTGCTACCATGTACCAGGTAGGGTGCTATGTGTTTTGCAGGAATTACCTCATTTATTCTTCCTAACAACCTATGAAGCAGGTACTATTTTTAATCCTTATTTTTCATGCTCTTAACCACTTGAGTCTGCTGCCACAACTCTCTAATTCTTTAGTTTTTCTCAAGAATTATAATAACTAACGTTTACTGAGTTCCTACTATGTGTCAAATGCTGCAATTTATGATTCCTATTTTATACTAACAACCCTATGAGGTGGACACTATTCTCACCTTTCCTTATAGAAGAGGGGTTTAATCTTCAGAGAACTTAACTATTATATTCAAGGTCACATGTCCGGTCTGTTTATAAGCTCTAAGCATAGCTACTATATCATTTTACCTTCCCAATTTTAGGAAAAATAAATAACAGCTACCATTTAATGGGAGCTTACTATGTGCTTGGAATTGTACTAAATAGTCTACATAAATTATTGCATTTAATGTTCAGAACAACACTGTGAGGTAGCTTAATGACTGTTGTTATTACTTTTGAGAGATGAATGAACTGAAGCAGAAAGGGTAAGTGATATGACTAAGGTTATTCAGCGAATAAGTGAAATACCCAGGGTTTAAACAAGTTTATCTCTATGTTTCAGACCCTATGTTCTTTATTCTAAATCATATAGCCTAATAGAGTGGCTGAGTAAATAAAAACAAAACAAAACAAAACTGCATGATGCCTAGAAAAAGACTCACTTCAGCTTCAAGGACCTATATAGGCTCAAAATGAAGGGAAGAAAAATGATTGTCTATACAGATGGAAACAAAAAGAGAGCAACAGTAGCTATACTTATATCAGACAAAATAGAATTTAAGTCAAAAATTGTAACAGGAGACCAAGAAGGGATCAATTAATCAAAAATTGGGGTCAATTAATCAAAAGGACATAACAATCATAAATTCATATGCACCTGTCATTGGGAACCCTAAATGTATTAAAAATAATAACAGTTCTACAGGCAGTAATAAACAATAATAAAATAATAGTAGGGGACTTTAGTAACTAATTTTTAACAATGGATAGATCATCTACACAGAAAGTCATTAAGAAAACATTGGACTTCATGTATGTTTAGACCACATAATCCAAACAGAGAAGAGATATAAAGAACATTCCATACAACAGTAGCAAAATATAAATTCTTCTCTAGCTCATATTAAACATTATTCAGCATAGTTTATATGTTAGGTTACAAAACAAATCTCAGGAAACTTAAGAAGACTGGAATTATACCAAGTGTCTTTTCCAACCACAGTGTTAGGATATTAGAAATCAATAGCAGGAGGAAAACTAGAAATTTCACAATTATGTGAAAATTAAACAACACACTCCTGAACAACTAATGAGTCAAAAAAAGAAAGGAGAAATATAAAGTATTGCAACAAACAAAAATGAAAGTAAAACATATTAAAACTTATGTGTTGCAGAAAAGCAATGCTAAGAGAGAAATTTATAACAATAAATCCCTGCATTTTTAGAAAAAGAAAGATCTCAAATAAGCAACCTAACTTTGTACGTCAAGGAACTAGTCAAACAAACTGAGCCCAAAGTTAGTACAAGAAAGAAGATAACAAACATTAGAGCAGAAATAAATGAAACAGAGAATAGAAAAACAATTAAAAAATTAACAAAAATAAGTTATTTTTTGAAAAGATAAGCAAAATTGACAAACATTTAGTTACACTAACCAATAAGAAAGAGAGAGGACTTGAATAAATGAATCCATAAATGAACAAAGGAACATTACAATTGATACCACAGAAATACAAAGGATCATAAGAGCGTACTATGAACAATGATATGCCAAAAAAATTGGAAAGTAGGGAAGCAATGAATAAATTCCTAGTAACATTCAACCTAACAAGTGTGAGTCATGAAGAAATAGAAAATTTGAACAGAATATAACAAATAAAGGAATTGAATCAGTAATCAAAAACCTCCCCAAAATAAAAAGGTGAGGATCAGATCACTTCACGGATGAATTCTACTAAACATTTAAAGAATCAAGACCAAAACTTTTCTGAAAATCTTTCAAAAATGCTGAGGGAAAGGGAACACTCCTAAACTAATTTTATAGACCAGAATTACCATAATAATACCAGAAATAAGGAGAGCACAAAAAAAAAAAAAACACAAAAAACTACAGGAAGAAATGGATAAATTATAAGAAACATAATTTTCTGACACTGAATGAAGAAGAGACAGAAAATCAGAACATACCAATTACTGCAAATAATCTCAAATCACTAATCAAAAAACTCCTCACAAACAAAAGTCCTGGAAATGATGTTTTCACAATTGAATTTTACCAAACATTCAAAGAAGAATTAACACCTATCCTTTTCAAACTATTCCAAAAAATTCAAGAGAAGGGAATTCTCCCAAGCTCATTTAAAAGGCCACTATTACCTTTATTCCACACCCCGTCCAAAATAAAGACATTACAAAATGGAAAATTATAGGATGATAGCACTGATGAACATAGATACAAAAATTCTCAACAAAATATTAGTAAATCAAATTTAGCAATACATTGAAATACACCTCTGGAAAGCAAGGTTGGTTCAATATCTGCAAATTGATTACTGTGATACACCACATAAACAAAATGAAAGATAAAAATCATATGATCATATCAATAGATGTAGAAAAAGCATATGACAAAATCCACCATCAGTTTTTTATAAGAACTCTCAGCAAAGTGGGAACAGAGGGAACATACCTGAACATAATAAAGGTGATATATGAGAAATCCACTGCTAACATAATACTCAACAGGAAAAGTTAAAAGCATTCTCCTTAAGACCAGAAAGAAAACAAAGTTGTTCGCTTTCACCACTTTTATACAACATGGTACTGGAAGTCCTAGCCAAAGCAATCAGGCAAGAAAAAGAAATAAAAGACATCCAAATTGGAACAGAAGAAGCAATACTGTCATTATTTACAGATGACATGATACTATTAAGTCAAAAATCCAAAGAGTCCACCAAAAAACTGTGAGAACTGATAAATAAATTCAGTAAAGTAGCACGATACAATTTTTTTTTAATATATTGGGGTGACAATTGTTAGTAAAATTACATAGATTTCAGGTGTACAATTCTGCATTACATCATCTATAAATCCCATTGTGTGTTCACCACCCGGAGTCAGTTCTCCTTCCATCACCATATATTTGATGCCACTTACCCTCATCTCCCACCCCCCATCCCCCTTAACCTGTGGTAACCACTAAACTATTGTCTGTGTCTATGAGTTCTTGTTTCTCATTTGTTTGTCTTGTTCTTTTGTTGTTTTTGGTTTATATACCACATATCAGTGAAATCATATGGTTCTCTGCTTTTTCTGTTTGACTTATTTTGCTTAGCATTATACTCTCAAGATCCATCCATGTTGTCACAAATGTTCCTATATCATCTTTTCTTACCGCCGCATAATATTCCATTGTGTATAAATACCACAACTTCTTTATCCATTCATCTATCGAAGGACATTTTGGTGGTTTCCATGTCTTGGCCACCGTAAACAAAGCTGCAATGAACATTGGAGCACACGTTTCTTTATGTGTAGATGTTTTCAGATTTTTTGGGTAGATACCCAGGAGAGGAATTGCTGGGTCATACGGTAATTCTATTCGTAATTTTTTGAGGAACCTCCACACTGCCTTCCATAAGGGCTGCACCAGTCTGCATTCCCACCAACAGTGTATGAAGGTTCCTTTTTCTCCACAGCCTCTCCAACACTTGTTACTATTTGTCTTGTAGATGATAGCCATTGTGACTGGGGTGAGGAGATACCTCATTGTGGTTTTTATTTGCATTTCTCTGATGATTAGTGATGTTGAGCATTTTTTCATATGTCTATTTGCCATTTGTATGTCCTCTTTGGAGAAATGTCTCTTCAGTTCCTCTGCCCATTTTTCAATTGGGTTGTTTGTTTTCTTGTTGTTGAGTTTCATGAGTTCCTTGTATATTTTGGACATTATCCCCTTATCGGAGGCATTGTTTGCAAAAATCTTCTTCCATTCAGTTGGTTGCCTCTTTATTTTCTTGAAGGTTTCTTTTGCTGTGCAGAAGCTTTTAAGTTTCGTATAGTCCAATTCGTTTATTTTGGCTTTTACTTCCATTGCCTTTGGAGTCAAATTCATAAAATGCTCTTTGAACCCAAGGTCCATAAGTTTAGTACCTGTGTTTTCTTCTATGCAGTTTATTGTGTCAAGTCTTCTGCTTAAGTCTTTGATCCATTTTGAATTAATTTTGGTACATGGTGACAGATAGCAGTCCAGTTTCATTCTTTTGCACGTGGCTTTCGAATTCTCCCCCCACCATTTATTGAAGACGCTGTCTTTCCTCCATTGTATGTTTTTAGCTTCTTTGTCAAAAATTTTCTGTCCATATGTATGTGGTTTTATTTCTAGGTTCTCAATTCTATTCCTTTGGTCTATGTGTCTGTTTTTCTGCCAATACCATGGTGTTTTGATTATTGTAGCCGTGTAGTAGAAGCTAAAGTGAGGGTGTGTTATACCTCCAGTATTGTTCTTTTTTCGTAAAAGTGCTATGGCTTTTCGGGCTCTTTTTTGGTTCTAAACAACTTTCATGATTTTTTGTTCTATTTCTTTAAAAAATGCCATTGGGATTTTGATGGGGATTGCATTAAATCTGTATATTGCTTTGGGTAATATGGCCATTTTAACTATGTTGATTCTTCCAATCCATGAGCATGGAATGTCTTTCCATTTCTTTGTGTCTTCTTCAATTTCTTTCAAAAATGTCTTACACTTTTCAGCATATAGGTCCTTCACATCCTTGGTTAAGTTTATTCCTACGTATTTCATTCTTTTTGCTGCAATTGCAAAAGGAATTGTTTTTTTGTATTTCTTTTTCTGAGATTTCATTGTTAGTATATAGGAATGCAATGGACTTCTGTACGTTGATTTTGTAGCCAGCGACTTTACTGTATTCGTTGATTGTTTCTAATAGCTTTTTGGTGGAGTCTTTAGGGTTTTCTATATATAGCATCATGTCATCTGCAAAGAGTGATAATTGAACTTCTTCATTCCCAATGTGGATGCCTTTTATTTCTTTGTCTTGCCTGATTGCTCTGGCAAGGACTTCCAACACTATGTTGAAAAGCAGAGGTGATAGGGGACAGCCCTATCGTGTTCCTGAACGTAGAGCAAAGGGCTTCAGTTTTTCACCATTAATTATGAGAATAGCTGAGAGCTTGTCATATGTGGCCTTTATTATGTTAAGGTATTTTCCTTCTATACCTATTTAATAAGTGTTTTAATCATAAATGGATGTTTTATCTTGTCAAATGCTTTTTCATCATCAATTGACATAATCATATAATTTTTGTCCTTTATTTTGTTTATGTGATGTATCACGTTGATGGATTTGCGGATGTTGAACCATCCTTGTGCCCCAGGGATAAAACCCACTTGGTCGTGATGAATGATCTTTTTAATGCAATGTTGCATTCGATTTGCTAGAATTTTGTTTATGATTTTTGCATCTATATTCATCAGAGATATTGGTCTGTAGTTTCCTTTTTTTGTGTTGTCCTTACCAGGTTTTGGTATCAGGGTAATGTCGGCCTCATAAAATTAGTTAGGGAGTACTGTCTCTTCTTCAATTTTTTGGAAGAGTTTGTGCAGGATTGGTATTAGATCCACTTTGAAGGTTTGGGAGAATTCACTAGTGAAGCCCTCTGCTCCCGGACTTTTGCTTTTGGGAAAGTTTTGGATGAGTGATTCAATATCATTACTGGTGATCGGTTTGCTTAGATTTTCCAGTTCTTCATGGTTCAGCCTTGGAAGGCTATATGTTTCTAAGAACTTGTCCATTTCTTCTAGGTTATTGAATGTGGTGGCATATAGTCCTTCATAGTATTCTTGGATGATCCTTTGTCTTTCTGTGGTGTCTGTGATAACTTCCCCTTTTTCATTTCTGATTTTGTTAATTAGTGTCTTCTCTCTTTTTATCTTAGTGAGTCTAGCCACTGGTTTGTCAATTTTGTTAATCTTTTCAAAGAAGCAGTTCTTTGTCACTAATTTTTTCTATTGTCTGTTTGTTGTCTATTTCATTTAGTTCTGCTCTGATTTTTGTTATTTCCTTTCTCCTGCTGACTTTGGGTTTCACTTGTTCTTCTTTTTTTAGTTGTTGAAGCTGTAACATGAGGTTATTTATTTGCGATTTTTCTTTTTTCTTGAGATAGGCCTGTAATGATATAAATTTCTCTCTTAAAATTGCTTTCGCTACATCCCCAAAATTTTGGTAGGATGTATTTTCATTGTCATTTGTTTCTATGTATCTTTTGATCTCTCCTCTAATTTCTTCTTTGACCCAGTCGTTCTTTAAAAGTATGTTGTTTAATCTCCATGTATTTGTATTTTCTCCTGCTTTCTTTGTGGAGTTGATATCCGATTTCAAAGCCTTGTGATCAGAGAATATGCTTGGTATGATTTCAATCTTCTTAAATTTGCTGAGGCTGATTTTGTGTCCCAATATATAGTCTATCCTGGAGAATGTTCCATGTACACTAGAAAAGAATGTATAGTCTGATGTTTTAGGATGAAGTGCTCTATATATGTCAATTATGTCCATTTCATCTAATGTGTCATTTAGGGCTGCTATTTCGGTATTTATTTTCTGTTTGGATGATTTATCCATAGCTGTCCATGATTTATTCAAGTCCCCTAGTACAACTGTGTTTTTGTCAATTTGTCCCTTTAGTTCTGTTAGTAGTTGCTTGGTATATTTCGGTGCTCCCTGACTGGGGGCATACATATTGATGACTGTTATGTCTTCTTGTTGTATAATCCCTTTTACCATTATGAAATGTCCATCTTTGTTTATTGTTATCTTTTTCACCCTGAAGTCTGTTTCATCTGATATCATTATGGCTACAGCTGATTTTCTCTGGGTACCATTTGCTTGGAGTGTCAATTTCCACCCTTTCATTTTGAGTCTATTCTTGTCCTTTTAGCTGAGATGTGTTTCTTGGAGACAGCATATGGTTGGGTTAAGTTTTTGATCCAATCTGCTACTCTGTGCATTTTTATTGGTGAGTTCAGTCCATTTCCATTTACGGTGATTATTGACATGTGAGGATTTCCTGTCATTCTATCTTTAGTTTTCTGGTAAGGCTGTGTCTCCATTGTTTCTTTGCCCTTTTGTTGTTGTCTATTATTTCTGTGTGATGGTATTTTATGATGTTTCCCTCTGTTTCTTCTTTTATTACAGTACATGTTTCAGTTCTGGATTTTTTTTTAAGTTGTTACCCTTAAGTTTATGTAAAAGAAAGTTTGATATTTAGAGTATTCCATTTTCTTCAGCATGCCTACTTTCTCCATTCCCATATTTCGGTTCAGGCGTTTACTCTCCCCCTTTTTGTGTTTTGTTTGCCATAAATTGTCCCTGTTGATGGTGGTCGAATAGCCTCCTTTAGTATTTCTTGTAGTGCAGGTCGTGTATTAGAATATTCCCTCACCTTTTGTATGTCTTTATTACTCCTTCATATCTAAAGGATATCATTGCTGAATATATTATTCTTGGCTCATAATTTCTCTCTTTCAATAGTTTGAATATTTGGTTCCACTCCCTCCTGGCTTGTAGAGTTTCTGCTGAAAAATATGATGATAATCTAATGGGCTTTTCTTTGTAGGTTACCATCTTCTTTTCCCTGGCTGCCTTGAGGATTCTTTCTTTGTCGTTGAATTTAGACAGCTTCAATACAGTGTGCCTTGGAGAAGGCATGTTGGGGTTTGGTAATTAGGTGTTCTATTTGTTTCTTGGATTCGAGGATCCAGTTTCGTCCACAAGTTTGGGAAGTTCTCATCAAGAATTTGTTTGAATATATTCTCTGTTCCCTTCTCTCTTTCTTCTTCTTCTGGTATGCCCATTATTCTTATATTGCTCTTTCTGATGGAGTCAGAAAGTTCTTGTAGAGTTCTTTCATTTCTTTTAAATCTCAAGTCTCTTTCTTCTTCCATCTGTGTAATTTCCAGTTTTCTATCTTCGATGTCACTTCCATCCATGTCACATTCTTTCCTCCATCTGGTGAACTCTACTACCTAAGCTGGTTGTTTCATTCTTAGTTTCTTCCGTTGAGTTCTTAATCTCCAGATATTCTATTTGGTTCTTTTTTTAAAATTTCAATCTCTTTCGTAAAATGCTCATGTTGTTCTTTGATTGTGTTTCTGAGTTCATTAAACTGCCTTTCTGTATTTTCTTGCATCTCATTGAGTTTTTTCAGAACTGCAATCTTGAATTCTCTGTCATTTAAGTCACATATTTCCATATCTTTAAGTTCCTTTTTTGGAGACTTTTCACTTTTTTTCTGAGCACTCTGGTTGCCTTGGTTATTCATGCCAATTAATGATTTATTATTTCTCTTCCTAGACATCTACAGGAGTGGCTTCTGCAACACATTGATAGGAAGAGGTCTTTCTTGTGTTTTCCAGTATTTGTGGGTAGAATGTTTTATTTTCTCTCCGACTGCAGCCTTTTTTTTTCTCTCTCACACGGTAGTGCTATGTTGTCTCTGCACTATTCCAGCTTCTCACACAATGGGGTGATTCCCTGGGAGACAAGCCTCTCCTCTGTTAATAGTTTGCCTGGGTCACAGGGCGCAGTGTCTGTGTGGGTATGTGGAGAGCGTTTGAAGTTCCAAAGCTCTTCCTGCACCAGATTCAGAGCCCATATGTTTCAGCAATTCTGTTTACTCTTGCAGGCATCCTCCCAGATAGGTGGGGCCAGGGGTGGGGTGAGTTGTGACAGGTGGCCCAGAGCAATGACGGCGCCCACCACCACAGCTGGCCCTGCTTCCACAGCTCCCTCCCCTCTGCCGGAACCAGTTGGGATGTAAATCTGTGTCTGCGGTCCACAGTTCTCAGGACAGCAAATATTCTGTTCTTTTGATCTGACTCCGCTACTGTTCCGCTTCTAGGACTGGGCAGGTGGGGGCGGGGTGAGCTCTGGGAGGGTAGGGAGGGGTCGTCTAGTCTCAGTGCCTAAGGCTTCCGTTCTCTGCTTGGCCATGAGGGCTTAAACCACCGTTTTCAGCCCTCTTCCCTCAGTCTTTTCTCCGAGGTCTCTGCCGTGATCATTGGGTTCAGCTGTGTTATTTGCTGCCTCCTCAGCCCTGTGTGCCATAAGCGGAGCCCTAACAGTGCGAATTCTTCCCTCTCTGGCAGCTGTGTTAGTTCCGGGATGCATCGAGCTTGGAGCTTTGAGCCAGGTCTGCGTCCTGCGCCCACGCGGGTCCGTGTCCTCACTTCTCCCTTCCCTCCTCCCCTGCTCGCGCAATTCGCCCACCTTTCAGTGAATTCAGTAGTGAGCCTTTCGTCTTGCCTGTCTGTTGTGCAGGGAGTCCTTTGTGAAGTTATTGTTGTTCTATTAGTTGTAAGTTCCAGGGGAGCTTTACAAAGGCTCACCTCACGCCGTCATTTTCATCAGGAAAAGTGAGTGCTATGTCTTTTATGACTAGCTATTTTAATAGGTAAGTTGTGTCCTCTTACGAATCTAATATGTTTTTGAACATAAGAGTAAATCATTCACATATTGGATTAGAGTAGAATTTCTGGGAAATTCAACGTTATTCAAATCAGCGTTTAGTATCTGAGAGAAATAGGTGGGACTCTCTGCATACCCGTGGGGCATTATTGTCCAAGTAAACCCTGGTCTTCCCGGAGTGGAAAATCAATTATAAGCCACCCACCCCTTTAAAGGTATTCTTGTATAATGAGCTAATTGCAGCTAATACATCAGGCCTTAAAGGATATTGGCAAATGTAAAGTAGAGGCAAAGTATTATCAATAATTATTTAAATAGGAGTGGCTCTCTTAACCTTGCCAATATCTGTACTGGAAGAGGCCTAAAATTGCATTGGAACATCCTGCAACAAACATTCAGTCAATCTGAAGACTAGTTTTCTCTCATGTACTTTGTTCTAAGATCATTGTTTTTCTAGTGTGATTCATTTAGTTCTAACTAAGTACATTTCACCCTTCTGTGAGAAGGATTTGTGAGCATTATTGGTCAGAAAGTCTTACACTATCAGGTGACTTGGGGAAGATTTGAGTGGTAAAAATATATGTTGCCCCTTAACATTCCATAGTTGGAAGGGAAAAGGTTTTGATTAAAAAAAACAAAACAAAACAGACATTGGTTGATTAGATATCCCTACCATTTCTACAGAAGCTGTCACGCGGGGTGTCCGGCGGGGTCTCTGGTCCCGCTCCCCACACAAGAACGCAGGACATGGTGAGGCCAAAAAGGAACACCCACAGAGCCATAGGTAGGGGAGTCATACCACTATACTCTCACTGGCGGCTGGGTTGGAGACACAGGAACCAGGAGCAACACAATTCTCAACCCTCACTGTGCCGCTTGCAGACTCAGCCACCATCTTCTTGCTAGCTCCCCCTTCTTTTCTTTCTGCTAGCGTAGCCACAGCAGTTATATTCGTGGCCAATGGCTCACTGGTTACAGCTGACGGCCAACTAGCCACAGCTGATGGCCATTTGATCACAGTCGATGGCCATTTACTACCTGAGCCAGCACCTTTCTATGTGAGGCCGAGAGCCTGGAAACTGCTTTCTGGGGCTCTGTCCCCACAGAAGCTTTACTCCAAGGGAGAGGGTAACTTAGCCAGGTGGTGTTAACAAATAAAGTAGCCCCAGTGTTAGTAAGAAGGTAAAATGCCCTTATAGTCATTAGAGCATTCCTATGCTCGCTTCTATTTCTTTTATTTTTCTAAATCCCATTTCAGTTTTGTACAATCCTTAAGGTAACCTGACTTTTTACAATAGAAGCAGACTCTTCTATAAGAGTTTCCCTAGCAAAACTCACTGTCGTGCGGGGTGACCAGCGGGGTCTCTGGTCCCACTCCCCACACAAAAACGCAGGACATAGTGAGGCCAAAAAGGAACACCCACGGAGCCACAGGTAGGGAGTCATACCACTATACTCTCACTGGCGGCTGGGTTGGAGAAACAGGAAACAGGAGCCACACAATTCTCAACCCTCACTGTGCCGCTTGCAGACTCAGCCACCATCTTCTTGCTAGCTCCCCCTTATTTTCTACTAGCATAACCACAGCAGTTATATTCGTGGCCAATGGCTCACTGGTTACAGCTGACGGCCAACTAACCACAGCTGCTGGCCATTTGATCACAGTTGATGGCCATTTACTACCTGAGCCAGCACCTTTCTATGTGAGGCCGAGAGCCTGGAAACTGCTTTTTGGGGCTCTGTCCCCACACTCCACCCCTACAGGGTCTCGCCTCACAATCTACGCGGCAAGCGTCTTCCGCAAGGGGCCTTGTGCGAGGAGCCTGGAGGTGAATGCTATTTCCTGGATACAGCCAAGCTCTCTGGTCACAGCCAGGGTTTCTCAGGGCACCACCAGTACTTCTGGGCACAGCCAGACTTCTTGGACTTCTTAGGGTACCACTAGTCTCCCCGGGTACAGCCAGGGTTTCTCAGGGCACCACCAGTACTTCTGGGCACAGCCAGACTTCCTGGACACAGCCAGGGCTCTCAGGGCATTGCCACTCTCTCTGGGCACAGCCAGACTTCCTGGACACAGCCAGGGCTCTCAGGGCACTGCCACTCTCTCTGGGCCTCTCAGGGTACCGTCCTGGAACAACAGCGGCTCACAGTCAAGGTGCTTACATATTCTCGATGGCGGCCGGTCAAGACACAAAAGCAAACATCCACCAGTTCCATTACATGGTGGTATGTTCCCAAACAGTGAAGTGGTCCATTAAATTAGGTATGGAAGGCAATTCCCCATAGTCCATAGTCATTTGCCAAGGCTGTCCTGGGGGTGAGGGATGACCTTGACCTCACCCTCAGCTCCCAAGGAGGACTCAGCAAGCGTTTCTTCCTGGGACTACAAGTCCCGCATCCGGGCTGCCTCAGCAAGCACTTTCCAGCCCACAGGGCCGCAAGGACCTTCGCTTTCTCCTGGTTGGGGAACCGTCCACGTCTTCCCACCCCTCCACGGGGTTCCAGCTCTCAGGCAGCTGCTGCTCCTGGTCTTCCTGCAACTGAGTGTTCATAGGCACAAACTGCTCCACCGTCCTTCGGAGAGCTTTGGCCGACACCGTACCCTGCTCGCTGTGCCATGTGTTGTACAGGGGATCCTGCCGACTACGCCATGTGTCATGCGGGGTGGCCTGCAGGGTCTCTGGTCCCACTCCCCACACAAAAACGCAGGACATAGTGAGGCCAAAAAGGAACACCCATGGAGCCACAGGTAGGGGAGTCATACCACTATACTCTCATTGGCGGCTGGGTTGGAGAAACAGGAAACAGGAGCCACACAATTCTCAACCCTCACTGTGCCGCTTGCAGACTCAGCCACCAACTTCTTGCTAGCTCCCCCTTATTTTCTGCTAGCGTAACCACAGCAGTTATATTTGTGGCCAATGGCTCACTGGTTACAGCTGACGGCCAACTAACCACAGCTGCTGGCCATTTGATCACAGTTGATGGCCATTTACTACCTGAGCCAGCACCTTTCTATGTGAGGCCGAGAGCCTGGAGACTGCTTTTTGGGGCTCTGTCCCCACACTCACTTAGTAATTTTGTTGCTTTTCTCTCAGAAAGCAGTAGGTACACTAATTCAAATAAATCAGAAAAGCCAAGATTATCTGTTCTAATCTTGTTAATTCAAATTCTTTCGTGAACTCATCAGGATCCTAGAGAGGGTTGGGGGAATCTTTAGTAGATTCCTTAGTTCTGCCTGCATATAACCTCCGATTCCCTTCTGCCCAAGACCAGCTCCTCTCCAAAGGGACATGTGACAGAGGTGCAGAAAAAAGAGATAGAGGAAAAGGAGACCAAGTCCAGACAAAGTAAAGCACACAGTGGGACAGTTGGAGAAGAGGGAAAGTGGGGTGTTGGCATTGAGCAGCTTCAAAAAACTTTTTTAGTTCAGAGACAGTCTCTAAATTTTCTTGCTAACTTCCTGGAGAGAAGGACGTCTCTCTGCGTACCATTTCAGAGGCTTCTTTCTGTTTGCCAATTGAGGTAAGCTTCCCATTTCATTCAGTTTGATTTTTAAGGTGGCTTTTTCTAATTGTGCACACAAAAAATAATTTAGATGGTATAAGAGCTCAATTTTGGCCGTCTTTTTTTAATTATTATTATTGGGGAAGGGGAACAGAACTTTATTGGGGAGCAGTGTGTGTACTTTCAGGACTTTTTCCATGTCAAGTTGTTGTCCTTTCAATTTAGTTGTGGAGGGCGCAGCTCAGCTCCAGGTCCAGTTGCCATTGTTAGTTGCAGGGGGCGCAGCCCACCATCCCTTGCAGGAACCGGCAACCTTGTAGTTGAGAGGACGTGCTCCAACCACTGAGCCATCTGGGAACTCAGTGGCAGCTCAGCTCAAGGTGCCATGTTCAATCTTAGTTGCAGGGGGCACAGCCCACCATGCTTTGCGGGAGTCGAGGAATCAAACTGGCAACCTTGTGGTTGAGAGCCCCTGGCCCATGTGGGAATCGAACAGGCAGCCTTTGGCTTTAGGAGCATGAAGCTCCAACCGCCTGAGCCACCGGGCCGGCCCCGTTTTGGCCATCTTAAGTTGATATCTCTTCTAGTTAAATCTTTCCATTTCTGTAAGTACTTGCAAGACTCCTAGGAACTGTACACCTGCAGGAGTATTAATTGTATTGGTGTCTGGGAGCTTGTCGGCCTTGGAGGCATGATTTCCTATGTTAATCTTTAGTTTTCTTTTCAGATACGCAGAATCTGAACAAATTTCTAGTGATATTATGTAGTGGGTTGAAGTGTGCTGCTTATTGGTTGAGCTCCAAGGGGCTATCACCTCCCAAGTCACTTCAGTCCTCTTACATGCCTTGGTTTCTCTCCCCAGCTGTCTAATGCAATCGTGAGGGCTCAGAGCACTAGGCAACCAGCCTGTATGTGCGCGTCCCCAGATGAGTCAAATATTTAATTACAGTTGTGTTGGAATTCCTTATGGGGCCACTGCACATTTTGAGGAGCACCCTCAAACACTTCAACAGAGATTCTTAGTCACTTAAGAATACCCTAAATTCAATCTGGAGAGAGTAAATGCCCCTTATCTTCAGAGCTGAACAAGTTCACACTCTCATTTACCCAGTGAACGGTTTTGTTCAGACTCTCAGTAAGCAATTCCAATGGAAAAGCAAAAATTAAAACCAGCTACCCATTTTTTTTCTCCTGTCTTAGAGTTATCTTAACTCTTGTCCTTAACCTGGGTTATCTCAACACTTAACCTTTAATGCCACCTCAAGGTTTTAGCAGCAAAAAAACAAACAAACAAACAAACAAAAAACCCAGCTCAAATAAACTCATGGCTTCCTACCTTAAAACAGGGAGGTCCAGTATTCCATAAAAAACTCACCCAAGTTCACCCAATGTGAAGCAGGGAGCCGGTGGGGCACAATGGGCCCCTGCTGGTACGTAGCACTGAATCTGGGTCTGCAGGGTGGTCCTGGGTGGGCTTCTTTGGAATCCTGCCCCACTATGCCAAGTAATGTCAACAAAAAACCATCCAGCCTAAGAGAAAGCTCATAAGATTCTATTTAAGCCAAACTGACAATTGCCGGGAAGCAAAATCTAAACAGGTTGAGAAAATGTTCTGGAAAATGGCCATTTTGCAACTTATTTTATACATTAGAATCAAAGGAGGAAAGTTACATGAAATCCATTGGTTGTAGATAAAGGGGGTGGGAGAAAGCAAAGTGGGGAAATCTCTGGGACTGGGTAAAAAGCAAAATGGAGAGACATACACTTCTTTTACATTGGTGGGTATAGAATAGTTAATAGCATTTTACAGCACGTAGAGATGGTATTTGGGGAACAAGGTAACAATGAGAGATTTTGTAGCTTCCTGCTCTGATATTGTGGGTTGTGCCCCCTGGGGGGTCGGGAAAGGGATTATCCTTACATTCCAAAGGTATGTTATCTTACATGCAAAAAGATGACAGACAGACTCACTTAAGGTAAAGACTGACTTTTGTCAAAGAAGCTACAGGCCAAAGATGTGACTTCCCACCATGGCCCACCTTAGTTAGGAATTTTTATGTTAATTCCATCCTATGTGGTTATGTTCAGTCTCCTGAGCTTGTCAGGTTTAACATGTGGCCCCTTTTCTGTCCACAGGATCCTGAATTTTTCTAAATTTCTTAAATATTTGGCTGCAACCCTCTGAACTAACATTTTCACTTCCCTTCCATTGACTTGGAATCATTGAGAACTAGAACTTCCCATTTCCCAAGGCCATGCAAGCTGAAATGGGACAACTTGATATAGACTTTAGAGAAATCACCACAACACTCACATATAGACAATCTTCCTGCCTGTTCTAGAAAGAAACATTCAGAGACATTCAAATTGCAGCTCAGGAGACTCTATCAGACTATAACTGCCTGCCTCCAGTCTACCTGAAGATGATTCGAGACAGACATCTAGAAATCTTCTTAGAAACCAGGATTATAGTCTGTCCAATGATTAACCTTTGTTTTTCTTCTGTTTCCTTAGAGATGCCTCTTATTAAATACCTGACTGCTTGTATCATAGGCTTAACTTTGGGAGCCCACTTGCATCACCACCTCCTAAAATAAGACACAACTGTTTAACTGAACTGAACTTTTTTCAAGACTGAGACTGGGTTAATAAGATAAAGAACAATCTACCAACCCAACTTCTGGAATGTGAAACTTTCAGGGAAGTTTCAGAGGAGGGAACTGTGAGGGTCCAGAACTAGTCACCCCAAGGTATACCTCTGTCATATGCAGATTGTTTTGAGCTAAAGGTAACTTTAGCTGCAGGCTTAATAGAAACTTCTACCCCTCCCCCCTTAATTGCCTAGAATTTGAATTAGAGGCCTTGCTCATAAGAGATTATCAGAGATAACTTCTTTTGACATATGCAGAGGACAGGGAAAACTTCTATTTACTAAAAGTCTACTCTTAACCATCATGCAATGACTTTTTTTTTAATTAAAGTTTATTGGGGTGGCAATTGTTAGTAAAGTTACGTAGATTTCAGGTGTACAATTCTGTATTACATCATCTATAAATCCCATTGTGTGTTCACCACCCAGAGTCAGTTCTCCTTCTATCACCATATATTTGATCCCCTTTACCCTCATCTACCACCCCCTCCCCCCTTACCCTCTGGTAACCACTAAACTATTGTCTTGTCTATGAGTTTTTGTTTCTCATTTGTTCTGCAATGACTTTTTGAAGCCTCCAAGGCACCTTACCTCATTCCTAGTTCAGGATGTCTTATTATATATACCCATGTTCCCTTACTGTCTCTGAACCTCTCATGCATGTAGGATGTAGGGTTTCTGATTCTCTCATGTATGTGGGGTTCCCATACATATGTATGTATCAAATTTGGTAATTTTCTCTTGCTAGTCTGTCTAATTTCTATGTGATTATTAGCCCAGCCAGAAGAACCTTGAGGGTAGAAAAAAGTTTGATCCTCCCCTACAGTGTGCAAGAGAAATGAAAAAAAATCATGATTCAAAAAGATAGAAAAAAAATATGAAAGAGAATATGAAGAAGCAGAAATAATGAGTTCAAATAAATCAGATCAGTTTTAGGCATAAGTTAAAACAAAATACTGTACAAGTATAAAATTGAGGTTTTAGTGCGCTGTAATGAATGAGAGTTGGCTATACCACTACCTGAGTTATCAGAGGTAGGGGGAAAACATTTTAATTGAACACTCCTAATGTGTCAAACACTGTGGTAGAAATATTACATGTCTCACCTTTTTTAATCATGCTTAAATTGTAAGATTTTTACAAATTCTATCTGTACATGAAATTGTTGCTTATAAAAATTACACTACAAATCATATTAAAGCTACAATATTACTCAAATAATTAAAACGAACCTTTGTGATTTTGACTTTGCATCCCTTCCTAGGCCACAAAGATCAAAAACCATGAAAATTCTTTCTCTAAGTAAAATCCAATTGAATATTAATCATGTCACCTAAATGAAGTATTTAATTCTATTATAGTGACTATTTGACTAAATTATACATCTCATTATCAGGTATTTTGGGAAGAAGGAAAAGACATTTATGTGATCCTAATTATATGAGTGTGTATCTCCTGTATGGATCGATGATTATTGCGTCTAGCGCAACACGGGCAGTGAGAGAACGAGAAGGGGCGGCGAAGGGTTAAGAAAGAAACAGAAATCAATAAAGTTATGAAACAGGGGGCCAAGGGTCTCCCAGCCTCAAAGGACTGAGAGCCCCGAATCGGGCCGCCTTCTGGTTTTTATTGATGAACACACAAGGAAGTAGCATTGTTTTCTCTATGGTCTGTGAGTCTCATACATCATACCAGAAAACTGATTCAAATCAATCACCCTTGCCTGCAAACAGCCGGAATAGAAAGTCCCATGATGTTTTAACAATTATGATATGTGCCTTCCCAGAAACAAATCCTTTATGCTAAAACTTATTGTTAAGAATGTAAGGAGAACAGATGTTATTACATCATTGGCTCACTTCCCAAGCAGGTTGTGAGAGGGAATATAGCCACATAGCCAGAAGCTCTCTTTAGCCGGGGCAAGGTAGGGGCTGTGCCCACCGCTGTCGACCCCACGAGTTCTCCTGGTGGTCCCCACATGGTTCCGCCTGGCTTGGGTTGTTCCTCCCGTGAGGAATCTTACCCGTCATTGGCTGACCAACCATCTTTTGGGGGCCAAACAGAGAGACATGAAGTGTAAGCACAAAGGTGAAGCAAAGTCCCTGAAAGGAACAGTCTCACAGACTCTTCTTTCTTTAGAGATAGGCACAAGGGGACAGACGGTTAGGCTGCTGCGTGACAACAGATGATGTTGTTAACTAACCCCCTGTTGTGTAAAATTTTCTTTATCAGCTTAACTACAAATGATAAAATGTTTGACTAAAGGAGATTATCTGGAGTAAAACAATTACAGACATCCTTTAGAATCCATTATATAATAAAGGGGTAGTGATTAGATGACATAAAAGTAGTTAAAACTTGAATGTTTTTCAAGAACTCCAAGTTTTTGAAAAGGTCTGCATTGTATTATTTTGTTTTTATTTAATCCTCTTTAATATTTGCTAACATACAGCAAAAACTACTGAATACAACATGCCACTATTTATAAATGGCAGAGACATGGATAATAACTTAATAAAAAAACCTCATTCAAAAATGTTTGTTAACACTTATTTGGGCAAATCACTCTGCTACACACAGACAGCATAAAAAACACACAAACATGTATGCAAATATGTTTTTCTTTATTTTTAGAATTGGAATGATTTTATTTATTTTTTTAACATTTTTTTATTAGTTTCAGGTACACAAAACAATGTAATAGACATTTATCATGTATATCACTCACACAGTGACAACCCCTCCCCGCATATCCACTACCCCTCTGACATCGCACACAGCCATTACATTTCCATTGTCTCTATTCCTAATGCTGTACTCTGCTTCTTGTAACACGTGGGATTGTAACTATATATATAATATAATATATATATATATATAAAATCGTAGTTGACATTCATGTTCAGCTTCAGCTTCAGGTATACAGTGCAGTGGTCTCCCTAATGAGACAAGTGTCCATCGGATACCCTATAAAATCTTTAGAACATTATTGATTACATTCCCCAAATTAACTTTCATAACCCTGTGGCAATCTTGTGGTTACTGACTGTGTTTTCTAATCCCCTCACATTCCCTCTTACCCCCACCCCCCTCCCATCTAGCAACCCTCAGTTTTTCCTCTATGTCTCTGAGACTGTTCCTGATTAGTTCTTTCATTTATTCTTTTCTTTAGATTCCACATGTAAGTGAGATCATATGGTATTTGTCTTTCTCTGACTTATTTCACTTAATGTAATGTTCCCTAGGTCCATCCCTATTGGTGCAAATGGTAAGAAATCATGCTTCATGGCTGCATAATACTCCATTTATAAATACACCACAGTTT